>NW_028230451.1:658068-1313637 GCF_043228905.1 Azolla caroliniana | reverse complement strand
AGCTTTCTATAGGCGCTGAGACAAATTATTCCGTCTTCTCCTGTTTATGTGTCTGTGTCTGTGTACGAGAGACGTATCTTCTCTCCGAAAGCTTTTCCATAGCTGACTATTCCGTGTTCATGTATGTGAGCTTCCATCCCTTCGCTCTGCAAAGTTCTTCGTTGATGAAGAGACGAAATTCATTTTCTTTTCATCTTTATCGTCTCTTCTGACCTCGTGTACATCGTGCACTTTTTTGTTTGATCCAAATGTTTAAATGAAAGAAAAAACGCAGTTTTTCCATGCCATTTCACAGCTAGTTCTGAATCAATGTCTTTGGCATATTTTTTATGCAGGTCCATCTAACAACGATAAAACGCAGATTAACCATGGGATAATGACAAACCGCCATAGCTTCTGATCATGGAAATGCCTCAAGAAATCTACTGTCATTTCTCTCCTCGGAGAATGTCGAACTATCAATGTTCCATCTTCCTGTATTTGCAATGAATCGGATGGCTATTAGTATTGATTCGTACTGAATCAGTTTCATCGTTCATTTCTTGGTGCTGATCTAAGTATAATATATAGTGTCTGTTCTCATTCAAATTGCTCTTCCGTTAGCAAGGACATGTATCGTAACACCTCTAAAACATTTTTATGATCTGTTTCAGATCTTGGTGCGGATCGAAGTCTAGCAATAGTCTAGCAATATAGCTTCTGGGCGGATTCGAATTGCTCCCTCTTTAGCAATAGTCTGCATCAGCGCCAAATAACTCTCCCTCCTTACTGTTTTCTGATACTAAAAACATTCCCATTTCCATTGTTCTTCATGGGAACCTCAACCAGAAGAAGTTTTTCTGTGGCTAGAAAATCTCCAAACAGGATAAAAACATTCATATCCGAGGATCCTTCACAAACAAGGTGGTTCACGAAAAGCTTATAATAGTCTCCGCATTCTGTGTCTAGTTTTCCATGAGGAAAGAAAATATTTACCTATAGCAAGGCTATGTTTTTGCAGGCTCGTCAAGAATCCTGAAACTCTGAGCGATATCATCATTGAAGTAGACGATGTTAAGTTTGCGCTTCACAAGGTAATTTTGAATGCACATTTTGAACAGTATCCTTAATCTGCTATGGTTTCATGGCATTGCTAGATTCAACTTGAGCCTCAACTAACATTCAATTAGGTCGCTTTATAAATAAACAATAATTATTTAGGTCATTATATACATAAACGATCAATAATTAGGCCATTGTATACATCACTGATAAGTAGGCAATTGTATACACCAATGATAATTAGGTCATTGCCTACACAAATGATGAATACAATGACGCTAACCCTCTATCGTTAATATTTTCCCTCTAAGTTTAGGGTCCTCAAATCAATCTTGTAGGTTACGTGCTTCTCTCATAATGGTTTCTTGACAGTGCTCACTTTCTTCCAAGAGTGGATGGATGAAGAGGAAAATAGATAGCCACGGTGGAGCAGATATGATCAAGCTAGTATTGTCCGATTTACCTGGTGGTGCAGATGCTTTCACACTAGTTGCGAAATTCTGCTATGGCATCAAGTTCGAGATTGATGTTACTAATGTAGCCATGTTACGATGTGCTGCTGAATACCTTGAAATGACTGAAGAATATGGAAAGGATGTAGCTCTTGTATCTAACACAGAGAATGTCCTCACAGATGTTGTGTTTACAGATCTAAAGAGCACTATCCAAGTCTTATGCTCTTGCCAAACTCTTCTTCCAGTAGCAGAAGATTTAAGGATAGTGTCCAGATGCATCAACGCCATAGCTTGTATTCTCTGCAGAAGTTCATCGAAAGATTCTCTAGATAAACATGGTTTCAGTAAGCTTGGAGACTCAAATACGAATCATGAACCAGACGCTGTTACTGAGTGGTGGGCAGATGAGTTGTTGTGTCTACCTATTCATTCCTTTCAACAGGTATTACAGACTATCAGATCTAAAGGTATGCAGACAGGCGCCATTGCTGGTGCAGTAATGCATTATGCCCTACAGTTTCTCAAAACATTGAGTAGCAATGCAAGGAATGATTCAGAACACTTGCACGAGAAAGTTCATTTACTTGATCATCATCATCATCGAATAGTTCTGGAAACAATTGTCAATCTTTTACCTGCAGAGAAACGGCTTGTCCCTATGGGATTCTTGTTTAGGTTATTATGGGCATCGCGTCTTCTTGATACAACTATAGCTTGTCAGATGGATCTTGAAAGAAGGATTGGTGCTGAGCTTGATCAAACAACCTTAGAAGATCTGGTTATTCATTCATCATCCTGTGCCAATGGTGCTCTCTTTGATGTGGATTTTGTTCATCGTCTTGTGGTTACGTTTGTGCAGAAAAATGATGATGATGTTGGTGATGAGGATGGTGACATCCCTATTTCACCCCATTTTCACATCGGTTCAGCTGCATCAAACTCTGGCTCAGAAATGACGATGAGGAAAGTATCGAAATTGATTGATACTTTCTTGGCAGAGGTAGCAGCTGATCCTAACTTGCCAGCCTCTAAGTTCATAAAGTTAAGTGATGCAGTGCCAAAATCTTCACGGATCGATCACGATGGTATATATAGGGCTGTCGATGTATACCTGAAGGTGTAGTCCCAAACTTCAATTTTGACAGCATGGCAATCATCTCTTTATAGTGTGTTAATAATAATGAGGATGCATCATGTGCTTGGATACTTAAGTGTTTAGCCACCAGTAATCAGCCCCTTAACCGCATAAAAATAGTAAAGCATTGTTGTGTAGCATCATGAATAGAACAGTATGAGAAACTACTCTCGGTTCTACACAGTACACCATTAAATAAACTGGGGAGCTTTGGGAGTCTTTACTCTCTTAGTTATCACGTCTGTTCCTTGTCCAGTACCCACTTCTAATACGTCTCCAACTGATTCATAGATGCACCATGGCTCATCATCTACAAGGCACAATGACCCAAAACTAAGCCAAACGTCTGAAATTACGCAACCTTGTTCCGTTCCTTGCTAGCACCCCCTAACTTCCATTTAATTTTTAGATGTAAGGTTTTTCATTGACTTGTTGAATGGGCGTGGTAAGTAGTCATAGCCACCAATCAGCCCTGCAATGGGATTTTGCTCAACGATCTGGTTTTCTTCTGTTCATGTTGTCAATTTAACTGACCTACAATCGTATCTTCTCTTTTAGGCACACCCATCGATCTCCAACACTGAAAGAAAGAGGATTTGCAAAGTGATAGACTGTCAAAAACTCTCACAAGAGGCTTGTTCACATGCAGCTCAGAATGATCGTCTTCCGGTGCATATGATTGTTCAAGTACTGTACTTAGAGCAAATTAGGCTACATAATGCTCTTTACAATGATGTTGATAACCAGAATCAGCTGTATATAATGGCAGAACATGGTACTTCAGACAGAATGCAGAGTGGAACCACCAGTCAAGTCATAACGCCGAGGGACAGCTATACATCACTGAGGCAAGAAAATGAAGAACTGAGGCTTGAAGTGGCAAGAATGAAGAGTAAACTCAATGATCTCGAGAAAGGTTGGATAAGTAGTAAGTCTGATGTAGACAAGACACCAAAGCAGAAATTTCTGAGCCTGAGTATTATCAGGACTATAAGTAGGATGAATCCTTTTGGAAGGAAATGCCGGGGATCAAAGCAACAAGAATCTGTAGTTCGGACTGTTCGGACAAGACGCAATTCAGTCTCTTGAAGGCTTTTTGTGTCCAATGGACAAAGTTTTGATGTGTGTCACTACAGTGCGAATAATTCGATGAGAGAGAGAGAGAGTGATAATGTATAGACATGTATCGATATGCTGAGCAAAAGTGATAATGTACATCCAATGCATGTTAAACAGATGGAATGCTGTTGTCAATTATGTCCCTCTACTATATGTTATCGGATGTAGTTGTCATCTTCTGTGAAGCTCTAGGCATGAAGCTCTCGTAATTGTCAATCCCATAAATTGTTTGATCAGATGACATAGTCAATGCTCGATGTTATTTGCATCAATTTAGGAGAAGCTTCAGAGCATCAAGTTGGAGAGTGTCCATTCATAAGCTGGATGTTGGTTTTTATTGAACAAGTTTTTCTGTGGAGAATTAATATGATTCTTGAAGCATGTCCTTCTGAAACAGCAAATATTCTAAAACATTCTGGGTGACTTCTAAAACGTTCTGAATTTTCAAATGCTTTTATGGATTACATACGTGGTCGCATAGATTTCTTGCAGCCAAGATTCTCTTATAACCTGAATGGCATCAAATATTATGTTATTCTTCCATTTTCCCACGTCATTCCAAAATCTCAACTAGACATCTCTGAAGATATTGAAATTTCACACAGATGCTAAGAAAAATGCAGATACAACTATATTTGGAAGTGTGCAGTACATTATCACTTTACTATATTTGGAAGTGTACATGATTGTTGCAAAATTGCACTTTACCAACATGACCTTATTCACACAATTAGACATCTCGCAAGCTACCAAAAATTTCACATATACTAAGGTGAATGCCAATACAATTAGATTTGGAGGTGTACAGTAAATTTGCCTTAGCTTTTGTCACTCACACTATCACATGATGTTTGTTGCTCATGGAGATTTACTGTCACCATGTGACTAGTTTCTTTTCTGATGTTCTCCATGGAGGGAAGAGTTGCCTTCGTGTCAAGTGTCCATACAGTCCTCACGTATGTATATAAATTTTCATACACAGAGATGGTAGGTATCAGGATGCATTGTCAAACTACTTCAAATACATTGGTGTAGAAACAACTGCTATCTATCTATTTGGAATCTGCTTGTCCTTTTCAAAACACAAGATTTTAATCAGATCACTACTATCTTTGGTGTAATATGATGAATCCAAAGAGTATACCAGGGCATTTGGGAAACTAATGCAAAAACAAAAAGAGCATTCGGAGAAACTTTCTATATTCTGCTGATATATGCTGCTTCCATGTGGCTGACAGCAATAAACAGAAATGTTGCGACAAAACTAGCAAACGTCACCAAAAACATGCCTATTGATTATACCAATTATCAAACATTTTCTCAATAAGAAGCCAAAAATGGTAACCATTGTTGTTATAATATAAGAGAAGTGAAGGTTGGTGGGGGGACTACATACAGGAGGATTTGATTCATGCTAGAGTTTCATCAAAGCAAGTGTGAAACTTCTCAACAAACTTGTATACCTGAACTGCAACTGCTCATGGCTTTCTTGGTCACCCTTGCAGGAGAAAGTGCTTTCCTAGTTCTCAGGTAAGATGTGATCTCATTCTTCTCTTCTTTCACTTCAAATAAATCATCAATATCTTCATCTTTTTCTTTCCTCTTTCTCTTCTTGCTTTGCTTACTGGGACTAGCATTCTTATGAGATTTCTCTTCATCATCAACAACTTTAATCCACTCTTGCTTCTTTCCTTTTCCTTGTTTTGAAACTGCTAGTTCTTCAACATCATCTGTCTTTATATCTTTCAAAACACCAGCTTTTTCTCCTATAGTCTCTGTCTTCAGCTGGGGTTCAAATGTTTCTGCATTTTCTGGTTCAGAACCTCTCACAATATGAACCTGTGATAAGGAACAAACTCTTATATACATACTTACTCATACGTAAAAGTTGTGTATGTAATTGTTCCTCCCTTTTCTCTTCCTATTTACAGATGAGACTGCGAAAGCCTCTGCGAAAGCCTTTAAACACAGTAGGTACATGGATTCTGTGAAGCTCTTAGGCTAGCAGTCGTCAACATGTCTAAGACCAAGGAAATGATGTAAACATTGTCAAGTTATGAAGGGGAGAGAATTAAAGTGGTTCATACTTTCAAATACTTTATGGAGTACACACTTTTCAGAAATATCTACAAGGTTGTACTAGCTTTTAAGAACTCTTGGTGGAGTCAGAACTAGGTCACTGATACTAGGCACTGTTTGCACGTCTACTCAACCATAGAACCAATTTCATTAACACTACAAATGGTGGAATCCAGAAACAATCTTAGTTTTCGATTTCAGTATTTTTCTTTCTTTTTTTCTCTACCATTTAAAAAATCTTGACCTATATAGCTAGTAAAAGTGCTTTGAAATAATTGTTGGTTTCAAGGGGCATATGGGGGTCCCATGGCTGGTAAATCATATCTCACCGACTCACTCTATTTACCTTGAATCTGCAAGGTTCAATGAGCTCAAAAACCAGAGCATCTCCATCTACCAATCCATGATCAAGAGAGAATCCTCTCCAACCGCCACTTAAACCTGATTTATTCCCTAGATACACACAATCCCATTCTTCACCCTTCTCATTCTCGAGCACAATTGTTTCATCCTTCTTTGGCAAGTGATTTTTGCAGAAGCTTGACGGTAAACCCTGTGAAATTGTTTTAATAAAAAATAATTTAAAACTCGCACAATCTACTGGCATAAGAACATAATCTCTATTGGTGGTAAACATGGACAACCTCTAATAGTTATATAGGAGCACATTCTCATGCAGAAGCACAATTTCTAATAGTTGTATAAATGTACGACCCATACCAGCCAAAATCCACCTGTAACATGTGACTGAAGCATTGGTTTGACAAACGATGGATTACTGAGAGGCAACTCTTTCATTATCGTTTCGGCATGTAGTATTGCATCCAACCTCGCCTCGTCAGATGCATACTTCCGATTTAACAAAGAAGAAGCTCTCGAAGAATAACTACATAAACCAACCCATAAAAAACACAATAAGATATGCATATCAAAATTTCACAAAGCATTTAAAAGTTTATCAAAAGAACATGCATACATCTGTCAACATATATTATACATTTGCCAAAAAACTCACCTTCTGCGACCCACACTGTTGTAAGAATCAACCTACAATTTGAAAGAATGTATAAAAACATAAACATCAGGACGCATGTAAAAAAGATAGTTTGAAACGCTAGTTCTTTAAGATTTCTCAGAGATTAATGAACCAAGAGTGATGCATAATATACCTCACGATAATCAGGTGAAGGATTACTTGCAACTCGTGAGGAACGTCTCAACTCACTGCCAGGAGAATCCTTTGAACCACGAAGTTTTACATGACGGATGTTCTGTAAAGGAACAATAAAAACAATGGTTTTTAAACGTACACAGAAAGGAAATTTTTTGATTTCAGACAAACTTTAGAAGTTAAACTCGACACAGAAAATTCTTCATGTTTAAGGCTATGACAAGAAACACACACATACATACACACGTATATAAACGTCTTTACCTGTGATTTTACCGAAGGAGTCTTTGCAGCAGCATTAACGTCGTTTATCAAATTCTTGGAGAGGTTTGCAAGTCCAAGCTCCTATTGTGTGTGTATACAGCACAGAGACGAAAGGATAGCAAGAATTCATCAGTATCCGTAGGCAATGTAAATGGACCTAAACGTAAAAGAAAAGAAAGACGAAGAAGAAGAAGAAGAAGAAGAGAAAATGAAAAGATCGCTAATTCTTCTTCTTGTTATCATTAGTATTATTGTTACGTTACCTGCATCCGTCTCTGGTTCTCTTCGAGCCTTTGTCTGCGAGCCTCTTCGTAAGACAAAGACGACGAGGCGTCCATCTGCAGCTGAGAAGCCATGGACAATGCAGACCAGAAAAGAGAGAGACTGAGAGTGACTGAGAGAGAGAGAGAGAGAGAAAGAGAGAGAAGGAGGATCTATTTTCCCGCCAAAAAACGGCTATATCAAGCCATTGTCAGTTTCACACTTTGAAAGTTTTGTCTGGACAAAGCTCGGGCCTCTTCTTTGCTCGTCTTGCATTGGTATTAACAATCGGCAACGGTTCGGTTTGAACCGAACCGAACCGCTAATCTCGGTTTAACGGCTTAAAGGTTTCAACGGTTCTGCTCAGTTCAGGTTTAGGTTTTTATTAATGGTTCGGTTTGTGTTCGGTTTCAACAGTCAAAATCCGTGGGTTTTTTTCTTTTTTCTTTTTTCTTAAAAATTTAGAAAATTGTTTTTAAACAATCTTTTCATTTTTAGACCTTATTCTCACATTTTAGGAACATCTTAAAATTTTTAAAAATATTAAAAATTTAAAAATTTGACCTATGTTGAAAACCGAAACCATGGTTTTTACGGTTTAACAGTTTGAATAATGTTTAACGGTTTCGTGGTTCGGTTTGGTTCAAGTTTCAAAAAATTTAAACGGTTCAGTTTGGACCCTCTCAAACCGAACCGAACCATTGCCGATTGTTAATTGGTATTAGACTGCATAATAACCACAAGACTCGTGTGTGTGCGTGTCCACACAAATCTCCCATACCCAAAACACTCGGCAAATTTATCCCTTATATGTATCTATCGCATGCATGCGAAGAATGTGAGAAAAGAGTGGCCCGAATTTACACCCAATGTGATATAGTTTCCCTCTACGGTTTTTACGCCATTCTCGCGAAAGCTCTACATGGCATGCCCACATCGACGGCATATGCTTACTCTTGACGTTCGGACTATGTTTGAATCTTCCCATGGCTACGTATCAATCCCTTCATGTAGTCGTTAATTATAATCACTAGCCTCAACTTCGATCTAAAGCATACAATATATGTATGTCTTGCAACTAATTGTTAAAAGAAAACACAAGCCAACTTTGAGAATTTGTTATACATGTAAGAAGCATGCAAATTTGAATGATTGATCGGATGATGATCAAAATCTAAATGCTATTAGTTGATAACGCTGAAATCAACCAACTTTGTCTGCAACATGAAGTTTTTAGAGACCTTGACAAGGGGCAAAGGAAGATGTGTTTTAGACGCTTCTAACTATAGATGTGGTCTCATGGAATGCAATGATGATAGAGCGTATAAAACGTAGATGTTTCAATGAAACACTAACTTTTTTTCACGTGTCGGAGATTGACGGTATGGTCCCCGATTCTATCGCCTTTATATGCGGTCTCCTAGCTTGTCGTAGCAAAGACGTTATTGGCAAAGGCTGAGAGTTGTATTCATGGATTATAATTAGCCTCATTTTGCCAAATGCCATCGCTTATATTTGCTCCTTTCTTTGATGATTACTTGTGGAGATGAATCTAACATTATATACTATTTGTATAGTGCCTCTAGCCTTTTTTATTTTAATACCAATGGAGCATGTTTTTTATGGAAAAAAAAACGCTGAAATCTCACTCTATCACAAATTTTAGTTTTATTTTATGAGATTTTCTTTTCTTTTTTCACTCCATACCCACAACTCTTAAGTGCCAGCCATACTTAAGACACCACCGAGAAGGTTGAGCTTATGTGTGTACGCTTTATTCACACATAGAGACTTTGTGCTTCAATGTATGAAATTTGAATACCCCTTCTTAGGAAGGAGACACATATCAAGAACACATGTATACTCTAGTCACATAGGTCAAAATTGGCCTCTTTATGGACGATAAAAAATTCTAATTCTCATAAAAAAAACAAGATAAAACAGAAACAAAGTTATGTCCTCACCATGTCCACTCAAACAAATCTTCTTATTTGGGACATCACGTTGACATCATGACCCTTATCCCAAGGGTACTTAGGCTTTTCGGGATAAATGAAGTGTTCATTGCCACAAAAAGGTCATTTTGAGACCATCCACTATGCATATACCCTCGATAATCGACACATGATACATCAACACCACACTGCCCATTGATGATTATCGCCACCACATTGGCCCCAATTAAATCACAACTTCACCATGATAGACTCCCATTAATTGCCTCACCAACACAACACTGTGCCCCCCCCCTCCCCTCCCCATTTATCGCCACATCAGCATCACGATTCCATTGTTTATCGCCACATCAGCATCACGACGGCCCCTCTTGTTTATTGCCACATCAGCATCACGAGAACCCCTCTTGTTTATCGCCACGTCAGCATCACAATTGATCGCCACGTCAGCACGACTTACTTCCCTTTCTGGCCACATCGGCAGGCACCACAGCCCTTTTTTATGTCATCCAATGATGGTCACATCTTCCTTGTTACAGAGGATTAGCTTAATGTCCCCTGATTTCCTATATGTATTATATACACATATACAGAGAAAGAAAGCTTTTGATGGATGGGTTCTCTTCCAACCCTCCTTGGACCAAAATCAAGGTAATGGAACCCCTTAACTTGCTGCCTGATTCCACACGTAAGCTTCTTCCTTTTCATTGTACATTACCCAAAGTTCGGTTCGAAGGTCGATCCGATCTTCTAAATCTCATACAATTGTGTGGAAAAGAGAAAAACATACTTAAAACGAGAAATATACATGCTGAAATCGTCAAGAATGGCTTGATCTCGAAAGATCTGTATATTGCCACTTCCTTATTTGCAGCATATGCCAAATGCGGTTCTTTAAGAGAAGCTCAAGAAGTGTTTGAAAAGCTTTCAATCAGAGACGTGGTTTCTTGGAATGCATTGATAGGTGGGTATATCCATAATGGCCTTGGTGAAGAAGCTTTGAAATGCTTTATACAAATGCAAGACGAGGGGGTTTTCCCAAATGTGGCCACGTATATCTCTGCTTTGAAAGCTTGTGGAATTGCCGGATCTATTGAGATCGGAGAAAGGATAGATGCTGAGGTTCGAAAACAAGGGCTTTTGCATGAGGAAGTTGTGCTTGGAAACACGTTAGTGGATATGTATGCTAAATGTGGGGCAATGGACAAAGCCCGCAAAGTATTTGAGCAACTTCCGATGCGAGATGTTGTGTCTTGGAATGCATTAATATCTGGATATACCCGGCATCAGCTCGGTGATGAAGCATTGAAATGCTTTAGGCAAATGGAATATGAGGGGATGTGCCCAGATGCAGTAACTTATGCCTGTATTTTGAGAGCCTGTGGCATTGTAGGGGATTTAGAGATGGGAGAAGATATAGTTATTGAGGTTAGAAAACAAGGGCTATTGCGCAAAGATAAGGTACTTAGGAGTACATTGGTGGACATGTATGTCAAGTGTGGTGCGCTCGATAAAGCACGAGAAACACTTGAAGAGCTTCCAATAAGGGATGTTGTGTCTTGGACGGCTCTCATTGGTGGATATGTGGAGCATGGATTTGGTGAGGAAGCATTGGATTGCTTTGACCAGATGCAAAATGAGGGAATACATCCGAATTTGGTGACTTATATTTGTGTTTTGAAAGCCTGTGGTATTGTTGGGTCTTTAGAGACTGGGGAAGGTATAAGTTCTGAGCTCAGAAAGAGCGGATTATTGCAAAAAGACATAGTAATTAACACCGCATTGATTGACATGTATGCCAAATGTGGTGCTTTGGAGAGAGCTCGAGAAGCATTTGAACAACATTTGAGACGTGATGTTGTTGCTTGGAATGCCCTTATGGCTGGGTATGCTCAATTAGGTAAAGTTAGTATGGTTTTAGAGTTATTTGTAAGAATGAGGAGGGAAGGTATGTTCCCAAATCTGGTCACTTTCCTTCTATCACTTAACGCATGTAGTCATGCTGGTCTATTGAAGGAAGGAGAGGAATTGTTTGATGAAATGTGTAGTGTATATGGCCTTAGTCCAAAGCTAGAGCATCTCGCATGTATGATCGATCTATTTGCTCGTGCTGGCCACTTTAATAAAGCCAATGCACTGCTTTTGGACAAGATCTCATCTTCTGACAATCTACCGCTTCTCTTGACTATATTGGGTGCTTGTCACAAATGGATAAATGTGAAGCTTGGGAGATGGGCATTTGAACAAGCAATACACCTAGATGAGAAATGTTCAGCAGCATATGTTGGCATGGTAAATTTATATGTATCAGCAGGCATGCATACAGAGGCAGATTGCATTGAAGGTTTGAGAGTGAAAAGTGGAGCTTGAAATGCACAAGGATGAGATTGTTTCTGGATTTGGTCTATCAAGAGTGATGTGCATTTGTTTACTTTTGATATTAAGAGCCATTCTCAACAAAGCCCTGTTATATGTGTAAAGTTTCATCAAAGAAAAGTTTGAATCGGACTGTTCCAGAAGGGATTAGTCGAGATAATGTCAGAAAAGAGAAAGATTTGTGTGGCTACAATGATAAGCTGGCTATTGCATGTTCTCTCATCATTACAGGTGAAGGTATCCCTTTATACATATTACAAAGAACATGTGGACTTTGCACATTGTGTGATTTCACATACATCGTCTATGAAGTAACACAGAATGAAGTGAATGATGCAGACCGTGTTCATATAGATGTATTTTTGAAGGCTGCCACAAATACTAGAAGTGTAAAAGGGGTTGACGATAGCCCATACATATAAATAAACATTGCTCGATCTCCGCTATTCATTTTATACCTGAAACTAAAGGTTGCACTGCACGACTAATGCTAACAAAATGGCAAAAAGAAAGGAGAATGGAATTATCATGACGACATTACGGTTTAAACTAATGGTTCAGAAGATTTTTGGAATCACATGAAGCAAATGGAAAAAGTAACAACACAAATGACAAACATGGTTCAGTAACAAACATGCCAACCTTGGGAATCGTTGGTGTATATGAAAGAAAACCTTCTCATGACATTGTTTACATATTTGTTTGCTCGCCTAGATTTTGCTATGCATAGACATGCCTGGTGAGTGTTCATTTAGTGACAACAGATGTTTTCTCCTTTTTCACATGCTTGCTCAACAACTATACTGCATGCTTGAAGAGACCATTGATTAGAAGTTCCAGATTCTGTGATGACGTGCTTTCTGTGTGTACAACATGGATATTTTTTTGTAATCGTCATTATCGTTGTCTATTTTTAAATTCATCGAGTACTGCACGTGCTCAACCTTGTATTGGGTTGCCTCATGATCGATGTCATATACATAGCTTTGTTATGGGCCATAGCACCAAACTCTATCACTATTCTCTTTGTATGACATGTAAATACCTTTATGTTTTAAATTAATTATGTCTCTTTCATGATACACAATACTTAATCTTCTAGACGAGTCTTCATGGTATCAATGAAAAGCTTTGCCTGTAAAATGGATATAACTATATTCAATTGATTAGTCTTATGCCCAAGTATCTTAAATTGCAAAACATAATCCATCACTTTAAAAATAAATATTTCTTTTTTGTAGATTACACAGTCGAGATTCTCAAGGGCATATGACAAGAATGATTAAAATTGACTATTTGTTATTGTAAGTGTATGCTCGTTTTGATGCACTTTTCGGATCTTGAAAGAACTCTTTTTCTAAATGAATAATTGGGAACGTGCAATGCATCAGTTGCCAAACCCAACGCCTTAATATAAAAGTTCCAAACTAAATTAAAATAGTGGATCAAGTAGACAAACAATAATAAAAGAGGGGTTTCAATAAATAAACGATGAAAGTTAGAAGGTAAACCACTATGTAAGTTAGTTTTGTGGGTGACCTTGCACTCTATATATTACATGATCTAGAAATGGGGCCATGGAATGTTCCAACATAGTCAAAAATTTGATCTTGCCTCTTCCCATCTTTGCGAAAGTGTTCAACTTGTATGAAATGTATGTGTCTATAAGTAGAGAAGTTTCTTATGGTCTTACATATATTCATCTACATCTAAACTCAATGAAATGCTCTTCTTCCTCTGATTGGGAGTTTCAAGAGAGATGTACTAGACTTTTGAGAGCCTCATCATCTTCATTAGTTTCATATGCTCAGTTCCAAGATGCCGTATGATTCAATCACATAACCTTGGATGATATACATTTCCTTTTTCTAGTTTTTACCCATTATTTCTATAAAAAGTTCGCTATCATTTGTAATCTTGCATGAATAAGAGCATACCAATAACAAACTACATATGATTCATAAAATGTGATATAGAGTTTTTGCAATAGTTTCTTCTAGTTTCTTTTAGGTTTCATTAAAATCAATTGTATGTTTGCATGGTAGTAAATGATATCATTCCATATTCTTTGTACTAGTGTTTGTCATTGTCCTAATCATTGACATATTTGTCGCAAGGATTGGACAGAGACATTATATACACTTTCAGAATGATCTCTCTATCAATAAGTAAATGCTAATAGACATTACACATTGGATGCTCCCATTTTTATGATAATATATTATATGTGTTTGACATCTTCATATGGGTAGGTAACAATCAACATAATATCATATAGTTAATCATCTCCCTACCCAAATAATCTTAGAACTCTTTTAATTTTGTAGTAGTTCCTTTCTCATCATCATGTTGAGTTGAGGCACAATATTTCTTTGCCAAATTAATGTGTTCACATCATAGGCACTTCTAACAAGCAAATGTGTTAACAAGAATTCAAAGTAAATTTTGTCTATTGTATCGAATGAAATGTATTATTACATTGTTTTTCGTTCCTTTATTGGGCATGTGAATGTTCTTGGGTCGTGTTCTCATCATTCATTGGATGGTGGAAGAGCGGGTGAAATTTGAAGACGTTCCATGTACTTATAGCGTATTGAAATCAAGCAAAATAACCCGAAATTGATGATTGTAAGAATGGCAACCATAAAGAAGAAGTAGTCTAAGTGGCCAGTGTCTATGGACCCAGAGTTGGGTATCCAACCAGGACTACCTGTAAGCCTACTTACAATGAGAACCAACAACATGTTCACATAGTTCCCAAGTGCAACTGATGCCGGTGTCAATGCTGAGCCCATGCTACGCATCGCATCGGGTGCTTGATCATAAAAGAAATACAATTGTCCTAGGTACGTGAATGTTTCTGATATCCCCGTGCTCATGTATTGAGGCACTTGCCACAAGATGCTAATGTTTCCACTGGTCCGCCTCTTTCTTAACCGAACCATTTCAACTATCCCTGCCTCCAACATGGCCAAGGCTACTATTGGCATGCCTAGTCCTATTCTTTGTAGCCCACTCAAGCCGTCCACGCGGCCCGTCCACCGTCTCGCTAGAGGCATGAGCCAATAGTTAAATACTATAATGGATATCACCACGGTCACGCAATCAACGGCATATAAGGATGCGGGTGGGATGTTGAAGCCTCCTAGGTGGGTGTCCATTGCTGCCCCTTGGATGACAAAGAGTGAGAACACTTGCGTGTACGCGGTGCTATAGAATATGGTGCATATCCAAATGGGAATCATGTGGCACAGCCACTTCACTTCCTCGACTTGTGTAACCGTACAAAGTCGCCACGGGCTAGACACAATTTGAGGCCCCCTATTCTCCATGTCCGACTGGTCCTTTTCGTCGTCCATAATGGTCGCCGCTTTATCAAAACATCTGCAAATGAGTCTCAAGGTAACATTGTGGGCACATCATTATTAGACTTTGTAAGTGTTATGTCATGAGGGGAAATTGTTTTGAGCGCACACCCACACACACACACACACAACCTTAATTAGGAGTCATGAATATAAAGGCTAGATATAGGCATGTACTTGTGTGCTCATAACTTTAGCAACACCAAAAATAAAAGATTTTTCAACATATATACGACAATGATTCAAACCAATGGATCACCTTAAAGATTTAGTGTGGATGATCTTTCTGCTTCCTCGGATAGCCGAGTCTACTCCATCGATTTCGTACAAGGCGATACCCTCGAGTGGAGCCTTGACATGTTTCTTCCTTACACAAGCTACCACCACTTGGGCAATCCGGCGCAAGGGATTCCCACTGGGTTTACAAAATCTATAGTTGGTCGTCGGGATGAGAAATATAAAGATTGCAATAACACCGGAGCTGGCCGTGATCCAGAATGCGAGCGCCCACTTGCCCTCATTTTCGATGTACACTAGAAGCAAGCTCGAGAAAAGGGTCCCGAACGTTAAGGCCAAATATGCGCAATTGAAAAACTGAACCTTTTGCACGCTCTCGAGCGGGTGTGCATCATCGAACTGGTCGGCCCCGAAACTCATGCTGTTGGGTGTATTGCACCCATAGCCCAATGCTAGTATGTAGATAGCACAATAGAATAGGCCGAGTTGTAATTTGGTGGGTCTAATAGAGCCGCAATCGAGGTTTTGTCCGTCTTCACAAGGGGGCGAATGGAGAGAAGGGATGGTAGCAACCAAGCTTAGAAGGACAAGACCCTCATATAACATACATACATACAAACGTTAAGGCATAACTCAAATTTCAAAAAAGCAAGAATGGGATTCCTTTCCAAAAAAAAAAAAGGACATGTTTTTGGTATAGTAACAAACAACACATAATGATGTATACAAACAGTCATAGTTGGTATTTAGATGGAAAAATTTAGATAAACAAGTAGAATTTAGATAGAAAAAATATGAGGTATTTATGATAGATGATGAGCTAACAACATAACTACCTCTTTGTCTCACTATTGTGTATATATATATGGTGAATATACATAGATATATAGAGAGACAAACACACAATGGGGGGGGGGGGGGGGGCAATAGTGAAACATTTTCAAGGAGTGTGTAGAGTGGTAACTCACAGATATACCCAGAATCTGGGAGACCAAAGAAGCCCAATATCTTCCTAGGTATGCATCACCCACGAAGCCACCGATGACAGCGAAGAAGTAGATGGCACCCTGCCAATTGCTTGTGTTGGAGGCGGCCGATGATGCACCTTGCCTTAGCTCTACTATTAGGTATATCACCAGGTTTGTCGAAACCCCGAAGAGACTCAAACATGCGAGTCCTTGGTTCACTAGCATTATACCCATCACATCCATCATCACAACATAACATCAATCAGAGAAATTTTGAATTCGAATTCGGGCTCACTCTCATTTACGGAGACATGCCATTTAGGTATAGTTTCACCCATTAATCACCATTCAGATTCACAACATTAGTTAACACCAAATTAGCATAATGATGATGCTATCACTATGGGCATTTGGAAGGCTTTTTATTCATTCTAGTAGTAGTAGTAGTAGTAGTAGTAGTAGTAGTAGTAGCAGCAACTGCTACTACTACTACTACACTAGTGCTGCTCATCGAAGAATCATGACTAGCCATGCATATATAGATATAGATATATATATAAATTCATTTCATTTCTATTGCCAAAGTGAATGAAGACCAAACTACAGACATAATTAACCACTTAGAATATTTTTGTTTATGTGCATGCTGCTAATTATGTTTGCTAGCAAGCCATTAATTATGCTAAGTTTGGTAGTTATTTGATAATCGACACCCGCTGATTTCATTATGCGAGTTTAGTTGTTGTTGATGAATGAGTCTTCCTCGAAATGATTTACGGAATAAAATGACTGGATCCGAATTAAAACAATACAAAGGTGCCATTGGGGAGGCTAAGAATTTTACCCAAAATGAAGAAGGCTCTCTTAAATCCACCGGTCGTTCTTCTCAAAGCTGGTTCCCCACGGATATCTACGGAACCATCGAGAGTAGCCTCCATAATGGAATGGAATGGTATTTATCCTCAACAAATTCCTTAGCACATATATATGTATGTATCTATCTCAATTTTGTTGTAATCACACTTCCTTTAAGGTATGCTCTCTTCATTATATGTATCTGAGGACCCAATTTGTATACATCAATGTGTTCTTAGGTGTGCCCCCCCAACTTGATGATTTCAAAGTCAATAAGTCAATAGAGAACCCATCCCAATTTCCTAGGGTCATAAAAAACTAGCAATGCACTTATTGTCAAAAGCACCATCACTATCACTATCACTATCACCATCGTCATTCCCATCATTATCATATGAACTTCATTGAGTTCAAAAAGGAGATACCTTTAGACATTATTTTTGTTTTGAAATTCATTGATAAGTGACTAAGTGCCATCCACCTTATCTGCTCCAAAAGCATTACCAGTCCTACAATCTCCGTCATATAACCTCACATGTTACTTATCTAGAGAGAGAGAGAGAGAGAGAGAGACTCTAGAGGGCCCACCTCCACTAATCTTGAGTTGGGCTCATACTAGTCATATAGGTAGCCATTTGTTGCGAAATTACATGCATGTTTGTGAATTTGAGTTGGGACACTTGGAACTTGAAGCAAGGTAGATTTTGTCGATAAAGAGTGGGGGAGATGATAGTGTCATAGCACTTCTTCAAGTTGTTTTTCTTGGCCTAATTTGTGTGTGTGTGTGGTCATGCACAAAGAGTGTGGACAGAATGTTTGTGTATAAGTGTAGAAATTCGTGTGGATATGTACATCTATATGTGTATAAGTGGTATAATTATGTATCACTGAGGGCAAATTGGCATTTGTGCATGTGTACATTTCATTAAGGTGTAATTGTGTGTATGTGACTAATATGTATAAGGGCATGTTTAAATATATAAGTGTGGTATTATACCTTTAATACAATTTATGCTTGAGTGTTTCCTTGTGTTGGTACATGTGTGTATGTGTGTGTACACATATACGTGTGTGTGTGTGTGTGTGTGTGTGTGTGCACGCGCGTGCGTGTCTACGTGTGTATGTGTATGTGTACATGTACATATGTGTGTGTACGTGTATGTATACGCGTGTATGTGTGTGTACATCTACGTGTACATCTACGTGTGTGTATGTGTATGTGTATGTGGCGGCAGGGTTTGTTTTGCCTAGGGAAGTAATCGATGGGTTGCTTTTTTCTTCTTTATTGCTTATTGGCTATTAGCAGCTGAGAAGCGTCGATTGATTTTTCCCTCTTCCTTCTTTCCTTTGTTTTCTTCATGCTTTTTATTTAATTATGTTTTTGACCCTTCTTCAAACATAAGGACATTTAAACATCCTAAGTCTGAAAGGCCTAGATACAAAACAAGGTTCATCGGTACACTTTGGACCTAGCAAAAACTTCATCATATCTTGTTTTGTGTTGTGTATATCCCATGATGTATGAACATTGCTTGATTAGTTGATCACTAGTCTCGCTAGTTCGAGTCTCACCACTCATAAATTTCACACGTGTGCTCGGACTTTTTAGTCGAAAAATCCGTTGCAACCTACATAGAAGGAACAACGAACAAACTTTGCCCAAAACCCTAAGAAAAAATATATTTATACTAAACCCTAAAAGTTATGCTCAATCCTAAATCAAAGGTGCTCTTCAAGATATAGTGAACTTCACTATGATACAAAATGTTGTGAATTGAGGAGAGCAATGTTGTGCATCAACGTGTGATTTAGCTCAAGATGATTGAATTAATTCGAAACACAATGTAGAATGTGTGTGTGTGTGCGTGTGAAGGAAAGATATATTATTGTCTTCTAAGACCAAATTTCGCCCATGAGACAATTGGCTATAATAATGGGATGTGTACCCAATCATCGAATATAAAAAATAACAAAAAACATAGATAAAAGAGTTTTAGTGTGGTACAAAACATGTTATGGGTGTAACATATTCTATAAAGGAAATGTGCTTAGACTAGCTTCATTTCTATCCAAGTCCCTCGAAAAGTAGTAGTAGGTCAAAGGGTTTCAATGTGGGTGTAGTCCATGGTTTCGATGTAAAAGGTATCCCGAGCATAGCTTTTGGGCGGGGTAACTCATGTTCCCTTATATTCTCATTTGCTGAATCTACACAAGCAATGACTTTGTGGCATGGTATTCAATGACGTTTGGTTGTTCTTTGGTTTTCTACTTCAACGAGGGAGAGGCTAGCTGGTACAATTGTTTCCACGTTCATTGTCCCTCCTTGTCCCTGAAAAATTTCAATGGTTACATGTTCAATATTAGAAATGTTATGTTAACATTTTATAGCTTATTCTCTCTATGTAGTTTTAGGTCTAATATATACCTAACTAGTGTCATTATATCTGAGTGTCACGATACAATGACATAAAATACATAGTTGGTGAGGATTGAACTGGTAACCTCACATCAATAATGCGTCATGCTCAACCATCTTGATATGAGCATTGTATAATTTATACTTGATCTACATATCATTGTATAAGATGTACTTGATATACTCCCTAGACATCTAGAAAGTTCTAGAAGGTTCTAGAATATTCTTCAAAATATTCTAATGCATGTACCTCCGCTCACAATGTAAATACTTGTAACCTCCTTGATCCCTATCAAGGGATTCAACACTAGACATTGACACATCAATCTAGTATTCTCATTTCATGTCATATTGTCTCCTTGATCTTCATATTTGTATTCATGCTCTCCAGTTAATCCTAACTTCCTAAGTTCATAGTCTCATCACTCACAACTTCTGGAGTTCCTAGCCTCGTCACTTCCAGTTCCACGTTCATAGCCTAATTGGTCATAGCCTCGTCATCCGTGCTACATCGTAGTTCATGGTTGGTGTGTCTGTGACACTGAGGTATCCAATAGTTGGGAGAGGGTCCTAGTATAACTTGGTATTTTCCCCTTATCTCCACATAACTAGACACTTGCATGTAAAGTGATACTCATCCTCTATCTCCACGTGACATAATCTACATATCCTTTCCACTCTAGGCCTCCATTAACATGGCTATTTTCAATCTCAAGTTGGTGAGGTGATACTCTAAGTTGTTTAATAGCAATCCTTAGTACATTTTGTTAGAATGTGTCTAGATATTCTAGTCGTATAATAAAACGTAACTTAGAGAAATGCATGAAGTGTTCCTTATGTACAACATTTTAGATGGGAGTGACTCTTATGGGTTGATCCATTCATGTCTAATGTAAATTTGCCATATTTCTTGGCGTATATCTTATTAGTCTCGTGGTTGTACCTAAGAGAAGGTAGGTTGTTAATATCTAGGCCGTTTGCAAAATGCCAACTTCCCACAATGTTATACCAGGAGCTAGTATCACCGAATTTATAGAGTGATCGAGATGCCTCGAAAGCTTGACAATATATCCTATCTTGTGATTGGCTATGTATCCACTAGTTCAAGAAGAGCTGCTTCTACTAGCATAGGGGTAAAGTGAATTCTACTCTAAATTTGATGTCATGTGGCACAATTGATTTGCTTCACAGTTGACGTGTTAACATCGTCACCGATTGTCTCTTTAATTTCGCCTACATGAAAGGTGGTAGCCTTGGAGCCCAAACCACTAATGCTTACATGAGGGAAGGGGTCACTAATGATTCGAAGAGCCACCCCTAAAAGTATGTTCGGTGGCATTGTCTCCCTAAGAGTGAGAGGGATGCATATCCTCTTGTTGGTCTATCTTTGGCTACCTACATCATTGAAAATTTAAATGAGCGAGCACTAAAAGTAACTCCAACGATATACATATGATCCAACTTCCTCAACTAATCTATGAGAGAGTGTTAGGTGACATTGAGTCCTAACTCAAGCAAATGTGTTGAAGATAAGGACTTTCGTATTCCCTAGATTCACTACCAATCCTCTTTGCATGCAAATGTCATCTAAGGCATTAAGGTGTTTTTGTCGGTTGTGTTTAGACTCGGAGAGTAAATTTACTATGTCATTTGTATATAGCAAGAGATTGACTTGCGTACCCCTGTGACAACTATGTTTCTTTGCAAGCAATAAAATCAGTAATTTCATCAATGTAGATCGCAAAATGAGTTAGTGAAAGGGGACAACCTTGTTTGACACCAATGGTGCTAGTGAAGCAATTGGATTGGCCACTCGGACATTGTACGAACCCAGATACTTGCTCATATAAAGCATAGATGGCCCAAATCATGTCATCAAGTATCTCCAAGCTTTTAAGCCTATCAAAGAATTGCTTTCTAGGGATTATGTCAAAAGCTTTGCGAAAGTTTAGGCAATCTCGAGCTAGGTTGTCTCTAACATATGTATATGATGTGCTTAGGTTGCAATTCTATGTTATCCATGGACTTTCTATATTGTAATTTCATTATGACCTTAGTGACCATAAAGGTCATGTCAACAATTTTCACCATTGTAGGTTGAGTGTAGAAGGCATAGGAATGGGTGGTTGGTTTGGGACTTGGTAAAGTGTCTTTGTATATGTACCAAGTGTTAGGATCATTGATTATTGTTCATGGTATTGGTAGTTGTCTCGTCGGGGTAGTGGCACAATCATTACTCCTAAGCATATGTAGAGTTACCAATATTTAGATGCCTCCCACACTCATCTCTTACAACGTGTCATGGTTTTCGCATTTCTTTGTGAGCTTGTACTAGGGTAATATTCCCAGCAAGTCGGGATACTTTAAGTTTTCAATATAATTCTCTGCAATCCTCATCATACCATCTATTTTGTGGCATAAACCATACTCTACCTTGCTTGAAGTGTTTCATGTTTGGGAAATTGCTAATTGTTGTGGAAGGAAGGATGTATGTGAGTTGTGGCGTAAGACTCTCTAAAGGCAACTAAGAAACAAGAGAGGAGAGATAAGCTTGAACATGTCAAGAGTAGGTTCAGAGAGCTCATGTGTGAAATGTAGTGTGGTGTGACGGCTTGGTTGACTAGAGCCGGTGGCATTGAAGATATCGCACTTTACATCAAAATATAAGAAGCTATAGTCAACATATGGTCAATACCAATTATAATCGACTTCGGCGGTCAAATATGACCTATGAGACCAAAAAAATTACATTTCACGTGATACGTGTGAAAGTGAGTAGTGACTCTCGATGTTCAAGAACTTTACGAATGAATGTTGTAATTGAGAGACTGACACATTGTGTGGTTGTAAGAGAAATGCGTGCAAGGATTGCGCTTGGTTGAAGATGTGTGCAAAGCATGGTCAAATATGGTCAAAGGCAAAGTATTGTATCAAAATGTGATGCTCGGACTCTCAAACTTGTTTAGGGCAAAGTGTGCATAGTCTACCACTCTTATCTCTTGGGCCCCAATGCCCTGTCTCACATCGCAATGCATGTGAGCTAAGTCGCATGGAAGCAAAGGTTTGAATCACAGACATGTGTACAACTTCCCCATTCCGTGAAGAATATGGTTTTGTAGTTAGGTGCAACACATGTAGTATAATGTGTGAAGCATGAGCCTCCACATTTTTCCCATGACATGATAGATTGACATTGCAAAAAGGCCTCATTTACAGAGGAATCTAGTGATTAACAATCGGCAACAGTTTGGTTCCGAACCGAACGGAATTGCGAAACCACGGCTTAACGACTTAACAATTTAAACGATTCGGTTCAAGTTCAAGTTTTTGTAAACGGTTCGGTTTCAGTTCAATTCGGGGGGTGAACATTTTGGTTCAGTTCAGTTTTAATGGTTTTAAACCACAGTTTAAACGGTTTGATGGTTATTTTTTATTTTTATTTTTTTAAATTTAAAAATTTAAAAATTAAATATAAAATTATTTATTTATTTTTAAACAACCTTTTTATTTTTAAGCCTAATTCTCACATTTTAGGAAAAATCTTTAAAATTTTAAAATTGAATTTTGACTTAGGTTGAAAATCGAAACTGAACTACAAACTGCGGTTTAATGGTTTAATGGTTTGGATTTTTACCAAATGGTTCGGTTTAAACAATTTCGTGGTTCGGTTCGGTTTAGGTTTCAATATTTTTAACCGGTTCGATTTGGACACTCTCGAACTGAATCGTTGTTGATTGTTACAAGTGATGCATCATGAAGCAAATGTGGTGCATCCCATCCACCAAACCAGTTTTTCATATCTTGCATCCAACCGGAATACAAAATTTTGCTTTTTAAGTGTCTTTTGGATCTTTTTACTTGCTTCCCATGCAATTCTAGAGATTGAGAGAGTGAGTGAATGTGTGAAAACACTGTTCACACAAACATATTTACTTTTCACTATGTTCCAAACTAAACTTTACGTGTATCACATATACATTTTAGGGTTGACTTAAGCCTTTTAACTATTTTTTACTATTTATGTAAATAGTCCATACCATTTGTATTCGTCCTTTAACACACACACTACGCATGTATATGTATGTTTTTTTCACCCATGTACTCCAACAAACAATTTACATTCACAAGACACTCATATGCACAAGCATGTCAAAACACCATGGCAATCACTATGATAATGGAAATTATATACCGATCATGAAAGCCACTATAGAAACTTTGTTGTCCTTCACCCTCCAATCAATGTTGTTGGTAGAAGATAACCAAGTTGACACAAAGAGCACAACCTTTGGAAGACAATTGCATTATTCACAGTCAAACAACAATCGTAGTGTCAATGACGGAAGATCCAACTTATGGCAATGGAGAATGATATTCACAGAATGTCGACTCCCAACTACATGTCGAAAGTAGGAGGAGCAAAAAAAGGAAACCCTAGAAGGGTGAGTTTCAAGAGCAATGTACTAGACTTTGAGAACCTCATCATCTCCATTAGTTTCATAAGCTTGTTGCAAGATGCCACATTTCCTTCTTGCTTGAATATGAGGGTAACTATACCAATATTTGCGTCGATATAAAATGTAATATACAATAGTTTCAATTCAATCATCTATATTCTTTTAGGTTGCATTGAGATGAATTGTATGTTTGTAATAGCTTTGAAGCATGGTGTTGAATGACATCACACCATATTATTGTACCAAGATTCTGTAAATGATTTTCAATCTAATCATCTACATTTGTTTAGGTTGTATTGAGATGAATTGTATGTTTGCAACAACTTTGAAGCATGGTATTGAATGACATCACATCATATTATTGTACCAAGATTCTGTAAAGTATTTTAAATCTAATCGTCCACATTTGTTTAGGTTGAACGAAGATTCTTTAAAGTATTTTAAATCTAATCGTCTACATTTGTTTAGGTTGAACGAAGATTCTTTAAAGTATTTTAAATCTAATTATCTACATTCATGTAGGTTGTATTGAGATAAATGGTGTGTTTTCGACAGCTTTAAAGCATGGTGCTAAATGGCATCACATCATGTATTTTCCTAATAATTTATGTAGTTATTGTAATGATTATGTATTTGTCGAAAGACAACAATTAGCCTCCATCTAACAATGGTTGTCCTCTCCCTTTCCTGAGTCGGTGGGCCTCCACATAAGATGGAACTATCACGTCCCTACTAAGATTTGTATATAACATTCTCATCTGTAAAATGTTATAACTAATTGAATGGTCTTTTTTAGGAAAAATTAAAATAAATAAATAAAATAAAATAGAAAATTTTATGTATTTGGTAAACATTTTTCGCAATGATCGCTATATCAATAAGTAAATGTTACTAGAATTACATATTGGATGCCCCTATTAGTGTGATAATATATTATAGGCATTTGACATCTTGTTATTGTTAGGAAATCAATCAACAAAATATCATGGCGTTGATTGTCCCCACTCCCAAGTATTATAAGATTAATTATGAAATAACTATAGAATAATGTGAAGCTCCCTAAGGATCTACTTGTGTGCATATGTTCATCTATGATTATTGAGATAAAAGATAAAATATGTGTGCTCTTTTGCATTATATGTACACACCTACATACACAACAAATGACAAATTGCTAGACCAACTAAACTCAACATCAAATCATTCCTTCTTGTTCTTGTAATATGACGGGTCTTTGATTTCATGGGTACATGATAGCTAGGACACATGTTGGAAGAGAACCTCTTTCATCAATTTTAAAGGACTAAAACATCCGAAATTTCTTGACTCTTACTATGAGCTATTGATTATGTTCTATCTAGTTCATATGAGCAAATCACTAATGAATCTTAAATTCATATCACTCTTCCACTTAATTCCTCTACAAACTCAAGTATGAATTTCCTACACATAACATAGCCATCTTTACGATTGGAAACGATGGTTTTGGATATTTCTTGCATGCAATACAAAGTACTCAAAATCGAGAGCTATTAAGTGGTACATGGGTTGGTAGCTAAATTGATCATGTCATATATTCACTCATCATCGTTTGTGATCATGTCATATAGTGTTTTAAACAAAGTCCTATCCATTATAAATTGTTGGTTGTTCCAGTCAAGGATATTCTATGTGTCAAAATTTCAAAGTGATCACGATGAATATTGTGTTTAACTAATCGCAATTCGAGCTAGTTCTTCCCTTTCCCTTGGAAGTTATGGCACTAAACTAGAATACAAAGTACAACTTGTATATTGTATCAAGTGCAATGTATTATTACAAGGCAGATCAGTGGAAGCTTTTCGTTCGTGCACGATCATGATCTCATTGACCATGAAACATTACGACATAGTTGGAAGAGAGGGCGAAATTTCATGTCGTTCGATGTACTTGTACCCTATCGAAACCAAGCAAAAGAACCCAAAATTGATAAGTGTAAGAATAGCAATAGTAAAGAAGAAGTAGTCTAGGTGTCCCATATCAATGGAGCCCGAGTTAGGAATCCAACCGGGGTTACCGGTTAGTCTACTTATAGCGAGCACTAGCAATATGTTCACATAGTTGCCGAGTGCGGTCGATGCCGGTGTCAACGTAGAGCCTATGCTACGCATTGCATCCGGTGCCTGGTCATAAAAGAATTGCATTTGGCCAATGTATGTGAAAGTTTCCGATATACCGGTGGTCATGAATTGAGGCACTTGCCACAAGATGCTAATGTTTCCACCGGTCCCCCTTTTTCTTAACCGAACCATTTCCACTAACCCTGCTTCCAACATGGCAAGGACTATTATTGGCATTCCTAGTCCTATTCTTTGTAGCCCACTCAAGCCATCCTGACGGCCCGTCCACCGTTTAGCCAAAGGCATGAGCCACTTGTTATATGCCATAATGCATGCCACCACGGTCACACAATCAACCGCATACAACGACCCGGGTGGAACATTGAAGCCTCCTAGATGGGTGTCCATTGCTGCCCCTTGGATGACAAAGAGTGAGAACACTTGTGTGTATGCCGTAGTATAGAAAATTGTGCATATCCAAATGGGAATCATGCGGCATAGCCACTTCACTTCCTCTACTTGTGTCACAGTACAAAGTCGCCACGTGGTAGACACAATCCGAGGGCCCTTATTCTCCATGTCCGACTTGTCCACTTCATCGTCCGTAATTGTCGCCGCTTTATCAAAACATCTGCAATGAGTCTCAAGGTACATGATTGACACATCATTATTAGACTTAGGAAGTGTCATGTCATGAGGGAAATGTTGTGAGCACATAAATGCTAGTGATAGGCATGTGTGTGTGCTCATAACTTAGCAACCAAACTAAAATAAAATAAATCAACGTCCAATGGATTACCTCAAAGTCTTGGTGTGGACTATCTTTCTGCTGCCTTGGATAGCCGATTCTACCCCATCAGTTTCGTACAAGGCTATACTCTCAAGTGGAACCTTGACATGTTTCTTCCTCATACAAGCCACCACCACTTGCACAATACGACGCAAGGGGTTCCCACTAGGTTTATGAAATCGATAGGTGGTCGTGGGAATGAGAATCATAAAGAATGCAAAAACACCGGAACCAGCCGAGATCCAAAACCCGAGTGCCCACTTGCTTTCATTTTCGATGTATACAAGAAGCAAGCTCGAGAAAAGGGTGCCAAAAGTTACAGCCACATAGAACCAATTGAAAAAGTGAAGCTTTTGTACACTCTCATGTGGGTGCCCATCGTCAAACTGGTCCGCACCAAAGCTTATGATGTTGGGCACATTACAACCATAGCCTAAAGCTATTATGTAGATAGCACTATAGAATAGGCCAAGTTGGGACTTGGAAGTCGAAGTCGAGCCACAATCAAGGTTTTGTCCTTCTTCACAATGTGGGGAATGCAGAGAAGGGATGGTGGCAACCAAGCTTAAAAGGACAAGACCCTAGTACATATTTTATACATTCAAATTTCAAAAAAGTAGTGAATGATTGGTTTTTAAGAATGATGAGTTTCTTAAAGTAGCAAACAATACAAGCCTCCCCCTCAATGATGTACAAAATGTTCATAATGGTATGTGGACAATGTTTTCGCATTTAATGTGTATATGATAGACGAGCAAACATAATGAACATTGAATACATAATAAATATCCACAACAACAAAGATAGATAGATAGATCTTATTATCATCCTCCTTGGATGTCAAATATGACACTATGGGGCCATAGTGAAAAGTGTGAGTAGAGTCATAAGTAAGGGTGCTTACTGATATACCCAAAAGTTGGAAGAGAAAAGAAGCCCAATATCTTCCGAGGTACGCATCACCCACGAAACCACCAATGACAGAGAAGAAGTAGACAGCTCCTTGCCAATTGCTTGTATTGGTAGCAGCTGAGGATGCCCCTTGCCTCAACTCACGGATTAGATACATCACTAGGTTTGTAGAAACCCCATAGAGACCCAGACAAACAAGTCCTTGGTTCACTATTACATCACATATAATAATAATAATAAGATGAGATATTTTTTTACGAACCCATTTTCACAAATACATTATTGCCATTATCAATGTTTAGGAAATTTGCTATCCATATTGATTGAAGGCATGAAGATTTAAAAACATTGCTCATACTACTATCATGATTCATCAATGAATGAATCATTACAAGCCATTTCTTGACATTGATAATCACTTCTTTCAAGACGTCCATACTCAATAGAGAACAAAAATGAAAATATTTAGCAACTATACTATTTTGTTTGTCTATGCTACTAATATTGGTTCATAAATGAGCACTTAATTATGCACACTTGTTTATTATAGATCATCAATTGACTTGATTATATAAATTTAGTTATTATTGGTGAGCTTGTCTTGTAGTTACACTGGGGAATAAAATTATGTGACCAAATTAAAACAAGAAAGTGTGCCATTGAAAAGCTAAAAAATTACCCAATATGAAGAAGGATCTCTTAAATCCCCCGGTTGCCCTTCTTGGGGCTGGTTTCCCATGGATATCCACAGAACCATCAAGAGTAACCTCCATATGGTATCTATCCTTAACAAATTCCTCAACATATATGTTTGTCTATGAATTTGTAACACACTTCATCTAAGCTATGCTCACTTCATTGTATTTCACTACAAGAGTTATACATAAAAATGACCATGTGTTCTTGGTTGCCCCCCACTATTTCAAGTTTCCAAAGTCAACAAAAATCAGTTCTCGGGTTATGAGGGTCAACAAAAATAAATGCACGTGGTGTCAAAAACATTGTCGTTATAATCATCATTGTTAATATTATATGAATTTGATTATGTTCCAACACGCAAATCTTTAAGCATTCTTTTTTGTTTTAAATACAATATTTGTATCCTTGAGTGGCAAAGCACTGACCCACATTACATGGTGCCAAAGCATTATTGTCTCACAATCTACATCATATCATTTCGCCTTTTAAGTTATTATTAGTTATATGTTCATATACAGATGAGAGAGTGAGAACCTCTAAGAGAATCCCAAGTTGGGCTAATGTAGTTGATAGCTCCTTCAAAGTTGGAAACTTCCTTGGCTTCTATCATAACTTTCATATGCTTAGTATGGGGTTGTACATTGACAATCATACATGCCCTTTATATATATTTAGTGACCATCTTCAACTTCAATTGCCCTTTATTTTACATTTAAATTTAAAATGTCCCCTTCAATTTTAGGGTCTTATACTAGAGCACCCTTCATTTGAAAACAAGAACAAAGATAAAGTTATAAAAAGAATGAAGCATGATATGAAAATAAACCCTGTTTTAGCTCTAATTCAGAATTGTTTTGCAAAATAACGGTCTTATTTTAATGACAAATCAATAGACCATTGTTAGAAGGTTATAGTATCAAGGATTGGCAATTACATGGATCAATCACTCTTTTCTCTCCAAACTATTAGATACCCCAAGTATAAAGAAACTAGATAGATATATTTTAGAGCTAAAACAACAGAGAGAATAAGCCACAAAATGTTAACCATAACCTTTCTAATATTCACCAACATGTAACCAATGAAATTTTTTTAGGGACAGGGGGAGACGATGAATGTGGACATATCTATACCACTCAACATCTCCCTTGTTTTTTGGGCCTCAACATAACTCGCGATGTAGAAGCAATTAAGAAGATAAGGGAACGTGAGTTATACAACTTAGAAGCTATGGTTGGGGTACCTTTTACATTAGGACCACGGGCCACACCGACATCGAAACCCTTTATCCTCCCACTCCTTTTCAAGAGACTTAGATGGAAATGAAACTAGGCCTAGCACAAATCCATTTCCTTTATAGAATATGTTAAACCATAGCACGTTTTGCACAATACTATAACTCTTTTATCTCAGTTTTATTGTTATTTTATTTTATTTTTCGATCATAGGGTACACATCCCATTTTATTGTAAACCAATTGTCTCATGGCCCAATTTTGGTCTTTGAAGACATTAATATATCTTTCTTTCTTTCTCTCTCCTTGTTTACTCAACTTCCTTAGCTTTGGCCATACTTACTACTTCACTTAGTTTTAATATTTTGAAGCACATATACACTAAATCTTTACTTTAGGATGAGGAATTATTATATATTTTTACAGTTCAACCAAGACATCATTATATTTGTTTTCAATTTCAAAAATACATATTTTAAAGCAAAACATGGGAATATAATTCTCAACATACAACCTAGAGAACTTACCTTACCAAGATTTTAAACTTCCAATAAGTCTATATTTTGATAATGTGCACTTTAAGATGTTACATAGATATTTTGCAAAATTAATCAAGGACGGCTTGACTGCTGAGTCCAATTGACTTGCTCCTAAACATTGGGTTTGTATTGCATTCATCATATTGTTTAAGATCAACATTCATCATTTTAATTGGAGATCATGATTACAAGCATTAGCTCTTTGCTCCAACAAAAAGGAATTCAAGCTTTATTCTCCTAACCCGCATTATTGAGTTTTAACAAACATTAACATTGAAAAGACATTATGAGCAACATCTACGATACCATCATATTTTACTTTATGTGTTAATTCATGTACTACTGCTTATTAAGGGCTCCAAGCTTGGCCCTATATTCCAAAGTAAGCAATTACAATATTTAAAATGTTAATAATGCCTCCGCACTACCTTTCACTAGCTATGCCAAGCTTACGTACACCAAATATTCCACACTATAGCCCACAACTAATTGAACTTCGACTTCTGTTATAAATAAACAAAAGTTTTCTTGCCTCATTTGTTGGAAAGGAATATGAGAAAATGTTTTTGGAGCTCTAGCATAACATTGTAAGAATTGTGCTTCTACTATGCATTATGTGACTCCCATTAATAAAAGAGGGAAAAAAGGTGTGTTAGCTCAATAACAAACATGATGGAATCACATTGAACTACAAACATTGTAAGCATGATTCTTACAAAACCATGATTTAAGGAACACAAAAGTATTAACAAGCTCAAGGCTCACAAAATATCCTCTCAGCCACTGCTAGGTCATAAAACAATAGAGAGATAATGTAATATGCCTTTGCATTATTCAAAAACCAACTTGAAGTGCAGAAATTGAATTGAGGACCTGGACATACCTCCAAGGTATAACGTCTTTCTAGGATAAAGACCTTCCACAATATCAAGGTATGTAGATTTAGGCAAAACACCCCCAAAAAACATGTTTAAACAAAAGCTGATTACCTTTCACTAAATTTCATTGGCTTTGGAATTATGAGATTCCTTACAATGGGCCCCCCTCTTTCCATCCAATGCTTCATTAGTTGAACACTACCTTACAAACTTTAGAACGGGCTGCCATTTGTCAAGGATGAAGGAACCAAGTGCCACTTTTTAGCAATGATTTAATCAAGAATCTCAATATCTTGTTAAGTCTACATTACTATGACATTGGCTAAATGAGGTGGATGTGCTTGCAAAGAACACCTTATTAGACATCATGATTCAACACTGCACTACATCGAGAACATAACAGGTGGCCTACACTACAATCAAAAGCTCATATGCTCAAATATATATGTGAATACAATTAAGTCGATTTCTATTTCCGAGAGTTTAGGCAAAAAGATAAGTTAATATTCATGGTTCACTACCTTACAAACTTTAGAATGGGCTGCCATTTGTCAAGGGATCAAGGAGCCAAGTGCCACTTTTCAGCAATGATTTAATCAAGAGTCTCAATATCTTGTTAAGTCTACATTACTATGACATTGGCCGAATGAGGTGGATGTGCTTGCAAAGAACACCTTATCAGACATCTTGATTCAACATTGCACTAGATCGAGAACATAACAGGTGGCCTACACTACAATCAAAAGCTCATATGCTCAAATAAATATGTGAATACAATTAAGTTCATTTCCTTTTCTGAGAGTTTATGCAGAAAGATAAGTTAATATTCATGGTTCATAGATAAAAATGCCAAAATACACATTCCAATTGATGTCATTACATTTGGTGGCAGAAGTTGTGCTTCATTTATTGGCTTTTCCACAATCAGGTATACAAATGTTTGAGCATGAGTACTTTTGGCAAAAAAATAAAAATGAAATACCGCAAAAGGAAAGAAAAGAAAGCCAGAATTGAATGACAGACAGGAGGAAACTGAGGCTTTTTGTAGAATCTTTTCACCCAATCCCCCGGTAACCACCGATCAAACACAATCATCGTGTGTCATGATAATTGATCAAATGTGATGGCTTTATTTTTATTTAATTCTTTACACCAAGCATACAATGGATGTATGGATGGATCGTCATCGTTGTTGTAAGATGTGATGGTTCAGGTGGCTATAGTGGATAAGACCTTCCTGGTAAATAAGCTCTCTAATGTCATCCTCCGACAAAGATTGTTCATCAACTTCAAACTTGAAATGTGTTGGGCAAATCGGTTCATCTGTCTCATCATGCATCGATGAAAGGTATGGGTGTGCTAGAGCTTCTTCGGCTGTGAACATAACACAAAATATTGTTTTATTTTAGCGGATCTGATTTCACCACAAATACCACATTCCAAAGTTTAAGAATACCCATTCTCGAGTAATCAAAGTGTGTACTAGAGATGGGTATTCTGATGAAAATAAAGATCTAGAGACCCTAGACATATGCATTATATATACCTGTTATTCTCTTTGATGGATCATAAGCAAGCATCTTCTCGATCAAATCTACCGCCAAAGGAGGCAAATGTGGGAATTTCTCTCTCAATGGTTGCTTCACAAACCGTGGTAATTGCTGAAGTGACCTTATGGCGTTCTGACTCGTCACATAGCGAAGGTCGGCCTCAGTTGGCAATCCCATCAACTACAAAAACACAAAGAAATGCAATGATTTTTTAGTCACAAAGCATTAGTTACAAAACCATGTATACATATGTGTGTGTGTGTGTGTGTGTGTGTGTGTGTGTTTATAGATGTGCATACATGGTTTTTTAACTATGATATATACTCTTGTCAGCATAAACTATGAGCAATTTGATAAATCTGACATTACAAAACCTCAGTAATAGACCGGAACTGATGTACATAGTCTCTCCCAGGAAACAAAGGTTCCTTGTTATAGAGCTCCATGAGGATGCAACCAACAGACCACATATCAACAGCTGCCGTATACCCACTCGTGTTGAGGAGCAACTCGGGAGACCGATACCATCTTGTTACAACGTACTCGGTCATCAGGTCTGACTCCGAGAACGTCCTTGCCAGTCCAAAATCTGCAATCTTGAGGTCACAATCTTCACTCACCAACAAGTTGTTCGGCTTGAGGTCACGATGAAGCACATTTGCGGAATGGATATATTTCAGGCCTCGGAGAAGTTGGTATAAAAAATACTGCAGATACAATTTTACTATGTTGTCATTTTGCTTAAATCATACAAAGAAATAAACTCACATATATATATATATATATGTAGGTATATATGCATGCATGTGCGTATGGATGGATGCATTGTATACGTACAACAGCATGTATGTATTATACACATTATGTTTAGTGCATACTTGATAATGATCTTCTGTTATGTCTCTGTGGTTCTTGATGACATGATGAAGGTCTGTGTCCATGAGCTCTGTTACTAAGTAGACATCATTGAACCCTTCCCTCTGTGGAGGCGGTATCACCTCACGTAGAGCAAGAATCTATGCAACCAATGCAAGTAGAAGATAAGATAAGATTCAATGACTAAAACATATTCCAAAAAACATAAAACTCTGCACCATCTTACATTGTCATGATCCATATGCCTCAAGATCTTGATCTCTCGAAGAGTTCTTTTCGCCACCAAAATGTTGTCGAATGCATTTGGTATCTTCTTGATGGCAACCTCTTCCCCAGTTTCACCATTCATGGCAGAACTGATCATTCATTAAATTCAACCAAATCAAACCTCAATTCCTTTGCATGGTTGGATGTATTACATAGACATCATCACAACAACACAATAAAAATAGAGGTTGGGTATCGAGCATTGTTCGGTCGCCAATTCTGACCATTAGGCATAATAAGTAATGTGTTAAATTATCATATTGAGAGGTCATCAATCTCCTACAACTGTGATGGCTGTAGTTCATGCTAAATTAATATCTATTACATTCTTTAGTCCTAGTATATATTTGCAGTTAAGATTCTAATTTATGCTGAATTAATGCTCATTAAATTTGTATATTTGTGCTTGAAATCAAATTATGTAAAAAAAATTAACTTGATTAAGCATATTCATTGGTGATTAATGGATGATTAAGAATAGTGACCTTACCAGACAATTCCATAAGCTCCTCTGTTAATGGGTTTGATAGGTCTTCTGTACTTAGCTGAGACTTCAAACTGGATGCCAAGGAGGTTGTATTGAATGAACTGCCCTCCATGCGTGAACACTTCACTGATCCCATCTCCGGCCCTGGTCCCATCATGTCCGGGCACTTCTTGCCCTTCCTTTCCATGAGCAGCTAGATAACCATTTTGGTCCAGCATTCTTCCCAAAAAAGTGAACGTTGTGTGTATATATATATAATCCAACACGTTCTGATGATTAATACAAAATTAGCTCCAAGATCTGCTTAGATAGAGCTTCACGAAACCCCTAATTTTGGTATTTTGGGTTATCCTCGAAAACAACACAGATTTTTGTGGAGCTCTACTCTATATGGAGAAAACCTATAAGACAGAGATCTTAAACAGTCTTTCTTGAAACCCTACTCTCTAAGGAGGAAGCCAAGAAAAAAGAGATATCTTAGAAATTCTAATCTTTGTATTCAGCAAGCTAATAAAATAGCATAGATCTTTCACAGAGTTCAATGAAACCCTAAAGCTTTTTGTATTTTGAGCTTGCCTAGAAACCAAAGATCTTAGAAACCCTAACCTGTAAAGTGATGTATTCTAACAAGGACAAATCTTATGAACCTGTGTTTTACTATCGAGGCCAAAAAACTGAGATATTAGAAACCCTACCCTATAATGAGCTAGACTAAAATTACAGAGATTTTAGAAACCCTAATATTTGTATTGAGGTAGCCTACATAAAACAAAGATCACAGAGCGTAGTGAAACTCTAGTCTGTATTGATATACTTTTGAAAAAAAGGTCCTAGGCAGAATCTAATGAAATCCTAATCTGTGATGAGCTCTCTAGCTAATAAAACATCTTAGATGGAGTAAAAAAACCTAAAAGACCGAAATCTGAGCTTTTAACAAAACAGAGAGAACCTAGACCATGAAACCCTAACCTGTGATATATAGAATTATGACTGATGACAAAGAAACAGAGGGAGGGAGGGAGAGAAAGAGAAAGATTCCTGAAGCCTAACCTCAGAGAACGAGAGCCTACTCTGCGGAAACGAGACCGTAAACTGTGAGAATGAGAGCTCAATCTGTGAGAACGATATTCTAATCTGTGATAAAATGAAGCCTTAAAATTGCGATGAAAGAAAAGCTTAAAATTGTGATGAAATTATAGCCTAATCGGTGTAAACGAAACCCTAATCTGTATAGACAAACCCCTAGTGTGTAGTAAAACGAAACCCTAATCTTTGATCAAAGGAGAATCCAAACTCCGATAAAAACGAAAATCCCTGATCTGTGGTCAAATGAGACCTTAACCTGTGGTAAAAAGGAGACCCCAACCTATGGTAAAAGGAAACCCTGATCTACGGTAAAAATTTTGAAAATAATAATGAGACCCTGATCTGTCTATGGGCAATAATAATACCCTAGTATGTCTGCGATAAAACGAAACCCTAAAGCTACGTGTGATAAAAGGAACCTATGGTAAAAGGAAACCCTGATCTGAGAGATAATAATAAAAAGGATCCTTACCTGTGACAAAAAATTGAAACCCTGATCTGGTCTACAGGCAATTAAAACCCTAGCATGTCTGCGATAAAACGAAACCTTAAACTATTGTGTGATATAAGGGGGACCCTGATCTGTAATCTGCAGGCGACTGGAGAGTTAATTATGAATAATGATATGATTAAAAGAGACGCAGAGAGATTAGGGAGTGGGGGGGGGGGGGTAGTTAATTAAAGTAAGAAGTGGTTAGCCATCAATCATTACAATAATTAAAACACATGCTTCTTCTTCTTCTTCTTCTTCTTTTGCCCCCTTATGTCCGTATTCCCATTTTTTCTCCACGTGCTCACTTTGAGTTGCGCACGTGCTCCTTTCAGTTTAATTCCCACGTGCGCATTAACTCCTCAGTTCATATAATTGTCTATAGACTATTATTACTAATAACTATACATATATATACCGACCCCCCCCCCCCCCCCCAAAAAAAAAAAAAACAACATGTAAATCAATTTTGAGACTCTTTTGAGTCTTAAGTTTTAACATTTGCGTGGAAAGTGTCGAGACTCACACACGACTCCTATCCACGACCCCCCATTCCCATTCCTTACAATCACCTCGAGATTTCCGAGACTCTGTAGATAGGGTCAAACCTGCGACCTGCTCGCTCTCTCATTAAGCTAATGTAGAGGTATGTCATCTACTACAATTCCCCCCTCCCCGATAGACCAAGATTTCTGACTCTCGGGGGCACCAAGCCACAGCCTCCTATCATCAACCTACCACCCATCCATATATACTTGCCTCACAAAATCCTTGTAACTTTGTCTTTTGTGTGCTTGTTGCTATGCTCCTTGTTATATCCATCCCAGACCAACTTCATGCTCTTCCCTCTCGAGAGACTTTTGAGTCCTTGTTCTTTATCGAGGTTTATCAACAATTACCCTAGAACATCGTTAAACTCCCCTCATGGGTCTATTTGAGTTTGACTTGGGAGATGCAAGTTATTTAAGATATATGGGACTGCAAGTAGCTGGAATGTGGCTACAGAATAACTTTCAGATTAGTTGACTAGTTTTCTCTACTTTGGAGTACATAGATTGCTTTCCTCAAACCATCATCTTATAAAGATGAGTTGGGAAAAATATTTTGTATGTTGTTGTTATGACTTTTCTAAAAACTAATGGAAGGATATGTTCTTTTGAAAAAAAAAAACATCGTTAAACTCCCCTCTTTCAATGCTTTTTTCGTTCGTCGAGTTACAAAACCTGGAGCTCCATATCTTTTTATCCTTCATTTCTTTGGTTTTTACCTCTAATTGGGATTTCTTGCTTTGTCATATAATGTATTACAATAAACTAGAGCAAAAAGGTAGCATGATGTCTAGGTGATCAAACGTGTGAATAATGTAACATATTACCGGGAAAATAGAAATACATTTTGACACTTTTAGTAGACTTGATTTTACAAGTGTCGTCATAGAGTTGTGAGCTCTTTAAAGTAATATTTGCAAATTGCTAATGTTTTTATTTGTTTAAAACATAAAAGGGGAAAAGGGATCATCACATATTCATGCCTTGTAACCACAATATATCTTTTTAAGACATGGTAGATAACATCGAAACAAATGTTAAGTGTTTGCATATTTTATATGAGATCTATACAAATTTATAAGCATTTTGTGTCGCTAAGTAAGTAGAGCAATGTTTTAGAAGTGTTTATAGAGCATATGTTTTAGATGTGCAAAACCTCAAGAAGTTGTTTGCCAAAATGTTGTGCATAAACATCTTGAATTCCACAAATATTTCCGAGTGTCTATCTTGTAAGCATGATGCTATATTTAAATGCTTCCATTTACATGATCTTAAAGTTACATTGTTCTAGGGCTTGAATTGGGATCTTTTTGGTTTCATAAACTAGTGCAATTAAGTGTTATAAGGAAAACCAATCAAGATTGTATATTTTCAAAACTATGTTTTAGAAAGAAATGATTTCCTTGTATCCATAGAATGAACCATACGTGCATTCGCATTCGAGAATGATTCAATCAAACGTGCATGGTAAAATCATCTCAAAGTTGGAAAAAAAATAAAGAGTGGAATTTCAAAAAATGACTATGGTCTATATTATATGTTGATGGAATCACATGTCCTCACAATTTCAATAAGTGGACTTTAATTCGTTGTGGACAACCAACAACATAATCATCATCGTTTTGCTCATCAACGTCACCATAATCGTAACCCCTATTCTTTATTGTTCTCATCGTCTTCTCCACATTCATTGTTGCAACCATCACAAAACACTATCACCACCAACCATCATATCATCGTCTTCTTATTCATCATAGTCGCCACCGTTATCATGTTATTCTTTACATCATCGTCTTCAATCATGGACATCAACTTCCCTCACCTTATGAGACATCACCCAAAGGCATGTGAAACGTTTCACCCAAGAGTGTGCACACATTCGATTAGTGGAGATGCAAAATACTTGTAATAGGCTTCGTGTCTGACAATCTTTAACACAATTATAGTGACATTGGTACCAATAATGCAAATGTAAACACAAATGAAAAATGGTCGGAGATAAAATGTTAAGAATATAAGGTTTTGTGATCAATCGAGTGTGAGAAAGGCATAAAGCATTATAAAACCCTATAAATCCATTTTTTGTGCCTTTTTGTAGCACTTCATTTGAACACCTAGGCTAATGCTTTTTTTTCTTCTTAATCTCTTTCCCTCTCCTAAACGAAACAAGCACCTAAATACATATGTTTTCTTTAATAACTTAAATTATTTGGGCTTGATAACTACTTGACATGATATTTATTAATGGAAGCATGGTGATTTCTTATTGTAATTTTGTCATATTAAAATTTCATGGTAAGTCTAATTCCTTCAATCTAATAGAGTTAAGGGTTTCCCCATATTAAATAGTCATTGTGTTTCCTCTCATCAACATCCCTTTCTATGTTTCCTCTCCTCTCACCTTTCTCTGTGCTTCTTATCATCTTCAATATCCCTCTCTCTAGGTTTCTTCTCATCCTCCACATCTCTATCTCTATGTTTCTTATCATCATCATCCCCATCTTTGCACTTCTTATCATTTTCTACATCCCTATCTCTGCGTTTTTTGTCATTGTCATCCTTCTCCCTGTCTTCCAACCATTTCAATCTCTGTCTCTATGTTTCTTATCAATCTTCGTCCATTTCGCTGCGTTTTCTATCGTCTTCACCCCTCTCTCTCTCTCTTTTCTATCATCCTCTACATCTCTGTCTATGTGTTTCTTCTGATCCTCAGTGTCTCGATCTCTGTGTTTCTTATCCTCTTCATCTATTTTTTCCCTTTTCAAATACAAAAAAGGAAAAAAAAAGGAACATGCATTTTTCCCATTTCAAATGTGTTCGTTTCCAGACATTTGGATGCTTGCACGAACACATTTATTACATTTTATGCTTGTATCCAATTATCAATCGGCAACGGTTCGGTTTGAATTGAACCGAATTGCAAAACCACGGCTTAATGGTTCGGTTCAGTTTTAACGGTTTTAAATTTTTTAAATTTTAAATTATTATTATTATTTTAAAACAACCTTTTCATTTTTAAGCCTAATTCTCACATTTTAGGAAAAATCTTTAAATTTTGAATTTTGATCTAAGTTGAAAATTGAAACCGAACCACGAAACCGCGGTTTAACGGTTTTGATTTTTACCTAACAATTTTGTGGTTCACTTCGGTTTGGTTCACGTGTTATATCCAATCATGAAACATTGTTACAAATTTCTACAAATTTGGCATTCACATTTGACTAAGAATGTGGCCAGCCATAACGCAATACGATTACCAAGTTCGTCCAATAATTCGATACTATGGATCTATGCTTAGTCTTTTTTTCCATTTACATTTGCTTTAACTCTCTTTTCTGACTTTCGTGAAACTTGTGGTTCTAGGTCACCATCTTTTGTTACGTATTTGTACTGGCAATTTGATATTTTTCCATTTTTATGATGACCACCTTTTAGACTATATTTTTATTAGATTGTTAACCGTTACTTTCAAGTCCAAAACCATCAATAACCCACATATGTGCCCCTTCATTGTAACTTTATTGAATTCAATATCATGCTCAACATATGGGAACAAATGCATCATGGGTTCTATTTGTACACTTGCAGTTGTTTATCCGAAATCATAATACATGGATTTTTTAGTTTAAAAGCATTACACCCAACCTTTGAACCCCTGCCTCTTGATGTACTTCCATTCGCGAAGAATGAAAGAGATAAAAAACATGCATTTGGTTATAAGTATAAGTGGCCTTTGCTCTACCTCCTGAATGAGTTTTTATCCATTCTTAGGAGACTCCACACATCCTATTATTGATCCCATGTCAACATCTCAGAGGGTTCACATTCAATTAAACCATATAGAAGCAAGGTTTGCAACTTTTAGTGTTGTATTGATTAAACTAGAATAACTTACATATTGTCAACATTTAGCGTTGACCACTCCAGAACAAGTCTAGAAAAAAACTATCAAACTTTATCCTCCAACTAATGCAACTATGTGCCAAATGATTGACACACGTTATAAGAATGTTTATAAAGATTCTATAGAACATGGAGTTACATAATAACTTGGTGGTCAACTTATTCAATATGCAAAAGGTTATTCCTAATGAATGTGTTGAGTAGACAAAAAATGGTGGGACCAAAAGCGGCTAACAAGAATAATTATTTCCTCCTATACCTAATGTGAACAATCTTATGAATCAACAAGACTTCTAATAGAAAAACTAATGCAAACATGTAGATCCTCTTTCGCCAAATTCATTTCAGTTGTAAACGTTTTTTCTTCCTTCATCTTAAAGTTGCTTCATGGGAAGTATTGAGTGTATTGATCTTACTTTGATTCAAATATGTTTACATTTATTTTTATTTCTCAAAATTCGCGAAAAAGATTGCTTCAACACACCAACTAGATTGGGCAAACGATAAGAGATGAATATAAAAATTTGATTGTGCTCCATACTACCAATATATGGTGTCATATTACATATACATACCTTGCTACATAAGTCGATAAAGGATCCAAAATGGGAGAGCTTTGTCTCATTGATAGAATCTTAATAGGGTCTTTGAGTTGCTATCTCCAATGGATTAGTTTGTCCACTACTTTGTATATATAAACTTGAACCCCCATGGCTCCAATTTAGCCATGTGTCGTTTTATAACATTGCCCCAAGCCCTATATTAACTAATTTCCCACTCGTCCTACCTTTAAACCCACGAAAAACAATATTTAATTCTGGAGACTTTTCAATAATTAACCAATGTAGAGATATTTTCTAGTTTTTTCCTTCAACTAGTGTATTTAAATACCCAAGTGATAAGCGTGCCAAAGTATTTAGTGTTAAAGCTAAAGAAATAACAAAGAGAAGTTGTGAGTCATGACAAGTGCCACAATATAAAAGTGTGGAAGATATCATAAAAATCCTCTAAACTAATTTGAAGAGACAATATATTTGAGCTCATAAATTCAACAAGTTATGAGCCAAATGTCAAATAGACTTCAAGAGATACCTCACTGTTTTTGGAACTGTGCAGAGGCAATCAACATTTAGGGTAGATTCGTTTGTGTTCCATTTCTCGATGAGGACAACATGGTTGCTCACGCCCCTTGGTGTTCGTGTTCCAACTCTCAGCGAGGACCGTTCCAGTTCCCGGCAAGGACCCCACATGGTTACTCATGCCCCTTGGTGTTCATTCTCCCCGTGAGGACCACACATGGTTGCTCACACCCGTTGATATTTGTGTTCCAGTTCTAAGCGAGGACCACACATGGTCGCTCATGCCTGTTGGTGTTAAATACCTCGTCTTGTGGAAGGGTTACTCCTTGTCTAGGATTTACAAAATACTTTGGAGGTGATCTAAGATTTTCATCAACAATATCCCCTTAAGCCGACAAATGATTTGGGAAGGCATCGTTGGAGGGGGGACAATGTCAAGATTCGAACTCTTGACATGACCATGTTATAATCGAGTGTTATGTGTTAATACACACATCTAGCATATAATCATGTATATACTTCCTCATTGTAGGTTTAAACTAGCATCACGTGCATAAAATTTCCCTTGTATTATTAACACTTGGCACATGCATGCGTACCTACTGCCTACATGCTCTATTGTATCACATGCGTGCAACATGTATTCATGCCACTTAGTATAAATAGTTGAGTTCACCTTGAAGGAATTCAAGGTGAACAACGCCAGTCGTGGACATATCAATCTAGTATTCTTGTTTTGCCCATCTTCTCTCCTTAATCTTCATCTCTATCTTTATGCTCTTGTGTCATTCCGTCATCGCTCCGTCGTAGCCTCATCATCCGTGCTCCGTCTTAGTCCTCACTTGGTGTGTCTGTGACAGTAGAAGTCTCAGGATAGTGGCAACATGCGGTGTGAATGGGAGAGTTGTGGGGGGGTCCTTACAGGGTTTGAAGCTAACTAGGGCAGGCTGGGCGGAACAACTAAATCCACATGGTCATGGATTTATAGTGCATAGTGGCAATGTATTCAAACGTGTTGGAGTGAAACCTGGTACAAACTCTGGTTTTTTGAGGAGATATGGATGTTGGTGGCATGCTTCTTGGTCTGGCACATTTGGACTAGACGATGTATGTTTGTTTTTCAGCAACAAAAACTCCCAAGCGGTGAAGTGTTGCTAAACATTTGGTTCGAGATGGTAGCTTGGCTGCGTGGACGATACAACTCAATTGAAGGGAACTCGGATGAAGTAGAAAGGGCTCGGTCAAAGTTTTTGCTGAAATGGGGTTGTTCTCCTATGATGGTAAATTCAACGTCAGGGCCTAAATGGAACTACCAAGAACCGAGATGGTTGTTTTCATCATTGGCTTCCATTAGTGGACAGAAGATGTAATTATGTGGTTACCATGTAAAAAGAGTTAGCGGGATACTTTTGTTGTAAATAGCAGGGTGGAGATTATGCTTAGTTTTGTGTGGAGTAGTGTGAGTTTTGTTGATTATGGCTGAACTTTGATGTACTTCGTTTGCTAATTGATGGGAAGTAGTGTTTTTTTGGGGAAAAAAAAAAAGATTTCAAGAGAGGTAAACAACTTATGAAAAAAAACAAAAGCTCTCATTTTTCAACTTGTATCCTTTCTTGACTCTTTGTACTTAAATTTCATAACCGTGTTTTATTTATGAGCATTTGCATAAAAACAATCGAAAGGAAATGAAATCACGTTTTGCAACTCACGCAATCCCTTTCTCGTGTGAGCTTCATATGCATCGTAGTAATTCATATGATGTTATCATGATTTCTCTCGTGCATTAAGGGCATGCTATTATTGATGTATATTGATATGTTCGTTGGTGAGTCATTTATCGCAATTCACATAGATAATGATGCACGAATAAAAATTAAAATGCATGTATGTTTGTTCTACATGTTGGAGAGACGTAAATTGTGGCCGATAAGATGTGGGATTGAATGCCATTCAAGCATTCAAACTTCCCATCGTTTGTTGGGCGATGCTTACTTGAAAAGGTCGATGTCTCAATTTACTTGACAACATACACGTAATATACTCGAATGCATTGGCAAACATTATTTTTCATACGAATGCAAGCGAATGTGTATGTTATCAAAACATTCTTATGTTCTTTTAACATTTTTTGCCTTAACTTTTATACCTTAAATTTTTTTTTACCTTATAATAAATAATGAATACAAAAGTATGGTATTTGCCATACTTCAAGGCTTTTTACCATATTCGAATTATTGAAGCATTCTTGAATGCGAATGCACATATGCTTCATACTATGCTTGACACCATTGTCAATTAATATTTATAAATCAAATATGCACGTAAACTATACTACAAATAATAACTTTCAAATATGAGATATCGAACACTTTACGCCTCCACGTTATGGACTTATTTCGACACCTAGCTCTTGTTTTGTTATTGCTTTTCTTTTAGTACTCATCTCATGTCTATCATGGAGCACTGGAGTGTTTGAGAAATCTATTACTTCAAACCCCATATGCACTATTACCATTATCCTACATTTTTTCGCCTTTAAATTAGAGGCTAAGGTATCAAATCTCAAATAATCAAGGATAATGCATGATGTCTCTCTCTTTACACTGTACGTTGAAGGTGCTCATTCTTTTCGTTGTAATCAATCTCATTCTATCATCTTTTGTATTCTTGCGTTGGTAGAACATTATTTTTATGATGAATCTAAATGGTGGACAATCTCAATCACACACCTTTTTCTTATAGATACGTGATATAATAAAATATCTTTAAACTACGAATGTTCTCTTTATTTGATGCTTTTCACTCTTATACAATGAAATCTTTGAGGTTTGTTTGTAACATGACGAAAGAATTGGACATCTATACTAGAGTTTAGGACCCCTTACGATTCAAAGTCATGGAAAAGTAACAAAAACGAGGTTTTGCCAAATGAATGTAGTAGTTGCAAGAGTCCCACAATATATTGGTTGTTGATTATGATGTCTAATGAAGCATTATGAAGATGTTCATTAATCGAAATACACAAAATGAGAGAGATTGTATGCATAAACAAGACATCGTCTGCTGGCACGTAGCATAGAAGGACATTGTTTTTAAATTATTTAACAAATTTTAGGCATTGTCATGATAAATTAACTAAATATGTTCTCAGTTATATTATTCAAACTAGATTTACACATAAACATGGTTGTGCCATAGTGTTGTGGTATGATGTTGTGTTATTTCCCAAACTAGATAGACATGTGTTGTAACTGTAAGTATTGAAGCATGAAATGGTCTTTATCGTCGGGGAGTGGCCCCAAGCTTGCCAATATAAAGACTTGATGGTTATCATTGGAAAAGCAAAGCAATATTCCATGGTAAGAGCCATGTTGGCCCCTTGCAATAAACATGATTACATTTTTGGAGTTGTATGAATGCCTATATTTGATGTCGATGTTATAAAGTTTTCAAATGACATCACCCTCTTGCATGATTCTTCGAGGTTTCCAGTTTTTTTATTTCTATTTTCACAAGAATCAAGCATTCAAGTCCAAAATCCGTTACTTTGTTGGACCTCTAGTCTTGCATGGACTCATTTTGCCTTCGACCACCCTTAAATGGGATGCAAGTTGTTCCTAACCCACACCCATGTAAACATGTGCACATTCACAACTTATATGACCAAGATTTGTGAGCTTTTAACAAGTAGTTAGTTCTCTCTACATGGCCCACTTGTGACCATCCACAACAAACAGACGACCCATTAGTTTTAATGAGTGTCCATGCACAATACATCCATGGCTTGACCACGACATAACCATGACCATTTGTAAAAGTGCACCGCATGTCTACAAATTGGTGAACTTGGTCCATTGTATTTACTATTAACAATTGTTTTACACAAATCGTGCATATTTTAAGGAGCACAATAGTGAGGAGGTTTAACACTTCATATTATCGTTGTATCCCAAAAACTGAATAAATCATTCACGATTTATCAAATTTGCACTACAAACCCCTCAAATAAATTATATAGGGGACAATCAATATTCTCCATACCAACATACTCACTTCCTCTAATGTCTTTTGCTCACTCCCTCGTAGCATTCAATATTATTGGCATACTGTCATTGAACGTAAACCTCGATGTAATGGCATCGTCCATCCTAAAAAGAAAAATACAATGCTTAAAAATAAACCCATTTAGTATATGTATATTGGGGAGAGCTAGCATTAGGTCAATATTTGCTCCATGTTAAAAACAAGCTTCTTTAATGAAAAAGAGAAGTTCACCAATATGTACTTTAGAGGGTCGTACGCAATAAAAGAGTCATCCCATCAGCATACATACGAATTACTTGTCGGATTCATAAGATATATTGGTAGTGGGGATTTGATGCGTAGACACTATATGAGAGTAAAATGATTACGTGATAGATGATGCTCATGATATAGTAGAAATGGTCATGTGTATATATGTGGAAGTGTTAAAAGATCTTGGTTGAAAATGGTACAAAGAAAAGTAGCCATGATTGTGTATGGATGTAGATAGACATGAATATGTCTTGGATGTATCACAAAGAGGGGTAAAAGCAAAATACGTCACAAATATTGTAAACAAACTAGAATGCTAACTTCTTGAATTCAAATATCACCTACCACTGGCTCACTGAATGTAACTATCCTCTTTATATTGGCAATGTATAAATTTTCATTATCTAAGGTGGGCATCTATTCATCTACCAATTGCATTGTACCATTATAGTTGCATTAATGAGTTATTGTATTTTTAAATTAATCTTTAGCTATTTGAGCTTAGGTTGATATGGACCATGTTGTACCCCTTAGTTTGCAAGTGCATGCATTTAGGTTGTCTTGGATGGTTAATCAATACAAAACGAGGGCTTGGTCAAGGTTGTTGTGACTAGATGGTGATATGGACCATGTTGTACCCCTTAGTTTGCAAGTGCATGCATTTAGGTTGTCTTGGATGGTTAATCAATATAGAACGAGGGCTTGGTCAAGGTTGTTGTGACTAGATGGTGACTGTATGTTGGAGATCCTAGTCTATCTTGTTTTGAAGCGTTATAATGAAAGCCAAATGCACATTCACTTTCTTCTCACATTTGATGCTCAGTTTGTCCTACACATTGCTTTTTTGCTTATGACATGTGATAAGACTACTTGAGGTATCTCCTCCAATACATGTTGCCACTCACTACATGTCAATCTTTCTTGTAAACATATACATAAAATGAAGGCACCAATTTATACATGGGTGGTTAGTCAAAAAGGCTATCACGATTGATTGGCTTGCCTAAAATTGACCCTTTATGATGTACATTTGTTGTTGATAAGATCAAATTTTTGTTTGTCTAAGCCTATCACTCAACCCTTTCACATGACCAATGATGTCGTGCCAAACTAACATTGTTGTTAATGGGCCATGACAAATAGAAGATGCGATGAATGCCTAACTCAAAAGTTCTATAGGGATTATTAGTTATAAAGTTAAGACACACCATATATTGGAGAAGAAAATTAGTTAGCATTTCGAGGATAAGAGTATATACAATTGTTTTTTCTCAAGGACAAAGCAATACACACAATCAAGATTAAAAGTTAAAACAATATATCTGCAAATGTTCTCCCTAGGAGGCAATTAATAACTCAATTCTTAATTAACTTAATAGACGAGACACCAAAAACTCAATACTCAACGCTCATAAGACACAAAGAAGTGGATTACAAGGATGGAGAGTGTAAAGTAGACATAACACTTGTCAACATAGGAAAACCTCTCCCACTAATTGACATGACAAGAAGGTTTTATACCAGCTGCCACCAGTACTGTTGGGAGTCATTGTCTTTGGTGAACTTTTAAGTGCATATTTGAAAGATTCTATTACATTCTGGACGTACTATTTCTCTGAACTTTCCTAAGGCTAGCTCAGTCACACAATAATAATTCAATCCTCGTTTTTTTTTTCCTTTGATTGATTGCGGTTGTCTGCCTTGGTTGGACGAGTAACAAACACTAGTTTCAAGTCGAGCAATTGTGGGGCCGGGATTAAAGAACAATCTAGTTTCCATTCGTTCGGATGCTCAAAAAAAAATGGTGGTGAGCATGCCAATTGGCCCACCATCATCACGAGGCTATCTAGGCATGAAACAAAAAGGGTCGATAATTTGTCCGCCCATGTGTGAAACCGGCCCCGTCCATACATTGTCCGCCCACGTGTGAAACCAACACAAGAACATGCCACTTGGCCCACCATCATCACGAGGCTGTCTCGGCATGAAACCAAAGGGTCGATAATTTGTCCGCCCACGTGTGAAACCGATTGGTAGATAATTTGTCCGCCCACGTGTGAAACCAACACAAGAACAGACGACAGATATCTGCCAACTTCTTCTTCTTCTTCTTCGTCGTCTTCTCCTTCGTCTCCAAGAAGCTCCCACAGGAATCCATGGCTTCTGCTAGCGACGAACAGAAAGAGAAGGTCGAAGCTTCCTCAGAAAACGTAATTGACTACGGCGGTACGAATCTTCATCAGTACGCTTCCAAAGGAGAGCTCACGTTCCAGAACTTGCGATACATCATCACGGTCTGTGTGACCCCGGCGGATGTGTTGATGGTCGAAGCTGAGCAGAAGAGCGATGGAGCTCGTTGGCGTGCTAGCTTCTCATCTCGAAGTAAGTCCATGAGTTTATACAAAACTCTCAAACCAGTTTGCAATTGTATTTCCTTTCGATTTTTGTACAGTTCTTCCTCTTCCTTTTACTCTGAAAAATCCAGTTTGATATATCTACGAGTTTAAACATTCTTGGGATCCTTTTGATATTATCTCCTTTGACACTGTAAAGGTCTTCCATTCTACTCTGAAAAATGCTAGTTGGTTTGGGAGCAACGAATTTATGCGCACTTTCATCTGTTTTCTAATATCCTTCAAATTGATTGATTCACGATTTTACACAGTACTCCTAAATCAGTTTGATCTTCCACAATGTTGGAAGCTTCCTTTTATTCGCATAACAGTTAGATTGATCAATCTACTAGATGACGTGTACTCTTGAGTTATCATGATCTTCTTTAATGTTGTAAGTTTGATAGGTTTCCTTCAACTTTCCAAAATGCCTTCTTTCATTAATCGATCAATAGAAAATTAATGGCTTTTGCCCTGGCCTGTCAACAGAATGTAGAACTTTATCTTGCTTTCCTGTTATTTGCTTACACAGCATAAGTTTCTGTCATCCTGTTGCTTACATCCAAACACCTTAAGTGTTTGGTCCGCGTTGGGCAGCAAGCCAAGAAACTGATCTAGTCCAAGAGAATGTTTCATCAGGCAGACCAGTATGTAAGTGCTCACCACATGCAAATAACAATCTAGCTAGAATTCAGATATGGATGCCCAACTTTACAAATATAGGAATTTTAATTTCTGGCTTTTTGATTAAGTGACACAGAGAAGAAGAGTCGAGCACAAATTTAGATCTGTATCTGTAACTCTGCAAACCCTAAATCCTATGCCCAGGCGATTCTACATGATTTCATTTCACCTGGGATTCATTCTGTCCAAACATGATCGTCTAAACATGTCGATCAATATCTCTATTGTCAGCTACTAAACTCCTTTATTGCCAATAGTCATCAAGGTCACCTGTTTGTTCCACAATGTACGTTTTGGTATCTATCTGGCACCTCCGTGCATCGTATTCTATATTGATGTGATATTGGGCGCATTTTTCTTGGATGATATGATTCTGATTTGGCCCTATGTCATGCATCGACAAATGTCAGCCTAAAGTTGCTATGTGCTTGCCACTCTTCACGTGGGACAATTGGGTTATGATGTCTCGGAAGGTAATAAATACCGTGATCGCAATCTGGGGCCACCATTCTCCTCAATGATAATCAAAGCTGCATCTGGTATCTCATGCCCATGCCAAACACATCGAAATCCAATGCCATTATGTTTGGGATAATGTGATCACAGAAATTTTCTTCGCACATATATTGTCTACTTCAGTTTGGAAGGTTGTGAACAATAAATCCTTACCCATCTTTTTCTATAAATCTTCACATAAGGTTTTCCCCAACCTTTTATGGAGAGTCATTTAAACGTTCTAGCACATCCCTCTCCTCTACAGCAGTTTTATAGCTCTAATCTGGGAGGTGAATTCTCTTCTCTTTTTGCTACTAATCATTCTTAGTCATCCATTTCTTATCAACCATCTCTTGTCGAGAGGTTTCTCTCCCCTTTGCATCAGATTTGCACCTGTAATAATTGATTCAGTTGTCAGGATTTTCAAGCCTGACTATGTCTTTTCTTATATATCCATTCTGTTTTGTATGATCAGCTTACCTTTCATCAACAAATTGCTGATATGAATCATTCTCTCATTTTTGCTGCCACTTCAGTTGATGTTTTACTCAGCGGGTGTAGTTGACTGTATCCCACATGTTCAAATGAAGAAACTCCAGTCCAAATCTGAACTAGAAAAGTAACATCATGAAACAAGAATATTGCATGGAATGATGATTGACTGAGTGGTTCATGTCACAGTCTACAGATTAGAGGTTCCAACTATGGGTTTTGCTTGGGCTTGCAAGGCATAAAAATGAGGATGAAGCAAGGAATTTCTTTTCAGGTGGTTTCTAGGGTAGATCGTAGTTATTTCTTATTCTACTTCATCTTGGATTTTCACTCTATTTTGGTTGGCCACCCAGTAATAAATATTATACGAACCGTAAACATGTATTTGTGCATGCGTGAAACTTTTGTATGGATATTCACTTAAATACCTATGTAGAAACACATTCTTGATAGTCATGATTTTCATGTGCATGGAGTTTCACCCAAATACCTATGTAGATGAACACATTCTTGATGATTGGTATACACCCAAATTCCTATGTAGATGAACACATTCTTGATAGTCATGATTTTCACGTGCATGAAGTTTAGTGTATAAATTTCCCATAATTTTGATGGTGCAGATATTGAAGACATGACTCAAAGGATAGGAAGTTATAAGAAATTTTCGGTATTTGTGAAAATGCTTTACTCTGCAATACTTCAAGATTCAGATTCTGTTTTTGTTGACTTGCTAACGAACAATGACCTTGAAGATTTGAAGTGCCGGTATGATGTGGTTACATGCCAAAATATCAAACAATTGTGTATTTGTTTTTCCAGAAGTAGATGACACATTATACAAGAAAATTATGAAGGTTCACAAATGCTTGGATGAAAATATATTAAAAAGGCATTGTCAGTTTTGGTCTTCGTTAGATCGTTGGGAATTTAAATAAAAAAACGAAATCATCACATGTCATGCAATTTGACTCTTCATCTTAATCAGGAAAGCAAGGAATTTAGACCGAGTTAAGCGTGCTAATACTATCAATAAGCGCTATCTTATATTGACTTATGTTGGAGAATTCGATAGGTATGCTATTTTGAATCCTTCATGATAATAATGCACATATTAGGGTAAAATTTCTGGTCAATGTTGTATTCCGTTATCTTGCAAATTTGGACGACCTAATGACAAAAGCATGAATGATGTACTTCAAATACTGTAATATGCAGAAAACTTGGATTCAATCATTTGTTATTTAGATAATGTAATAAAGCTAGTTGATGTCAAGGGAAAAGCTAGTTGATACCCTAAGATACTACAATCTTTTCGCAAGCATATGTAATTGTGTGAGACTTTATCGTCTTCTATATGTTGAAAGATCGTTACTTAAGTTTTACATTTGGTCTTTTCTTGTTTTTGGTTTTGAGTGGGCCTTCAAGTCTTTCTTCCTTTGTGTCTAGTCTTAGTAATACTCTGGTTCTTGGAGTTCAAGCTTTGATTCTGCCATAGTTAGTGAGTATGATATCTTAGACTTATGTGCCGGTTGTATGACTAAAGTGTTCTTTATTATGCTCTACATTAAGAACTGCCATGAATGATGTCAATGCTGATCCTTTGTTCAGAATACATTATCCCTTGGCACTTGCCCATGAAGAAAATCAAGAGCCTGATGTTCTTAGGAGGACAATAAAGAGATTAAGAATTGAGGTGGAAAGCCTAAAGAAACAGCTGTATATCTTCCAACATCAAGGGACCTGTCAAGAAAAGGTAGAAAATGCTGCAAATATAGATCAGGATGAGCATCAAAGACTAAGGAAAGAAAATTATAAACTTCTTACACAGGTTGGACACTAGAATCACTCTCGAAAGATGTGAAATGAACTAACTGAACATTTTGAAAACCCTTTTATGGATGCCAGACAAGTTAAAATGCTTAACTCAAATAAAAAATGCAATTATGCTCTCTACTTGCATTCTCGAATAATCATTGAAAACGTTATGCCTTTCTTTTACTCTCAGGTCAGATGTTTGGAGGACTCCATGATACGACACCTTGGATATAAGGAGGATAGGTAAAAGTTAATTGAATTTGTATGTCGGTTTTCAGAATGTGGATCTAGGCCATGACTTTCTCTTCAAGGACAAATTATAAACTTTTTGATGAAATTTAATGTATTGCTGAATTGTGTATTTGATGATTAGCAACACAATTGGAAATGACAACCAGAAACTGGCAAATGAACTGGCTCGGTATCAAAAGAAATGCAGTGTACTTCTGTCAAAGCTTGAGGCAAAGGTTCTGCAAGCTGATTTAGTTGAACAAATAACTCATAATAGGCTGTTGTAAATTGTTTTATTCCTACAAAAGGTGGCATGCCTATTTAGCAATGAATTAAATATACTTACCAGGAAATATTTTCCAGATGATGTCTCAAAAGGATGTACAAGCTTTGGAAGATCGAGCAAACCATCTTCAGGTATTATTCTCTTTTATTTTTTTCTTAATGCTTTGGCTGTTAGCTTACAATGGAGTCTTGACATTTCTATAATCCTATAAAAACATGTAACACTCCATTACTGAGGTGGTACGATCCTTACATATCAAATGACATTAAAATATTTACCTTTCAGACAAAACCTTATATTTTCTTATTTGATCTTTTGACAGTCTTTTTTTGTGTATGTGAATGGTAATGTCTTTTTGGACTGTGCAACATAGGCATTAGTATCTATAATATGCATACATATGCTTGAAAAAGTGAATAAAATAAAAGCTATCGTAACATTTTAAACAGTTTAATCTAAATCCTTGCCGTTTTCATCTGGCTGAGTGCTTGACAATATGAAATGGTTTAAGATATGGGGAGTAAAGGATATATTGGAGCTCTTAGGTGATATTATGAAGTATGTGATCATTGAGGATAGATTACTAGAGGCACCAAGGATGAAGTGGCAAGATGCTAAAATTTCAAAATTGGAATGCTACATTGCAAATATTGACCCTCAATGTTGGCCGCAATACAAGGAAAAAATGTCAGAACGTATCCAATTGCATCTCCCTACACCATGAGCCTTGGCTCGAGGAGAGCCTTAACACTGTTTTTGGACTCTCTCACACAAGTGAGGTGTTGAGGTAACCTCATATCATCATCATGGAAGAGTTAGTACTACAGAGTAGTAACTCCCCTTCTGAGGAAGGATTCACATACAAGATGATATGTTGATTTGGTCTCGTAGGTCAAAATTGGCCTCATCATGGATGATAAAAGATCTATTCTATGGTATTTTATCTCTTTCTTTTGAAGTCTAGTTCTCTTCACCTTGCTGCTCACATATCAGCAGGTTGCTTTCTCAATTCCTATGTTCTCTTCACCTTACAATAATCAGCGTGACAAACCATTTTTCTGGATCATTATAATGCTTCTTGACTTGAGAATGCTCTGAATGACTGGAACAATGGACTTACCAGATATATCTGCATGAGAACTGTCTGGCAAGTGAAAGTATGTTGGTTCCCCCCATACCATAGGTGACAGGAGATTGGAAAAAATTGCTCAAATGCATGTATGCAATGACAGTTCTTGAGGACTCCGTTTTATTATCCTGGAAATATGAGACTTGCTGGTCACATTGATGTTTTTGTTGGTGAAGTATGAGATCAGGATCTGCCAGTGGATATCTTCGGAATGTGTTAGGAAAAACCTCATCGATCTTGCACCATGATTTTGAGCATTACATAACTCCAAATCTTGCTATATTCTAGGATAAAGATACCAATCTAGAGGAGTTTCCAACAGTAGAATGTGGATAATATGGCCATCATATTGTCTACATTTAATGCTAGAGGACCTGGGTAAAGTCAACTGGGCAAAGGATGTACTGAGCATAGGTAAAAGTATTGCAATGGTTGTTCCGAAAGATTCTTTTATCTTTCACATGTTTTATGTCTTTCCCATTATCATTTTGTAAGCTGAAGTTGATCTGATATTACATAGGTATGATGGAAACAAAATCCGTTATTAATGGTGTTCATGGAAATTTATGGGTTTATGTGCAGACTTTGATGAAGATAGAGAAGGAAAAAAGAGAGAAATTGGTGGCAAATCTCACGAGAGAAAAACTGGCTTTAGTAGACAAGGTGAGGTGAGGTTTTTGTCCTTCCCGAAGATTTGTTTTTATAAAATGTAGATAGTAACATTGATGCAACTTTCATAAACAGACCCACATATCTGTAAGAAATTAGCCATAGTCTAGTCATCAAAAGTTTTGGCATTGAAACAGTGTTTCTTTCAGGTGGGCGTATTGAAGTTCCTTTCATCAAGGCTAGTTACAATGGCTAAATCATTTGGGTTGGGTGTGGAGAATCAGGATGCAACTCCGGTCAAACAATTCTGTTGGATGGGTATCCCAAGGTGGGATGCACAACCACAAACATATTTTCATATGGGGAGGAAGAATATGCTACTCTTGTTGTATAATTTTCAATTCCTACAAGGCTTGTGAATGGAGTTGGAATTGCGGTATTATCTAGTAATAGACGAATCCTGCACAGAAGTGGGCAATGATAGAAAGACAGGCACTACTTGCCTAGCTTTTTGAGATAGGAGATTATTGACAATGTCACAACATGTATATCTTCTAGATTCGGGTAGTCGTAGGACAATTTATGAGGTCTAATTAAAGATTGTTACTGGTATATATCTATAGGCTATCAATAGGGTCAAAATAATGAGTATCCTTGAGTGGGTTTCCTCTTTTTTTTTTCAGTCTCAGGTGCTGGTAGCAAATTGTTTTTTTGGAACATTAGAGGGGCTTTATGCAAGCTAACTGGGTTTCTTTGTTTATTCTATGGATCTGTAGAATACGGAAAGGCTGCTTTCTTTTCTCGTAAAAAATCTGTAGATTTCTTATTTATAATTCATTTATTCACATGCTTAAAGTATTTGCGATTTAACTGTTTTATGACATTGCGGTCACTAGCAATGGGCACGGTTTCAGCTCAAACCGAACTGAACCGTTAAGCCATGGATTAATGGTATGTTGGTTCAAAGATAAATAAACATTTTGGTTTGGTTTCAAATATTATGATCCGGTTTGGTTTCGGTTCGGTTCGGTTTTGAATTTCATGGTTTAGCAGTTTAGCGGCTTATTGGTTTATCGGTTTCGGTTTGGTTTGGTTTAAAGGTTTAAAAGTTTTGAAGGTTTAAAGGTTTATAGGTTTGATTTGGTTCTAAATTGTTTTATAAACGGTTTGGTTTAAACGGTTCGGCTCTAAATGGTTCAGTTTAAATGGCTTCATAAAATTTAAACTGTTTGGTTTGGTTTTTAATATAAATAAATGGTTTGGTTTGGTTTCAAGGCCAAGAAACCGAACCGAAACCGAACCACACCCATTGCTAGCGATCACATAAATGTATCTGACTCTATGAATTAAATTCATCCATGTCATTAATTGTCCTTTTAAATACAAAGATCCATTGGTTGCCATCAGTGACAAAGTTTATATGAATACTTCTTAATGGAAACGTTGTAGGTGAGACAAGCGAGAGAATCTGAAAGAAGCATGCGTTTACAGTTTCGAACAATGGAGAGAGAGCTTGAGCAGCTGAAGAGAAGGTATCATAATTGTTCCAATAATTTATAATTGAGTGTTGTTTTGTAGTTTACAAATGTTGGATGAATGTTCCAAAATTTCAACACAGAAAGTTGTTGTACCCAATTTTCATTGACTATTGTAAGCTGTTGTCATTAATTCATCTTGGTCCACATACTTTCCCTCCTGGTATATCTTACTAATTTGAACAGGGTCATGAAAGCTTTCAAGAAACTAATGTTTGATTTGAGCTTGATCACATTCTTTGGTTGAATATTTCTTGACATGGTTTGAGTTCCAAAGGGTCATGGTAATCTAGATGTGGAAGGATTTTGTGTTTCTTTATTGCATGTTACATCCTTTTGCATTGTTAGTTTGCAGAACAGGCTCAAAAGTCGCATGTTACATCCTTTTGCATAATTTGTTTGCAGAATTTAGGGATTTCTGGATGAAGCCAAAGCATAGTAACATGTAATAAATGAAAACTATAGAATGGTAAAGAGTATCATGCTATTGATAGGTCTGAATACCATGTTTTTGGGTAAAGTAAGGAAAGAAAGCTATATGATTGATCTTTTAAGAGGCCAAAATAGCATATAGCACGGAACAAGAAATTGCATCTTAAAATTTTGCCCCTTTTTAAGAAACGGTAAACCACAATAAAGAATCTAATTATCTAAGCACTTAATATTCTGAATTTCGATAGACTGGAACTGTTGCTGTCAAAAAAATCTCCAACATGGGCCTCCCAAGAAGGAGAGGCTTTGAGGCAAGCAACTTCAGTGGTTGGTGGTAATGGAATTTAATTGTTGATGACAAGGGCGATGTGGAGGGAGAACAGAGCTTGTGGAGGGAGAACGGAGTCAATGAAATTCATTGTTGTAATCAAGTGAAGTCTGCATTAAACCTGTTTTTTCCCTGAGGGAAGCAGTTGCAACAGTGGGAGATAATGGCATTTATCTGTCAATACCCCTTTGCAATTACCCTATCTATTGTGGTTGCCCTATCTAATTGCATGGAAAATTGCGATTGCCCTATCTATTGTAACCCCTTTGTGCAACGTCCTTGTTGGGAGCCAACTTGTGTAGCCCTTGATTGACTTGTTGCAAGAGGTGTATTGAGCTAAAGAAAGTTGCGATTGTTATTTGTTGATGAGCTTGTGTCGTTGTATTGTTGTCCTTTAGCAACTTTTTCCTGTCTCTTGAGTTCTAGCAAGAAAATACCCAAGCACCTTGATCCTCATATTCCATTACCTTGTGTGGGCTGTGCTTGAAGAGGTAATGGTATCTCCCTCTTATTTCATAAAAAACACTACAATGACAAACATAGTATCATTCAGATTCCACTCGCTGATGACACAGTTGGCAGATGAGGTATTTATGTATATCTGCCTACCTCAATCGCTAACTGATGCGATGAAGTTCGCAGCTGCCTGATCGCACTATGCAATGCGTAGGATAGATGCATGTCATATAAGTTGTCCTGATGATGAATCTATTTTCGATGTGCGTAGAAACTGTCTTATAGTGGGCCATGTTCCTACCAAGTGATATTTTGGGGCTGATCCATGTTATCTTGTTTTCCAAGTTAATATATCAGTTTGGATCACTCTGTTCTTTTCCATTGTGCTCATGTTTAGATGGAGACAATCTAAGCTATATTGGAACAGGGGTGGGGTGTTTACGCTTATGCCATGTGAATCGAACCAACAATGAATGTCTCCATGTTCAGCAAGTTGTTTTGATGGCATAAGTGGCAATCTTGAGTACCTTCATTTAGGGAGTTCCCAAAGCCGTTGGATATAGCTCTCTGATCGGAATGACGCCTTGATGATCATAGGGCTGCTCGCATCTCTGTCCTAAGTGTATCACGGGGCACCAATGCTTTGTTCCTTAGCATGTGGGAAATCATTGAGGATTGGCACAAGGGTATGTTCTGTCCATCTAGTTAGTAGGGAAACCTTCACATATAGCTCTATTAAAGATTTATGTTTGCAATGGGAGCAAGATGTCACGAGCATAGATAAAGTGCTCACCTACTAATCCTTCATGATCTTGGGCCTTCCCAAATTGTAATCGATCAATGGCGTTTCTTATATTTTGAGTAAAAAAGGTGTACCCATGTGAGCTATGTGGGTGGGGAGTGGGGGCTGCCTAGAGATATCATATAGTACCTTTGCATATTCACACCATACCTGATGTGAGGTCAGTTGTGTGGTAGGTTGCCCCTCATTAAAGATTTTCATGCTCTTTTACTTTCTTGTCCTAGGAACAAGCAATATATGTTCTTCAAATTTAGCTAAGTACAATCTCTTCCTCATCCTCATGAGGCAATGGAAGGTTGCCCTTGCTTGGGTGTATATACATTCCCCAAGTTACTTTGCGTTGTAAGCATTATCTTGTGTCATGACATTCCTTATCATACCAACTTCTTGGGTGCATTACCTGGTATGTGGTAAAGGCATTTGTATACAATGACTATGACAATCTTTATGTAACTTCATCTGGGAAGTCACAATCTTGGCCATTTCATGTATGCATGAAGGTTGCACAATGTATTATGGAACCCATGATATTATACTACTTGCCATCGTTGCCATGGACAAAGAAGGCTTTGCAACCTCTTCGATATTTGTTGTGGAGGAAGGGGATAAGATGGGAAATTGGAATCACATGGGTTGCATGGAATCATGTAGCAACACCTAAGCACTTGGGGGGAGCTGGAATATTGGACTTGCCTATGCATATGATGGCTTGTAGATTTTCATTATTACAAGACATGTGTTGAAATTCACAACCATGGATGTCTATTGGTTAATATTTCATTGAGACCAAGGGTTTAACCCATGGAAAGACAACGATTAAGGTTTCATGGTGGCAATTACTGAACGGATGTATTTTACTTAAGATTCCGAGCTCTTCATGTGTTCAACACTTAGTTACCTTAGAGCAAGAAGCACTCTTATTATGCCTATGGAAACCATCATCTAGTAGAAAGCATTGTAATTCTTTGTAAAATGAGTTACTTGTGTCTTGTCAATTATTATGTTGGTTTGGAAAGGAGAGATTGCACTCTTAATTTAATCATTCGTTTCGTTTGGGGGTTAAAGAGGTGGGAGATATAGCTGAGGCTCCATCTCAAAGAATTTTGGATTTTCTTGAAGCACGCCAATTATTAGGTATAATGCCTAATTACGGGTTTATATGTCAACACTACAAAATATTGCATTGATGCAAAGTCCTTTACCTTTCCAAATAGGTGAACAACCGTTGATTGATTGGTGTCTACGGTCAAACGCCGGTTTTATAGGTGACTACTAATCTTTTGTACATTGCTCCGTTGTCTATTGGATAGCTATCTTCCAAGGGTGAAGAAGAATGGAAAATATACAAATCTGGTCATGGGTGGTGACAGATCTTAAAACATAGTTGTCATTCTAAATTGCCACTTGTAGCAAAGGCCTTCATTTGGAGAGTTTTGATTGGGGGATTGCCTATGGATTAGCTCTAAAGCATCGTGGACTAGCAACATTCAAGTAGAAGATAGTGCTCATCGTTTTATACAATGTGCGATTGCTCATCAAATTTGGCAAATTTTATCAAGGTGTTATTTGATGCCTAGGCAGTGGGTGTTTGCACAATTTACATATGTTGACCCAAAATCAAAGATGGAGATTGTTTTACTATTTCTGAGCTATTGGGGATTGCGTTATAATTGGGATATGCGCAATGCTTTTGTATTTGATAGTAGGCATGGAGTGAAAGCATATCTACAAAACTTGAAGGGAGTACTAATGTGAGAATTTTTTTTACTAGAGCAACTGGAATTTTTTTCCGTAATGGAGTATTCATCTTGCCTATTGGCAATTCAACATGTTCCACTACCCATGTAGTTAATGGTTGACCTTACTATTGTGGCACCTATTGTAAATAGTGTTTTTCACACATTTATTAATATGATTGTGTGTTTTCACGAGAGAGAGAGAGAGAGAGAGAGAGAGAGAGAGAGAGAGAGAGAGAGAGAGAGAGAGAGAGAGAGAGAGAGAGATGCCATAATCACTAGGTTGAAGTTGCAAGGAGCATCAAATATGGAAAATTCATATAGCAAAATAAGGTAAATAAACCAAGGTTGTTTTTCTTTCTTTGATAGAGTACCATGGTTGTTTTGCTTGTACGTATTATCATCTTTTCCTTTTTTGATTGGAAATAGTTTTATTTTACTGTAACTTCCCTTAACTATGGTATAAAAATATATTCATTGGTAGTTTCGCAATTCATTTCCAAATTTTGTCTTTTACAAATGATAACGTGCCTGCAATCTTATTAGCGCTATATATTATCATTGTTAGGGTGAATTCAAGACCTGTAAGCCATAGAACAACTCCTTTATCTAGCAGAGAGAACTCACCATGTCATAATCGCTTTACCAAGACTACAGGTATGCAGGTTGAACTTTCATGAGACTGACACTAAGAGAATTATTTTCCATAATGGCTAGATAATTGTTAAAGATTTGTCACAATTGAGATCTTATACTTGTTTGATGACTAATGTGGAATTCATCATGCATTAGGTTCACGTTCATCATCATGTCCCACATTTCGATCTCGTAATAGTTGTGATAGTAATCCCAAGGAAGAAGTGAAGCTTCCTATATACAAAGAATATTTAAAAAGAAAGCCACCATCCTTAGTATCGCCAACAAGATTAAGGTAAATTTCATCATGATTAGATCTAACTGAAAGTGAGCTTTGTGAATGTAGTAAAAAACAAAAAATAAATGTACTTATGCATGCAGATTGTTTCCATTGGAATTTCCTTTTTTTCATCAATTCACAACATGAATCTGTGGTCCCCCACAGAAGCTTGGTGCAGAATCCACGTAGAATTTTTGGAAAAAAGTCTTGTTATTTAGCTGACAGTCACCATAGGACATGAAATATTTCATCCTGTAGATGAAACCCAAGACACCTCTTCAATTTCGATTGATATGTAATTGTTGGGAGTTTTTGTACAAAAGCAAGTAGAAAAACGTCCACTATTTCTTTTCCATATATGAACTGTATGTAAAACTACTTTCAAAGTCATCATCTGGGTATATATGTATGTATAGAGAAGCTACAGTTTATCAATGCTAAGAACTTGAGGCTAGAATCTCCTACTAATTTAGATTTTGCAGCTGTATATACTGAATGCTGCAAGGCTTTTGTATGCCTAATATGAGCCCACTTTTCCCTGAAGAAAGGAGGTATATATTAATATTGGAAACTGGAAATTGATCTATGAGGCAACTCATGATTTTGAGCATGAATAGCGTAAGGCTTAAGGCCATACATATTTAAAGTAGGAACAATGTACATTTCCTTGAGAGAAAAGTATATTAACTCCTTTTAATAGGCCAAACATGGCCTATAAGACCAAACAAGAGATGCGTCATAAACTGGTCGTCATAAAATGGTCTTTGAGAATAACCAGATTACATGTAACTAAATAAAAGTAAATAAAAACAAAAGTGACTAAAAAATCCCATTAACTATGCCTAAGATTCTGAAGCTAGATAGATTGTAAGTTAGAGAGAGAGAGAGAGAGAGAGAGAGAAAGATATATTAACGTCTTTTAAGAGGCCAAAATAGCCTATAAGATCAAACAAGAGAGAGAAGCATTTATTCCAACATAAAACAGAGATTCCCCAGGATATAAATCAAGTTGTATGAAGCCAAGGGATTGTTGTGTGCTCAGTCCATCTAAGCTGTCTTCATTATTTAGAGACTCTAAGGAGGATACAGATGCTTTGGTAAGACTTGTTGTCAGACCTTGTAAAGAATTCTCTCAAGTATAGAAGCCTTTGAAATAGAATATATGGATCAAACAAAATTGAAGCATATTTAAAACCTGATTAACATAGTATTATTTTCTTGTTTTTGCAGAGTACACCACGAAGCCCTTTGAGTTCCGTAAGAAATAATTGGTAAACACTCTCTTCCCCTAAATCTATATGTAGCACTGAGTATGATCTAAAGATAGGCATCATGGAAATTTACTATGATTACTTTTGGATTTAGGAGGAAGGATTCATATAGTAGACACTCTAAAACCAATGTGAATGTTGAGGAAAGAGTTTCAGAGTCTTTGGTTTCAAGTAGTATCTGTGGTGGTGAAGAGGAATTGGTAAATGTCTTGAAGATATTAAATGGAAATGAGATTTTCAAGAATGTGTTCTATTTGATGTATAAAAATGTTTAGCTTAATGAGTAGTGATTGGAACTTTTGCCATCAACAATCATAACATTTATGATCTAAATCTATCCATCTAATACACGTGAAATTGGTTACTTACATCCCAACCATCGGTTTTACAATTCATCTTTGCAGAACCCACATGACTCTGTCTCAAGGACAAACTCTCCAAAGAGAGTACTGCAGCAGGTGAAAATAAAGCTTGCAGAGTATCCTTCAGCTATATGTTTATTTATGCAGAATCTAGATAAAAGAATCTCTGATGTTTGGCTTGATGTTTTCTTAACTCACACTAGATATGCAAGAATGCAGGAAATGAATTTGGAATAATGATGGACTATAAATGGTGGTAATGCTAGAGGGATCCTTCTTTAGTTTCTTATACTAGTTACATCGTGGACATTATGCCATGTTATGTATATATCTGTTTCTCCTTTTGTGAAATGCCATTCTTGTATTGGCATTGCTATAGCAAGAAATAAGCATAGGCTGGGGTGCTCTTAATATAGTATTAAATATTTCTTGCAAATATCATGTTAGGAAATGCCAGTCATATTCCTATTTGTTTGGAAGGAAATTATAGAATCGACCCTATTCATTGTAGAGAAAGCAGAGTATGCTTTGTCATGTATCCCAGCATTGGGAGTAACAGTGGAAGTTCTAGTTGAACTCCGAAATACTAGTATTTACCAGATTCCCTTCACAGTTTATGGTCAGGTGTTATGCTAGCTTAAAGATATTTTGAACTTCCAAAATTTGGCGAATGCAACATCTTCCAGTTAACACTGTTCTATTGCTATATCTGTGTAAAAATGAGACCCATTGAATATTGGATCATTGTAGTCAATGTGGTTATATAGGAAATACAGTTTATTTGAGTGCCAACACCTAAGTTTTCGCTTCCCCTGTAAGGGAGAAGGTAAAGAGTCATGTGTCCAAATGTATAAGCTCGGGAGAAGAAGAATCTAAAATGAGAAAATAATATGTAATTCCACTTTTAGAAATCAATTCTTGAATGTAACTGCCATTTTGATACCTTATAGCTCGTGGTCAATTGGAGTCATTTATGCATTGAGATTTATATGGCAGGTGAGCATTCGTGCGAATGTGTGGGTTGAGGGTGTTTTCTCATGGTTTAATAATGATTCTCTTGCTGGCCTGACTGGCTAAAATTCAATTGTGGCCGTTTTTATGTTTTCTATCTTTTGTATGGAGGCCTTTATGAGGATTAGGCCAGAAAGTCAAAGCAATTATTGATATTCTCCTTTTTAAAATTACATTCCTTGAGCATGTTCTTGAAATCACATTATGTACAAGCACCGCACATATAGACCACCTAATGCAGAATTTTGGTAATTCATATATCATTACACCTACACACCAAAATTGTGATGCTTGATATTACTACAAAAGTCATATTAGAACCAGTGTTTTAGAAATGCATTCTATAATTGGTGGGAACCTCAAAGTGACAACACATGAGTACACGTGCATGCACCCATAAGAATCTGATTAAAACATAAAAAATTAAAGCGTGGTTGTTGATTTGAGTGTTATGGAACACTTGTGATGATGGGTGAGAAGGTATGTTATTGGGAAGGTAGTGAATGAGGTATGGCCATTAATTATTGCTAAGGAAGGGTTGTTGAGCTATACATGAATACTATAAATATCACATGATTCCAGCAAATGTTTTTGTTGCAATGCAAGTACTAGTATATGTAAAAGAGATTGTTTAAGTATATCAGGTTGATGATGTCCATCACTTTGCTGTTTCAGAAATGATCCTTTAATTGTTGATTCAATTCAAATCACAATCAATATATTTTCTTATAAGCGTTGACTATGGAAAAATATGTTGTAGAGGAGGAAGAAGAGGAGGAATTGGTTAGCAAACCAATTCATGCTAATGAGAATCGATCAATGGTGATCATCAACGGTGTGCCACCTACATCTACATACAACTATGATTCTTGTTATAACTACAGTTATAACACACATAATTGGGATCATAATTGTGATCTAAGAGAATGTCCCCCTCCCCACAAGAAGCACTTCTGCATAAACGGTAGTGACAGCCACTACCCCAACACTGTTAACATTTATAAGGTACCTAATCTCAACAATAAACACAACCAAACTGCTTTCTTCCCATACCACTTCAGATTATAACCATGAGAAAACCAAAAATTCCAGTTTTCTCAAAAGATCTTTGCACTTCAACCTTTCAGGCTTGTCTCTTCATTCACAAATATTTTTCCTATTATCCTTCTGAAAAAAACTTATGATTGATTAAGATCTTTTGCATTTCTATATAGAACCTTAGGTGCCAATTATTGTTAAGATATTAACATTTAAATCTATAGTCAAGATATTTGCATTTCGATCTATAGTCGATCACCAAAGCCAATATCTATCTCCTTCGATTCCAAACTACAGTTAAGCTCTTTGCATTTTAATTCAAAGCAGGTCATAAACCAAATATATAATCAATCTATAAAGAGATCTTTGCATACCCCAGCATGCAGTTCAGATCTTTGCATTCTATTCATTTTGTTTTATAGAGAGATCATTTTGTGGATGTGATCGTTTTATATATGCAAAATTTGAAGGCATTAAACGCCATTATTTATTACATCTGATCGTTTTATATGTGCAAACAGGATATGAACCATCATGATGAGGCTAATGATTTAACAAACCCGATGAGAAATGCAGAAGGAGAAGAAAGAGAAGCAGAAGAAGAAGAAGAAGAAGAGACAGACGTTGTGATGAGGCCCAGAGCAAAGCGAGGCTCTGCAACTGACCCTCAAAGTGTGTATGCAAGGGTATATATATTATACATAATACATATATATGTGTGTGTGTGTGTATAGACTCTAGAGAGAGATATCCATCAAAACACATACATTCCTTACACACACTGTCTTGATAACATTGCATTCTGTTTTCTATGAATCCTTTCTACTCCCCCATGTGAAACCTAGAAGAAAATAGCCGAAACATTTTCCACAAAGCATAAAGAATAAATTATCACAACAAGGTTTTCGAAACGGGTCTGCAAGAGATTGTATCTAATGGAATACATTGGAGGGAGAACATGAACAATTGATAGAAAGGTTGGGGAATCATTGGCCCTAGAATCTCATTGATAATTGTTGAATCGCACTTATAGTCTATAAAATCGAGCTGAATTGAATCCATGTAAAACTGATGGAAAATGTCTCCAAGTCACAAAGGACTAGAAAAATTCATGATCAAGAAATGGGAATTTCATGAAACAACGGGAATTCTTAAATAGGGCTTGAATTCACATGATCATATATTATATGGAGGGTTTCAATCGAGTGAATACCCCAATTGGTGGCCCCGTGCTCTTCTCTTATCGTCTCAAGGTGCAAAGCTACCTAAGAAGAGATCGGTTGTGAGAGTAAAGAAGCCAACTCCTTGATGTGAGCTCTAGCATAAATAAAATTTTCATGTGACTTGGCAAATGTTTTAGTTTATCTATGAAGTTCTAATTGCTACTTGTATTGCATAGACCACAATACTTCACATATGTATACAAGTTATAAAGGTCTGAATGTATGGTTTTATTGTGTGTTCTATATGTATATGGTTCTACATTTACATTAGCGCAACGTTCCTTTCTTTCTTTTTTTAGCAACGGCGAGAACGAATCAACGAGAGGTTGAGGATACTACAAAATTTAGTTCCTAATGGAGCAAAGGTAACATCCATTACATGATTTGTAAAATCTAGCATTAAACCCCTATTGGTATTGTCCGATTTCCATATCTCTCTATGTTCTAGCTCATTGAAAAAGGTGCTCCATGACGTTATGGTTTATGTTATCCTATGTGGTTTATATAGGTTGATATTGTGACAATGCTCGAGGAAGCAATAAGTTACGTTAAATTCTTACAACTACAAGTAAAGGTAATACATATTTATGATTCATTAGTAAACTATGATATTTTGTAAAGATTAATATACGATAACTCATTCATAAATGTGGCATATAGTCTCAATTAATCATGTGTTTTTTCATAATGCAGCTTTTAAGCTCTGATGAGTATTGGATGTATGCTCCCACAACTTACAATGGCATGGACATTTCTTTTGATATGTTACATGCTCCAAACTAATCTCCCTATCTCATAGAACAATAGTAGATCCACTTTCCCAATTCTTTATGTTAAATTTTGCTTGGATGTCCCAATTCTTTATGTGCCAAAGCTCAAATTCCTTGTTAGGAAGTATATAATCCATTCCCATTGGGCCCAGTCAAAAAGATGGTGTCCAAAAGCAGGGTAAAGGTACTCCAAAAGAAGTATACAACGCCTAAATGTAAAACAAGGTAAAGAAGTACCACAATCCCTCTCAATTTCCATCAAAATCATCTTCAACAATGCATATACTACTTAGCATTACTATCCCATTTGTTTGTGGGTGGTACCATAATTAAATACTGATTGCATGCCTTTATGTTAGCTTCTTATTGCCACGTTAAAAAAGTTTTTGCCATTATCATTATAAATCATGATCTAGGAAATATAAGAATCTAGCAATTGCAAGCCTAACCAATAGGTCTCATAAATCAGTCAGCTATACCCATTTTCCTATTGCAAGAATATACACACACAATCATCAAGCTTGTCAACAACCATGTTGATTTTGGCCAAACAATTCATCTACCAACATCCTTGCAAGTATTTAGTTGAAACCAATTTTAGCGTTTTGATAGATCTTATTAGACTTCCATTAAATGGGAGCACATGCATCCTTATGTTCAGGATTGCATATATGTACAACAAGGTTTCAAGAAAAGTATGTTAAAACCAATTCTAGAAACCACTAAAAATCATTTTGTTTTCAAGTCTATTCATTCCTTAATATAACTTTAAAAAGCATTGAGCATGAACAGTTTCAAACTCCACACATCAAATACTTTGGGCACTTCCAAATCTGCAACAAATAAAAAAAATACTGGTTCTCAATTATTCATGTGAGAAACAATGTGTATGCAATTCTCAGATACAAGGATTGGATGTTTGATTGAGAAAACAGGGAAAGACAAAAAAACAATATAAGGAATATTTTACAATAATGAGGGTTTGAGTTTAGGTTTAGGGTGCCAATTAAGAGAAAAATGAAGGTCTTCAGACTTTACCTCAGCTTGCATTTAGAAGAGATGTTCTTCTAAACTAATTATTCTTGAGCCTCCACAACAAAAACAGCTTCCTAAAAAGGTGAAAGAAAGCTCAACGAGGTTATGGACATGATATGATTTGAGCATACATGAAGAAAACACGTGTACAAGTAAAATGCATCCACACCTCATCCCCAAATTTCAATGTATCCCCTTTTGAAAGTTTTACCTCAGTCCGAGGCCGCAATTTTGACCTAAATTAGACAATTAATTAAGAAATTTGAGTTTTTGGACCATCATAAAAGCAAAACTAATATGTGGTAGCATGTATCATCACCTATTAAGATAGGTACCATTTGTACTTCCTAGGTCAACAACAAAATACTCACGGACATATTTTTTGTAGCCTTTTACCACATCTTTTCCATACACGTGTGCATGAACGCTTGAAACCTGTGGTAGTTAAAATGACAATACAAAACAAGAAGTTCTTAAAATACTAGTACTAATTGCTGTCTTTGGAATCACATTCAGAAAATATTGAATGTTTCTCTAAACTATACGTAGACTATCTTTCATAGCTTAATAAAACAGATAGTCAATGCAACTAAAAAAGGTGATATATACATATACACGGTTTATGCAGGATAACAATTACCGTTGGTAAAGAAAGAACTAGTGGTTTTATGGAACCTGATACCAATGGTTCTGCTCCCACCAATATACCTTCCCCTGAGATGATCTCCTCAGCACGTACTTGTGCTTTATCTGAAGATCTTAGCACCCAGCATTTCTCGTACCCACCCCAACCTTCACTCCTCTTTTTTGCTTCCCATTTTTCTATCCACCTATTAGAGTCCTTGCTTTTTTCTTTCTTCACAAATGGCTCTCTCTCTCTCTCTCTCTCTCTCTCTCTCTCTCTCTCTCTCTAAGAACACCAGTACAGCCAGACAAGTTCATCAACAAAGAACAATCACAACTTTCTTTAGCCCCATCACTCCGACTCATGCTACAAGTCAACCAGACATAACAAAGGGGTTACAATGGATCGGGCAATAGCAATTTGTCATGCACATAGGCCCCAGCCCCATGGACCATGATCTCACCAACCTTGTCATTGACAGATAAAGGCCATTATCTCCCACCTTTGCAGGTGCTTCCCTTGCTCTGGAGACCTCGCTATTCTGCATCAACCTACACTAGAGATCTTTCGAAGACAAAAATTACAATATATCTAGCTTCAGAATCTTACATGAACAGATAACAAGATTCTGAAGTAACAATTATTTATTATTTTGTCGCAGTTATTGAAAATTTCCCCTTCCCAATTGCTATCTTTCTAGCTTGATCAACGTATTTGATTTAGATATTATTATTTTGAATAAACCTTGATGTGTTTTATATTTATATTAAATAATGGATGAATGAAATCCTTAGATGTTTAGTATGAAAAAAAACAGTACATTTCTTTTTCCATTGATTCATAACAATATGAGGCTTGAGAAGTGAGTTATAGAAACAAGATCCTAAAACAACACGCAGTCAATTCTTCGTAAACAACTTTAACTTATCACTATCTGAAGCTATTTCTGCTTAGCCTGAAAATGGTTGCTGCGCAATTCATTCTTCATAAAAGATTTCTTCCTACAATATAATAGATAATGAACACAAGTTGAAGTACTTGAAGACTTATTTTGTGACGTAGATATCCAATATATGTAGGCATCACATAAATCTAAAATTGGACACGGTTGCTGCTCAATTCATCCTTCATAAATAGTTTCTTCTTAGTACATACAAGCTTCACAAGGTTAGACTACTTATGCATTGTATGATCACAAGAAAAGTAGAGGATACTCACCTCCCAACAATCAACCTTTACAGCATGTCATTGCTCTCGTAATAGAGTAGCTTGGTCTTGTTCTCCTTATTGCTTTACTTGAGCTATTAGGTATAGCAGTGTTCGGAACATTGATCACACCAAAAACGTCCCCCTCTGAATACTTTGTCAGTAAACCCATGTTCATCGTCTACCATATGACTGAGTATCCTAACATAGATCTTGCAATCTATACGGTATAGTATGAGATATAGGTAAGGTATATAGACATGGCATGTGGATCTGACATATCAAATCATATATTTATGCATTAAAGAGGACCTATCTAAAATCGGTAATAATCATACCAAAAAAGTAAGGTTTTTTATTAGACAATATACAGAATTCTCTCATCATTTGCGCATTTCTCTCCGAGACTTCTTAGAAAAATGAGTTTCTCTTTGAACAACAGACAGAGTTCTCTCACCATTCACGCATTTCTTTCCGGGCCTTATCATTAGCACGTTGCTTTTCAGCTGCCTCCATCTCAGCTTGGCGAGCTATCTTGTCTCTCTCTCTCTGAAGTTCTCTTTGTATGACCTCATCCTCAATTGGTTTGGAGTCCGCGGCCATGATCACTTGAAAGTGTCTATTACTTCTGAACTGCTTTAACATCAAATATGAATATAGCATATGCATATATACAGCCTGAGTTGTATTGCAAATTTTCAAATTAGCATAAGGTCTTACATTGTTTGTACCATTTAAAGGATGCCATTATAGATTCAGCTGAAAGTGATATTTAAATAAGTATGCCAAAAGGGGAAAAGAGTATGAATACCTTGACACGCTCATTCCTATGTCCACTTTGAAATCCAGAGAGTTTGGAAACCTTTTGTGACCTTCAAAAAAACAGCCATGCCATGCATTGAATGCCCAAAATTAACAATTCATTTTTCTTGTCTAAATCTAAACAACACCTTCATTTTTCTAAATTTGTGTAGTCCACATTATGTAATAAAAGATAAAAGAGTATTTGTTCTCATAAGGAAAAAGAGTATTAATTCTCTCTCTCTCTCTCTCTCTCTCTCTCTATGTCTGTCTTTGTTGAGTGTCAATAGCTCCAAAATGAAGATTATGCTAGTGAAGAGCCAAAATAAGGATCACCATGCATTATATCTAAACCTAAACAACACCTTCATTTGTCTAAATTTGTATAGTTCACATTATGTAATGAAAAGATAAAAGAGTATTTGTTCTCACAAGGAAAAAGAGTATTATTTCTCTTTCTATGTCTATCTTTGTTGAGTGTCAATAGCTCTAAAATGAAGATTATGCTAGTGAAGAGCCAAACTAAGAATCGCCATGCATTATGTATAATAATGAGCCACTTGAAACTGTGGAGAAGTTTGAATAACTTGGCCCAAAATTTCCTTCAAACCATAGATTAAACGAATATGCTATCCCCCACTCAAAGGCGGGAAAGAGAGCATATCATGCACATGAAAACATATGCAATGGTGGAGAGATTAAATGTTGGATCCTCAAGAAATGCTTTTTTTGACACTTTGGTGAAATTGGTGCTTCTCTATGGGTGCAAAAATGAGGTGATAGCATTCATCTGATTGGAAAGGGAAGATTTTCTTACAAAGTTTCTAAAAGTCAAGAAACAAAAAGCATGCACCCTCCTTCTTGAGACAGGATCACTTCTCATTGAGATAGAATGGATTGTTGACTAAATGCTTAAGGTTCAAAAAAGTCCCTTGCATCAATTTCCTAGAGTCGATAGGAAGAGAATAAAAAGACAAAACGGTCACACAAAAGATAAAATTTGTTTTCCAATAGGGTGCAAGTTATAAGACGATGGTTTGCAACACACTTGCTTCATGATACATCAATCGTCTTGTGTGAGCGAGGCCTTCTTGCAACACCAATGTATCATGACATGAGAAAAATGTGACAGCTCACACTTCACACATTCTACTACCTACATTACACCTAACTACAAAACCATATTCTTTGTTGAACAAGGAAACAGCACACATCTCGTTGTCCATTATTGGAACCATTGCTTCCAAATGACTTGGTTCACACCCACTTTGATGTGAGACAAGAAATTGGGGCACAGGTGATGAGATAAATCACATAAGCAAGTTCGGGAGTCTGAGTATCACACTTTGATACACTTATCTACCTTTGATCACATTCGACTATGCTTTTCACACATTTTCTACCCAACCCAATCCTTGCACAAATTGCTCTCACAATCACAGTGTGCAATCTAAATTGCGACAATCATTGGTAAAGTTCTTGAACATCAAGAGTCACTACTTACAAACGTTCTCCCATGGACATTAAAAAAATATCTCTCTTACAGGCTTTAAACATTAACGAGTAATACGTATATCCAATGACTAATTTTGTCAGTCTCTTGAATTCAAATAGACGATATCATCTGTTAGCACACCAATATCAAATATATCAATGGCGAAATCTTGTGCTCGTAGCGCAAAAGAATCTATCATAAAATATCAAAAGAAAATCTATAGATCACTGATTTTCAGTTTTTCCTGTTCTGTTCAATACTAAAGGGTATGGTGAATGATTTCAATCAGAATTTTACAGCTCTTTGTATTATGTTCTCCATTAAACAGAAGAAATGCACAGCAGAAGGGAGACCAACCGTATATTCAATCACCATCGTCAGCTCTGAGAAATGCTCAGAAATGACGATGATTGCATGGACAATGGAGGAGAGAAAAACGGAGAGAAGGGCTCACCATGGAGGAGAATTTAGAGGAATCTTCACCACATCCATAGCCACCTCCGTTCCCGAGCAGGAATGGAAAGAAAAACAAAATGCAGAGGCAGAGAGAGAATGGAGGAAAAATATAGAGTGGTTTATGCATATTACATCAATACCCCTACCTCTTCCACGAAACCTATTTACATGGAATACCCCTCTCTATCTCTCCATCTCTCTCTCTCTCTCTTTGATTTTGGCTTCCCAATCTGCGTTTTTTTACATTTTCTCGCATTTTTGTATAGTTTCTCATGTTCTTGCATTCTCTCGAAAGAAAGAATTGTCCATTTTAAGCTTAATAACCTTACCACAAATATAGTTGTCAAGCCTCGACTTGTTTATGTGAGTATCAACAGAGAAAAACCAAAGGGAAAGCTTAAGAACCTTACCACAAATACAGTTGTCAAGCCTCGACTTGTTTATGTGAGTAGCAACAGAGAAATACCAAAGGGAAAGCCTTGACCACATATGGGCAATACGTAGGAATCGAAGCCTACCAATGAAAGGGGGTTGATTTAGGAGAGTTCACAAATCCCGAGATGGGATATATGAACTAAAAAATGGTGGAAATGGGAGAGAACTCGTCTATAAATGGAAATATAGGGAGAGGAAATGAGATGTAGAGAGCGTTTTGGAAATGAGGGGTATTTGTGGCCGTTTTGGAAATAGGGGGATGAGTGATTTGGTGATTTTATGAATGATTAATCATATGGGTATTTTTGTCGATATCTTTCATTATATGATGTCAATGTGAGGTGAAGTTTAAGAGGGGTTTAAAGCATGTGTATATATTAAATTCAATATGCCAAAGGATTATCTAGATTTTATGGGAAAGCATGTAGATATATGTAATTAGGTCATGGTAGATACGTGGAGAGGTAAAATATGGAATGGTCACCATGGTTCTACAATTTCCTTATAAAATAATGACCCACATACTAAGATTCAAACTTGGGTGCTTAGCCCACTACATGTGATATCTCATCAAATTTTATCATCCAAAATAGTTGATGGTTATTGATAATCATTACTTGTCATTAATTGGGATAGTTCCAAACAGCCCCAATCAAACTTCAGACAGTCCCAATAGGACATGGTCCCAATTTGAGTTGGGACTCATGAAAGGAGCTAGATCCAGTCCTTGTCCTTGTCCCAAAAGGGGCGCCACCGTAAGTTGGGACAACTAGTCCCAACAGCCATATCCTAGCGAGGAGCATGTCCTCATTTTTTATGATTCCTAATCTCTAAGTTTCTACTCTCTCCCATTGTAATCTTGAACTCTCCCTAGCCCGTTGTACCTTTTGGGTTTGTCGTAATCTTGTATCTATTTCTTATAATATAAATAATCTTCTTGTCCCAATTCTCTTAATCTCGACGGTGTTCTGTGCTTTTCAAGATCCCCATAATCTAGGGGCATAACAATTGTATGATAGCGGGAATAAATTAGAACTCATGGATGTGTGTACAAGATTGCTTTTTTTGGATGATTGGGTACACACCCCATTCTTGTATTTTCATTTGTCTCATGACCAAAATTGGTCTTAGAACCCATTAATATATCTTTTTGTTATTGTTGTCGTTAATCAACTCACTCTAGTGGTGAGTTGTTACACTACTAACACTATATATTGGGTTTGAAATCTAGTTTTCTCACCTCTCTATACTCCATACATATCTCTTAGTTTTTATTACATGCCATTGTGGAATATAGGGGCCCACAATTGTGGAATGTTGGGGTTAAACCCACGACCTCTTGGTCTACTAACACTACATCTCCAGTTCAAAACTTGGTTTACTCACCTCTTTATTACTCGATACATAACCTTAGTTTTTACTGCATCCAATGCAGAATGCAAGGGCTGAACTTCGACCTCCTAGTTTCCATTGAGCGACTTTACCAATTGAGCTACATCCATCATTCATATATGTTTTGTTTCTTCTTCTTCTCCTCCTTCTCTCTCTCTCTCTCTCTCTCTCTCCGAGTATCATACTTTGATATAATGCTCTGCCTTTGATCATATTCGACCATGCTTTCCACATCTCTTCGTCCGAGCCCAATCCTTGCACGAATTTCTCTCACAAACACAATGTGCACTCTCGATTCCAACATTCATTGGTAAAGTTCTTGAACATCGAGAGTCACTTCTCACTTTCACACGTATCACGTGAAATGTAATATTTTTGGTCTCATAGGTCATATTTGACCTCTGAAGACGATAAGATAATCTATCTATCTATCTCTAGTGAGTAATGCTATCGTTTATTATGTTATATCTGTCCAACCCATCACCATACTAAAGGGCTTGCGTGCATCCCATATTGGGTTTTTAGTACATCCACAATGGAGAGTTGTACCTTTACAACAAGAGGGTATTGAAGAAACAATGTCCTATGCCATCATAGGACATCGAAGCTAACGAGAATGGACAATGTCCGTGGCAAGACAAGTAGGCAAGGGCCAATGGCTCAACGAGCCAAACGACCCTCACCTATCATAACATCTCATCTAATGTTGATGACATGGCTATACTTAGTCACAAATCAGATGCATAATCAATGAATCATGAATGTGTGTTTGTTTGATACGTGGAGGAGACTGATTTTTCGATGAATTACAAGGCTATAGGAATGCAACAACCAGAAGAATTTGAATCAACAGGATACAGAGAAGGAAGCAATCTCCCTACAAGTGGACATACATACATTACATTACATTACATTACATTACATTACATTACATTACAATTTACATTACATAGCAAAAGCACGAAAGAGAAGAGAGGGTCAGTTCTATAAATTCCCCAATATAAACTCAGACCTACCCGTGAGTCTGAAATCCCATCCCAATCTTCTTCTTCTTCTTCTTCTTCTTCTAATTCGCCTCTTTCTTACATATATATATATATATATACATACTTTTACTATGTAGAGAATAGAAGACGATGATGATTGTATAGAAGACGACGATTGTATGGCCTTGGTTTGCAGTTCCGCTACTTCTTCCTCTTCTTCTCGCATTCGCATCTCTGTGTTGTGTGGAAAAAACGAGAGGGGTCGGCGGCTAGCCATGGCAATTACCTCTTTTGTGTACCGTTTGCCCATAGCCTTCCACATCCATTCAAGCCACATCTATGAAGGTGCTCATCCGCAGCAAAATCACCCAAATGAACAACAAACGCAACAGCAAAATCAACAACTAAATAGACCACTCCCTAAGCGCCTTGTTCCCATCCCGATCACTCGTCGGAGTAACCACACGTTGGTTGCAAGACCTTATGTATCACAGAAACCGATTCTCATCTCTGATACCATTCGGCTTACTGAGCTGGAGTTCAGGATCTTCACAACACTCAAATCGGTCCTTGGATATTATAATCTGAAGACCCAGCTGAGAGTTGCGGGAGGATGGGTTCGTGACAAGGTAGTAATTGCATTTGTATACTTTTTAATTGCATCCATATATATGAATGTATGTCGTGTCAGGCTCTGCAAAGTACTGATGTATGTATTCGTGTATATGGGTGTCATGTCTTGTTATGTGAAGTATGGATGCATGTATGTACATGTGTGCTGTGCATGTTATGTAAGTAACCACGTATGTTTTTATGCATATTACAAGTAATATGTAAAGTATGGAGGCATGTATGTACATGTGTGCTGTGCATGTTATGTAAGTAACCATGTATGTTTTTATGCATATTACAAGTAATTATCTAAAAAGAACCACTTTTTTTCATTAGCAGCCTACTATGTTATGTCTTGAAAATGAGCAGTCTACTACGTGATGTTTAATGTATATTATGCATATGTATGTGTATTGTATGCCATGCATATTGTGTATATATATATGCTTTCTGCATTATAATCTCAGGGATCAGCTCATGGTTCGGGAGGCTGGTTCTTGACAAAGTCATTGATTTCTTATTCTTTGATTTGTGTATGTATCTACACGTGTATGCCATGTAATGTTGTATCTTATATTATGCAATCTTTACATGAAATATATCAAATTATATCAATGGGCATGTATACAATCTATTCCTTGATGCATAATATATTACAAAATGAAAAGTAGGTCATTCAATGTATGCATGTATAGGTACAAATAAACACTCACACGGACACATCCATATTCTTGCTACATATAAACATGAATAGATCCAAATAAACACAGACACAGACACACCCACACACAAACACACACTCCTATTCTTGCCCTGAAGTAGGTTCTTATCATAATATTTTAAATGGAATTTCTTCATATGCATGATTCATAATATAATTAGATGTTGTTCTGGGCAATTCTTTGTTGTTTACTAGCTTTTGGGGAAAAACTCTGGTGACATTGACATTGCATTGGACGATATGCTTGGCAAAACATTCTGCAGAAAGCTCATGGGGTACCTCCGCGATCTCGGTATTGAGTCAAATGGTTTTGGTGTCATCAAGAGGTGCGCGCTCTTTTCATCTATGTGATTCTCTATGACAATATCATTTTAGAAAGTCATAAATAATGTTTGTTGTGTAAGGCATCATTTTTTCATGTCCCAGCTAGGAGTGGACAAATTATGAGTACAACCTAAATAAGCTCTCATGTGTTGCACCATGGGTAATATTAGCATGGTCTATAAGACTTACCCATGACTATAGATTTTTTCTCCTTCTGGAAACAGATGTAACATATAGTGTTTTTATCACTTTGATCTTCTATACATTCTGCAATAATGAGGATTGTATCTAATAAAGCTGCATTAGCTAATTTTCTCTCATTTCTTCATGTGGTAGGTGATTGTGAGATCATCTTCTAGAAATATCCATTTCCGCTTGAGACGTGGTCTGTTTTGTTAAAAAAAATCTTTGCCTCCTGGCCAGGAAATAATAGGTTTGTGCCATTTCCTTGGAGATCTCTGTACCGCTTGTATCTATTCTTCCTCCAATCCTCTACTTATAACATGAGTGGTTTCCTGCATAGCCATCCCATATTTGCTAGGAAATGGAATCCAGAACCTGAAATGGAAATGGCAAATCTCAAAAAATCTTTAAAAAAGTGTACAAATAAATTTATCAATTATCAAAATATACACATGGTTCCTATTGATTTTGGAATAGGAGAACGGAAAAATAGAGTCTCAATGTTCATGGTCTTGAAAAAAGGCAACAATAAAGCAATTGGAAAGAAGTGGTAAGAAATTTTCATGATTTGCAAAAAACAAATTTTCTTCACTCATCAGTGCAGCCTTTGAACTATGGCATGGTTAAGTTTGATTCTTGCACTATGAAGAGATTGATTTCTTCTTATGGAACCCTAAACCCTAAACCCTCTCTTTCTGTACGCTTAAACTCATGACATTAATTATTTACAGGAGATTTAAAACGTGATACGCGTTCAGTGGCAAAAAGTGCAAATAGACACATCTACAGTATATATAGACTCCGATATGTGGGTGTAGATAGGCTTTGCTCACAATTGGTTCACAAAATTAATGTTTTTTAATGAGATAGAGACACTATCTCATTCTGTATTGATGTTGTGTCTCAGAACTCAGTTTTGATATTTGAAGTCTTTAGTAAATCATAACATATGTGGCATCATGTTATGATCTCACAGAAATCAAACCATCAGACCTTTTAGATTAACAAAAAAGAGTGGAAAAATGTGAGGATTTGGACAGATTCCAAACCATTTCAAAATTGGTCAACCTGGTACTAGGTTGGTTTCTGTTACGGAAGCTCAAAACTTCCTTTGTTTTTAAGTTTCTGTTACAAATTGCTTGTATTCTATTCACAATTTCCTATTGTTGTGACATGCTTTTGTACAACCTATTAAATCATATATGCTATTATGGATTTAGCAATCCAATGCAGGCAAAACACTTAGAAGTTGCTAGAATGGAGGTTTTTGGTGTCATGATTGACTTTGTGAACTTGAGAAGTGCTGGCTACACAGAAAAAAGCTTCATGTTCTCAGCAATGGTGAGATATGCACTTAATGTAATAAAAAGCTAAGGTTTTCACGAGTTTTGATTATTCGTTTTTCTTATGAAGCCAGAATTTGGGACACCTATAGAAGATGCGTTCAGACGCGATCTTACTATAAATAGGTATAACCTTTTCATTTCCAAGTGGATGCTTGTTTACCAAGAATAAGTGTACAAAGCAAATCCTTGGTGCAACTCTATAAAAGTTTATTTCTAAGAATAAACCTGAAAAGCGCATCTCCAACAACCCTGAAAAATCATATTGTATTTGGTAATGGATCATAAATCATCCACATTTTGATCTTGATGGAATTTGACATTGTAATATTTACCTTTGTTTGTGACTCTCACATGAACCATGTTGTTTCACATATTAACAGCTAACAGTCTACATATGATGGAAAATCACACCTTATTGTTTCTTGATATCATTATAGGAATTATCATGATAAAAGCTCAAATGCACACTATTTCATTTCATGAATATATGTAAGTGATGACTTGTAATTTATTGACATTGTTATTGGAAGTGGTCATAATAAAAAGCAGGGTAAATATTGTTTTTTGTGAGTTAAGCCTGGAAATGAATATATTTTTGCGGATCTCCATTGCAGTTTGTTTTACAATATAAACTCAGGAATAGTAGAGGACCCCACTGGCAGAGGTAAAAGACATCATTCGTCAGTTTCAGGTTCACTTTGAGTTTAATACACTTTGAGAGCCTTTTTCTTGTTTTGATATGTTATTCTAGGGCTGTCTGACTTGAGAGCAGGAGTAATCACCACACCTTTACGAGCAAAAGATACTTTTATGGATGATCCACTCAGGGCTCTAAGAGCACTTCGCTTTGGTATGCTAATGTGAAGATTTTTTTTGCATAGCTCATTCTCATTGATCATGCATTCTTCCCTGTTTATAATAAGGTACTTTGAACACTTTCAAAGAAGATTGTGTGAATTGAAAATTGCATTTCATTAAACCATGATAATTTGCATCTGGCAGGACATTAAGTCTGCTAATTACTGTTCAATTGATTCAGTGTTCCAATGAGAGTATGAAATTCAGTGAACTTTATGGAAATAATAAGTTATAGAGATTAGATTCAAGAGACAAATTGGTGTGCACATTTTCTTTGGGCCTTATGCTTTGGTGGAGGGTACTTCAGGAATGCCTCAGAAAGAATACTAGTACTGATCATTAGAATACTCTGCTTATCAGGCAAGATGCCTATACTGGTACCATGTGTAGGACCTGTGATATTGCCATTGTTTTGATGGATGAGGGACTGTGCATGTTATAGCAGAATAGTTACACATGTGTAGGACCTGTGGTATTGCCATTGTTTTGATGGATGAGGGACTGTGCATGTCATAGCAGAATAGTTACACATGTTTCTATGGTAGGATAATTCCTTGATTCATATTGAAATATATGGTAATATTTATTGTCATCATGGTTGAAGGTGCCATAACGTATAACAAATATGACCAATTACAAGAAATATTGATCCTTTATGGATGGGTTGTCATATAGAAATGTTTGTGTCAGTTGCTTGCCCAGATCTTGCAGAGTCTTGGCAGGACTTTTTATAGGCAGATATTTCAAAGGGTAAGGCTATGGTTCACATTCATATAGAACCTTATAATGGCATTGATATACTTAAATAATGCATATGAACAGGATACATGTGGAACCCTGCAACATAAAAAAAGAGTAAATAGCTATCAATAATTATGTACTTACACATGAGTGTCTTCTTGCTCTGGAAAATATAATTATTTGAGAGCACTCTTCGTAGGTTGATATTGAATAAAATTGTCCTTGTGTAATATAATATGATCAATTCTAATGGTTTTTGGATGATTGAAAGAGCAGTTGCTACGTTGGATTATGAACTTCATCCGGACGCAAAGGATGCTATTGATACTGACCTTAAACTTGCTCTAACCACGAAAATTAGTCGAGAGCGCATTGGTGCTGAGGTAGGTGTATTATTGCACAAATGATGTTTCTTACTTAATAGAAAACATTACTAAGCTCATGGTCAATCTTCTAAACCCAATGAAAGAAAATCTGGATTTACTTGTGCAGATAGAAAGAATATTCAGGAGCAGTAAACCTGTTAAAGCCATGGAGATTCTTGTTGAAAAACAGCTCTTCCCCATCATTTTCAAACCACCACCTGAGCTTGAAATAATTCTACCAGATGGCATTGACAGGTCTTCCCCTTAGTTGGAAATTTGTTTATCTTTGCATTATAGTTGGTAATCACTGTTATACACTAAATTTTGCACATTGAATTTTCTAATAGGAGATGCTTACATGCACTTACATCAATTGTGGAAGTTGTTAATCACTTTGGAAGTGCCAAGTTACTGGTAAATATCTAGGATTTTAAGAAAATCTGAAATAAGGTCTTCTATTTATGTAAGAAAATAACTTTAGCTATTGTGGTCTGAAATGTAGGCAGATCATCGGAAGAGCTTGTATTTGGCAGCATTTCTGTCACCGTTGAGGACATTTGAGTATCAGCATAAAGACAAACTGGTAAATTTCTAGTTTATCTGCTGAATAGTGCAAGGTAGCACTAACCAAAAAATAGGATTTGGTTTTCCCTAAATCCAGTGTGACCCCATTTTTTCATTCCCAAATAAGTATTTATTTGTTCATGTGGAGTTTAATTCAACTCAATTCAATCTATAGTAGTTTACAAAACAATATTACAGGTCTACGCAAGCTACCTTTTTGTAAGACGTTCAACTAAATTCTTAAATTTTGAGTGTTAAATGGCACAAGTCGATTAGCTTTTACTTTCAGCAATTTATGGGAGTCTCCTCATGCTGGTTGCATATTTAATTGGCAGATGCTTGTCTCCACAGTGATAATAAAAGAGACGTTGAAGTTGAGGTCTATCGATGCTGCTATGGTATGCTCATTCGTGGTTTGCAAAATATTTATGAGATCTTAAGGATACTCTTTTAACTCTTTTTGTCTTCTTGCATTTTGGGAAAAATGAAGGTGAAAACACTGCATGAGACTGCAAATAATTTCAGCGGTATACGCAAGCTTCTTCTGAAGATGAATGAGATTTCCCAACAAGAGACCTCAGAATCATCATCACATGAAAACATTTCAGAGATATCTTTCTCGTACGACAAACATAAAATTGGTACATGGAATTCTCTCTTGCAAATTTGATGGGTAATTGCAATGATGTGATCCATCTTACAATAAAAATGCATGTGGTTGTGAGTCTGCAGACATCCATTAGGGTATTCTGTACAGCTTGTCCAGAGTTGGAAAGAAGTCTTAAGAAATTGTGATTGTGTAGAGAACATGTGTAAAGTTTAAACCATGCATTCCTTCAAAAAGCACTTGTAATTATTATAATGAGAGGAAAACCAAACACATGAGAATGAATTTGATTGGACTTTATATGAGGATCCAGAATATACTAAAAATAATTTCAGCTAGCTTTTCAGTTGTTGCTTGAAATTTTAAGGTTGTTGAAAACTCTACTGAATATTTATATCCTGTTGTAACCTACTAACATCTGGCTTCGCATGAAAAAGAGAGACATCTGCAGGAAATGAGAGGACTTTGGCGTGCGTCGATGTTGCTATCGGTAATTTTGGAAGATGAAGATAACTTGTTCAGTATGCCGAATGAGAAAAGAAAGGTGGAGCTGATCAGGAGGTCAAATGCATGCCTTTATGTGGAAGAAGCCATAGTGAAACTGGGTGAGCTTTGTGCGATATCTTTGCATTAGTTCTTATTTTTTATCACGAAAATCTGCTCATAAACTTGGGCTTGTGAATTTTAGGGCTTGACAAAGTTAAGGGCACTAATCCTTTTATATATAAGATCGGGGCAGTGGATCATGGTTAAAGCGTCACAGCCATTTCTCTTGAAAATTTAAACATGGTTCAAGGTTTGGTTGACTTTGACACTTTTCCATGGTTGGAAGTGAAAGAATCTGTCCATATGAGCAAATAATAGTTGATATCGCAAAAGAATGACGTCTTATATCAGCGCTCAGATAATCAATTTGAGACTAAAGGGATCGGGGAGCTAACACTTGTGTAAGTTGTCATGCTTTTCAAGTTTTCAAGGTTAGCAACAACTTATGATTGGTGGACGTTTATCCAATATTGTATATATATATATCCTTCATTGCAGGATGTATCAAGCAAGGTTTGATCAACATGACGCTCACTCTTTTGCTTGAAAATTCCGAAGTGCTCATGTATATTTGCACATGGATTTTGGGAGAGGTGCTTTGGCTATGTATTTGTATTATATTCAAGTATCCTGTACCATTTCCATCCCCACCTACTATTCTTTACAGTATCTATTACAAGCCCTTTGTTTTCCATTTGCAAAGAAACAATGCACAGCACAATAAATCAGGAAAAGAGATGTTTGTGTGTATCTGTTTTTTTGAAGGGAAAGAAAGCTCATTATAATGATAATGCAAAAAAACGGATGTAAGCAATTGTTAGAAATTTGTTTTTTAAAGTTTAGAATGGTATGGTTTATAAGCTACACTACATATACTAAGCTTTTGAATGTCAAATTCTTTGCAGATATGTGCTGTATAGATCAATGTACTGTTTGGTAGTACTTCGCAATACCACTACTGTAGCTAACATCCAATTCAACTTGTAACTCGGTGACAATTCACCAAAGCCAAAAATCACATTCGCTTCCCATTTAAAACCAATTAATTTGGCTCTTACCATGCAAAATTTGTGAAAATGTTCACACGTTTGTTTCCCATTTTCTAATGCAACTACATGCACTTGCTTAAAGCTCTTCAAACTCTGAACTCAATGACCAAGGAGAGGCGAGGCATTGCGTGTCTAGCTAAAACTAATGTAGACAAAAGAGTTTGCTATCTAGTTGTGAGATGAAATGGTTCAAACCAATAATGTTATTCCTTCACCTTGGAAGGAGGTAGATAAAGTCACTACAAACATGCAAAGACAAATGTGTGTTCTATGTATGAAAGGAGGATATCCCTTCACATTGAAAGGAAGAAGACAAAGTTGCCATGAACATATAGTGACGAATGTGTGTTCTTGAATGATGTTATTCCTTCACATTTAAAGGAGGAAAATAAAGTCAAAGCAAATAAACAAAGATGTGTTGTGTGAACCTCACTATTTGAAACTTGAGTAGTGTCATATCAAGGATATGTCCAGCAGTAACACTCCCGTGAAATTGATATGTTGAGAGAACTAAAGAAAGAGACAATAATTGGCAGAATTAGCCTTTTTGTATTGGTGGAGATTATGATTGAGCATGTTGACTATTGTGGCAAAGTAAAACGTTTGTCAAGCTTGAGAACCATAACATTATTTTAGTATTATTTGCTTAAACATCACAAGCCATGGAATGATGCAAACACAGTCTCTCAACATTGTGAATTTTTAGAAACCCAAAACTCTAAGCCCTTCTATGTACAAAGCCTTGAGGTTCTTTTTATGAAGTACACATGCCTTCACGATTTTTAGTCAGATTTTCCTAGTTATAGACTTTGTAAAGGTGTTTTTGAGATACTTATATATGTGCGTCTCCATGAGCAATTTCTAAATCTCATTTCTACATTGATTTGGGGGGACTGTGGATTATGTATGAAGGAAAAACTTGAGATATTTAGCAACAAAGAAAAAGGTTTTGAACATTGTACGCACTTTCCAAAGTTTTCAAGAGTGATTTGGTGGTTTGAGATTACATTGTCATGTGTGTGTATGCAAGGTGTGTTTGTCTAGTGTCTGCCAATTGGTTGGAGGTATATTTGTAAGTTTGTCACTCATTGTTAAACTATTTGCTTGACTTTGAAAGCACAATTCTCCAATCGCCTATAAGATAAGGAAAACCTACCCTCGAGGCAAGCAAAGTTGCCATGAATCTCCATTTTCCCATTTTATTTCTAACTCTTAGATGGAGTTAATGGTCTTGTTGCTATTATATTACTTATTGCAACACTTGTTTCATAAGCGGCAAGCCCAATAGTAGTACTTAGAGGCAATCCACTACACACACATGAAATTGTGTAATGCATTATTAATCTAGCTAATTAGGAAACTCACCATCCACATTATAAGAAAAAGCATCTAAGTCAAGGTCATTTTCAAATTGAAATATAAAAGGCACTTGCACATAGTGTATCCCCCCCCCCCAAATGTTTGTATTGAAATGCCTTGTTGTTGAAAAAGTTGTCCTTTGTAAACACGAATAAGTGTGAGAAGAATTGAAGCCTTGACCAACTGAGAATATTCAACTGCCCTAACCATGTGAAGTAGTTAATTCTTGATGTATGTATTATGTTAGATTTGCTTTTATTGTTTGAAGCACAAGCTCATTAGAGTTGTTAGCTTCTCACAAAGAAGGATGGGCTTTCATCTATGCTCTTGAAGAATCCATCAAAACTACATGAAGAACTCATCACAAGAGTTTTCGAGCATTGGAGGCCACTTAACCAATACCTTTTTGGGACCAAAGAATTCCTTGAATATTTTTATTTTGATCCCATAGGTGAATTGGCCTCCAATGGGACAAAAATATAAATATAAACTCTCCATATGTGACAGAATGATCACACAATAATTGACAAATTTCTAGGTTTATAAGTTTTATATTATATGCCATTATCGTATTATTTTATTTTTACCCCCCCAGAGTAGAGCTTGTGCTTCATGTATGAAAATGGCATGGGTCTCCTCAGTTATCATGAAAGCATTTGTCACGCGTAATAAGTCCGATAGAACATTCAAAAAGCTACAAAGAGTAATTAATTTAGAATTTTCTGAACCGGGAAAACATGATAAATGTTTTCTCTTACGAACAATTGTATGAGCAGACATCATATTCTACATGAAAGGAACATGTTGTACCACACCTACACATTTAACAAATTCCACGTAAAAAGGCGTCTTCGTATATTTCTAAGTCGGGGAAAAGAACCCCCTCCCCCCCCCCCCCCCCCCTTTCCTTTTTATTTGTAGACATAGTGCAAAAGTGGGGCAACCATATATTTAACATGATGGCGCGTCCTAGGTATACAGAATATATATCCCATACATACATACATATATATAATATAACATAACAATGAGAGGCATTGATGTTCAATGCAACGTGGCGCGATACAGACAATCATACATGTATGTATATATATATATATATATTCATGCAATTGTCAGAACGAAGACATCAATAGCCGATTCTCAAGTGTCACACACGGGTATTCATTCCACAGATGACCAACCTACCTTACGTACGTAGTACCTAACCTGGGGAGGGTGTCAAATTGGAGAGACAAGCAAGAGAAAGAAGTGTGGAAGATCATCTTGCTTCCCCCAAGATGCTAAAAAACAAAAGAAACCCCCCAAAAAGCAGAAAGGAGCATGTAGTTCTTGTTTTTTGGCCCCCCCCCCTAAGATGCTAAAAAAGAAAAAGAAAACAGAAGAAACCCCAAAAAAGCAGAAAGCAGAAAAAGCAGAAAGCCAAAAAAGAGAGAGCAGAAAGCAGCAGCAAAAAAGCAGAAAGCAGCGCGATGCTTTTTTAATTTGTTATTAAAAAAACATCTGTTTGAACAACGAAGAAGAGGCTGCTCTCCATTCTTCTTCTTCTTCTGCCTTCTGCGTCTCCTTCTCCTTCTCCTTCTCCTTCTCCTTCTCCTGCTCCTGCGCTCAAACCCTAAAAATTTCTTCTTCCTCCCCTCTCTCCTTCCTGCGACTGAGAGAAAGAAAGAGAAATACGTGGATCGGTGTGATGCATCCCATGGGCCGCACAGCTCCTGATACAGAGATGGCGATCCCTGCTCCCACCCCTGAAATGATTACCCCCCACAACGACGACGACGACGACGACAACGACAACAGCAATTCCACTTTGAATCCTAACCTTCGCCTCCATCGCCATGGCCGACCTTCTTCTTCTTCTTCTTCTTCTCCTCCTCCTCCCCCCCCTCCCCTTCTCATCGATGAGAATCAACAATCAGCTCAGAGCAAACCTTCTCCTTCTCCTTCCCCTTCTGCCTTGCCTCGCAGGAGGGGCAAACCGGCTGGGGAAACGGATACAGAAATGGCCGCTACAGTTTTAGCATCAGCTGAAACGCCTTCTAAAACATTCGTGGAAACGACTGAGGAGACATCTGCCGACACGCCAGACCAAGCAACTAAGAAGGAAGATGAACGGAAGAGTAGGTCCCAAGGTAGTGCTGAGGGTGTGGATGCTGAAGGAAACAATTGCACAGAAGTAACTGTTGCAGCCAATCAAAGTGGTGGTGCTGGCGATGGTGCTGGCAATGATGGTGAAGGGAGCGAACAGGAGGAGGAAGAGGCAGGGGGAAGTGCTGAGGCTCTGGGAGAAGGATTCTATGAGGTCGAAACTGTGCGTAAGAAACGCATTCGGAAGGTAGGCCTCTCTCCATTTACTCGTGCAGAAATTAAATACTTTTCATTTTTATCGTAATGCCTTGAAAACAGATGGCTTTCCCAGATCAATTGGCTTCCATGAGATTGAAATATGTTTACAGTTTGAGGTTTCCATTCTCGGCACAGAGAGAAATATTCCACGTGATTATGCTTTGGAAATGTATGCTGTAATAAGATTAAGAAGTATCTAGGAGGTCAAGCATGTGCTTTAAGTAATGGGATTGCCCATTTTCATGCAGAAAAATCAATCTTTTAATCGTCAAGATTTGCGCCCATCAGTCTCCCATTATCGTGTGAAAAGATGAATATATCGTTATAAAAGAGACAATGTTTCTTCATTTTGCATCGGGAAAATGTGTCTATTCAGTAGCGTCACTTTTCCAATAAACTGCAGGAAGTTAAATCTGTTATCAATTATTGTTCTTCTCAGAAAAACCCAACAGTGAAAAAAAAAATAGTTAGAGAAATGATTCTTCTTTAATTCGCTTCTTAATGTTCATCTGCACCTTACTTTTTCACAGGGCGAGGTACAGTACCTGATAAAATGGTGAGTGTTCCAACTAAAGTTCATTTTTGGTTCTCAAAATTTGGTATACACTTAATTTCCTACACCAGACATTAAAATCTGAGAATGTTGTAATTTTACGAATTAAGGAGAGGATGGCCAGAGTCTGCAAATACATGGGAGCCCTTTGAAAATGTAAAAGGTTGTGCAGACATAATAGAAGAGTTTGAAGCAAGGTACGAGGTTTCTCAATACACGGTTTCTCAATACTTAGGTGTCGTGACAGTTTGCTTGATTGTTTTTATTTGTACCTGCATTACATTCTATGCAGCTCGGCAACCAAATCAAGTCGAAGAGGACGATGGAAAAGGAAGCCTGGAACTCCAAATTTACCACAGAAGCGAAGGCGTAATGGCGAGGAGAAATGTGCAGGTGCAGACGATGAGAGAAATGCAATAGAAGATGCAAAAAACAATGTTGTAATATTTACAGATGCTATTGATGGTATACAAAAACCTGATGGCAGAGCAGAAATAGATTCAGAAAAGTTAGTGCTAACAAAGAAAACTGATGTCCAAATGTATGCACAAATGAATACCGAAATGTTAACTCTAAAAGAGATTACTGATGTGCAAATGCATGGAGAAATGAACACAGAAAAGTTAGAGTTGACGGGAAATACAGATGTACAAATGTATGCAGAAGGAGATACAGAAAAGCTAGTGTTGCGGCAGAACACAGATTTGCAAATGGATGCTACGATAACCACAGTCATCCAAGAGGTTGCCTTGCAACATGTAAGTAATGGAAAGCAGGAAAATTTAGATGATAAGCCTCAACTCCTACCTGCTAAGGAGACTTGCTCTGGCTTGCCTTTTACTGGACAAGAAACAAGTGAGGCTGAACGTCAGATTAAACAAGCAATGGAGAATAGTCATCATAATGAGGCAAAAGGAGAAATTTTCCAAAATGAAAGTGGCACTTCTGAACAACATAAGTTAAATTTATCTTTTGAAGGGGCTACTGGAGGTGATCTCATTAAGGATGTGGTTGGGCATATTTCAAGCTCTCCTTCTGAAAAAATTGCACAAGAAGAGAGCGGCAAGACATTGGCCATCGACAAGTGTACAGGAGCCAAGAAACGAAAACAAGGTTTTGTGAGGCGTGTCCGACAAAGTCCTGATGCTGAGGATGAAGATAAAGTGGCTAAACACAATGATAAGAAACATTTGGATGAAACAAAATCTCCCATGGTGCAGGACCCAGGATCCTCAGAAGAGAGAGATGAGCGTGCAAGAGATTTATGTGTGAATGAGGTTAATATGCAGACAATCCCCCCTTTGCGGAAGATATTAAAAGCTGTCAATTATAGCAACTCTTATGTGGATGGAAAACATGATGTAACCGTGCAATTCAAAGTTGCAAGGTATGAACTTTGTTTAGTTTACTTGTTTCTGCATGACCAAGAAGAACGAACACAAAGCAGTTCTCCATTTAAGAGTCAAACGAGGATGTTTGTTTCTGGTGCTTTTACTAGCTCTTCTTCAGGCCATTTTGACTCGTTTTCTGCTACTGTATGTTGAAATTTTCTGTATTTTTGGGAAGTTGAATAATATTTCCATTTTCGAACTTGAGTTTGTTTCTTAATTACATTTCTGATATGGTTTGGAACTCATGTTTGGTCACATAGAATGTATACCACAGTCCTGTTTTTTGTAACTTTCCCTATTCACTCTGGTTATTTTCTTTTGGTTTTATAGTTGTGCATCTTTTCTTAAATCCTGTAATGTTAGATTTCTAGATCTCTTTATAAATGTTTTTATTTCAGACTTTTATGCTTTGCATTGTCAATGATGGAAAACAAAGCAAAGACACACTCATGATGCTTTTTAATGTGCTTTTCTTGATGTTTGAACAGCGCTGATGGACGGGAAGTGCTTCTAGACAACAAGTTCATGAAGGAGAATTATCCACTCCTAGTAAGTATCTTTTATTCATGGGCTTTGTGTTTCTAACACATTTAATTTTATAAACTAACTGTGACATCTTTTATTACTCAGCTGATTGAATTTTATGAGAAGCATTTACGGTACACCTCTTCAACAAGAATATAAATAGAATATGCAGTCTGTAATGAAATCGAAAAGTATATGGTAAGATAGAAAGCCCATACCTATGGGGAGCTTTGTATTATATTCCCAATCCAATGACGTGTCTCTCTTCAGGAGCTTCACCCTCGTGTTCATAACGTTTTCATCGTGGGCTACTAAATCGCACTGACAGTGATTGATTGCTTTTAGCATTGGATCACAGAAGTCTATATATCAGAAAAGGAATAAGCTCATCTGTTTTGAGTGGTATACAAAAGGAGATCCCGAGACTATGTTTTCACCGTAGTTGTCATTTGTTCTAAATTTACAAAGTACATGGGATGGTGTCAGAATAACATCGAGCAAAATGCTCTTTGCTTTTTATGGTAAGAATAGGACTTACTACTTACAAAGTTTATGTCGATTACTTAGTTTTTGAGGAAGCTGTTGAGTTTGCTCAAGAGGCTTTACTTACTCTGGGAAGGATAGTAGATGACTACCAAGAAGAGTTCTATGCTAGATGTAAGATATTATATTCCGTTTTGTATGCTAATGTGAAATTTTGGTAGTTTAACATGGTAAGGTATCTTGCAAATGGGCATGACATCAAAAGCTCATATATTTGAGAAATGTGTGGAATGAAATTAACTTGTGGGTTCTATATCCTTGTTTTTCAAATGTTGTGATGACAGAGGAGATTTATGTTAAGCATAAGACAAGCATGAAATCATTGATGTGCCAGGCAATATTTTTTTGTGCCTGGATAACCACTTTTCTTTCTCTTTTATGCTAGTAATGCTACAGTTAGTGTAAAGCAGACAAATCTAAGCTCTTATGCTTGTATCCAAAACACAGGCTACAACTAGAATGTTAAGCAATTCCATTTGAAGAAGAACTATATTTGTCTCTTGATCAAGAATATATCCAATATCCCATAAAACGATGTCAGGTGAATTTGATGGTGCACTAAATAGATATTTATAAATTTTTTCAATGAGATTTCTGGATGATATGAGTCATTTTTCTATCACTTGAAATTGTTAAATTGCAGTCAATTACAAGTATGTTATGTCTTTCCTTGTTTCATAGTAAACAGTGAGCCTCTTTGTCATTGCGAGATTATACCTGGCTTCTTTTCCTTGCTGTGTATGTCCATAATATCCATGTTCAGAGCCCAATGTGGCTTCTAATTGTATGTCTGCCCATGTGTATATAAGCAATTTTTTCTATTGCTATAAAATAATCAATTAAATAGTGGAATGTGAAAGAAACATTTGTGTATCTATGAGTAGAAGCCACATTGGAGTATCCTGTTTAAATTAATGTGCAGTCCGTAGCCGATGCATATATGTTGTGGAATGTGCAGTAATCCAATCCAAACTTTTATTGTAAATGCCATTGATAATCATGCAATTATTAGAATCCAATTGAAAGAAATTGTCAGTACCATCTGTTTGGCTTCTAAATGAGTGTTCTGCCCACTGTTTATAATAGACACGAAATTTCTCGACTGTTGAGGTAAAAGCTTTGTTGCCACTTGAAATTACCAACTTGTAGCTCTATAGATTTTAACATTCATAACCATAGTTCATCATAACGGCTTACAGTTTTCTAAGATTTGTTTACATTTTTATATGTAGCAGACAATTGCCCCATTTATTTTTAAACGTTAAAAAGTCATAGAATATTGGTCTTGTACTCAATAAAATAAGATTTGTTAGCTTTGTAAGAACCTTGTTTAGATTTTCCCATGAAGAGGTATGAGTACCCAATGTGGGGAATGCTCTTTACAACCCTATCTTTTGTCTTTGGCCATTTTTCATGTGACAAAGATTTTGCAATATTATTATGGGGTTTAGCCTAGCCACTAATATTAAAACTATAACTATTAAAAGTTTAATACAGTAGCATTACGTCAATGGTTGCAACGTATGGCTTACAATGACCAACATTATTTGTGTGTAGAGAAATTGTCCTTATCAATGCTTGTAAGTTTGTCTTCAGGATCTATGAAGTACAATTATTCTCCTACCTCACATGAGGATTTAGTAGTAAGATAACACCTAAGTTTGCATGGGAAACTACTGAACTTAAGATGAATAATGATAAGTTGCCAATGCAAGTGCAATAATGAGTGATGTTAATCGCAACAAAATCATGAGCCTACATATAATATATCCTCTCTCAAAAATTGAATTGTTGACATGAGATTTAGAACACTCACTTTGGTCTCTTCAATTCAAGGAATAAATCGAAACCCAATTTGCCTTTAATTTGTTCAATACTAGGGTAAAACTCGTCAACAATTCTTACACATGTTATTTTGTAAATAAATGAGCTAACAAAACTCCTCGGCCATATACATAGCTAAATAATAACCATGTAGTTAATGGACTAATTTACTTCTTGCCCATGTAAACAAATAAAGTAATAGACTTATTGGCCATGTAACTAAATGGTAACCATGTAAGTAATGGACTGATTAACTACTTAGCCAAGTAATAAATAAACATCATAGTGATGTAATTAACCAATGTGAGATTTAACATTGCACATATTTAAATAAATGAACGAACAAACTCCTTTGTCATGTAACGAATAGAATGGTATCTATGTTGTCACTTGACAAATTAACTTCTTTGCATTGTGGTTAGTTAACGGTCGACGTTGCAGTTAATTAGCTTTTCTGCAATAAAGGTATTAGCCAATAATTAGAGTCTAAACCATGTTATTAATGAAGCAAGGAAGGCCCATTAATGTTAGCCATGTAATTAAGGAGGTAACTAGTAAAGTAATTAAGCAAATCAAGTGTGTAACAAAATCAAATTTCTATATAGTTCATTTTTTAAAAGCTTTTCAGCCTCTCCTGATATTTTTCTGCTCCACACAAACTCAACAGGAATTCTGGCTATGGCGTTCAGCATTCAGAGCTCTCTCCACCTCCCTGTCCATTCGATTAATTCCCCTTCACATCACAAGGACACTGGAGTAAAGAATACCCACAGATCGTCCCTGCGGCAGCGCCCTTCTCCATCGCAAGAAGGTAACCGAGCTATATCGGCTATTGTTTAGGGGTTTTCCTGCACTTCTTTTGTATAAAAAAAGATCACCCTATCCTTATTTTAGGACTTGATGGAATTTCGTGAAAGTAGATACCGGCCTTTCGTTATCTGATGATAGGAGATTCTCACATGTCCAAACTCTTGTCTTCTCCGTGTTTGTGATCCTGATTGAAAGCTTCGACGAAGAGAGATATGGTTATCTTGTTCTCCCTATATAAAAATAATAATTTTGTAGTTTTCAGGGTTAGGTGTTAATGTGAAGCTTCAGCGAAGAGAGATATGGATTTCTTCCTTGACATCTCTCGTATTAGCTCCTTTGAGGTCTGTCCAGGCATCCCAAACCAAGACTACTCACTTGCCTATCACCAAGATTAAGGTAACACTTCCTTCTTTTGATGTGTATGTTTTTTCCATGTCCTTATGAGAGTTTTGTCTGAATGCATATTGTTTGACATTCATTTCAAAGGTCCATTTTATGTAATTTTAGGTCTCCATTACTTGTGTGTAATTTTATTGGTTATTTATTTTATATAATCTGCTGATGAGTGATTCCTACGTGCATATTGTTCCCTCAGAGGAACGTCTAGTAAATAATACGGCATTTGCCAATGATGAAGAGAATATGTAGATGGGAGTGGTCGGTACCTGTGGGAAATTAGGACCTCGATTTTTCCAAGGTCGATTTTGTCACCCTTCTTAAATGGAAAATTTGAAAAAATCGGCTATTATATGCAAAGGATTGATCAAAATATTATCATTCTTTATCCATGATCCATTGAAGGAGATACAAAATCTAACAAACAATAGGATGCCGATATGAGTGGAGCCAATATGAGTAGAGTGGGGACGAGAAGGAAACAAACAGAATGTAACGTATCTAAATGATTAGATAGCGTAGTAGCGGTTTACGTTCTTGACGTAAAAGTCCATGCTCCCTATAAAAAGGGGCATGCAGTCTTGTAAAAAGGATCGGTTGTATTGAGTCAGTCGTAATAGAAATCTACATTTGCATAAACTCTGAGTCTGTTATCTATGTGCAACTATTCTCCTTTATAATCATCCTTCGTGAGTGTAATAAGTGCTTGCACAATTTATCTTTTGATGATTGCATGAAGTCATTGTGATAATTTGAAGAAAATGCATTTCAATGATGACCTCTATGTCTATCATGTAGAAAATTTTTCTATGTCTATCAAGTAGTCTTGATAGAGGTCAAAGTTATTGGGGCATTATTGGAGAGAATCTTTTTCGTGTGTGAAATTTTTTATTCTACATGATTTCACCCTTTAATAACTGTAAATAATGCATTATTTGTCACTTCAAATGCAGGAAATAATTGAGAATGACATAAAGAATGGACAATATTATGTCACGGGTAATTTGACTAAGGAGATCTATGATGACAATTGCAGGCAAGGTTAGGACTAGGTTTCCTACTTTCTCGAACCGTAAACATCTAATCCTAGTGGGTTTTTAATTTGTTTACCATTCTTTGAATGCTAGATTTGTCGATCCAACCACAGATGTGCGTGGTGTTAACAATTACATAGCAGCAATAAGGCTATTGTTTGACCCAAACTCATCGCATCATGAGTTGATATCGATTGATGTGAATAATCAAGGCACAATTGAAGCAAAATGGAAGTTAGAGGGGTAAGTTTCTTTTCGAAGAGGTGCATTATTTTTTCTAGTTGCAATATTCATATAGTTTGCTCACATTTGCTTTTCTTGTAGAAACAAATGTATTAACTAGATTTAGTACAATCATTACAGTTAACTTTTGCATAGTAAGGAATTGGCTTTAATTGTGTTGTGTAACTTCAGGTACCTTAAGCTTCCATGGCATCCTCACATCTTACCCTATGAAGGTTTGCTGATTGATCCTTCTTTATATATTTTCTTTATTATATTTGTGTATTTGGTTACTGTCAATCGACAATATCTTGTGAACTAAGGCACACTTTTGCAGGTACGACACTGTACCGACTGAACAATGATGGTATTATTTCATCTCATGAAGAGACATGGAATATCTCGATATGGACAGCTTTCCGTGAACTATTTACACCCTCTTGAAAGGATCTCTAGTGAAAGTGATGGAATGTTCTATGGTTAACAATCAAAAAGTAGTGGAGGTGGAATGTAAAATCAAACCTTAAGCTCCATTGCAGAGCTATATAATATAACTCTTGTTACATTAAACATTGCTTTGATTGTTGCTCAGGTGAAGAAATAATATCATCCTCTATTTCTTGAACACATGTAGTACAGGTGAAAGAAAATTTGTAGTGCAATCATTTGAGATGTGATAGTTCAGTTGTTGAAGGTTACCAAGGATTGGAATGCCATTTGAGCGACAAAGCTTTAAGGGAAGAAAATTGATCAAGACAGACGAGTTAAGAAGTGGAACATCCAAATATGTTGCTTGAAAATGGAAAATTAATTCGGATAATATCGTAGTTGATCTATAGCACCAAACATAGAACTAGATACATTCATAAACTGGGAAGATATATGATTTGACCGGATTTACAATCATTCAGTAACCCTTACCTTCAGGATGTGGTGTTTGTGCTTGAATCAATGAACTTACCTCTGACTTTGCTGAAGATGAAATGTACTTGCCAGAATCCTCAAGAGTATGTTCTTGATGCTTATACCTGTCAAATCGAGATAGTGGAATTGGGTACAAAGATGATAAGATTTTAACATACGCAAGTTGCGGTGAATTTTGGTAAATGGACATGCATTTTGCAATGAGTTTTGGTAAATAGAGTTGCATTTTCATTCCTGAAAAATCATTATTTCGAACTCAAATTTGCACTTCTTCATGACTTTGAAAAGATCTTTGTCGTCCACAAACACAACAGCCAGTACTAAATAGGAATTAACAATCATTGGAGTGTTTTTTGGTTGAAAGCCTTCGACAGTCATGGAGAGATTGTCCAGACCCCATGGGCATTAGGATACTTTGCTATGCTATTTCCTCTTTGCTCCATTGTTTGCTTGGGTAACTTGAATTAACATTCAACAAGTGTGGCATGACATTTTCCACTCATGGTGAACTTGATATCCAAATTTACATTGCATTTGGTGTGGGAGATGGCAAACATGGAAATCACAACACACAAAAAGTTCTCTTCATTAGGCCTCATATTCCTTCGGATAATTGTGTTTGGAAATAAAAACCTCGCAAACATGATGCATATGTAAAATTCTTAGCATTTGAACTTTTATTATTGACACGCTATTGCTTTGGCAATGTTCTAATTTGTTTGCATTTCTATGTGACCATATGACTATCTTTCTCGAACATATATTTCATAACAATTCCTTCCCACATACAAGGAGATGTTGCACTCCAATCATACCTCCTCAAAAGAGACGAGGGGGAAGAATTTTGTAATTGAGGGTTATTTTAAACGTTTGAAGGTTTTGGTGCGAGACAAGAGTAAGGCATATACACATAATATCATCAACATCAACAATGGAACCAATAATGGCAAATTCCCCACATAATTTCTAACTTTCTTTTCATTTAACATACTTTAATCCATTTTTCTTTTGGGCATTTTCTAATACATCTTTCCATTGTATTTCTGTGAACATGTATGCGCATTCTTCTAAATCTTATGTCATATTCACATTGTTTTGATGTGAGGAATCATAGATATTTCCAAAGTGTTTGAGATGTGTGTTTGTTGAGTATAGTGTGATTGTGTTGTTTCTTTTGCTTTTTTCCAACCTTTGAGTTTCTTGTCCTTTATTTCCTTTTGTTTCTCTACCAACATCCCACAAAATATCTACACATTTAGTGCAACATGAAATTATTCTTATAATTGTTTTTAAATTTTGAAAAACTTTGCAAATGAATAACTTTTATGGCCATTTTGCAAGAAAACTAATCACTTTTGCGAAATGTACTTCCATAACATCACAAAAGATACCTCAACAATCCTAATACTAAATGATATCCATTATTTTTATCACATGCACTGTTAGTCATTAAGAGAAAATCTTTTGCAACATTTGAATTCATAATCTCACAAATGTGACATGCATGTTAAATTGGGGATCCTATTGTCTTTGATCAAGGAGTTATGGGATCTTCTTGCCATAAAGAAAGATTTTGTTGTAATGGAAGAAATAAGCAGTCTGTGGTTGTAAAGATATTTACACATTTGGCATACAATTGAAGATTTTTCCCTATAGAATCTAAAAGCATAACAATTGGTATTGAACAAACTCTTATAAGCTTTGTCATTTCAATTTTCTCTTTTTGTTCTTTATCTATAATCAGCGTTTGTATCTTGGCATAAACTGACAACATATATTTTACGCATTGGTGCGTATTGAAGTAGAAACCAAAAAGGGATCAATCAACACGGTGATTGTGGGTTTGATTGAATGTATGACGTCTAGTGATTTATAGAACTTCACTTGAAAAGTTATTTCTTTTCTTCGTTGCAATTCTCCTGTTGCATTAAATAAAGCAAATAGTCACGTTTATATAGATGGTCTTAGTCATTAGTTTATTAGTTGATTTGTTGGCAAAACTCGAAAAACTTGTTAGCACCAAGTGTTTAGTAGCATTCAGATTGAGTTTTGGCTATTTATCTTTGGTGTGTATTGCTTACCCTAAATGTTATGGACATGAAGATTTGATATAGTTAGTCCTCCATCAATGTGTTAGAAGAGATTCGTCAATTGATTTCTCATCATAATGTTGATTTGTTGGCAAAACTTGAAAAACTTACTAGCACCAAGTGTTTAGTAGCATTCAGATTAAGTTTTGGCTATTTATCTTTGGTGTGTATTGCTTACAATAAATGTTATTGACATGGAGCTTTGATATAGTTAGTTCTCCATCAATGTGGTAGAAGAGAGTCGTTAGTTGATTTCTCATCATAATGTTGATTTGTTGGCAAAACTCGAAAAACTTATTAGCACCAAGTGTTTAGTAGCATTCAGATTGAGTTTTGGATATTTCATCTTTGGTGTGTATTGGTTGCCTTAAATGTTATGGACATGGAGCTTTGATATAGTTAGTTCTCCATTAGTGTGGTAGAAGAGATTCGTTTTTTATGCCTCCAAGGATTTAAGAATCAATATAAAAAAGATAAAGGTGAAGAATAAAATATATTGTAATAATGCATTACACGCTTTGCTTGGGCTCAAATTTTAGTATGTACATGGATGGAGTCTTTAGATGTACATCAACAAATTGTTGAGTTTATAGTACATTGATGCTAATGCACCCCCAATAAATGCAAAGTCAAAAGGAAAGGTTACCTCAAATGCTTCTGAACCATGTCTCTGACCTCGTCGATGACTAACCAAGCCTTTTGACCTCCAATTACTTCACCACATTTCTCACCATTCTTCCACACCTATATAGGTAGATATGTATTATAACTTCATAAGGATTATATATATGAACTACTCATTACTTTTGTAATTTGTTACAATGGTCCTTTACATACCTGGATGGTGGGCATTTTCTGAAACAACCACAAAGTTCAGATCGAAAATAGTTAGAATGAATGCTATCAAGTATACTTTTAACGAAGAAATTGCCTACTACATGAAGGTTTAACAAGACAACCACCATAATTCTGAAATTAATTACAAGTATTCAAGCCTTTGAAGTTGGCAAACCTCCTCTGAATAGATGGGACTAAGCGGCCGCCCTCTAAGACCAACACCTATGCACCATTAGATTTCAATCCTTCTTAAAACTAGGGCGATATGAAGCACAACCCGTAAAAAATATTCACATTTAAGGGTGGATGTTCTCCAATGCATAGTTTCATTGCTTTGACTGGTTATAGGAATCACCAAACTAGTAGAGATATTATCACCTTATCATTGTTATCCCATTCCTAGTTATGGGGTACTGCTCTTAACAACCAATAGAGTGTTAGAAAAATGGTACACTGCATCTTCAAAACATCACAGTGAATGGAATTTGCTTGAAGGGCCAGTTTCATGCACATTTAGGTACTGAAAGCATGAAGGTGTTAGATTGGTATTATATGTATGCCAGTCCACCTATTTATCACATGAGACCACCTCCACAAAATCTCTCACTAACACATGAACAGTAAAATAATCATAGGAGATAAAAGAATGCTTCTACTAACATGCAGTTATCATCAAACCTTTTCTCATGTGGATCATCTTACTATAGTTGAGCTCTACAATTACCACACCTCCCCCAAGACCAAAAACCAGATTTACATTCACAACTTCCAATGGAGAAAAACTTTAATGAGACTATATTTCCATCTTGTTTCGAGAAAAAAATTATGCATTACAAATCTCAAGAAGTAACATATAATATTTATTGGCATATGCATATCAGCTTTATGGTCTATGGTTTGATCCCAACTTAGAAATGCGCAAGATGACATGTCGTTACGAGCGTGGGAGGTATTAGGAACTCTACCATATGCTCATACGCAATGACTGTGCCATTGCATGGAAGAGACTACAGGAACCAAGATCACAAACACCCATTGCCTAATAATTGGCATACATATACAGAGAGACTTTACCAAGCCTTGAACTAGTCACACATTCCTAAGCCTTCTATACCTCGACCTACCATGGGAACATTTTTCACGACCTATAGGGTCACTAAGGTCATAAAGATTACAACATAGAAAGTTCATTGATCACACACAATTGCGGGCTGAACACATCATATATACTCGAGAGTGCCTAGCTCCTTTTCTCACTCTACTCTTAGAGTGTGCCTTCGTTGAGGGTTTTCCACCACAATGGCCCCTATACATAAAGGACGGGATCCCATGGACCCAAATACATATAGGACCATTATGATTGGTCATATGCTCGCTAAATTATATGGTGCGATAATATGGAGACATTAGGTCTTCAAGCACCCGAACAGGCCGGCTTTAGACAAAACTTCTCTATTATTGACCATATCTTCACACTTAGATGCTTAATTGACCAGACCAAGGCTCACAATAAGAAATTATATTGATAATTTGTAGACTTGCACAAAGCCTTTGACACAATCCTTAGAGGGCGGTTGTTTGATAGGCTTAAAAGCTCGGAGATAACCGGATGACATGGTTTAGGCCATCTATGCTTTATATGAGCAAGTCTCTAGGTGCATACGATGTCTGGGCAGCCTATCCAAGCACTTCACTAGCACTATTCATGTAAAAAAAGGTTGTCCCCAATCACCAACTCTTTTTTGGATCCACATTGATGAGATCCCTGATTTTATTCTTCGTAAGGGAGGCAATGGAGTAGTCCCAAGGGGTACGCAAGTCAATCTCTTGCTCTATGGAGACAACATGACCTACAAAGGCACCTTAACGCCTTAGATGACTTTTGCACACAAAGAGGATTGGTAGTCAATCCAAGTAAAACTAACGTCCTTATCTTCCACACATCTGCTTGAGTTAGGACTAAATGTCACCTAACACTCTCTCATAGACCACTTGAGGTAGTTAGGATCATATGTATATCTTGGAGTCACTTTCAGTGCTCGCTTAGGTAAATTTTCGATTACACGGGTAGCCAAAGATAGACTAACAAGAGGATACGTATCCCTCTCACTCTTAGAGAGACAATGCCACCAAGCATACTTTCAAGAGCCATGAACTAAGGGGTGGCTCTTCGACTCATTAGTGACCCTCATGTATGCATCGGTGGTATAGGCTCCAGGGCTACCACCTTTTATGTGGGCACAATTAGAGAGACCATTGGTGGCGATGGTAACACGTCAATTGTAAAGTAAATCAATTGTGCCTCATGACATCATTAGAACAGAATTCACTTTACCCCCTATGCTAGTAGAGTCACTTTTTGACCTAGTGGAGACAGCCAATCACAAGATAAGATATGTCGACAAGCTTTCAAGGCATCGCGATCACTCTATGAATCCAGTGATATAGCTCTTAGTATAACACTGTGGTAAGTTGGCTTTTGTAAACAGCCCAAACATTAATAACCTACCTCCTCTTAGGTATGACCACGAGACCGATAAGACTTTAATCTTTCATGAGGACCGCCATAAAATAATATGGCAAATTTACTCTAATCTAAAATGTTGTATTATATAAGGAACACTTCATGCACTTCTCTAAGTTAGGTTTAAGAGTTGCCATTTGAACAACTTAAGAGTATCATCTCACCAACTTGAGGTTGAGAATGGTCGTGCTAATGGAGTCCCTGGAGAGGAAAGAACATGTAGATTATGTCACATAGAGGTAGAGGACGAGTATCAATTTACATGCAAGTGTCTAGCTTATGTTGAGATAAAGGCAAACTACCGAGACATACTAGGACCCTCTCCAAACAATTAGATACCCTAGATATAAAGATGGGACAATGAGTGTGCACTCACCCACTACTCAGCCTCTCTCTCACTGAAGCAGAAAACCAACGAACAACCAAACACCCTCGGATGCCAAGCCTCAAAGCCACTTGTTGTGTAGAAGCAATTAAGAAGATAAGGGAACGTGAATTACACCGCCTAAAAGCTATGATCTGGGCTACCTTTTACATTGAGACCATGGGTCACACCCACATCGAAACCCTTCGACCTCCCGCTCCTTTTCGAGAGACTTGGATGGAAACGAAACTAGGCCTAGCACATAGCCATTTCCTTTATAGAATATGTTACACCATAACACCTTTTGTACAATGAACTATTTTATCTATGTTTATTTTATTTTTTATTTTCGATGATTGGGTACACATCCCATTTCGTTATAACCAATTGTCTCATGGGCCAAATTTGGTCATAGAAAACGTTAATATATCTTTCTTCCTTTCTCTAACCTATGAAACCCTTAATTATGCATATACATATGCTCATACTATAGATGCATTGTTAAGGTGTGTCCAACATTGAAAAGAATATTATAATGTAAAACCTATCAAACATTCCTCTTTTTTCTAGAATGATGGATACTGTCCATTTTGCCTTTTACTAAAACAATCAGCGATACATAAAACAAAATGTATAGCATGAAGATGAGTTAGGTTCAATTACTGTAACTTCAGCACGTTTGACCAATGCCTGGGGTACAGTATTTACATCCACATAATAGAATTTTACACTGCAAGAAAATCAGAGTAATATCAATATCTTCATAGCACCTTCTATAATGCAAAGAAAAAAATAGAAAGAAAAACAACTCACTCTGACTTAAATTCTGTTGCCAGCTTCGTTAGCTTGGGCTTCAAATAGATGCATTTCCTGCACCATGATGCCATCCTACGAAGGAAGAACAATGTCTATCACGATGGCATTCATCCTATCGCTATACTTTTAGTTTGTGTGAGAAAAGGCCTTAGGCAACTATGCACAAATGATGAGTATATGGACTACAAAACCAAAAAGAAAGAAGACATTATGTGATGCAATGCCTCTTGTATGTAAACATAGTAATTAAGAAACGCAAAATTTCGTACCAATAATCCTTCTCATGTTTCTTTTACTAAAATGTAAACAGAGCATAAGCATTCTTCTTCATTATATATATATATATATATATATATATATATATATATGTATGTATGTATGTATGTATGTATGTATGTATGTATGTATGTATGTATGTATGTATGTATGTATACATATAACTTGGTTATTTAGACCTTACATCAAACTTCTCGAAGTAGGCTTCTCAAAAGAAGAAAATGGTAACAAAAAGGAAAGCACCAATCCAAGAATCATCACAATGGTGCCTTTTGACATGCTTACAGAATTACACTCTTGGGGTTTAATAAGGGCTAGCGTGAGCGTATTCCATATGAGTGGTAGTTTGCAATTGTCCCTCTTGGGACAGTACTCCTATTCACCTTCCCATCTGAAATGAGATCTTGTATGAATATCGATATATTTAGTCTGTCCATGGAACACTGGATTCTTTGTGATAGTGGCACAGCTCTAGCTGTAATATCCTATCCACGTCCCACTCAATTTGCATCCTGATTTCCGCTATGAGCTTTCTTAGCCATATTGCTTCAACCCTTGCACAATGTACAGCCTTGTTCTCTACTTTCACTCAAGATAGCAAGAAAATCAATTGCTTCTTGCTAGTCTACAAAAATAAATTCCACACCTGAGCAAATAGAATTCAGAAGACGATCTACTCTCTACTGGATCCCCAGCCCAGTTGGAATCACAGTATCTGGATAGCTTTGTCTCCTGGTCAAGACTGATGCCACATCCAACGAAACCCTTCTAGCACCTAAATTGCAAATAAATAGATTCATGGGAAACTTTGCCAAGAATCCCACCAAATAGGCTAAGTCTACTCTTGACCAGAATTTGATATTGCACAAATATAGGAGATCCCGACCAGAATTTGATATTGTCCACTCTATCCAACCACCTGTTATCCTGCACACCTCAAGGGTCACTGCCATAAGTGCAAGGCTTGCAATAGGATGCACTGCACACTGCTGGCATGTGTGCTCCTGTATTCTTCTTAACCTTGGCGGACCCACGCGATTCTCATTTGTAAACTCTATCTGGAGCCAAGGTGAACCAACTCTAGAGGAGCCTCAACTCTCTTGATTTTCAATGGTAACACCTCCCAAACTTCTTTGCCTAGAATACAAGCCCAGGACACTTCAACTAGTTCAGATAAGTTGTCTACCAGCCCATTTGCTTGCATCTACTGCAAGATCCGAAACCTCAAGTGCCTAAAATATCCGTGCAATAATTTAGCATTCACAACAGTCTTGCACTCTTCCATGTCTAAGCTCAAGTTGTTAGTTCAAACAGATTGCCTCTCTGCTCATCAGATTCTGCAACTCATTTGGGTCATTGCAGATCTCCACATCTGCCTTATGAAAGACTATGCCATTGCCTACATCAACCAACTTTGCTACCAGCAGTACATCTTCTAGATGCTTTGTTCCTCCTACTTGAGACTTTATACAAACTCGTCTGCATTCCTCCACCAGAAATTTCTGGTTGATCCTCACAGTGATGAACACATTCCACTACATTCCTTGTATGTTGAACCAATGTCAACACCAAATCAGTTGTTCCCATGCATACAGAGAATAACAAATTTACTATTGTATGCCCGTAAATCTACTGTGAATAGTGGCATCATCTATGCTGGGTTCTGTGATTTATGGATCCCACTGGCTCCACATCAAGGCTAGGATGGTGTTTAGGATTCCATAGGAGTTCAAATCGTCGTGATCTTGAACTTCCGCAATGTTTAGTTCAACTCTACTAATTTTACCTCAAATATTGTTAGCAGCCATGGCCTGGCACAAACAAGAATCCCACTAGTACTTCCACCTGTTGACATCACTGACTGAGCATCCACAAACTTGTTTAATCACCATATCTTCTGCAACTATCTCCTCCTCCAAAGCTTTGTCAAGAATCAGAACCTCAAAAATCTGATATCATGTATATTCTGTGGAAATACGAGAGGATTTGTACAGGTAGATGCTTGACAAGAACACAATGAAGCAAAGACACAAGACGGAGATGTATAACACAGTGATTACAACAGGTGTTGTACAAAGAGAGCTATGTCTCATGTGCTCCACCATGAACAAATACAGCAGGAGTAGTTAGTGGAATGTAGTTAGTGTCCGAACCTTAGGATACAGCCTAAGGTTCTTTATACAGCAGGAGGTAGACCTAAATGCTTATCCCACCAACCATAATGAATATGCCTCTTCTTATTGTTCATACATGTGGAGTTGCTGGCACTTTTCACACCCAATTATGAGCATACTGATTCATACAGGATTAGGGGTATTAAGAAGAGCATGAATCCATTTGCTATCAGACAGCCTTCAGATGGTCAGAGTCCGGCAGATGATGTCTATAGTTGAGACACAAACTTTTGGGTAATCAGTATAAAAAGGCCGAGCTACCTTTTCCATTCTCTTCCGTATTATATGTTCTGTATAAACTCTCCCTGATCTAGGCTGTGAGCATATCTATTATAAATTCATATGTACACTGTTTCCAAGTGAAGCTGGATGTGTTATGGGATGCATTCACACTTTTAGCAAGGTGATGCGCCTCAATATATAGTTCAGGGGAGAGTGAGATGCATATCCTCGATTATTGATTTCATAAAACAGCAAGATACCCCCACTCTTTGGATATATACCAGAATATACCTCTGGTAATTTGGAAACTTTGTGGATATTTGCCAGAACCTACCTGAGGGCTATTCTGGAAAATATCCAAGGAGTTATGGGTATTTTTCTGTTTTGCTCTACACCCATCAGTTCAGGCATGATACTCTGGATTTCCACATGTTTTCATTGAATTAGTAATGTTAATATTAGGTTAAATAAGCAATTGAGGAGAGTGTGATCTTAACACACTTCATATGGATAAACGCTACACCATGGCATTAACTTTAAGAGACATAACCATAGATCCTTGAACAATTTCCCAAGGGTCTACAACATATTCAACGATCATCAACAACATATGAGACTTGAGTAAATGAACTTTATATAAAAATATCCATCAATCCTATATTGATATAATATGGGCATTATATACTACATCCATGATAATAAAGGAACAAAAACCATAGATCCTTTAAGCATCTTCCAAGGATTTCAAAGTTTAGAGTTTAAAGTTTTAGCTTTAGGGTTCAATTATTGATGCTGCACAAAAACTCAAATATCATCTGCAACATAATAAAATGTATGCTCACGCATACACACACGTAAGGTTAAAGAATAAGGAACTTACCAATCAATCACTATAGGTTTCGATTGTTGCTGGGCAACAGATAGAGCAGAGTTAAAGTTATCTTCATTGGCTATGGCTTCCATCTCCACATGAGGAGCAATACCCTCTTCGGTGTTTATGTTATTAGATATATTCCACATAGAGAACCCTCTTGATGCTGCACTCCTTCTTAATGTGTGGTTAAATCTCCTCCTTTCTGGCAATCTCTTGAGAGAGGAAGCTAACGAAGGGGAAGGTGCGGAGCGTGGAGCTCTGAAGCTGCTCTGTGAAGAGGGAAGGGAGGCCATAAGGGTAGCCATAGGATGTAAGTTAGTTTTAGTTAGTTAGATTGGGATAGTCAGGTGAATGGGAGCACTATGTATGTATGTATGTACGTATGTATCTTCACCCTGAGAGCCTCCACAGAACCATTATCATCATATCCATACCTCTGTCTCTCTCCCCCTTCATTTCTTTTATTTCAGTGTATAGGCAGACCCAAAGTCCCCAATACATACCTTCTACAGTTTCTTTCTTCTTCTTTTTTCCACTATAATTAGCTTACCCTAGTGGTAAGTCTTTTACATTGATAGCACTACATCTTGGGTTCAAATCCCAAATTTCTCACCTCTCCATTACTCCTTGGATATCTCTTATTTCACTAGATGTCACCATTGTGGAATGGAGAGGTTGAACCCATGACCACCTTGTCTCCATTACCAATTGAGCTACATCTCTCTCTCTCTCTCTCTTTCTTTGGCTCCATTTGGATGGATCTCTCCGAAACCATTTTGATCTCATAGGTCATATTTGACCTCCGAAGACGATAATATAATCAAGCTATCTACATATCTATCTCTTTGGTTCCATTTGGATCTCTCCAAAACCATGGCTCTGGAGAATGACCTACCCCACTCCCTCCCTTGGGTCATACTATGGCTATCGGAGACGAGACCAATTCGATGTGATGAAATGTAAACATAGGCACAATATCGTCGCCTAACCATTCCAAGGATGTATGCGGCCATCATCACCTTTTGACCACGACAACATGCAACTACTCATGGGCTAATCATATGGTCCAAATACAAGAATGTGAGTTCAAATTTGTGTAATCTATAATCTAGTTTGATGTATATATCATTTGCTAATAAGATAATCTAATTATGTTGTATTGTTGGCGTGTATGCATGGCTTTATCACATACTACTACTCCAAGGATATGCATGTGTGGGCACCCTCGCCTTTTCATCTCAACCATGGACATGGTTGAGAGACAACGTGAGATAAATAAGATGTAGTGTAATTGCTATGTGTGTATCCATTTCGTGACCTTAATTTGGGCAAAGGAATTTCGGGAAGCCCTGTGTGAAACTATTGCTTTTACGCATGCATTCCCTAAAGTTGAATGCTTCATAACATTGAATGGTATGGGTTCGAATCTCAAGTAATGGCTTATAAGAAGTAGATGTAGGAAATAAGATTGTACAGGAGGAATTCACACACGTCTATTTGGAAGACTTGATGTTCATTGAGATGGACAAGCACAATTGGCTTTTTCAATTTAGACATGTAATATGAACATGGATAACTTAATATATTTTCAAATGTAATTGGCATGGAAAACGGCACTACATTCTATATGTATAAAAGAGTTCTAGAATAAATGTCAATGTCATCCAAGGGAACACTCTATGTGTTCAACTACTTGAAATATGGAAAAACATGTTAAATATCAATTTTGTAAAGATATTTTTTAGTAGCATATTTTAATAATGAACACAACGTCAAACCCATGGCGCAAGTTATAAATCCACAACCTAAATGTTGCAAAACATTGCTCTACATTTGCACCGTTTGGTTCACATATTTGAATTTTAGAATAAAAACAATGGCTCATATTTGAAAACAATATTTTCTTGACACATCCAAAATCTCTTATTTGATCTAGGTTTTTCCACATTGGTTGTAGAACATAATGTCTTGTTATTTTGTAATTATATTTTTTTCTCAATTGTCTTACCTTGCTTTCGTCATGGAGATATGATATTGTTATTAATCATTCATTACCGATTAATGTTTTCTTGTTAATCTAAATCATTGAGAGTACTTTGGCCACATTGCTCAACCGACACGTGTAATACTAAATTGTCTCCTCTAGAATATCTCTTTTCTATTATAGATATGTAGTTTACATAACCAATGAAAGTGCAATACGACCTACTTTGTCATTTTTTGTTCTACTTTTTACAATGGAATATTCGTGTTGAGAGCTTTTCAATGTTTCCTAGAATTTGTACACTTTTAAATACACATAAAATACATATATGTCAACTTGTAACAATATAACTTCATTATAAACATAAATCTATTTTAATTGTTGTGTTATTAATGAACATAACCATTGGCATTGTATTCTATTAGAGCAATTGGTCAAATACACCCAACAATGTATCTTCAAATTACTAGTTAATCTTGAATCTTCTCAAGTTAATGGGAAGTGCAACTTATTCCTCGAAAACATTTATTGCCATATGGTTTTCTATAAGGAATGTATTGTTTTCAACCCATGGATCATGGAAAGTAAATTCACAAAGCCATTTCTAGGAGCATAGATTGACATATTCGCATTCGTGAGGCCTACCCCACGAATGCTTATGAATATGAATACATACATGTAAATGTATTCGTTTTCTTCTTCTTCTTCTTCTTCTTCTTCTTCTTCTTCTTCTTCTTCTTCTTCTTCTTCTTCTTTTCGAGTGAGTGAGCATCGAGCAACAAGGAGGAAGTCCCACCTTGCTCACTGTGTGTGATGTTTACACCCCTTGCATCTCTCCGCATCCTGTTCTTGGCTAGTTTCAACCGTATTTCTTCTTTTCGGCTTGCATCCTTTCCTCTCAATCATGCTCTATGCTAATCCTACATCCCGTTCTCAGCTGCAAACTCAGGGTTTCACGGAAACCCTAGGTTTACCTCAAGCCCTAATTAATTAATTAATTACTATTTTTTAATGAATTAAATAACATATTAGTAAATTAATTAATGTATTAGTGAATTAAATAATTATTATTGTGGTGTGCAATGTGCATGTGTTCCTTTGTGCCACCCTTTTAGCACATCCTTTTTAGCATGCATGTACCTAAGCCAACCCACCATTTTAGCACACCCTTTTTGGCACGCATGTAGCTAAGCCAACCCAAATAGGTACCTTTGTATCAACTATAAATTGAGCAAGAAGTAAGAAGCTAAGTAGGCTGGTTTTGATCTCTTATGTGCATTTCACAAGGTATATACTTTTATAGCGTGGAAGGGTTCATAATGTCATCGCATTGGTTTCTCATGAACGTTAATAGTGTATTTCTTTGATTATATGCACATATATAATCTGCTTACCTCAAGTTGTGCTAGGCCAACACATTTTACTTTGGTCCCATAGATCATGTTTGAGCTTGCTTTCTCCAGAATTTCAACCCCTACGTATACCTCACACATATTTCTCTTTTATTCAATGTCCACTTTTACTTGCAATGTTCATGAATAAAAAGAAACATTGAATATCGAGAGACACCACAACCCTCCCTCCCCCCAAAACACATTAGATATGAATGAATCATCATCAATTTGTCAATAAAATAATAACATATATTATTGTTTATTCACTTCCCATAAAAGTAGTGACAAAACGAAACACATGTTTTGTCCCTACTACAATGAGGGTATGTGTTAGATTCTAATGAATTAAGCAAAACATAATGAATTATTGACCAAAGAAAGGAAAGGGGGGGTGCTGTCAGGAATAGTACTAAAGCAGAGATGGAATTAGTACTAAAGAAGAGCAGTACTATTAGTACTAAGAGGACGGGACTGCGTAAGATTCCCGAGAGAGGAAGTGAGAAGAGGAGAGAGAGAGATAGCGAGAATGAGAGAGAGAGAAAGATGATGACAACAGCTAATATATTATGTGAAAAGATAAGTACAAAGTGGCTAAGAGGCTTAAGATTGGCATTGAACCAATTTGGTTCAAAACAATGCCTTGTGCCTCCTTTTATAGTGTTTTTAGGAATAATCCTGAGGCTTCTAGAATGTTCTAGAGAGATATGGAATATACATCAATTTTCCATGATAAAGCATAAATGAAAATAATATCCTACAAATTACAATTCATAGTCTAATGGTAAGAGCTCGACCCATGTAGCATAAGGTCATGGGTTCGAGTCTTGCCATATCATGACACTATCTCCCCCGTAAAGACGACGAGTGGAATGAGTCGGCGCTGAGTGCGGACCGGGTTTGTCTGGATACTTTCGGTGGAAATCAACAAGAAGATCCTGAGCATTGGCACTCGGACTATAACTGAGCCAATTGACCAAATAATAAAGTTTGTTGCGAACAAGTTTGGAATCGAGGATGGCAACAACTTCATACTCCGGGCCAACGTCCAACTCCAGCGGGGGCGGCGGTGGTGTCACATAATCGAGAATGGTGTTTGCTTTATAAGGTTCAAGAAGAGAACAATGGAAAACCGGATGTATTTGAAGCTGCGGAGGGAGATCAAGGCGGAATGTGATATCATTAACCTTACCCGTAATACGGAAAGGACCGAGTCGTCGATAATCCAACTTGTCGCACGGTTGAGTAGTCTTGATGTGACGACATAAGAGCCATACTCGATCTCCGATGGCAAAAGAGGAGGGAATTCGATGACGATCCGCATAAGTCTTCTGTGTGTGTTGAGCATGACGAAGGTGAGTAGAGAGATCCATCTGGATCTTGCGTAGCCTCTCCAAATGATCCTCGGCACGAGGGTTGGTAGGTAGCTCCGGGGTGTCGATCACCGACCAACGAGGATGGAAACCGGTATAAGCGAAAAATGGGGAGACCCGAGTTGAGGAGTGAATAGCATTATTATACGCAAACTCCGCAAAGTGGAGAATCTCGGCCCAATCATCCTGTTGATAACTCATGAAACACCAGAGATATTGCTCCAACGTTTGGTTTGTTCGTTCCGCCTGCCCATCGGTTTGAGGATGGTAGCCCGAGGAGAGGTTGCAAGAGACCTTGAGCATCTTGAAGAGATGCTGCCAAAATTTGGAGACAAATTGCGGTCCTTGATCACTGATGATACTGTCTGGGAGGCCATGATGCCGAAATACCTCACGCATGACAAGGGCGGCGGTTTCCTCGCTAGTGATGGCCTTAGTACATAGTACAAAATGTGCCATCTTCGTATAATGATCGACGACGGTTAAGATAGCATCGAACCCTTTTGAGACCGGCAGATCTGTGATAAAATCAAGACAAATAGACTGCCACGGCTTACATGGAATCAGTAAGGGTTCCAACAAGCCATATGGATGGTGTCGTAGCATCTTTGCTCGGCAACAAGCATCACAGGTCTGAACGTAGTCGTCAACAAAACGACGCATGTGGGGCCACCAAAAAGATCGTTGCACTAGCTCCAACGTCTTAGTACTACCGAAATGTCCTGTTGTACGGGTGTCGTGACAATGCTGGACGATTTGAAGGCGACAAGAGCAATCAGGGACATATACGCGCTTTTTAAAGAATAACAAACCATCATGATATTCGAATTGTCAGTAGTCAATACCTGGTTGTTGAGACTGAGAACAGGATGCCCGAGAAGTATCAATGTGCGCCAGGATGTCTTGAGCAAAACTATCCCTCTTCAAGTTTGCATGTATGTCATCGGTAATCTGTGAATCCATCGGGGTGTGAAAAATCTGCGTCGTGTGCAATCATGTTGGTCCTAAGATTACTTGATTTTGATTATCAAATGTTCGATCACCAGGACGAGGTGCAAGATATGAACGTCGTGATAGTGCATCTGCTTTTCCTTGGTGCTTCCCCAGTCGATATGTGATTTTGAAGTCGAAACGCGTGAGGAATTGCGCCCACCGAGCTTGCCGTCGATTTAGTACGCGAGCATTCTGGAAATAAGCAAGATTTTTATGATCACTAAAGACAATGACTTGATGTGGAGAGCCCTCTAAGAAATGCCGCCATTGTACAAATGAATCCAAGATGGCTAATAACTCCTTGTCATGTATTTCGTAGTTGATTTCTGCGATATTGAATTTGCGCGAATGGAAAGCCACAGGATGCAACTCTTCTTTATCTCCTTGTTGAGAAAGGATGCTACCGAGGGCGAAATCTGATGCGTCGGCCTCCATGAGGAATGGTTTGCCTGTATCCACATGAGCTTCAATGGACCAAAGAAATGCTTGGCCCTTCTTCGTAAGTTGTGTGAGAGGTAAAATAATCTTCGAGTAATCCTGTATAAACTTACGGTAGAAGTTAGCAAAACCTAGAAAACATTGTACATCTCGTACCGACCGTGGAATTTGCCACTCTAGTACAATTTGGACTTTAGCTGGATCCATGGCGATGCCCTTTGAGGAGATGACGTAGCCTAGAAATTCCACTTGCTTGCAGTCAAAGCTACATTTTTCTAGCTTGGCATAAAGACCATTCTCGCGAAGTCACTTTAGTACTAATAGTACATGAGAATCGTGCTCTTCCTGGGTCTTCGAATAAATCAATAGATCATCTAGATAGATGATCAAACAGATATCCAAGAAGTCTCTGAATATATCATTTGCCATGTGTTGGAAGACTGCGGGTGCATTGGTTAGGCTGAATGGCATAACAATATACTTGAAATGCCCATACTGCGTGCGAAAGGCGGTCTTCCATTCATCTCCTGGTCGGATCCGCACGAGGTTATACGCTCCTCGTAGGTCGATTTTAGTAAAAAACTTGGCACCATTAACTCGCTCTAAAAGACTTGATATAAGAGGAAGTGCATACCTATTCCGGATGGTGACCTTATTCAATCCGCGGTAATCAACGACGATACGAAGTGAGCCATCTTTCTTCTTGACAAAGAAGATGGGTGCACCGGCCGGAGATTTCGAATGACGGATGAACCCGCTTGCCAATCTCCTCTATGTAGGCTTGAAGGACTTCTAACTTGGTGGGTGATAGGTTGTAAATTGGTCCCCATGGTGGCTCGGTTCCTGGTTGTAAATCGATGGGACAGTCATAGGGACGGTGATGAGGAAGGGTATCGGCTTTTACCTTGTCAAATAAATCGGCATAAAGATGATATTTTGCCGGAAGTTGTACTGAGGAGTCCTTCTTAATAGTGCTGGAAGGATGTACTGATATTGCAAATAGGAACATTGCCTCCTTGGGTCCTTCTTCGCGTAGTTGATGGAGTGAAATGGTCGAAACTCGGTGAGTAGATTCTTGGGGTGGTCGATATCGGACTTCTCTTGCTCTCCAATCTATGGCTGGATTATGTAATTCAAACCAAGGTAATCCTAAGACAATGGGATGCTCTGGACTACTAATTATATTAAATGATATTACACACACAAAACTACCTAGGACAACTTGAATGGGTTTTGATTCTTCTACAATATTCCCGGAAGCAATGGGACGACCATCAATGACTACTACAGATGCGGGACAAGGAAGTTTTCTTAAGGATATCTGAGAAGCTTGGGCAAAATTTCGATCCATGAAACAAGAATTAGCTCCGGAATCTAAAAGTGCTAGGACGAGTACTGGGGGAGTACATTTAGTACTAACAATGACTTGGGCTAGGAACACATTGCTAACTTGCTTGGAAGGAATGGAACCACCAATGGGCTGTACAGATCTAGGGCTGCTGTCCAACCAACTGGCTCCTATTTTGGCTGGACTCAATCGTTTAACTCTTCATCTAATTGACTAAGGATTACAAATTTATTTGAGATACTTGGGCTATTAGTACTATGAATACTATCTGACACTCTATTAGTACTATTAATACTATCAGACACTTCGAAAGGAAGAATTGAGTCGGGTTTAGTACAGGCGACGATTTGATTTACCTGTCTTCTTGGCCTATGGGGACAATTGATGGCGATATGCCCTGGTCCACCGCAATAAAGACATAATAGATTGGCACGTCGTCCTTGCTTTTCTTCTTCCGATAATAGGTTGCGTCGACGCATGGTGTCGATCTCCATCGGTGTCGGAATATTGGCTTGAGGTACATCGCGTGCAAACGGTTTAGCCGTGACTGAGGCGTATGTGGGTTTCGACCAAGAGCGTGGTATTTGTAATTGACATTCCGAACGCCGTTCGAAAAGGCAGTTGTCGCATCGGACCGCTCGACTGATTGCCTCCGTAAGAGACTTTGGTTCTTCGAGGAAGGTTAAAAGCAAGTCTTTGACATCGTTGCGCAAGCCGTAGTGAAACTGCTCCATGAGGGCTTGATCATCCCAGGGGATATCTGAGGCGAGTAGACGGAAATCTGCTGCGTAGGCAGAGGCTGGACGATCGCCTTGACGCAATCTGTGGATCTTGTTGATCGCCGTCCTGATGTTGTCGGTATCTCCAAAGCAGGCTTTAAACTCCCCAATAAAATCTTCAAAGTTATTAAGCAAGGGCGATTGTTTTTCTAGAAGCGGAGCGAACCATGCCAAGGTTGAGCCGCTAAGTAACGTGCCTATTAGGCCGACTCGAGATGCATCAGTGGGATATCGGGAAGGAAGCATCTGGATGACTAAGCATACCTGATTAAGGAATCCCCGGAATTGCGATCGCGTTCCATCAAATTTCACAGGAAGTCTAATCTTGGGCTCTTTATGAAATCCTTGGGGACTTGATCCTTGGAGAGTGACAAGTAGGCTGGAGGAGGAGAAATTGGTTCAAACTGTCAGGAATAGTACTAAAGAAGAGCAGTATTATTAGTACTAAGAGGACGGTGTCGCGTTATTACGCGCGTGCGTGGAGAAAGGCGGGACCACGGGGGTCTTGGACCAGAGAGTGATGGAGCGTAGGAAGTCGTGCTTCACTATTTCTGGGGCATCCCAGAAGCACACCAGAAGCAACTGAAGGGAGAGAGAGAGAGAGAGATTAACACCGACTCACGCACACACACGCACACACACGCACACACACCCTTATGTACAAGAAATGCAGGAAAGGGGAAGCACCCGACGCCAACAACGACACGAATATACACAAACAGACGCAAATGTATATATATATATATAAAAGAATACATTCCCGGCTTCGAGCCGGACCGAGGTAGGTTACAGTAGTCGTCCGCTGCCAAGCCGCCGTCGGGGAGCTCTCGGCTCGTCGCGCCGATCGGGGTCTTGCACAGGAGGCCGCCCAAACAAACCCTAAGCAGAACACGAAGGGGGGAGAAGAAGAAGAAGAAGAAGAAGAAGAAGAAGAAGAAGAAGAAACTAACCCTAAACCTAACGGTATACCCTCTAATGCAAAATGGGCAACCCTTTCACAAAGGGCGTTCCCTTCCTTTTATAGAACAAGGAAAGGGATGCGTTACAATGTGGGACAAATCCTGACTTACATGGGATTGTCTGCCCCGACTTGACTACTCTTCGGCGCCATAAATGCGCCCTCGATATTCACACCAAATTACATGGGTGCGTACGCTGCACCCCGCCGATGTAGACAATGTTTCCCGGTTTCCACCTCTGGCCGAAATTCTTCACAACAACGGGACTGCGTAAAATTCCCGAGAGAGGAAGTGAGAAGAGGAGAGAGAAAGATAGCGAGAATGAGAGAGAGAGAAAGATGATGACAACAACTAATATATTATGTGAAAAGATAAGTACAAAGTGTTGCAAATTGAATGAAGCCATGGCAACCAAATCATGCTTCGCCGCTAGCATAGAACACTACAAGAATATGAAGAGGGGCCAACATATAGAATCCCTTTAAATATCAACAAACTAAACAAAGAAAGTAAAAGGGAGCACTAAAAACCGTCAAGTCAATAACATGTCATGCTATTTGATGGTCAACTTCCTCCACCTCCCATGTCAAGTTAATGATTGGGCTACTATAACGTTAGTCGACACCAATGTTAGTGTGACAATATTTCAGGCTTGGTTGACCTAGACAATATGGAGCTTCATTATTGCTACGACACGTTGATAGGTTTTAATGGTTGCACTAAGGCCTTCTATCTAGGACTACTCACATGTGAGGCATGAATGCAATCAAGAAAAACCATGTTACATTTGAAGATTTGAGAAACATTGAGAACATGTGTTTTAGGACAAAGGTTGATGGAAAAAGTGTTAAATGCACCTCTACTGACATTAACAATATATGTCATGGAGACAACCATGTCCAAAAGCATAACGGTTGAATATGTTCCATGTCCCATGCATATGCCATATGAAGATAGATGCATGCCCTCATTAGCAAACTTGTGGTGGAGCTCGTTCATAAACACAAACAATGCCTATTGGACATGAGTCACCAAAGTTACACCACTCTCCTTCAATGGTGAGCCTTAATGTAAGTACTTCAACATTAGTTGTTTATCACATTTTTTGTATTGCAAGAAGATCACAAGCAATGTAACAACCCCAAAATCCTTGCACCAATAAACATGGCAAAACCAATACCAAGTGTATGGACGATGCCTAAAAATAGACCCATGTCCCAAGGGTACATGCATCCAAACATGAAGCATCGCACAAAGCACCTCCCACCACACTGCTCTAAGCACATCATTTTCCTCGCTTAAAAAGCTGCCCTTTTCTCCCATCCCTTCTTGTCTTCATAAGTTGAACATTAGCACAAGAGAGAGAGACCTCATGGGCAAGTGCTAATTTATATTATTCTCTCCCATTCTTAATTATTAAGTGGTTAATGCTATGTCTATCCAATTAATAGAGTGTTGATTACGTATTTAAGCATTCAATGTTCTCTTTGATTATTGATCTTGTCTCTTGAGTATAGGACGTAACTAAGTGTTACATACTATAATCACATTAAGAGGGCCAATGTGCTAAGTGAAGTAGGTCACCATATTAAATGACATAGATCTAAACTACAACAACATGAACTTGTATGCTTTAAATACAAGTCAAATAGCTAGTATTCCCCTAGCTACAATTTAAGTATGTATGTAAAAGAGGCTATCCTATTTTAATTCTTGTATTACTATCATTGAGAACAATCACATATCATAAAGTCATTTGAAGATTTATTATACCACTATAATAAATCAAAAACACCCAACGATGTATCTTAAAAATATACTGTATTTCCTTGTTGAGTTAATGAGGACTACCACTCCTTTCTTTGACCCATTTATTACCATTCCCTTTTCCTTTTTGGTGAAGGTACCATTCTCTACCTCGGGATCATGGAAAGTGACTTCGTGAAACCATATTTACTAGAAAACCATTATGAGTGTATTATGAATTATAATAATAATAGTTAAGTTTTAAATGAGGTCATGTATGTCTGCCTACAGATACACTTGTGTAACATTGGAATAAAGAAAAACGACTGATGTAACCGACCCTCCTTGAGCTATGAAGGGAGGGGGGGAAGACCGTTTTGGGGATCCGTCATTTTGGGGGGAGGTGCTGCCGATTTGTGTTCTCAAGTGTTATAGTTTTCTGTTCTGTGCGTTCGGTTGGATAGGGGTGAGGCCTCTGCTCGTTGTCGTGGAGGATTCCGGCAAATGGGAGAAAAGCTCGTTGACCGTGTGCAAATGGGGATGTGCACATTTGCACAAAAAGGTCCTTTGTGTAAGAACATGTAAATAAAGAGAGTATTAAATAAGTACAAGTCAAAATAGTTATTAGGTACTTTTGCGATCCCATTAAATGAGGGGGAATAATAGGATATGATGGTAGGGAACTGAGGGGAATCGCTGACAGAAAACCGTTGTCTTCATTTCTATTGTAACGGCCTCTCCTTGTGCTATAAAAGGAGGGGAGAGAGGCCGAGTGAGGGATCCATCGTATTGGAAGGGATGACGTTGTCGGATTGTGCGTTGAGTTTTGGTCTTCTCTTATGTATATCCGGTTAGGTGTTGGTGAGGTTTCTGCTTGCGTAGGAAGCTCGTGTGATCCTGACCAGAGGCTCACTAGCGTGCGGGGTGCGTGTGTGCGCTCTTCTCAAGTCCGTGTGCTCTTTGTGTGCTCTTCTCTTCGTGATTCGAAGTTCGAGCTGGATTTGATACAAGTTTGTGAACCCTTGTGCTCTATCAAGACATCCGACAGTCGAGCCGGATAATCACTACATGCTTTGGTCTCTCTCCGACTCCTTAGTCCAAGGCCCCCACAGTCCTGCCCAATCCGACTCGTACTTATGGATTTCTGCGACATATTTGGTGAACCCGACATGAAGAGGGTGGCAAAGGAGCTCCAGGATGAGAGGAGGCGAGCTAGCAGAAGCAATGGCGGCCGTCGTGGATCGCCTCATCAATGCTTGAGAGAGCTCAACAGGCCTCGATAAGGCAGTAGAAAAAATAGTCAGGATGACGAGCCAATTTAACAACAAGGATGTCACAAATTATCTGGAGGCCTTCAAGGCCAAAATGTTGGTGAGGGACATTCCGGACAACAAGCGGTTGTCCGTGTTTTCCCAAGTTGTCACACGAAGCATCCATGTCGAAGTGCTTGAGGTACATGCCAACTACTGTAATTGACAGGGGTTCGAGGAGCAACTCCTGGAAAGGTGCTGCTTCGACAACTCACTCTGGTTATCGAAGAGGGAGTTCATGGAGTGGGTCAAGCTCCCCGACAATGGAAGGAACACATGGGTGCTTCTCCAGGAGTTCGAGAAGTGATTTGTGTGACCTTCGGCGCTGGATTAGACAGTGCTCAACATGAGTAAAGTCCTTTTTATCAAATCGGTTGATTGGGGTCATGGTCAAAAGGGTTTAGTCGTTTCAACAAACGACGTGAACGGATTGATGAGGGGTCATCGTCGACCGCCCTGATTGCTGGGAGGATGACAGGAGAGATGCCGACTCGGTCGGACAAGACCAGAAGATGGCCTGAGTCAGGCCTAGTTCTGGCCAACGTGGTCGATGGACCGTCAGGAGGCGCAATGTTGGATGAGCTGGCGAAGATGGTGCACAATCTTCAAATCGTTCAGGCTCGAAGGGAAGGCAAAGGTCAATCATGTGACCAACGCCCGCCCAATGACCTTAGGTGCACGTGGTGCAATGGTGTTGGCCACATTTGGAGAGACTTCGTCAAGGTGCTAAGGAACAACGTGGTGTACCTCCGGAATGGCCGGGTACAAGCGAGCGAGACGCGAAGGCCTCTCGAAATGAACACCGGCCGAGGCGGGATGAAGAGGTTAATGGAGGAGGCCGCAACGCGACATGTCGAGGCCATCCATTACTCGGCGTCGACAAGAATTTGGGTCAGAGGAGAAAGGAACACTGGCTCCGGAAACGACGCTGGATTTTGGCCATTCATACTTGAAGGCTTCTTTGGGAAGAAGTTGAAGAAGGAGGAGGCGGACCGTGTGGAGAAGCGGGTTCAGGAGGTCACTAAATGGAGAGATTTGGTTGAGGAGAAGACCGACTTCGTGGAAGTAGCGTGCTAGAACTACGAAGTTCTGGTTGAGGACAAGGAGGGGCATGCCCCTTGTGTTGGTAGACAGGTCCCTCCGGATGGGAAGGGAGAAGAACAGTGCCGACGAACAAACTGGGCCGAGGCCGACAGGCCGAGGCCGAAATGGAGAGTCGGATGGTGTAGGCCCGGTATGAACCGGATGAGGAGTACCCGACTGCGGAGAACCGGATGAGGAGTACCCGACTGCGGAGAGTCGGATGGTGTAGGCCCGGTATGAACCGGATGAGGAGTACCCGACTGCGGAGAACCGGATGAGGAGTACCCGACTGCGGAGAGTCGGATGGTGTAGGCCCGGTATGAACCGGATGAGGAGTACCCGACTGTGGAGAGCCGGATGGAGCCCATCGAGGCTACATTTGTAAATAGCCGAAAAGTCATATTAGTATAAATATGACTGGCTTCTTTTTTTCTAAAATAAATTCCGATTCGCTAGAGAGAGATCAATTGCTTGCTTGCTTGCTTGCTTGCTTGCGGGGTGGAGTAAATGGCCAGTGATACCTCCACTGGATATGCTTCGTCCGGGAATGGTAGGCCGCATTCTTAGCAAGGTGGATGGCACTTTGACTGTCGCAGTAGAGTTGGTATTCCTCTTGCCGGATACCGAGCTCCCCGATGAAGTCCTTCATCCATAATATTTCCTTGCCGGCTTCCACAGCCGCCATGTACTCCGCCTTTGTGGTTGACAATGCCACCGTCTTCTGCAGCCTCGACTGCCACGAGACAACTCCCCCTGCATATGTCATCACATACCCGGATGTAGACCGGCTGGTATCCACATCAGCCGACATGTCCGAATCGGTGAAACCGTCCAGTTGAGGTTTTCCGGTGCCGAATCGGAGACACATATTTGAAGTGCCCTTTAAATACCGGAGTATCCACTTGACCGCATTCCAATGCTCCTTGCCGGGATTACTCATGAACCGGCTCACCACTCCGACTGCGTATCCAATGTCCGGTCGGGTACAAACCATTGCGTACATCAAGCTCCCAACGGCAGAGGCATATGGAATCTTCATCATATCTGCCTTCTCTCCTTTTGTCTTCGGGCTTTGCTTGCCGGACAACTTGCAGTTTACAGGAAGTGTCGATCCGACCGGTTTTGCATCTGACATGTTGAACCGGTGAAGCACCTTTGTCACATACTTCTCCTGTGACAGCCATAGTTGCTTCACTGACCGGTCCCGAATGATGTGCATCCCCAACATCTGTCTTGTCGGACCCAAGTCCTTCATTGAGAAGGTCCGGTTGAGAGCCTTCTTCAGCATTCGTATTTTTCCTTGGTCTCGTCCGACGATCGACATGTCATCCACGTACAGGAGGAGTATCAGGAAGTCCCCTCCTTCGAACTTCTTCACAAACACGCAGTGATCGGCCTGCGTCTTGTGGTACCCTTGATCGGTCATGAAGGAGTCGAACTTCCGATACCATTGCCGGGGAGCCTGCTTCAGTCCGTATAGGCTCTTCTTCAACCGGCATACCAGGTGCTCCTTCCCTTTCTCCACAAATCCTTCCGGTTGCTGCATGTAGATTTCCTCTTCGAGGTCGCCGTGGAGGAATGCCGTCTTCACGTCCAGCTGCTCTACCTCGAGATCCATGCTTGCTGCTATACTCAGCACCGTCCGGATGGAGGTCATCTTTACTACCGGGGCGAATATTTCGTCGAAGTCCACGCCCTTCTTCTGTTGGAACCCCTTCACCACGATCCTGGCTTTGTATCTCGGGGGGTTGCCGGCATCTCCCGGTTTCAACTTGAAAACCCACTTGTTTCGGAGTGCCCGCTTTTCTTTCGGCAGCTCCACCAATTCGTACGTATGGTTCTCATGCAGGGAATCCATCTCATCCTGCATGGCACTTAACCATTTTCGGCTGTGGGTGTCTTCCTTCGCTTCTTCGAAGCTTTCCGGCTCCCCCTCATCGGTTAGCAGGACATGCTCTGCATCCGGAAATCTCCGGGGCGCCCTTCTCTCTCTGAGAGGATATCTACGTCTTCGGGCTTCGGTAATCGGTTCCTCCATTTGCTCTTCATCCGAATCCGATTCGGGATCTTGACCGGTTCCGGTCTCAACTTCCTCTACTTCTTCTTCTGCCGGTTCGGTATCCTCACCGTAACCGGCTGGTTCCTCGAGTGCTAACTAGTCTCTTGCCGGTTGGGTCTGCTCATTGTAGAGTCTATCCTTACCGGTTGACTCGGAGTTCACTATCTTCTTCTCCGACTCCCAGTCGGCGAGCGACTTGTCCTCCATGAAGATAATATCTCGACTCCGGAATACCTTCTTGTCGACCGGGTCCCACACTCGGTAGCCGAACTCATCGTCACCGTAACCGAGGAATATGCATGGCCGGGTCTTTGGATCTAGCTTTCCTCTCCGGTCCTTTGCTACATGCACGTACGCGAGACACCCGAACACCCTTAGATGCCGGTAGGACACTTCCTTACCGGTCCATACTCTCTGTGGCGTGTCTCCGTCCAGGGGTACTGAGGGTGATCTGTTTATCACATATGTCGCCGTCGACAGTGCCTCAGCCCAAAACTTCTTGGGTAGTTTTGCATGCGCTAGCATACTCCGGACCCTCTCCATTATGGTCCGGTTCATCCTCTCGACCAGTCCGTTTAGCTCCGGCGTCTTCGGCACGGTAAATTCGAGCCGGATTCCCTTCGAGCGGCAGTACTCCTCGAACTGCCCCCGGTACTCACCTCCGTTATCTGCTCGAACCGCCTTCAGCTTCCGGCCGGTTTCTCTTTCCACTCTCGCGTGGAGCTCTTTGAAGACGGATAACACCTGATCCTTCGTCTTCAGCGGTGTGGCCCACAGCTTCCGGCTGTGGTCATCTATGAACGTCACGAAGTACTGCGCTCCGGCATGTGACTTCGTGTCTACTTGACAAACATCCGTATGCACCAACTCCAGTGGTGCATTACGTCTCATCGGTGGCCTTGGTCGGAAGGAGGTCCGGTTCTGCTTACCGGCCAGACAATCAGTGCACTTCTCTAAGTGCACGTTCTTCACTGGAATGAGGTTGTCGTCTCCAAGCCTCTTCATCCCCTTCTCACTCATGTGACATAGCCTCTTGTGCCACAACTCACCGGCAGTGTCGGAAGCCACGTTCACTTCTTCCGGACATAACCGGGCATTCATCAGGTACAGTGTGTTTACCTTCCGGGCCCGAGCCACAATCAGGCTCCCTTTGCTGAACTTCATGACACCGTTCCGGATGCTACCCGTGTAGCCTTCATCATCTAGCCGACCGGCTGATATCAGGTTCAGACGAACTTCCGGAACGTGTCGGACATCTTTCAACAACAACTTGCATCCGGTTGGTGTTGTCAGCCACACGTCTCCTATGCCGACAATTCGACATGTTCCTTCATTTCCCATCCGGACACAGCCGTGATCACCGGCTGAGTAGGATGAGAAGCATTTCCGGTCCGGGGTAAGGTGGAACGACGCTCCGGAATCTACCACCCAGGTCATCTCATCCCCGGCATGGTTTATCTCACTCTCCTCGGTGATGAGCATCAAATCCTCTTCACTTGCCGCAATTGCCGTCGTTCCCTTCCGGTTCGGCCCCCTCCGGTCTTTACCGTTCCAGTTCGGGGTTTGCTTCGAATCGGTACCGTCGGTTTCCTTGTCTTTTCGGAAATGCCGACAGTTCTTTTGGAAGTGTCCCGGCTTGCCGCAATAGAAGCAAGTAGGCCTCCCCCTTGACTTTGATCGTGTCCCCGACGTCTCCCGGTTCTGGGGACTACGGTTTCTATGTCTTCCGCGTTCCGATTCGGTAAGAAGCGCTTTGGAGTCGGAGCTCGTATCTTTGTCTTTCCGACGAGCCTCCTCATCTAGCAAGCTCGACTTTACTCTTGCTAGGGATAGCCGTTTTCCTTCCGGCCCGGCGTTGCCCAAAGTAACAACCAACGTCTCCCAGCTATCCGGGAGGGAACCGAGTAGGAGTAGCGCTAGGACCTCATCGGCAAGAGGTACTTCCAATGACGTTGCCTGGTGAATCAGCCCCTGGAAGGCATTCATATGCTCCACCATGCTTGAGCCATCTTGGTACCGGAGTCTTACAAGCTTCCGGAATACCGACGCCTGATTGACAGCATTTTTGTTTTGGAACATCATGCTGATCTTCTCCCAGAGCTCATGAGCCTTGCTCTCTTCATTGAAGTTGTTGTACAGGCTCATGTCGATGAAGCACCGTATGTACGCCGTTGTCTTCATGTGCATCACCTCCCATATCGCGGCGTCGATTTTGTCCGGTCTCTTGTCCCCGAACTGAACCGGCAGCCAGAGGTCTTTAACCACGAGCATGTCCCTCATCTTCGACTTCCACACTGAATAGTTGGAGCCGGTGAGCTTGAACATGCCGCCAAACGATTCGTCCATTTTCTGTGTCGATTTCGCTCTGATACCACTTGTTGAGAACTTGACGTTCCTTATGTCCGACGCTCGGCCACAACCGAGATTCTTTACATACACAGAAAAAACAGGTAATGAAAACGCGACGCAAAAGAGGAGAAATGGTACACAGGAGGTATACGTGGAAAACCCCAAAATAGGGGAAAAACCACGGCAGCCCACAAGCTGCAAACTGTCACTATGTAGAAATATACAACAGTGAGATCACTGAGGCAACGACCTCGTGCTCTCAGATCTTCGCCACAGGCGGCGGTTACAACAGAGGCAACGACCTCGTCTCTCTCTCTCTCTCTCTCTCTCTGTACAGTTACGCGCTCTGATTTCTTCTTGCACCAACAAGAAGGAATAACAACAAGAAAAATGACAACACACTACTAAAAGTTTGCCCTAAGTCATATTTATACTAATATGACTTTTCGGCTATTTACAAATGTAGCCTCGATGGGCTCCATCCGGCTCTCCACAGTCGGGTACTCCTCATCCGGTTCATACCGGGCCTACACCATCCGACTCTCCGCAGTCGGGTACTCCTCATCCGGTTCATACCGGGCCTACACCATCCGACTCTCCGCAGTCGGGTACTCCTCATCCGGTTCTCCGCAGTCGGGTACTCCTCATCCGGTTCATACCGGGCCTACACCATCCGACTCTCCGTTTCTCCCTTCCCATCCGGAGGGACCTGTCTACCAACAGGTAGATGACCAGGAGGTTCGCATTGGCGAAGATCCACACGGCCGAGAACGGGTCAGATATGCTGACCAAAGTGTTGACACCCGACAAGCTGGACGCATGCCGGAAGAGGATCGGGCTGGAAAGACACCCCATGCCGGAGTGAAGGGGGAGTATAAATATGACTTAGGGCAAACTTTTAGTAGTGTGTTGTCATTATTCTTGTTATTTTCTTTTTCTTGTTGGTGCAAGAAGAAATCAGAGCGCGTAACTGTACAGAGAGAGAGAGAGAGAGAGAGAGAGAGACGAGGTCGTTGCCTCTGTTGTAACCGCCGCCTGTGGCGAAGATCTGAGAGCACGAGGTCGTTGCCTCAGTGATCTTACTGTTGTATATTTCTACATAGTGACAGTTTGCAGCTTGTGGGCTGCCGTGGTTTTCCCCTATTTTGGGGTTTTCCACGTATACCTCCTGTGTACCATTTCTCCTCTTTTGCGTCGCGTTTCATTACCTGTTTTTCTGTGTATGTAAAGAATCTCGGTTGTGGCTGAGCGTCGGACATAAGGAACGTTAAGTTCTCAACACCTTGGGCAGGTATAACACTCGGAGTGGGCCGAAACGAGGTGAAGGGTGTCAACCCTAAGGAGAAAGAAAAGGGGAAATTTCCGAGCTTCCGGCTAAGCTCAGAGATAAAGAAGTCAACAAACCTACGAAGGGTCTTGGAGGAGCAAATCCTTGACAATTGAGGGAAGTATTGGGCATCGTGAAGAAGGAGTTCCACGACACCATCATCGACCTCGTGAAGAGAAAGAAACTCTTGGCCAAGCTAGAGAGTGAAAAACCGGCCACACTGGACAAGGGCAACAACGAAGACTTTGGTTTGAATTGGAGACGTGAAGGAGCCGGTTGTGGTGCTGATCGACAACGGATCAAAGATAAATTTGATGTCAATGGACTTCTATAAGAAGGGGAAATGGCTGATCAACACCAAGCACAGGTGGAAGATACGTTGTCATGGAAATCCACATGTGCATGTTGGATTGGGCGGAACCCCGAGGGTCTCAGACTAGGGAGGAAAGGGGGAATGAGAGTTTATCTCTTATGGGCTTACGAAAGGGGAGGAATAAGGTGTGAAGGATTGACACAACAAGAACTAGACTCAAACCAGGTTCATCAATCAAATTACATTACGAAATCCATCATATGACTTACAACCGCGGCCATATAGGCCAGACTCAAGCACCACTAGACGACGAGACAATGACCAAAGAGAGAGTGAAGGAAACCCTAAACCCTAAACCTTACAAACTACTACCATGATGATCAAAACGAAACTCTAAAACGAAATAGGGACAAGATGATGAAGAAGAAAAGAAACTCTAACGATCTACCTCAAAACGACAAAATGGCGACCCCCTCAATAGTGCCTCCTCACCCCTTTTTATAGTGGAAAAAGGTGAGGCTTATTACAAAAGGAGAGGCCAAAGATTCCTCTCTTTTCAAAGAAGAATATTCACCTTGATCTTAGGAAGAGAGATTGATGGGGCCTGAACTCCCTCTCATCTCATTCTCTCTCTCTCACACACACACACACTACCATGCCCTATGCACTCTCTTTTCCTACGTGTGCATGTGCACATCACATTTATACTTTACGAACTTTTTGGTGTACTTTAACACCTTACATTTCACCTTTCCCTTTACATTTTCTTTCTTATTCTTATTTACAAATTCCTAAGTGCATGTGCAATGTTGCACATCCCATTTTTATTCGTCCCACTCGGGTTTCTCACCGTAGCCGAAAATCCTCAGGACAACGTGCAACAACCCGCACTGCTTAAGAGCTTCACGGTGCATGTCCGAACATCCGGGTGAAGGTTGGTGATGTCAAGATCAACAAACACTTCTTCATGCAGGAGCCATCCTCACATCAGGTAATCTTAGGAGAACCATACATTACGGTGGCCCAAAAGGAGACAAAGGTGTTGGACAACAATTCGGTGTATGCGAAAGTGAAGAGCTATGATGGTCGGCACTCTGTCCAGTTCTTGACGATGTGGCCGAACCACGAGCGCAACAGGGACACTCTACGTAGCGAAGGCCGAGAGGATTTTTCAAGAGGGCTATTAAGGCGTGGGGTTGCGGTAGTCCGGACGACCAGAAGAAACCTCACACTTGTACGATAGGTAGGAAATTTTGGCTCTTCGACAATGGAGGTTGTACAACAGTCGGCATCGTCAATCGAGAAAGATGAAGGGTCGAGGGATGCTTAAGGGCATGCGAAGCCATGGGCCTCGATGACAAGATCAACGACACCGTGGAGGCGGTCTCATTCAATGCCACCCTCGGGGAGATTGAGAGGATGATTCCGGTCCATTCGATCGACATGCATGAAGAGATAGTGACGGATGGTCGGGGTGGATCAGACCGCCCATGTAGACACAAAGTACAAGATTGTGAACCAGAAGGTGAGGCCAATTGTGGCACCCTTACTGGAGGACAATTGGGAGTGGACGAAGGGGGTCACGACAAACCCAAGTCTGAAAGACCCGCACGACATGGGGCATTGGTTCACCGAGGAGACGCTAAGGAAGCTCAAGGTCGGTGGGGGTGACTCCTTACTGACTACGAAGGAGGATCGATTTCGAAGGATGATTGAAATTCAAGGGAGGGCTTTCGCGTTCTCACCGGAAGAGATTGGGTGCGTTGACTCGATTATCATTGAAACGATGATGATGTTCATGATACCACATGTATCGTGGAACCTGAAGCCGATTCCGATGCCGAGAGCTCACATCCCAAATATGATGGAGCTACTCAAGGAGAAGATTGAGATGGGGATCCTCGAATTGTCGAGTGCCCCATATTCAAATCGGTGGTTCACAGTGCCAAAGAAGAATGATATGTTGCGCTTCATACAAGACGTGCAACCTATCAACAAAGTGACAATCCGAAATGTAGGGGTCGGGCTAACCATCGACGAGTTTGTAGCGGCCTTCGCTGGAAGGTCGACCTACTCGGTCAGCGACTTATACTCCAGGTATGACCAATTCCAACTAGCCGTCGAAAGTGGGGACATCACGACAATGCGAACCCCTCTCGACTTAGTTCGGATGTATACCCAGCCACAGGGAGGAACAATTTCAGTGGTCCACATGGTGAATGCGATGAATAAGGTCCGGGACATCACCATGCCATTCTTGGACGACATCCCGATAAAGAGGTGTCCAGAGGATATGAAGGATGAGACGGTTGGGGAGGACGGATCCCAAAAGTTCGTGGCCGACCACATCGCCGATTGTGAGAAGATACTACAGAGCCTCAAAGGTGCACGTCTTACCTTCTTGAGGGATAAGTTAGCATTTGGACAATCGGAGATCCTAGTGGTCGGTCACTTGTGTGGACCCTACGGTTAGAAACCTCTCTGAGGAAGGTAGAGGCCATCTCAACGATGAAGGAGGAATGCAGGTCGACCACGGAGGTTCGACAATTCTTAGAAGCGTGTACCTTCTACCACATTTGGATTGCCCACTACGCGCATATTGTAGAGTTGTTGTACAACCTACTGAAGAAAGGGCGGAAGTTCGAATGGGGAGAAGAGCACACAAAGGCAATGAGGAGATTGAAGGGGATGCTGACGAAGGCTTTTGCTCTCTGGAAGGAGTCCTCGATATACGTGACGTGTCCAACTAGAATCAGGTGGGTGATCAACCAGGAGGACGAAGGTGGAATGAGGTTCGCCATCCGGTTCAGCGACAAAGTTTTGAGTGAGCGGCAACGAGGGTACGCCCAAGGCAAATTTTGGGATTAGCTCTAAAGTGTAGTGGACTAGCAATAGGTAATTGCTTCTTTTGCATTGTTCAAATGGAAGATAATACTCATAGATTTATACAATGTCCAATTGCTTTTCAGATTTGGAGTTACATTTCTCAAATTTGGCAAGTTCTATCACATAGTGTTACTTGATATTTAGTGTCATCAACATATATATTCTAGAATATTCTAAAGCCTTAATGTATTCTAGAAATATTCTATGGTGTATTCTATACGAGTATATTCTAGAGATATTTGTCAGGTATATTCTAGAGATACTCAATCTCAGAACTTGTATAAATACTTGTAACCTCCTTGGTCCCTTTTAAGGGATTCAACGCCAGTCATTGACATATCAATCTAGTATTCTTGTTCCATTCCTTCTTGTCTCGTTCTTCATCTCTGTCTTCATGCTCTCCGTAGCTCCCTAAGTTCATAGTCTCATCACTCACAGCTTCTAGAGTTATTTGACACCTGAATCTAGTATTGTCGTTTCGTCCCATCTTCTCTTGTTTATTTACATCTCTGTCTTATGCTCTTGTGTCGTTCCCAACTTCGTAAGTTCCTCTTCTTGTCGCTCCCAACTTCCTGAGTTTCTAGCCTCATCACGTCGAGTTCCATGTTCGTAACCTTATCGATCGTAGCCTCGTCATCTATGCTTTGTCATAGTCGAGCGTGATTCCATATTGTCTCGTTCTTCATCTCTGTCTTCATGCTCTCCATAGCTCCCTAAATTCATAGTCTCATCGCTCACAACTTCTAGAGTTCTTTGACACATCAATCTAGTATTCTCGTTTCACCCCATCTTCTCTCCTTTATTTACATCTATGTCTTATGTTCTTGTGTTGTTCCCAGCTTCTTAAGTTCCTCTTCTCGTCGCTCCCAACATCTTGAGTTTCTACCCTCATCACATCGAGTTCCATGTTCGTAACCTTATCGGTCGTAGCCTCGTCATCTATGCTTTGTCGTAGTCTAGCGTTGGTGTGTCTGTGACTCCTAGACAATGGGTGTTTGCACAATTTACACACCAAAATCAGAGATGGAGATCGTTTTTTTATTTTTGAGATATCGGGGATTGCGTCGTAATTGGAATATGTGCAACCCTTTTGTATTCAATAGTAGACATGGAGTGAAAGCATATCTACAAAAGTTTAAGGAAGTACTAATGTGTCAATTTTCTTTATTGGAGCAAATGGAAATTCTTTCCTCAGGGGAGTGTTTGTCTTGCCTATTGGCAATTCAACATGTTCCACTACCCATGTAGTGTAGTTAGTGGGTAACCATACTCCATTGGCACACCCATTGTAACTAGACTTGTTTTTTACACACATTTATTAATATAATAGTGCGTTTTCACCAAAAGAAGAAGAAGAGAGTTAGTGAGTGACCATACTCCATTGTGACACCCATTGTAAATAGTGTTTTTCACACACATTTATTAATATAATTGTGTGTTTTCACCAAAGAGAGAGAGAGAGAGAGAGAGAGAGAGAGAGAGAGAGAGAGAGAGAGAGAGAGAGAGAGAGAGAGAGAGAGAGAGAGAGAGAGATTTCATTATGGTACATAAAGGTGAAATATGGCCCATTGGAGGACCACAAGTACAACCAATAAGATGGACTTGATTGTATGAATGCTTGAATATGGCATATATAATCGGGCGAAACATAGGCAATTTTAAAGCTCCGTCAAGGTCTTCTTTAATCCCACGATGTGCCCTTGGCCAATCCCCCCCCAAAAACAGAGATTATGAATTAAATTGAGCCCATGTATAGGGCATACCCAATTGAGAGGCGATAGACAATTAATCCAAATGATCTCTCTAACAATGTGTATACTCATTTCAAGATTGACCAAGGGCATCTGGGATATATACTGAAAACTCAAAAGAATTTTGTGGAGATTGATCAAAAAAATACTTGTGTGTATTACATACATAGTTTTCCCCGTTATTCCGTTAAGTCCTCGAGACAAGTTATACATTCTCGAGCATTTCCATTTCAATAAGTTGGCACTAACATTTATGCCTTCAATACGTTTTCATCGAGTATGAATTGCAAGCTATGACAATGAGAGAGGTATGGAATGAGGGTTGCACTCTCAACCCATTTGATTAACAACAATTGTTCAATTACAAGAACTTTGTGACTTCTAATAATAATATTACCAATGTTAGTGCATAAGAGAATTCTAATTACTCCTTCAAGTTATATGATCACAACAAATCATTAACTTTGGATGAGCTTCGTCCTATCTAGAAACGACTCATGATACCACTGACATGGGCATCAATATATTTATCCTTACGGATAAAGTAAACAATGGAACATGTTTGTATTCATGGATTCAATCATTGTTAGGGATGAGGAATAGATTCATCCACGTATCTATTTTGGAAGATTCAATCATTGCTAGGAACGAGGAACAAATTCATCCATGTATCTATTTTGGACGTTTCACCTTGAACACTAGACAAGTCTACATGATAAATATATTCCCTCACCTATGGTATGCTTGAGCTTCACCATAATGTGATGGACAAATGGTATGATATCACAAGGAACCAACATGTTTGTCATGGGATTATTGGGCGGAGCACATTTCTATTAAAGGACGGGCATGTAACCCCTTCCCATCCTCAAACACACAAACACGTCTCTCTACCATTGCGCAACCCTTTCAATGCATAGGAAAACTTCCCTCTCAACGCACCTTACTAAAGAGGTTATTGATGTCAACATGTAGGGACCCATGTGGGACTTCTCGAGACGATTTACAAAGTGCCTTCCCTAGGCATCCACAATAACTCCTACACATCTGGATACCTAACAAGGGCCTCTTATCGGTGGTCACTATCAGCCACGCATATTTTTTACCATTAGCATTTTTTTCACGGGGGTGTTGGACAAGACAATCAATCTGTGTGTGCATCAATCATGATGCCCTTAAAACAGATTGGTATCAGCCGGGCGGGGGCGGACGGATGGTCACGACTCACACCTTCTAATTTGTGATAAGCACACATTCACACATGCCAATAATCTATGTATCCATATAATTATTTTTTGAATGATCTCTCTCTCTCTCTCTCTCTCTCTCTCTCTCTCTTTCAAAGCTCTCTGTAAGTTCACTCCGGCCATCGTTTTTTTTTCTACGTTCTATAGCTCGTTGGAAAGCTCTTTGAGAGAGCTTTCTAAAGAATGTTCATTTACTGAATTCCGTTACCGTAGCGAGAAGTTATGAGCATTTTCATCCGCAGCCATCTTTACCCCACGGTTCCTCAAACGGAAGGTAGATTTTGAAGCCCTAAATCGAGTGAAAGGTACATTCTCTCTCCTTCCCTCTCTGTCTCTCTTTTCCCATAGGGTTTGTCCCTTCAATGGCAAATACTCGTAAAACCGCCGCAAAGTTTGGGGGTATAATTGATAATGAGCCGAGATCACCAACAAATCTTGATTCTAATGCAATGGACAAAATGCTTATGAGTCACTTGATTTCTCTTCAAGAAACCATAAACAAGCAAGGTGAAGAGATTAGGACGTTAATGAAAGAGAATACTAAGCTCCAAAGTGTTGTCATTGAGAATGAAAGTCTTAAACAAGTGGTTGCAAAACTTCAAGAAGAGATTCAAGAATGTAAAAGAGCTTCTTTTGAAACAAATGAGCGCCTTAACAAGATTGAGTTAAAGGAAGCATTAAAAGAAGAAAAATTGGACACGATGAGGCGGGATGTAAGTGAGATGAAAAATGTATGTACAACGAAGTCATGGGCCGATGTATGTGGTGGGGATGTGCTATCAAACTCATCTAATATGCATGTGATGCATCAAGAGAAGAATATCGAAAACATAGATGTCCGAGAATTGAAAGAACGTGAACGACGATCAAAGAACATTGTCATCCGTGGGATTAAAGAAGAGAGTATTGAAACACCCGCATCCCTTGGAAAGGCCATTGGTGAATTTTTTAGCATGCATTATGGGATGTCAGATGTGAATGTATATGGGGCACACCGAGTTGGGAAACATGGTGTTAGTCGCTCCGGAGAAAGGCCTATTGTATGCACAATGACAGATGATACAAAGCGGCGGATCATACTCGAAAATAGTTGGGTATACCTCAAAGGTACACAATGCTTTGTGAGTGAAGATCGTACTATCTCACAACAAAATGCTCGTCGTAAAGCATATGAAGAAAGATTGAAAAACAAGGTTAAGGATGTGCCTAAAGATGGAAATGTAGGCAAATAGGGACACGTGATCTATGAGACTAACCCACGCCTTTTACGACTATGCTTTTGGAATTGCAATGGATACCCATGGAATGCGGGATTTGGCATAGAGGAGTTCACCGATGACTCGGATATCACACTTCTTGTTGAGACATGGGAGCATGATACTCAAAGGATTCAAGGTTTAGGAAACTATAATGTACACTCTTTGATATGGAAGAAAAATCCAAGACAAAGAAGAGGACAAGGAGGGGTGGCATGTTTGATTAAGAAGGAAATAGAGAAATATGTGTCAATCATAAAAAATGATGAAAATAAATGCTACATATGGCTCAAAATAGAAACACCTAATGATTTGCCCACTTTTGTAGTTGGATGTTACATCCCTCATCAAGATTCTAACTTTTATGCTTGTTTGGATAAAGATCAACCTTTTGCCAATCTAGAAGATGATATTGCTTATTTCAAATCCAAAGGGGAAGTTATTGTCTTTGGTGACATGAATGCTCGTACAAGAAGTTTCCAACTTGATTCACAAGAATCTTTCATGCCACATATCTCAAGGATGCAAGAGGATATGCAAATGTATAACCGCTCTTCTAGCGATGAAAAAGATCCGGACCAATTTGGGAAATTACTCCTACAAATGTGCAATAGTACCGGATTGCTTATTGCAAATGGTATTTCCTTATGGCCCAACACTAATGGTTTTACATGTAGAAAACACAATGGAAATAGTGTGATTGACTATGTGCTACTTTCCGAATGTATTTTGGATCGTATACATAAATTCTCACTTGGTGAATGGACACCGGAATCCGATCATAGGCCTTTATGTATCGATCTCAAATGTATGCATAGGTTTGATTGTGAGAAGGCTATTGAAGATAATAAACAACCGCACTTGAGCATGAACCTTAAGCGAGCACCCATGTATTCCAAGATGGTTGAGGATATGTTACAAATGACAAAGATACAACATGGTGCCACACTAGAATGCAAATGGGAAGCTTTCAAGAAAGTCATTCTCTCATGTACAAACAAATGTTTTTCGACCAATCGCACATCTTGGAAATGCACCAAGAAACTTAGGAAAAAATGGTTTGATAAAGAATGTCATGAAGCTCGAAAGTGCCTTATGGTTTTGGATGTAGTTAAGGATAAAGAGAATTACCAAAAGCATTTGCATGAGTATAAAAGGCTTATTCAAAGAAAGAGAAGAATATGGGAAGTTACTCAACAACTTATCCAAACGCAAGAGAAAGCACATGCATGTGCTAAATTTTGGGGAAATCTAAAGGGAAAACGTATTGAGAGTTATGGTGACTTAACTCTTCACGACTTGTCTATGCATTGTAAGAATTTATATGAGTTATCTCTTGCCGGAAAGATGATGTGTTATGGTTCTCTTTCACATATGCCTCCCTTCTTTACAATTGAAGATATATGCATAGGACTTAAGAAATTGGCCTCTCGAAAGGCAAGCGATCTTCAATGTATAAAGGCTGAAATGCTCAAATGGACGGGAAAGGAAGCACATATATGGATAAGCGATATGTTTAATGATGCATTGCAACATGGTATGCCGTACGATTGGACTACAAATTGGATCAAACCTTTACATAAAGGTGGAGATATAAATAATGTAAACAACTATCGAACCATCATGGTTGGCTCATTAATGGCAAAACTATTTGGATGTATAATGGAATCAAAGATAAGTGTATGGGCTGAAAAAAGTGGTAAGAGAGCTTATGGACAAGCTGGCTTTCGGAAACACCATAGCACCATTGATCACCTTATCACCCTTCGAGTATTAATGGAGGAAAGTCGCCTTAGAGGTAAAGGTTTATATTGTTGCTTTGTAGACTTCAAGAAAGCTTTTGATATGGTACCTCGTGAGCATCTTTGGAGGCGAATGGAAGAACTTGAGGTGCCAAGTGAATATATGCTTGCAATTTCCCGAATTTATGAGAAGGTTATATGTTGTGTGCGCATGAGAGATAAACTTTCAGATTTTTTCAAAAGCACTATTGGTGTTAAGCAAGGATGCCCACTCTCACCAACACTATTTGGTCTATGCATTGATGAATTGGAAGAAATGGTTACCAAGTTTGCAAAGGAAGAATGTGTTGAAGAAGTTGCCATTGGGAATGTTGTGATTATGCTTTTGCTATATGCAGATGATGTAGTGCTTTTTGCAAATACTTTAGGAGATGCACAAAAGCTTATGAAGGCATTGGAAAAATTTTGTATGCATACTAAATTAAGTGTCAATAGCTCTAAAACAAAGATTATGCTTGTGAAGAGCCAAAAAAGAGATAAACCATGCATTATGTACAACAATGAGCCACTTGAATGTGTGGAAAGCTTCAAATATCTTGGCCTTGAAGTTCCTTCAAATCATAGATGGAATGAATGTGCTACACGCCGCTTAGAGGCGGGCAAGCGAGCATACTATGCATTTGAGAACACATGCAATCTTGGAGATATTAAGTGTTGGGTCCTCAAGAAATATCTTTTCGACACTTTGGTGACACCGGTTCTTCTCTATGGGGTGGAAGTATGGGGCGGTAGCATCCCTAAATCTATGTGGAAAGAGTTTGAAAATGTCCAAAAGCATTTTCTTACCAAGTTTCTACAAGTTAAGAAACAAACGCCCTATACCCTCCTCCTCCTTGAGACGGGATCGCTTCCCATTGAGATCATGGCCATGGAAAGGGTTGTTGAATACATGCTTAAGGTTCAAAAAAGTCCCTCACATCGACTTCCTAGAATTGCGTGGGAAGCAAGCAAAAAGATCCAAAAGACGCATAAAAGCAAAATTTTGTGTTCCGGTTGGATGCAAGATATAGAAAAATGGTTTAGTAGATGGGATGCGAGACACTTGCTTCATGATGCATCATTAGATTCCTCTGTAAATGAGGCATTTTTGCAACGCCAATGTATCATGACATGGGACAAATGTGGAGGCTCACGCTTCACACATTATACTACACATGTTGCACCTAACTACAAAACCATATTCTTCGCGGAACGGGGAAATCGTACACATCCATACATGTTAGAGCCCATACCGTTATCTTCCATTCGAACCATTGCTTCCATGCGACTTAGCTCACATGCATTGCGATGTGAAACAGGGCGTTGGGGTATAAGTGATGAGAGTGGTCGGTTATGCGCACTTTGCCCTAAACAAGTTCGCGAGTCTGAGTATCACACTTTGATACAATGCTCTGCCTTTGATCATATTCGACCATGCTTTACACATCTCTTCGATCGAGCCCAATCTTTGCATGAATTCCTCTCACAACCACAATGTGCACTCTCGATTGCAACATTCATTGGTAAAGTTCTTGAACATCGAGAGTCACTACTCACTTTCACACATATCACGTGAAATGTAATATTTTTGGTCTCATAGGTCATATTTGACCTCCGAAGACGATAATATAATCTATCTATCTATCTATCTATCTATCTCTCTTGAAGAAGCCCTGTCAAATTTCAAAGTAACAAAGCCCTAAACCCCCCTGTCAATTTTCAAAGAACAAAGCCCTAACTAAAACAATCTGTCTGGTAACACAGCCTTAAAATCCTGTCTAGAAAACTCTGGTTGCTTCTGTGATGCGTCGCGTTCTCCTCCTTCTGAAGCGGAGTGCCTACGATCTCTACATTAAGCGCCACAACGAATCCTCCATTACCGCTCTGCACCAGGTAAACAATCTTCTTCTTCTTCTTCCCCTTCTCATACATTGTTCCTTGTTATAGTATAAGCCGTTGAATTCGGCAAATTTGTTTTTTGGGTTTTCAATCGACGCCTACAAAAATGTAAAAGTTTAATTATGACAATCTAAATACTCGACAGATAAATACAATTTGATTGATTTTCTTTGATCACGTTCTTGTATGGAGAGTCTGAATTCGGATTGTAAATTGATTGCATGTTTTCTTATCACAAACCTGTTAGACTAGAAAACATAGAATTCATGTATTTTGTATATATAAATTCCATTAATTTTCGTTCACATATTTGCTGTTATATAGGAGCCATATTTTGGTTAACGATTCGATCAATTACAGAGCATTCTTCCCACACGTTGAGTGCATTTTGTTAATAAATGAATCTGGAAGCTGGAAATAAATCAGTTCTCATAGTATTGGTGTTTACCAAATATAGAAGCATCTGACTTTATATTTCTAGGTTATGGTTTCAGAGCTTATGTGTTTTATGTTTTATGTTCTTTGTTGATTATTGTCCAACAAAATATCTGGTTATACCTTGAGAGATAATAATTGAAGCATATGTTTAGTTTACATTTTGATACTATTTATTAACATTTAAGAATACATATCTCCATGGTGTCTTCTGTTGTGGAGAATCAATTGGTCTCTTGTATATCGTTCGAACTATTCTATTTGCCATCTGATTCTTTAAAATATGTGGCAGTTTTTTGTTCTATGAGAAAAAAGGTGAAGCACACAACTGTCTATAACATTCTTGACAACTTTGGGTTTTCTTCTTGTCTATGGAATCTATCGATGTGCATAACTTGTTTTTTGTTTTGAGTTTGTATTTTGCAATAAATCGATCTATTGCATATCATTCTGACTGTTCTATTTGCCAGCTGATTCTTTTAAATTGTGTAGCTATTTTTTGGTCTATAAGCAAAAACGTGAAGCACACAGTTGGTTGTCACTTTCCTGACAACTTTGGGCGTTTTTTTGTTTTGAGTTTGTATTTTCCAATTACTTCAACATGGAATGAAACATTCATATTCAGTGATGATGATTTTATTTTCATTTGTTGATTAATGGATATACAGCCATTTTTCAAGCTTACATACAAATTTTGTTTGAGAAAATTTCCTAGACCATTTGAACCTTTCAATACACATTTAATTTTTTTCAACATTTTTGCTAGACAGAGAGCAACCTTCAAGATCGACATATAATCCACGAGGCTGCAGCTCAAAAGTGTAAGGATGTCCTTGAAAGTAGGAATATTTCATTGAAGCTTATTTTTCGGGATGAGCTGCGAGAACCCATCAAGGATGTTGATCTTGTTATCACTGTTGGTGGTGATGGGACTCTATTGGAAGCCAGCCATTTCCTGGACAGTTCAATTCCTGTCCTTGGAGTTAATTCAGATCCAACCCAATGGAATGAGGTGAAGCAGTTATTCTTCATTTCCCATATGCTTGTTTGGAAGATTGCTCATCATATGTACCCACAATTTTGTTTTTTGAATAGCTATTTACGTTTGTCTTACTCTTATGTGATTTTGTTTTCTTTTAGATCATACCTATAAAGTTATCTTACTTAATTTCTTACGCCGGGTTTCTCCCTTTAAGCAGTAGAATAATCGAGGAGATTATATATCTCTAATACGATCTTATGTGCTTTCGCGATTGTTTTGTGTTCTGACTTGTCCCTATTTTGCCCTACTTTTTAGTATTTAGAACTGTTGTGATGATCATGTCTACATCTCTCTCTTATATGATCTGATACAAGAATTGATTGATATTGATAAAATGACTTACAAACACTTACTGTGCTCTTCTCGGTACAATATCTCTTGATGCATTCAATGCACGTGGTTTTAAATTGAAATATATTAGTAATTATTCTTCCAGGTAGAGGAAAAACTTGAAGAGTATGATGCAACACGAAGTGCTGGCTACTTATGTGCTGCAACAAAAGACACCTTTGAACAAGTAAAATAAATACCTAGACTACAGTGCTGGCATGGTACAAATTCACAGATCAAGAAATTTTTATCAATTTTATTATTTAACGCCAGCATACGTGTTTTTCAAAAGGTTTTGCAGGAAATTATCGAAGGGAATATACATCCTTTACATGTAAGAAGAATACTCACATGTATTAATGGGCAGCCATTGCGTATGTATGCCTTGAATGATGTTCTACTTGCGCATCCTAATCCTGCTGCTGTAACAAGATGCTCATTAAGGTATTTCTGCAGGATGTGATGTGCTCCAATTGTTTTGCCTTTTTTGTTTTGTGCCTAGTTTCCGGTAAACATGCTCTCTTTACTTAATGTTATAGAGCATACAAAAGGGGTTCTGAAAAGCCTATGTCGCCACTAGTTCATGCTCGATCAAGTGGATTACGTGTATGCACAGCAATTGGATCTACTGCTGCTATGCATTCTGCTGGTGGATGTATTATGACATCTTCATCTACAGATTTACAGTATATGGTCAGAGAGCCTATCAACCCTCATCCATTGCATCAACCTTACATGCATAAGTTTATTAGAGAGGATGAATTCCTGCGTGTTAAGTTCAGTAGCAGACAAGGGGATGCTTATGTTGATGGATCACATCTTTATTTCAGTGTTGGGTTTGGAGATGTGGTTGAGTTCTCGACAGAAGCGCCTCAACTTCAGATTTTTTTAAAGGATGAAATTTCATGCCTGTGATTGAGTTCTTATGGGTATCGAAATACCACTTCAACGCCAGATTTTCTCAAAGGATGAGTCTTTTCCTGGTCGCATAATATCATTTATGTTGTGTATATCTCAAGAGTTTTTATATGTAACTGCTTTATGTTGGTATTGTGTCATATATTCCTGTAAGGTTTACCTGTCTGTTATTGAAAACATTTAGTTTTTCACATAATTGATTATTTTACTGCATTGATATAGATTGTAACATCTGTGAAGCAATGTTTATATATCAAGGTATTATGCCCAAATTTTAAAGTTAATTTGTGCACTTGTAAGTTTGTCAATATTTTCTGATTTAGGTTGCAAATGTTATATTGAGATAGATGGACCAAGATATAAACCCTCTGACATGACGAATGAACTAATAATAAGGGCAGCAATGGTAGCGTCAGCAAAAGGCCTCACAAGAGATAAAAGTTTATGTTCACTTTTCCTTTAGTATGTAATCAGATCAGTGTCATAAGGGAGTCCCTGATGGGTTGATAGGATTTGCTTCCCTATCAATTGTATTTCTACACATTGTAATTAGTACATTATTGTTTATGAAATAAAAGTACACATTCTTTGTTACTGATCTATCCAAATAATATGAATAGCGTGAACTATTGTGCCTAAAGACTCAAATATAATAACCCTATTGTTGTCTTCCCTAATGATTTGAGGAACTCAAGTATGATGAGCTAGGTGAAAAAAAAATCAATGATGCATGACAATCCTTATAAGTTTGGTCATGCACTAGTAACTCTAGGAGCTGCCAAGAATCTTGCCCTTGATTGATGTATGAGTTCTTTTGACTACAAGAAGTTTCTCAATAATCTCTATCTAGTGCCAAGAGCTTGCAGTTTGGAATATAAATTCTTCAACTACAAGATTGATGTGTATTTTTTGTCCCCTTTGGATTGCAGTAAATTTTGTGAAAGTCTCAACTGAAACTTTGGATCCATGGCGATGTGTAGTTTGCTCGATCAATGGCTGTAAGTTGCATGGCTTGTCAAATAACTTTCTGTCATACGGCAAAGACCCATCCAAAAACAGTTACGATTCATCTAGAGGTGACAATGCAAACCCTTTCAATATATCAAGATTGTCATATTTCAGATGTCAATTTGGCTCAAAAAGCAAAATTTGTTGTTGCAACCAAAATAACTTAACGGTGCAAATGTTTCTCTTGGTATTCAAAGGTGTATGGCTGCTTTAAATAGTGGTAAGAATTGTGCTCATTGAAGTTTGATATGTGAGGTAGTGCAAGAATATGAATCATGATCCATATGGAATCCAAACACATCTAACAATGATGTATGATTAGGAGACAGAGTGGAAGGTTTGAAAAGAGAATCTGAAATTAATAGATATATAGCAAGGGTGCTATTTTTTCTAAATTTGTTCTTGGTTGTGAAACTATGATTATGCTATGAAAATAATATTAAAATTTAATGAGCTTCCTCATTGTTGTTATGTTAACTAGGTTAATTTCAATATAAATAAGGTTGGTATTTGCTCATGTGAATGGATTATGTAAAAACTAGCTACGAAATTTTTTAGGGAAAAGTACTAGGATACCCATGGAAGTTCGTCTATTTACCAAAATGCCCTTGGAAGTTCCAAATTTACCAAACTACCCCTATGCCCAAAAAATTACACTTTATTAATATAAAATAATTATACACTCAAATCTTTGGTAAATAGGACTTGTAGATTTGAGTGTATAATTACTCTATAAAGTGTAATTTTTTGGACATAGGGGTAGTTTGGTAAATTTGAAACTTCCAAAGGCATTCTGGTAAATAGACGAACTTCCAAGGGTATCCTAGTACTTTTCTCGATTTTTTATGATGATGTTTGACAATATGGATTATTTGGGAATTATTTCAAATTTATTGGGAAAATCTCCATTTATGTCATCACATGGAATTGTTCTGTCTCTATTCTGTTGCATTTTGCACGTCATCACATGGATTTGTTGGCATTGCCTTTCCACAGTTGACTTGGATAATTGATTTTGACCAATACATTATGACTTGGCCCACTTTCTGGCTATTTTTAAATTGCGACATTGAAGAATGCAACCTCTCATCCACAAATACATTTTTGCTTTCAAATTTGTTCTTTGAAAAGCAGTAACAACAAAGAATTGTGTGTCGAACATCGATTTAAACCATGAGAAACACTGTTCAGTTAATGTCTTCGGAAATTTTGATAGACGTGATTCAAGAGTCTCATGAAACAATTTGAAATGGAAACATAAATGTTCAAGGACAACGCTAACTTAAGTCAATATATGAAAGGTATGATTGCTTTACGAGATAAAGGATAGTCTTCAAACTTTGCTTTGTACCATTTGTGTGTATCAATGGCAACAATCCAAAGGTTTAGAACCTGTAAGCACATCAGAGAGCACTTTGTTTCAGACTAGAGAGAAAACAAAAGAAATATGGAGTTCAAACTAAAAATATTCAACAGGAGAGAACAAACTTACAACAACCGCAAATAAGAGCCAAGTATCGATGTTCTGCCCCCCCGTTGCGACAACAAAGCTGAAATACATTACCTACAAAAATGACACAAAAATGACAATTTACTGTGGGTGCCAAATTTGCTCATAGCAACACACATCCATATGAACCATTATAAATGATGCCATATGTATGCAAAACATCAATGTAAAGCTGCAGATACACATGACCGATTTAAGGTCACAATGTGGATGAAAAAATCATAAAGATTTATATTGAAAGAAACTTGACAAAAACAATAATGTCAGAAATGTACTAAATGCATTCTACTTGAAACAAGATATCAAGACCCATTCTATTCACTTAATCATGCATACAAACTCTACAAAATGGCATCTACTACATGCATCCCCTTGAAAAGAAAACTGGATTAATGACATTCTACATTCTACATGTACATGTGACTCTTCAACTCTGCAAAGTAATGACATGCTGATGGGACAGATTGATGACATTCTACTTTCTACATGTATATGCAAATTGTCGACTTGCACAATACTTACAAACTCTGCAAAGTAATGTGCTGATGAGACATATTCGAACCAATCACCATATGGTATCTTGTAAGCATCACGATCTTCTTTACTCTTTGATCTTAAGGAAGCCTGGAATGAGGATTTAGAAACCATTATGTTGACATTTAATACAGGAGAAAGATTTTTTTATGCTCATTGAGACTTACCAAGATCATATGACACCGAGACTGATGAATCCAACCCCAGATAAACATAGCACCACCTAACCAATAAAGCCAGCCTATTTCAAGAAAGGGTTTCCATGCCTCCATATTGATGTGAAATTCCTCACGCCTACAGGATTTTAGCCCTCGTGATGTTTTTACGAGAAATTCCTCTGCCCTTGGAAACAATGATAAAGGCGCCAAGATGTAATATCTATGCATAAAACAAACATTAGCAATGAAGATAAAGGCCTCAATAAGATGGCCCTCACACACACACCTCGTGCACGCACGGCATCACTTATCATAATGACTCGAAATTAGATTTTTGAAAGACCAACATTATAGCCATGAAACGAACAAAAACACAGGATTAGTAATGCATATAAACTTTATGTTGCTGTGATGAGTTTAAAAAAGCAAAGGTTGAGCAGCACTTTTAACTCACAATATGCCAAAGAGATAAGTGAGAATGTGCATTCTCGCATATGGGCTGAAGTTTGTGAGGAATAAGTTCTCGTAGAGCCTTCTCAAAACTTGCAGCTCTAAGAGGAACAGCAATACAAGAGATCTCCATGCTTCTTTCCCTCCCATCTTAAACTCTCCCATGAAGGAAGGCATACAAAATATGTAGGAAAGAATCATCAAGATAAGCAAGCTATTGAAAAATGTCCCCAGTATGTAGAAGTGTATAAAGAAGCTCTGTGGAACTGTTAGCCTCTGCATAAACAGACACACGCATTCATGTTTACCCTCAACCAAATGCAAGTCAGAACATTATCATCCACTTCAAATACTTCCACACATATATCACAACAGAAACGGTAGGTTTCCTCTCTGTAATTTAAATGCTGAAGACACCTTTTACAATTAGATGGTAAAACCACAACTCTCCGAAGTGATGGGAGAAGAGTCTCTTTAAAACAGTGAAATACCTCTCTAAAATGATAGAGAGGAACCTCTCCGAAAATGACAAAACAAATATGTTTCCAAAAAAATGGTAACTTGCCATTTTAACATAATAAGAAACCTCTGAACCAAAACAGTAAAAAGAAAAAGAAAAAGAATAGAAGTAGAGCTGGATTGATGTGTGTGCACATTTCTTTTACATGCATGTGTATGTGGATACTTACAAGAAATGGGGATGGTGATGATATAACTCGCTTGCCTCTGAAGAGCAGGGAGTGAAGGAATGTTTGAAGAGGAGAGGGGAAGAGGGAGAAAGACATGACCAGGATGAGAGGTATGAATATGCAGTTTGCCAGAGTTAGAGGAGGAGGCAGGGCAGAAGCTTCCATCGCCATGGACATGACCATGCAGAAGAGGTTTTCCGCTGAAAGTGTGTATGTATGAAGTATGTAGGAAATCTGTCTGGTTTTTTAATTCTTTGCATGAGGGGAAATTGTGGGACATTATTTGTATTTATGGCACCAAAAAAAAAATAGAGGAACTGTTGTGTTTCTTTATGTGGTGGGTTGGTTCCTTGGAAATTATATGAAACCCAAGGTCCACCCCACCCCACCCCGTCCCATCCCAGCCAGAATGTGTGTAAGTGCGTGTGAAAGACACGTAGAGAGAGAGAGAGAGAGAGAGAGAGAGATGAATTAAGAGATATGAATAAAGTATGCAAATTGCAATACAGAGGTGACACAGTACAAGACGTAGTGCTTGTAGTGTAACAACTTACCACTAAGGTAAGGTAATTATGATAGATAGATAGAGAGAGAGAGAGAGAGAGAGAGAGAGAGAGAGAGAGAGAGAGTGAGTGAGTGAGTGAGTGTGTGTGTGTGTGTGTGAGTACTCATCGGTTTATACAATGTCTGATTGCTTGTCAGATATTGGAGTTACATTTCTCAAAATTGTGTGTGTAAGTGTATGTGAAAGACGCGTAGGGAGAGAGAGACAAAGAGAGATGAATTTAGAGATATGAATAAAGTATGCAAATTGCAATAGAGAGGTTAGACACTACAAGACGTAGTGTAACAACTTACTGCTAAGGTAAGGTAATTACAATATATATATATATATATATATATATATATATACAGAGAGAGAGAGAGAGAGAGAGAGAGAGAGAGAGAGAGAGAGTCATTCCGCCTAATTATGGGTTTATTTGGCAACAACTACAAAATATTGCATTGATGCAAAGTCCTTTATATATATATATATATATATATATATATATATATATAGAGAGAGAGAGAGAGAGAGAGAGAGAGAGAGAGAGTCATTCCGCCTAATTATGGGTTTATTTGGCAACAACTACAAAATATTGCATTGATGCAAAGTCCTTTATATATATATATATATATATATATATATATATAGAGAGAGAGAGAGAGAGAGAGAGTCATTTCGCCTAATTATGGGTTTATTTGGCAACAACTACAAAATATTGCATTGATGCAAGGTCCCTTACCTATACATACAAGAGAACAACCGTGGATTGATTGGCAAACGTCATTGTTACAAGTGACTACTAATTCTTTTGTATCATTTCTCTGTTGAGTCTCTTGGATGGTTATCATCTAAGGCTGAAGAAGAATGAAGATTACACAAATCTGATCATGGGTGGTGGCAGATCTTACAACGTAGTTGGCATTCTAAATTGCCACTTGTAGCAAAGGTCTTCATTTGGAGAGTTTTCATTGGAGGATTGCCTTTGGGATTAGCTCTAAAGTGTCATGGATTAGCAATGGGTAATTGTTTCTTTTGCATTGTACAAATGGAAGATAGTACTCATCGATTTATACAATGTTCGATTGTTTGTCAAATTTGGAGTTACATTTCTCAAATTTGGCAGGTCTTATCACGGTGTTATTTAACACCTAGACAGTGGGTGTTTGCACAATTTACACAAGTTTACCCAAAATCAGAGATGGAGATCGTTTTTCTATTTCTGAGATATTGGGGATTGTGTTGTTGAGGAAATCCTCGCGTGTTCACGAAATGAAGTGGAACCACCGACGTCCTGGACCGGAAGGATTCGATGTTTTTAGCAACGTAAACGAGAAAGTATTGAAGATAGATAGATGGATGAAGAGAGATTGAGAGAGATTGAGATAAAGATTGAACCCTTGACTTTAGTTTTACGAGACAAGATACATCACCATTAGGATAACTCAGATCTTTGATTAAAAGTTTCTTTTTTACTTACATCACTTGCCTCCCTTACGCAAGCCCAACTATAGGCTTTTATAGGTCTCTCCATGCAAAAACTATGGGCTAAAACCATGGGTTAAAACCTCGAGCCGAAACCATGGGCTAAAACCACAGTTTTGTGCCCCCGGTTTCTATATGTTTGCTTCCTACAAAATATTGAATATAAAAAGAAAATATACAAATTCTAAAGCACTTAGTAGTGGCTTTAGTGGTAAGTTAATTTGTTTCTTATCTTGGAGGTGCAAGGTTCAAGCCTTGCTTGCACCTCTTTCTATGCTCAAAATATTACTAGGCTTTAGTCTTATATTTGCAAATGTTTGAGTACACATTACACCTTGATTTTGTTCGTTTCACACAAATTTCACACTGTTGCCGAAAATCTTCATGACATCCACCCCCACCAAATTGTACGTCCTCTGGTACGTGCCAAGAAAAGAGAGTGTGAGATTTCAGCTACGGTGATCGTTACAATTCCTCCATTTCAAGCATGTCTATTCCTTTCACTCGAACCATTGTCGCCACCCAATCCACCATATCATTCGCTCATTCTTTGATTTACCATGACCGGTTGTCATGGTCCCTTGTTCTTCTTTCGAGCATATCCGTTTAGGCTTTATGGATGTTCCACCTTTGTCCCGATCGTCTCCTTGCTCAAGGCACTTTGACCCGTCACACATTTTTGTTTTGTGTTTTTCTCCCCAAGCCTTTATCTGAATAATGATATTGACTACCCCATGCAGTACCTTCAAGTGCATGCCCACTTCGAGATCCTTACGCAACCATGCTCTATGTTTCTAACTTTGTCCACTTTCATGGTACAATCTCATGTTATTGTTGACAATCTTCACAATAGTGTCTTTGATAGATGTTTTGATCACATCCTTCGGATCCTCATGGCTCGCTTGGCCATCGCCATCCCTTGTCATATTTTGCTCAAACTCTTTGTTGCACACATCAACTTTAACCCAGTCACTATCCTTCTCTTGGGTCTTACATCGATTAATGCCCAACTCATGGGCCTCGTACCCATTGATCCTTTTTATTGAGCAAGCCTTTATTATGCTTCTCTCTTCGTCGCATGTATTAGCTTCGACCTTCGGTTCTTCGCCATCACCTCCCATCTCTTGGGTCTTACATCGGTTCTCAGACGCAACTGCCCAAGTCTCTAGAACAAGTGTAAAGAAAATTTGATCGTCGTCATTGTCTATCCTTCTTGTGATGTTCGCTCCCACCTCCTTGACCTTGTCGTTTGGGGCTTCCTCATCAACCATTACATAGGCTTCGCATCCATTGTCCTCTACAATAGATGTCGAGACCACATCCTTCGGATCCACATGGCCCACTTGGCCATTGTCATCCCTTTCTGTGCTTGGCTCGGCCTCTTTTTTGTGCACTCTATCTTGCCTTACTACCACCTTCCATCTCTTGGGTCTCATGTTGGCTTTTTGCAACTACCCAAGTCTCCGGAACATCTGTGAAGGAATCCTCGATGTGGCCATCTGCCATTAATTCTTTCATAGCCACCTCTGACTTGATGTCATTTCTTATGGCTATCTCTTCAATCTCATGGGCCTCGTACCCATTGACCCTCTTGATTGAGCAAGCTTCGATTATGCTTCTCTCTTCGTCACATGTATTCTTTTCGACCTTCTGCTCCTCGCCGACACCTTCCGTCTCTTGGGTCTCACGTTGGCTCTTTGACACAACTGCCTAAGTATCCGGAACATGTGTGGAGAAAATCTGGTCGTGATCATTGTCAACACTTATTGTCTTGTTCATAGTCGCCTCCTCGATGTTGATTTTAGTGGCGAGATCCTTCATCATGTCGATCTCACACTCTTTATCTCCCTTAATGCAAGCTTCGATTTGGTTTGCTCCATCATCTGTTGTTTCGCACACGACGCATGTTCCAAAACATTTGTCCTCCTTTGAAATGACCGTCATCGTCCTCGAGTCATCATCAATCTTCTTTTCATGTTGGATGCGTTGTTTAGGCATCTCGACTTCTTTAGATGGTTTTGATTTTTCTACGCTTGGTCTTACCAAGTCAATATCATCAAGCCATTGATGACGCATGTCGATCTTGTTGCATGCTTGCTTCACCGCAACCACCCAGTTCGCCACAAGCCCGTTCGCTTGGGTATCATCTTCGAGGAGAGTCCCCAACTTTCATCTATCCTTCATGTCCACAACCTTCAAGAAGTACAAAGTCTTGTCCTCCTCAAGCAACACTTGGTTCGTGGCGGGGAGACGACGAAACATTTGGTCGAACTCGTCCTACACCCTCGAAGCGCTCATCCTCTTATTCTTCTTTTCTATCCACTTCATCAAGGCATGTCAAGTCATCCTCGACAAATCTTCCGTCTCGAACTCCGCTAATATTGCTTTCTTGAACTCCGACCACGTTGTCTTCCCTTCTTGAAGCTCGATGGCGCGCCTTTGAATGTTGTTGGTGACCACTCTCTTGAAACTTGTGATTTGACACGCTTCAGACATGTCCCTCTGATTCATCTCCCTTTTGTATGCATCAAGGAACTTTGTAATGTTCCTTCCGTCAAATTGACCCTCGAGCTCCACGACACGGTCGACGGCCTTCTCCACGCTCGCATCGTTGTCTCGAGATCTCATCATTTGTTCAACAATCAGCATCATCATTTCGAAGTCTCCCGCTTGATTGCTTGAGGACGCCATCTCCAAGTATCGGTTGACCAAGTAAGATGTCGAGGAAATCCTTGCATGTTCACAAAATGAAGCGGGACCACCGGCGTCCTGGATCGGAAGGATTCGATGTTTTTAGCAGCGTAAGCGAGAAAGTATTGAAGATAGATAGATGGATGAAGAGAGATTGAGAGAGATTGAGATAAAGATTGAACCCTTGACTTTAGTTTTACGAGACAAGATACATCACCATTAGGATAACTCAGATCTTTGATTAAAAGTTTCTTTTTTACTTACATCACTTGCCTCCCTTACACAAGCCCAACTACAAGCTTTTATAGGTCTCTCCATGCAAAAACTATAGGCTAAAACCACGGGCTAAAACCATGGTTTTGTGCCCCCGGTTTCTATATGTTTGCTTCCTACAAAATAATGAATATGAAAAGAAAATATATAAATTCTAAAGCACTTGGTAGTGGCTTTAGTGGTAAGTTAATTTGTTTCTTATCTTGGAGGTGCAAGGTTCAAGCCTTGCTTGCACCCCTTTCTATGCTCAAAATATTACTAGGCTTCAGTCTTATATTTGCAAATGTTTGAGTACACATTACACCTTCTTGATTTTGTTCGTTTCACACAAATTTCACACCGGTTTATAAAAATGTCGGTGTGTGTGTGTGTGTGTGTGTGTGTGAGTACTCATCGGTTTATAAAATGTCGGATTGCTTGTCAGATTTGGAGTTACATTTCTCAAATTTGGCAAGTTTCATCACAGTGTTATTTGACGCCTAGACAGTGGGTATTTGCCCAAATTACACAAGTTGAAATCATATCTACAAAAGTTGAAGAGAGTATTAATGTGGCAATTTTCTTTATTGGAGCACGTGGAAATTATTTCCTCAATGGAGTGTTCATCTTGTCTATTAGCAATTCAACATGTTCCACCATAGTATGAACCATACGTGCATTGGCATTTGAGTATGGTAAATACCACACTTTTGTATTCATTATTTATTATAAGGTTAAAAAAAAATTTAAGGTAAAAGTGTAAAAAAACATAAGAATGTTTTGATAACATGCGCATTCGTTTGCATTCATACGAAAAAGAATGTTTGCCAATGCATTCAACTATATTACATACTATGTGTTCCACTACCCATGTAGTGTAGTTAGTGGGTGATTGTACTCCATTGTGACATCCATTGTAAGTAGTGTTTTTCGCACACTTTTATTAATATAATTGTGTGTTTTCACCCCAAAAAAAGGATTTGGCTATTGTTGCGACTCATCCACAGAGTAGTGTTTTGCATGTATGTGTCCTACTCTTACACCACCTTGGAGGGTTTGTTTCACTTGCCATAGAATTGTCGCCATTGTAGTAGAGACAACGTGGGCTTTTCGTCTTGTTGTATTTGTTTTCTATATATATATATATATATAGAGAGAGAGAGAGAGAGAGAGAGACCGTGTACAAGTTGACTTTTTTATTGCTAGGTAGATGACATGTGAATTTGACGTTTGTGCCATTTTTACCAACGAATATTGCAACCAGAGAGTAAGCATCCATTAAAACTTGACATTGGATACAAATGATTTCAAACCTTTGCAACCAGACGTACTTTGCCCAAGGTATAACTATGTGTTTGTCTTAATTTCCAAGTGATTAGGTAGGTGCAACAACTTTAACTAAGCATAGATAGAAGGCTTTTTCAAAATTTGAATTCATACACATATAACCATCCTTTGCTAATTTCACTTTTATAAATCACCCAATAATGCATGTAAATGTAGTATGAAATGTTATTGAGTAACTTGATGCACTTTAATCTCACATGTGGGTTAATTGATATTGTGGTGTGTATGTGTTCCTTTGTGCTACCCTTTTCGCACACCTTTTTTAGCATGCACATTTTTGTTAGATAACATGCCCCTCTGGATGGGAAGAGGAGTTCGAATCGAAGGAAAGGGAGAACTGATTCGAATGGAGTCGATGAGTAATTCGGCCAAGGACAAAAACCCAAAACCCAAAATCGAGTAATCGATTTTATGACCGATTCGGGAGACTATATTTGTAAATAGTCTAAATGTGCCCCATGTGGGCTATATTTGTAAATAGCTAGAAAGTGTTGGATAACAAGTCCCTCCATATGGAAGTGAAGCTCGAATCATGGAACATGGGAGAACCAATTCCATGGAGTCAATGAGTATTTTGGCTGAGGCCGAAATCAAAAATCGAGAATCAAGTACATAATTGATTCGGGAAACTATATTAGTAAATAGTCTAAATGTGCCCCATGTGGACTATATTTGTAAATAGCCAGAAAGTTGTATAAGTATATTGTATAAATACAACTAGGGCAAACTTTAAGTGTTGGTGAATCATTGTCGTTGATCATTATTTGTGTATAGTAACAAAGAAGGTAGTTGCCTTAGTAATTGTGTAAGATTGAGAGAGAGTGAGAGTGAGAGTGAGTAACTCTACAACAGTTTGTCTGATGAAGGAGAACTCAAGGTTGTTGCCTTGGAGCTTCACGTTTTACTCCTCCCCATATAGTGATCTAGTTTGGAGTTCAAGGACTCTCGTGGGTTTTCTTCCCTTTTTCGGGTTTTCCACGTAAAAGATCTTGTGTCTTTGTACTTGTTTTTCTGTCTGTGTACTGTCTTTGTCGATCTTTGTACCCGAACATTGGAAGTAAAACCGGTTGTGGCCGGTCACGATCCTATCAAAAAGTTGTATAAGTATAAATACAACTAGGACAAACTTTATGTGTATAACAGTCATTATTGTAATGTTACATTCTGTAGTTGCCTCGGTAACTAAGTGTAAAAGAGAGAGAGTGAGAGTAAGAGAGTGCCTACTCTGTAACTGTCTGTCTAACATATGAAGGAGAAGATCTCAAGGTCATTGCCTCGGAGTTTCTTATTGTACTTCCTCTCAACATAGTGATTTAGTTTTGGAGTTTGTGGACTCCACAAGGTTTTTTCCATTCGGGTTTTCCACGCTAAAATCTTATGTCTCTTATCTTTTCGTGTCTATTCTTCGTTTTTCTGTCTATGCACTATCCTGCACATTTCTTTGCACCCGAATACACATATGATCAACCGGTTATGGCCGGTCCCGATCCTAATAAGTGGTATCAGAGCAATGGATGATTATTTCAACGGAATGTTAAAGTTAACCGGCTCCAACTACTCAATGTGGAAGTCGAAGATGCGGAATATACTCGTGTGCAAAGACTTGTGGTTGCCGGTGCAATACGACAAGACCAAGCCAGACAAAATCAAAGCATCGACTTGGGAAGTGTTGCATCTGAACGCGGCAACATACATAAGGTGTTTTATAGACATGAGTCTATACAACAACTTTGATGAAGAGACGAGTGTCGACATCCTCTGGAAGAAGATTGGTGTAATGTTAGAGAACAAGAACGTCGTGAACAGAATCTTGGTCTTTAGAAAGATCATGAGACTCCAGTATCAGGATGGCACAGCATGGCTCATCATATGAACACCTTCCAGGGACTTATCAACCAAACCACCTCTCTAGAAGTACCTCTATCCGACGGGGTATTGGCATTACTGTTCCTGGGATCCCTTCCGAACAGCTGGGAAACGTCACATTGGGTAACGTCGGACCAGAAGGGAAGCATATATCCCTAGAGAAGGTGAAGTCGAGCTTGTTGAATGAAGAACCTCGCCGGAAGGACAGAGTCCATTGCCGACCCAATGGTCTTAGTCATGGAAATTGACATGAACTGAGGAAGAGGCTGAAATAGAAGTCCCCAAAATTGAGATAAATCGGGGGCGAGGTCGAAGTCGAGGCGGAGGCCCACGTGCTTCTATTGTGGGAAGTCAGGGCACTTTCAAAAGAATTGCCGACACTTTCAGAAAGAGAAAGGGGGAGTGATGGTGTAGAGCCGAAGAAGTTCCCAGACAAAAAGAACACCTCAACAATAGCCGCGAGTGAAGAGGAGCTATTGTTTATTAGTGAACAGAATGAAGCAAATCTCCCTGGCGAAGAATTGACATGGGTGGTCGATTTGGGTGCGTCATTCCACCTAACCCACGACCAAAACTGCTTCTCATCGTACAAAGCCAGAGACCATTGTCTTGTGAAGATGGGAAATAAAGGGCCTGCCGAATTGTCGGCATAGGAGATGTGTGTATGATGACATCAACCGGGTGTAAACTAGTGCTAAAGGATGTTTGACACGTTCCGAAGGTTCAACTAAACCTGATATGAAACCGAGCACCCGCTCTCTACCTTCTGCTTCGTTTTGTTAGCACGGACACCTCTGCTCGTGTAGGAAGCTCGTGTGCTCCCGTCAGAGGTTCCCTATTGTATCTTGGTGCGTGAGTGTGTGAGTTGTTCGATGAGCTTGTAGCTCGGCCCCGACTGAGCCAGTTGTAATTACTCTATTTCCCTAATTAATCGTTGGTACCTGTCTTGCTGATAATGGTGTGTCGTTTCTCTTCTTTCCCTTCTTGCGCTCCTTGGTCTGAGGCCTCCATGGTCCTACCTTTGTTTCGCACACACACGCGTAAATTCGCGGCACCGGCCGAAAACTGAAAGCAATCTGAGCAGACAATGGCAGTGAATACCGCGAGCAATTCGAAGAGTACTACCGAACTCAAGGTATTCGTCATGAGTACACAGTACCAAAAACGCCAAAGCTCAACGGGTTGGCCTAAAGGATGAACCGGACCATAATGGAAAGGATCGAAAGTATGTTAGCACATGCCAAGTTATCCAAGACATTCTAGGTTGAAGCGTTGATGACGGCAGCGTACGTGATAAATAGATCACCCTCGCTACCCTTGGACGGAGATGTTTCACAGTATGGACCGGCAAAGATGTGTTGTACTGACACCTGAAGGTGTTCGGTTGTCTTGCCTATGTGCATGTGACTTAAGATTGAAGGGGAAAATTAGATCCAAAAACTCGGCCATGGATATTTCTCGGCTACGACAATGATGAATTCAGCTATCGACTATGGGACCTAATCGATAAGAAAGTGATTGGGAGCTGAAATACTGTCTTCATGGAAGAAAAGACACTAGCCGATTGGGAGAAGGAAAATAAGCCTCTAGCCGTTGATTCGAGCCAAGTTTATGTTTGGTCGAATCGGACAGAAATCAATTTGATCGAAGTCGAATTCGAACCAGTCGGCCGATTAAATACTAGGCAAAATCAAGAACTAACTGAGGAACAAGTGGAACTGTCCGAACAAGGATCCGAATCCGAATCGGATGAAGAACCGACCGAAGGAATCGGACAAGAGCTGACTTTGACCGAATCGGACAGAAATCGATTTGATCGAAGTCGAATCTGAACCAGTCGACCGTTTAAATACTTAGCAAAACTGAGAACCGACTGAGGAATAAGTGGAACTGGCCGAACAAGGATCTGAATCTGATTCAGATGAAGAACTGACCAAAGGAGTCAGACAAGAGCCGACTATGTCGAACGAAGGCCAAAGATATCCTCTAAGAGAGAGAAGGTCGAGGATATCCTCTATGAAATATCATTCATAGTGATTATGTGCTACTAATTGATGAGGGGGAGCCAGAAAGCTTTGAGGAAGCTAATAACGATAGCCACAACTGAGAGTGGTTGAGTGTCATGCAAGACGAGATGGATTCCTTGCATGAGAACCACACATACGAATTGACCGAGTTGCTGAAAGGGAAGAAGGCACTTCGGAATAAGTGGGTTATACAAATTGAAGTCAAGAACAAATGAGAATCCACCCAGTTATGAAGCCCGAATTGTGGTGAAAGGCTTTCAACAAAAGAAGGGTGTCGATTTCGACAAAATATTTGCCCTAGTTGTAAAGATGACGTCAATCCAAACTGTGTTGAGCATAGCGGCCAACATGAACCTCAAAGTCGAGTAGCTAGGCGTCAAGACTGCCTTCCTTCATGGAGATTTGGAGGAAGAGATTTACATGCACCAGCAAGGAGGATTTGTGGAGAAAGGTAAAGAAAACATGGCATGCCGATTGAGGAAGAGCTTATATGGGCTGAAGCAAGCGCAAGCACCTCAGCAATAGTACTAAAAATTCGAATCCTTCATGGTGGATCACAATTTCGACAAGACACAAGCCGATCATTGTGTCTTTGTTAAGAAATATGATGGACTCAGAAGATTTTCTTATCCTCCTATTGTATGTTGTCAATATGCTAATAGTCGGACGAGACACAAAGAAAATCAGAACCTTGAGGAAGGCCTAGAGTAGGTCATTCTCGATGAAGGATATGGGTCCGGCAAAGCAAATACTGGGAATGCACATTGTTTGGGACCGGACAAAGAAGCTATTGTGGTTGTCACAGGAGAAGTACGTGACAAAGGTGCTCCAAAGATTCGACATGGAAAGCGTAAATCCGGTCAACTCGACATTGCCGATGAACTGCAAGCTAAGTAAAACCCAATAACTAAGTGTAAGGGAGAGAGAGTGTGAGTGAGTGAGTGAGAGTGAGTGAGAGTGAGAGGGTGTCTACTCTGTAACCGTTTGTCTAACAGACGAAGGAGAAGATCTCGAGGTCATTGCCTCAAAGTTTCTTATTGTACTTCCTCTCAACATAGTGATTGAGTTTTGGAGTTTGTGGACTCCACATGGTTTTTCACATTCAGGTTTTCCACACTAAATTCTTGTGTCTCTATCTTTTCGTGTCTGTTCTTCGTTTTTTTGTCTATGCACTATCATGCTCGTTTCTTTGCACCTAAATACGCATACGATCAATTGGTTGTGGCCGGTTTCAATCCTAACACTTTTTACCCCGCATCTCCACCAAGATGTGAAATGCACACAAAGAGATCAAAACCAGCATGCTTATCTTCTTACTTCTTCTTCAATTTATAGTCGATACAAAGGTACCCATTTGGGTTGGCTTAGCTACATGCGTGTTAAAAAGGGTGTGCTAAAAGGGTGGGTTGGCTTAGCAACATGCATGCTAAAAAAGGTGTGCTAAAAGGGTGGCACAAAGGAACACATGCACACCACAATACGAAGGTTGTATAAAATGTGATACCAAACTCCACACTTTTTAGCTAGATAAGATATCTACCCTATTCAAGAATGCTTACAAGTCACTTGGGCGAATGTGCCAAATTCTGGTCCATTTGCACACAGAAGGCTTGGATACATATGTAGGTCCCATTGAGTTATCAATGAATAATAGACATGGATGGTTTCATATTTTATAAATGTAATTGGGAAGGAAACTAACTCTACATTCTAGATGTATAAAATATTTCTATAAGAAATGTTAATATCAATATGAATGTCATCCAAAGGAACACTATCAAGTTATACTCCTTAATGTGTTATTAGTCAAAAGAACCATTGCCTATCATCAAGTATCTTCAAAATACTCTATTTAATCCTTCTTGTCAAGTTAATGAGAAGTGCAACTTCTTCATCTAAGACATTTATTAACATTGGCTTTTTCATGAGTGTGGTGTTTTAAACTCATGGATTATTGAAGGCAAATTATTTTATTTTATTTTTTTAAGTCAAGATTCATCGTGGTATTAATGAAAAGATGCCCAAAGGCTACAACATATCCATACAATATATTACAACCCTCCTACCCACATGAATCAACATGTCTAGTAGCGGAAACCTCATGCAAGGTCTTTTCAAGACGGGGTGGCAGAAAAAAGCCATTTTGGTGTAGCATATCTCCATTTTATTATGTCCCCAAAATAGGTGAAGACCTCTGCCTTTTTCCAAATTTCTCTAAATTGTTGTTGCTTGCGAAGCACCACATGAAGCTTGCCATGTATTGCCTCATATTGACCTCTTAGAGTATGCAAGAGCATCAACCATATCTCCTTGACTAACTCAACCGCATTCGGTTTGACATTTTGAAATACACACTTACGTCTTGCCTTCCATAATATCCAAACTACTAAAGAAGATACAGTAGACCAAACCTTGTCTTCTTCCAAACAATGGATTGGTGTAGTATAAGAGGCCTCCAACACATGTCTTCCATAAGAGAGGCGAAGAAAATCAACACAGTCCCTTTCATGATTCTGTATTTCTTCAACCAACTTTCCCCATCTCACAAAACCCCATCCCATGTGTACACCTGTTTACCATAAATAGGATGCAAAATTCTCAACACTCTTTTCCATACTACTCTAGCTATAGGGCATACCCATAAAACATGGTGCACCGTTTCATTGGGAAAACCACAATTGTCACATTTTAAATCATGGCAATGCCCCTTCATCCATGACTTCACAAGGGTGCCATAATGTACCAACAACCATCTAAACAACATAGCTTTTCTAGGAATTTGCATGGCCCATAGCCATTTCCAATAAGCATTTAACCAAGAGTGTCCTACATTACCCAAGTTCCAAAATTGCACTACAGTATGATAGGTAGTAGTAGGTATGCACTCTACAAGATGACAAGCACTGAAAATGATAAACACCCCACAAGCCTTTAGTTCCTCATATATATACTCAGGCTTGGAGGGATCATATTAGGCCGATCATTTGGCCTATCCCTTAGTGTGTCCTATACACATAAGTATGTGTGGTTAATAAGATTAAATTTAAACCATTTCTACCTTACCTAAAGATTAAATTACTACTTTGCAATTTGAAATTAATGTTGTGATTTCACCATTTAAGCATCATATCACTCTCTTGTTATTGTGTGTGTCAAATTTGTGTGTGCATGGGTGGAACCCCTAGGATTTTGGACTAGGATATGGTGAGATGGACAAAACTCGAGAAGAATAACTTGGTTAAATGAAAGAGAGTATGGAAGATTAGGGTAAACAAAATTTGAGTAGCAAAGGCTAGAGAGCAATTTGAACTCGAGACCTTTTTGCACAAGTAAATAGGATAACTCCGAGAACAATATTATAAGATAAAAAGTTATGTAGTGTTTCCCATGCAATCAAGGTTGAACATACACAATTACTTGGCGCAGATTCTTTAGCTTGCACACCCAACACCATTGAGTATTTACCTTATTGTAAGATCCTCATTATTTTCGTAGGGACAATAACCTATTTATATTCTCTTTTGAAAGAGCTAATTAACTAGATAGATAGCTTTTGGGTGTCTACAAGAGATTGGTTGTGACCCATGAGATGGGCGTAGCCCAAGGCAAAGGTCGAACTTTGAGATTTCTCAATTTTTAACAACCAAAAAGGGGGGAAGGTATAGATTTTATTTTTATTTTCAAATAATAGATAATTCATTGCATATGTAGCTAAATATCACGCATGTGTAAATGTTTCACCAATTAGGTATCATATCAATGACAACATTAATGATATATCTTTGTAAGATATATATTGATTGATTCACAAATCTATCTTCTCCCATACGTGAAAGTTGTTCACCAATTAGGCATTCCATTGGTTCGTTGTGGACATAAATAATATGTTTCTTTGATTATATGTACATATATAATCAGCTTACCTCCACATGTGCTATTCCAACATGTTATAATACTTTGGTCCCTTAGACCATATTTGAGCTTGCTTTCCCCACAATTTCAACCCTGATGTATACCTCGCACACACAGTCTATATCTTCTCTTACTTGCAACATTCATCAATATAAAAAAGCATTCAATATCAAGAGACACACCAATCCCCCCTCTCCTCCAAACACACACACACACACACATGATATATGAATGATTCATCATCGATGACACAATAAAAATAAAAAACTATCTTATTGTATATCCTTCACTTCTCATAAAAGTGGGGACAAAATGTATAACATGTATGGTCCCCCCTCTCCCCCAAACACATACACACACATGATATATGAATGAATCATCATCGATGTGACAATAAAAATAAAAATATATCTTATTGTATATCCTTCACTTCTCATAAAAGTGGGGACAAAATGTATAACATGTATGGTCCCTACTAAAAGGAGGGTATGATAGTGAACCATATATTTAAAAGTGTATGGGTAGAATTCTACCTCATATTTGTAGTTACAAAGTATGTGAAGGAAGGAACAAGAATATGACTACCTATCAGGACAAGATTTTTTATGGATCAACAAACTACTAATGGAATTTGGATGTGATGTAATTTACATGTAGAAGGGCAATAAGATCTAAGGTGTTCAAGTGCATATGCAAAATGTGCTTGAAAAGAAGACCACCAATTGATGGATGACCACTCAATTACAACTCAAATTGAGGTTAGGTTGTTGGCACAAAACCCCAAGCATGACTGGGAATTCAACCAAGACGATAGATCATGGATAAAATTTAAACCCAATTACCTTCATCCTTTAGCCATGAATCTCTTATGAATTGGATTCGCATGCTAGTGAGATTACATGAGATGTATCCTGCATGTACCAAGTGTTGCGATGAAGAGGGAAACCACATCATGCTTCACTACTAGCATAGAATGCTACAATGAAGAGGCCCAACATAAAAAAAACCCTTAAATCTTACCAACTTAATAGAAATCCTACAAGTTAATAACATGACATGTTATGCAATAGTCAACCTCCTCCAAGAAAACCATGGTACACATGAGGATTATGCTCATAACCATACATTGAGAAGCTTGCATTTTAGGACAAAAGGTTGGTGCAAAAAGAGTAAGTGCACATCAACTCACATTAACAACATATGGCATGGAAACAACCAAATCCAAAAGGAAAACAATTGAATATGCTCCTTACTCCATGCAGATGCCTACCCTCATTGGCAAATTTGTTGCAAAGTTCATTCATAAACATAAAAGCTATCGACACCACTCTCCCCCAAACGTGATCCTTAGTCTAAGTATTTTAACATTGGTAATTTGGCACTTCTTTACATTACCAGACGATAACAACTAATTCAATAACCCAAAATTCCGTACCAAAACATCTCATCACTTTACCCCTCTAAACATATGGAATGGTTATTGAGACCGCATAATTGTGGTAACGCAAGCAAATGATTTTTAGAAGCTTGGCTTTGATCCTCCAACTTAGCTTGGGAGAGCACAAATAACTAGCAATCGAGCACAAACGTTATCTTTATAATGTCATGAATTGCATCTGAGTTAACTAGGAGGTCTGTTTTACTGTTGGTGAGTTATGGGGTGTTGTGGTCTTGATCACCGCTAGTTGGAGGAGTGCCTCGGTCATTTTGTGTCAAGAGCAAGAGCGGAACCCTAACGATGTGGGATCTTTTGAGTTCTCCCTATTAGCTCGTTCTCCAACGAATTCCATGTGTTTTCGTATCCTTGGGCTAGAGGTGCTAGTATGTGTTTAGGTTGTGGTGACGGATGTGGTGCTATGTGCCATCATTTGATGTTGTGGGGGGGCTTCCATCATTATCCTTTAGGAGTACCACTTCTAGTACTCTACCAAGTGTATTGATGACTCCTAGAAATAAATGCATGTCCCAAGGGCTTGTGGACTGGACCATGAAGTGACGCATAAAGCACCTCCCACCACACTCCTCTAAGCACATTATTTTCCTCGCTTAAAATAATACCCCTTTCTCTCATACCTTCTTGTCTTTCCATGAGTTCAACAATAATGGAAACTATGCATAATCTTAGAGGTTCTTTGGATAACATCAAAAGTAATATGCATCAAGTGGGTCTCAAAAGATTGGAGTTTCATGCTGTATGGGATAAAGGAATATTTTATAGATGTTTAACTCTACATCAAAGTATTTATTTATGCCAAGAATTAGAACTTAGAAAGGGGCTCATTACCAAAATGTTTGTCTTTTATGTATAGACTTAGGGCGTTTCTTAATATTAATATAGTATCTGTTTGGAAAAAAATTAATTCAAGTGTTGATTAAGTATTGATTAAGTATGTAAGTGTCCAATATTCTCCTTGATTATTAATCGTGTCTCTTGAGTGTAGGATTTAACTCCATGTTACATACGATAATCACATTAAGAAGGCCAATATGCTTAAGGCCTAATCTAAGTGAAGGAGGCCATTAAATGACATAGATCAAAGTACAATGACATAAATTTGTATGCTTTAAATGCCATCAAATACATATAGATATAGTGGTAGTGACAATTGAACTATTCAAAAGAGGCTAGCCTATTGTAATTCTTGTACCGTATTACTAAGAAGAACCAACACATATTATAAAGTCATTCGAAGATCTATTGTAGCACTACCATAGATCAAATACACCCAACAATGTACTTAAAATTACCTTGTTGAGTTAATGAGGACTATGACTTCTTTCTTTAACCCATTTATTACCATTGTTTTTTGTTTTTAGGGAAGGTAACCATTTTCAACCCAAGGATCGTGGAAAATGACTTCATGAAGCCACTTTAGTCGCAAAATCATTTTGAGTGTACTATGAGTTAGAATGATATTAGGGTAGTTTTAGTAGAGAGAATATATACCGACACACACATGCATAACATCGGAACAGGGGTATTGATACCTCAAAGGGACCTACATATCTGTGAAAGCCTTTTGTGTACATATGCATCAAAACGTGAACAAATTTGTGTACATATGTATTTGTGTATTTAGCAATAACAAAGGTTCCTACCTCCTAATTACATAGAAATTAAGATAAGCACATAGTTATACCTCAAACATCACAAAGACTTTAATTTCTACCAATCTCAATATTTAATTGTTCCTTACTTTGTAGTTGCGACATTCATTGGTAAAAATATCAGCTACCTAACAATAAAATAAAAGTGAATTGTGTCCATTGTTTGTGTATGTGTGTTGTTATACTATAAAACAAGCATGACAAGTTGAAAACCCCATGTTTCCCCTACTACAATGGCGAGGATTTTATGGCAAGAGAAACAAACCCTGTAGGGTGGTGTAAAGCGAATAGATATAAATGCGAAGTTTTCCTTTAAGGTACTATGTAGTGTAAGGCTTTAAGACATAAATGCAAAGCTTCCCTCGAAGGTGGTGTATGGCTTTCAAACTTAAATGCAAATTATTCATCCATAGAGAACTTGTAGAAACTACAATATCTCTTGATTGTTGGGTTGGTGGTTTACACCATAGCATCAAAATCATAAAATTGAGAGAACGCAAGTTTGATTCTTACCATAGGTTAGGGCCCATCCCATAGATTGCAATCAGTCTCTCTCTCTTATTTGGTCTTATAGGCAATTTTGGCGTCTTAAAAGACGTTAATATATCTTTCTTTCTTTCTCTCGCTCTCTCTCTCACACACACACACATTCTCATTCGGACATTAGGAGGCCTTGGGTTTCATATTTTCTAATGAACCACATAAGGAAGACACTACCCTTGTTTTTGTGCATGAATGACCCCAAAACACTTGGGTTTCATATTTTCTAATGAACCACATAAGGAAGACACTACCCTTGTTTTTGTGCATGAATGTCCCCAAAACACTTGGGTCTCATATTTTCTAATGAACCAGATAAGAAAGATAGAACTACCTTGCTTTTGTGCATGAATGTCCCCAAAACACAAAGGAGGAGGAAATTTTAACAGTCAGGGAACTCAAGCCATATACATACATAGTACATAACATTCTCGAATGCATTTGCAGAACATTCTTTTTTCATACGTTTTCAAACGAATACGTATGTTATAAAAACATACTTATGTTTTGTTTATTATATTTTTTAACCTTAACTTTCTTACCTTAGAAAACAGTTTTAGCTTATAATAAATAATGAATACAAAAGTATGGTATTGCTGCTATTTACCATACGCGAATGCGAAGGCACGTATGGTTCATACTATGTATACATATTTTATATATAGTTCAGCTGAAAACCTCTCTGTATACCTGTTTTGTGTGTAATGATGGAGCTGGAGGGCTCTCCCCTGTTTCCTCTTCCCCGGACTTTGGCAAACAATAGCTAGGATTAGAGCTATGAATTATAGAAAATAGAACATAGAATAGACATATCTTGATTTACAAATTCCATTACCTTTTTATCACATATTGGCTGTAACTTAGGAGCCATATTTTGATTATCAAAGTGATCAATTACAGAGCACCATTTTCATATTCATTTTGGTTGTAGTTTAGAGACCAGTTTAACGACATTTGATCAATTTTCGGATTTAGGTATGTAAATAAGCCCAGAGTATATAGGGGCCAAAGTATAAAAAGAACGTAAAAAATAAAAAAAAACAGCAAAAGGTAAGAATACAGCCTAAAGCAACGATATTTTCTCATTGATCTATTTACCATTATAAAATAATACACTGGCTGTTCACGTCATTTGGGATAATCAATAGGCTTATATCACTCACTTGGCTTCCTTTGGATTTTATGCTCTAGTATCACGTTTCTGGAGACTTCATTAAGCACCATAATCACCATGCCTTGAATAATAAATGAGTTGCATTTGATGAAACCACTATGTGCATCTATAACTGGTTATGTATTTTGTTTTGCTGGCAAGTGAGCTATAATGTATCATGCCAAAATTTGAGTCAACAGTGTTATTAACTGCAATGAATGGGTTAAACTTTTATACAAAAATAGCTTAAATGGCTAGACAAGTCCGTTGTATTGGTTTTTGTCAAGTATACAAAGCATCTGAAGCATCTACCAAAACATTCATTTGAAGAAATGCTTGATTATTTATACTTGGATATGGTTTCAGAGCTTATGCATTTTAGTTTTTATATTCTTTATGGATTATTCTCTGATAAAGAACATGATTATACCTTGAAAGATAATGATTGAAGCATTCATACTTATTTGTGCATGTTTCATACATATGTTGATAGTAACCATTAATATTTAAGAATACACATCTCTTGTATATCATTTGAACTGTTCTATTTTATAGTGGATTCTTTATAAAGATATAGCAATTTTTTGTTCTATAAGAAAAAATGTGAAGCACACAGATTCCTATACCATTTTTGATAATTTTAAGTTTTATTCTTGGTTATGGATCCTATCAATGAACATAACTTGTCTTTGTTTTTGAGTTTGTATTTTACAATCAATTCATTTCTTGTGTATCATTCTGAGTTTCCTATTTCCCAGTTGAATCCTTAAAAATATATAACAATTTTTTTGGCCTATGAGAGAAAGGGTGAATCACAAAGCTACCCTTTAATTTAAAAGAAGAAGGGTATATCAAAATTTGACTGACCTTTAATAAAGCCATTACGAAAATTTTAGTACAAAAGATAAATTAGATCTATTTTTCTTTTGTGGATATTGGTATTTCGTAAAGTTAGGAGGGCGTAGATGATAGTAGGTCATAGACGCGCGAGATTTTCGATACTAACCCTTTTATTATATGAGACAATCTAGTGCTTGCTCAATATATGTAGGTTAACACAATTTATAAGTTCATTGTGATGTTGGACACATTTATTTTATATACCAATATGTATTATTCACAATAAGTTGTTTGAAACTGTGGATTATGTTGGAATTTGTGTTGGCAATATGTAAAAACTAGGGGGGGGGCATCTCTAGTTATATGCCAAGGTGCTTCCTTTGCATGTCATCACATGAATTTGTTCGCCTTGCCTTGCTATAGTTGTTGGCTTAGACAATTGATGTCGAATGTTGCATTATGATTTGGCCTACTTTCTAGCAGGTACTGCAGCTTGTTAATATTGAAGAATTTAACATTTCATCCACAAGTTCTTTTCTCTTTTCGAATTCCTTTCTTAAAGGCATAGAGAAGAGTACACCAAGCAACAAAGCATGGCAAAGAGCACTTACAACAAAGAAGTGTGTGTAGAATATCGATCTAAACCATGACAAAACATTGCTGGACTCATCATCTTTGAAAATTTGATAGAAACTACTCGAGAGTTCTCATGAAACAATTTGAAACCCCAATAAATGTTTCAATGACAATAGGTCCAATCAATATACAAAAGGTATTATTGCTTTACGAGATACAGGATAGTCTTCAAATTTTGCTTTGTACCATTTGTGTGTATCAATGGCGACTATCCAAAGGTTTAGAACCTGTATGGGCACCAACCAATATTTTATTTCTTCAAGGCATGTGCTCTAGAGAGAGAAGTAACAGAATACAACACTCACGAGGAGAGAATCACTAGAAACAAAGAAGAAGAAAAGGAGGACGGAGTATTGATGGTTTTACACAAAAGGAGAGAACAAACTTACAACAACCGCAAATAATAGCCAAGAATCAATATTTCGACCCCCTGTTGCCACTATAAAGCTGAAATACATCACCTACAAAAATATAATTTGCCAATGGTTGGTGCCAATCTTGGGTTTGGATTAACCCCGTTCTAATTTGTAAGACATGCAAAATATGAACTTTGTATACAGTTTTAGCTCATTGCAAGAAAATATACACATAAGTACTACAACATGCATCATAAATGATATCATACGTATGTATAGCACCAACATATATGCACATGATCAATCTGGTGTGATGGTGTGGGGAAAAAACCCATGAAGACTTACATCAATGGCAACTTGACAAAAGAAAATAGTGCCAAAGGGTACTAAAGGCATCCCCTTGAAGCATGACATTGATGCCCATTCAAATCACATACATTTACAAACTTCGGACAATGGTATGTACTTAATGCATCTCTTTGGGATAAAACTAGATTGATGAGATTCTAATTTTCTACATGTACATATAAATCTTCATTGTAATACTTACAAACTCTGCAAAGTAATGCGCTGAGGAGACATATTCGAACCAATCACCATATGGTATCTTATAAACATTGCGATCTTCTTTACTCTTTGATCTTAAGGAAGCCTGGCATGAGGATTTCAAAACCATGACATTGGCATTTAAAATACGGGCGAGAAGATTTTTCATACTCTTTGAAACTTACCAAGATCATATGACATCGAAACTGATGAAACCATCCCCAGATAAATATAAGACCGCCTAACCAATAAAGCCAGCCTATTTCAAGTAAGGATTTCCATGCCTCGCTATCAATGTGGAGTTCCTCATGCCTATAAGACTTCAGTCCTCGGAATGTTTTTACAAGCATTTCCTCTGCCCTTGGAAACAATGACAAAGGTGCCAGGACATAGTACCTGTGCATAAAACCACAAATAAAAAAATGTTCTTTGTGAGAAATGGTAAAGACCCCAATACAATGATGCGTGCACGCGCATACACATTCATTTATCACATTTGGTATTAGATTTTTGGAAGATGAACATTAATGTTGTGTGTTGGTGTGACAGGTCCATAAAAGTTATGGATAAGCGACAATTTAACTAACTCACAGTAGGCCAAGGAGATAAACAAGAACATGCATCCTGGCAAATGGGCTGAACTTTGTGACGAATAAGTTCTCGTAGAGCCTTCTCAAAATTTGCAATTCCAAGAGGAACAAGAACACAAGGGATCTCCATGCTTCTTGCCTTCCCATCTTGAACTCACCCATGAAGGAGGGCATACAAAATATATAGCAAAGCATCATCGACAGAAGCAAGCCGTTAAAAAATGTCCCTAGTATATAGAAGTGTATAAAGAAGCTCTGAGGAACTGTTAAGTTCTGCACCCAAAAACAAGATGGTTATGGTACAGTAACTCTCTAAACATTGGTAAAGAAACCTTTAAGAATGGCAAGGTACCTCGGACCCAATATGGCTAAAATGCATGTTTAAACATGATTCTTATAAACCAGTCAGCTTTACAGTTTCTAAACAAACAAGAGTGCTCTCCGGTGATTTTACAAAGGTTCAATAAAGCATCTCTAGTTGCTAGAGACAATTGTGAAGTTGTCTTTCTTGGTCTGGAAAAATCTAAACCTTCAGAGCTTTTGAGCCAAACCCCATAAGGTGTGGTCAAGAACTGCAAACCTCACACTTTCTATCCAATAGATTAAATCACTGGGCATTTGTCAATGGTGATCATCCTGTAAATCCCCAAGGGAGTTAAATGACATCAATAAATCCTTTCTAATATTGACGTTAAAACCATTCATGTGTTATCTTTTTGCGACCATCAATAAAACACATCACAAAATGATAATTCTCTTCAGACACTACTTATATCATACAAAAAATGGCAGCTTAATGATAATTCTCTTCAGACACTACTTATATCATACAAAAAATGGCAGCTTACCTCTAATTTAAATGCCAAAAACAGCTTTCAAATTAGATGGTGAAACACGCCTCCAAAGTGGTCTAAAAAACATCTCTAAAAAGGTGAAATACCTCTCTAAAATGGTAGAGGGGGAACCTGTCCTAAAATGGCCAGATGCCTCTCCTAAAATGGTGGAACACCTCCAAAAATGGCAAATAAATACCTCTCTCCAAAATGATCAGATACCACTTTAAATTGATAAGAAAACTTCGATAAAACACATCTATAAATTAAAATGGTGAAAACTCGCTCTCTTTTAGAGAACCCAGTTCAAATAGAAAAAGATTTTATATGTGTGCATAATATTTATGTATACAGTATATGTATACTTACAAGAAGTGGCGAACGTGATAATAGAACAAGCTTGCCTCTGAAGAGCAAAGAGCGAAGGAATTGTTGAAGAGGAGAGGGGACGAGAGAGAAAAACATGGCTAGGATTTGTGATAAGCAAAACTGAGTTCCGTGCAATCAATTTACAATCTAAATACACACTCCCATTCGAGAATATGATCAAAGAAAATCAGCCCAATTTGATAAAGAAGCAAATGGCTTATAAAATAACAACTTGAAAAATGATCCCTTTGGAATGTTGCTAGCATTAGCTGCTAGATATTTACCCATCAAGTACTTACATTTTCATGATTAAGCAGTTTAAATTGTGTAAAACAATGCACTCCACAGATGACAATGTGTTATATCTGGGTTTAGGGTTCTAGACAGGGTTTTAAGGCTGTGTTATATCTGACAGAGGGTTCTTCTTCTCCTTCTTCTTCTAGACATCATCCAAAAATAGGCACAAACACTCTCTCTCATTAGCACCAAGTATGGCACCAAGTATGTGTGTGTGATATACAAATTAGAAGATTTGTTCATCCATTTGTCCGGGAGACATTGTCTTGCCTAGTGTTGCTGGATACATTGCACCATTTTGAGTCATGAAAGGGTCATAATTGAGACTTCCAATACATAAAATTGTCCTTCAATTTACTACCAATCTAGTCAATCAATTAAACATTTGTAACATCAACACCCGGTGGATGCCCCAAATGTCGATAAGTTAATCCTCGTGTAATCACTAACCCTCAGCATCCCAAACATTCCAAATCACTTTGTGTACAAGAAATAAGGCGAGACTTCCGCCAATTTATATGCAACCCTAAAGCCAAGGCAAATTGATCCCAAATTTGCACACTCTTTTCAAGATTTTCTTTTGAGCCTTGTGCAGAAACATAAAAGAATCATCAGCCAATGCTTGTACCACCATTTGTCCACCAGAAGGAATATGCAAACCCACAATATCACAATTGGTTGCAAGATTGGACAACATTACTAACAAAGGATGTGTAAAATGTCAACCTTGAATGTTGGTCTCAATATAAAGGAAGAATGCCTATTGATCGTATCCAACCTTATCTCATTACCAATATGAGTAGAAATGGTCGTAGAGCCCTTACACTACTTCGCACTCGATCTCACAAGTTAGGTATTGAAGTTGCATCATGGTATCAAAATGTAACTAATTTGAAGGCATGCAAAATATGCAATGAAGGCATGGTAGAGGATGAATGGCACTTGCTCTTCACATGCTCGACATATAGTGCAATTTGTTCAAGATATGTTGACATACTAAGAGGGAGTGATAACTTAAGTGCCATACTTAAGACACCACCGAGAAGGTTGAGCTCATATGTGCATGCTTTATTCGCACATAGAGACTTTGTGCTTCAATGTATGAATACCCCTTCTTAGGAAGGAGACACATATCAAGAACACATGTATACTCTAGTCCCATAGGTCAAAATTTGCCTCTTTATGGACGATAAAAATTCTAAATGTAATTCTAATTCAACCATAAAATGCCCTAACTGACCACATAAAAAAATGTCCTTCAAAAGTTTCCCACTAAAGCTTAAAACAAAATTGACCAAATCGAGATGTCTCTATACTCAACCATCATGGAAGTTTACAACAAATGTCTCATAACATGCAAAATCTACATTTGAAAGAATTAACGCAAGTAACCAAAACTTTACCAATTTGAGACATTGATTCTGGTAGTGATTCCCTAAAGAATGAGTTACTACGATCAACAACCACCCAATTTGGACATTGTTGTTTCAATAAATCTTTATAATCAACCATAGGAACCCATTCCATCACATGCACTAATCTTCTATAAAAAAAGATTGGTACCTTCGCTATCAAAGTCGTACAATGTTTTGATGATAAAAAACCACATCATAGAAACCTCTTGGACCCACATACACCCATAGGCATTATGAATAAGCTCAACCACCGCTTAATCCATGATACAAAAGGAAGTTTACTAGTGAAATACAAAATAACACAATGATCATAAAACGTGTCAAAAGTTGCTAACATGGACTTGGTCTCTACCACCACATCTACAACATCCTCTTCTACACAATCTTTAACATATTTCTCATTTTTTCATAAAATTAGAAAGCAAAGCATTAACAAAATCACAACGATTATTAACATCATAATCATCCCTAATAACATCTTTCCCACCGAGAATTGCAACATACGATGTTTTCTCATTATTTGTAGAATCAATACATTTTTGCCGTTTGTAAATTTCACAACCATCATTACTACCACATCCATAAACAATCATCAACTTGCTTTGGGTCCTCTTTCCTCCCTTTTTTTTTGCTTACTTGTGATTCAAAGGCTGCCAGACCTCCTACAAAGAGAAGAGAGTCGAATGAACATCTTAGCCATTGGCGGGAGTTTCGCTCGCATCTAATCCTCAATTATTGTTCACCTTGCTTAGATCATGCTAGGTGAGCAACAACCGCTTCGTCATGGGACTGACTTATGGGCTAACAGGTCACACTTTGGCCAAGTATCCTACGAAAATGCTTACAAAGATCATGAGAACAAACTCGAGACAATCACAATTTTCCTTGTAACTTTTTGCAGTGACTATGAAACTTAACATCCAAATAATCAATGGAAAAATCTCTTATCGAGCTTCGCAACGAGAAAAACAATCACAAAAAACAGAGTTTCAAGTTCAACATCACATGAGAAACATGTTTCGACACTATTATTGGAACGTCATCGTTTTTTTTCTTCCCCCCTCACACACACAGTCTCTCTCTCTCTCTCTCTCTCTCTCTACGCACTATATGAACAAGTGTCTGGGTGTGTTCGATGCCCAAGTGGCCTATCCAATTGTTTCACTAGTACTATTGGTGTAAAACAAGGTTGCCCCCTATCTCCGACTCTTTTTGGGATCTACATTGATGAGATCGTGTATTTTATTGCTTGTAAGGGAGGCAATGGTGTCGTGAAGTACGAAAGCTTCACATTAAAAGTCTACAATAAGATAAATACGTAACTAAAATAACATTTGATAATGTTTTATATATAAAGATAATATTAACAACACATATGTTAATATTAGATATATATGTAAAGAAAAATAATATATATATATATTGATAAATATATTATATTACATAAACAAGAGAGGACTTGAACCAATAACCCCGCCCTATGACTCTCAAATCTTACCATTTACTCTATACTAGTAATATACCTAAATAATAAAGCATATTTTATATTACATAAAGGATTTGCTTCATGATATAAAAATAAAGTTGTATGTTGTATTCAATGGTATTTTGAGACTCAAACCTACAACATCATACACCCAAGTCAACACACCTACCATTAGGCTAGGTCCTTTCTCTTTAAGATTACATTTTCATGTTTATTGTTATTGCATATATTGTTTCATACATAAAAGCTCAAATGAGCAAGATGTTTATCATGCATCACATGTAATGCATGAACGCCAAATGGCGATCATGCATCACATGCATGTCTTGTACCCTCCAGTGCATCATATGCATGGGGGCACCTATTTAAAGGGTGAAAGAGAAGATCAAAGAGAGATATGTATGAGATATCAATCAAATTATGTATTACATAAGAGATATCATAAAAATACATAAAGAAGGGAAGAAGTTTAACATAAAGGTGGAGCTCTAGCTTGGCGGTCGTGGTGGTCAACTCTCAACAAGAGGGAGGCGGTTCGAGCCTTATCTTCATCAAAATATTGAAGTGAAGATTGTAGTGGTCTACGATCAAGAAAGAGAAGAGCGATTACCTTGCAAGACAAAGTTCACTTTAACCTCGATGTTAGTAAAGGCACTTTTTCAACTTGTAGTCTTTATCCACAGGATACATAGCCAACCACATGATAGAATATCCCATCAAACCTTTAAGGCCTCTCGATCATTGTATGAGTCCGCTATACTAGCTCATGGTATGTCACGATGGTGAGTTGGCTTCTTGCGAACGGTCTAGACATTAATAACCTCCCTCCCCTTAGGTACTGACAGGAACTACGCGCTCCCGATGAACAACGCTCGGCCACAACCAAGCTTAGAATCAAACACAGAAAAATGGGAATGAAGGCACGACACAATGGAGAGAAGAGTACACAAGATGTTAACGTGGAAAACCCAAACTAGGGAAAAACCACGGCAACCCACAGACTGCAAACTATCACTATATCACAATGTACAATGGTAAAGCACCGAGGCAATGACCTCGAGCTTGTTATCTTCGCCACGGGCGGCGGTTACAACAGAGGCAACAACCTCTTCCTCTCTCTCTCTCTCTCTCTCTCTCTCTCTCTGTACACTGTTGCGCTCTAATCTTGCGCCAACAAGAATGACAACATTATACACTAAGTTTTCCCTAAGTCATATTTATACTAAAATGACTTTTTGGCTATTTACAAATATAGCCCCGATGGACTCTCAGAAACATATTTACGAATATGTCCCTTCATCCGGTGAGCACTCCTCACCGGGCCTGCATCATCCGGCGCTTGCCGGGCACTCATCATCTGGTTCTCACCGGGTCTTCCGTTTCCGGGTACTCCTCATCCGGTTCTCACCGGGTCTTCCGTTGCCGGGTACTCCTCATCCGGTTCTCACCGGGTCTTCCGTTTCCGGGTACTCCTTATCCGGTTCTCACCGGGTCTTCCGTTGCTGGGTACTCCTCATCCGGTTCTCACCGGGTCTTCTCACTTCCCATCCGGAGGGACTTGTTTCCTAACAGGTTCCCCCTTCACTCTGGCATGGGATGTCGTACTAGTCCGACCCACTTCCGACATGCATCCAGCTTGTCAGTACAGTAGCATTGTCGGGGAGCCTGCTTCAGTCCGTACAGGCTCTTCTTCAACCGGCAAACCAGTTGCTCCTTCCCTTTCTCCACGAATCCTTCCGGTTGCTGCATGTAGATCTCCTCTTCGAGGTCACCGTGAAGGAATGTCGTCTTCACGTCCAACTGCTCTACCTCGAGGTTCATGCTTGCCGCTATACTCAGCACCGTCCGGATGGAGGTCATCTTTACTACCGGGGCAAATATCTCGTCGAAGTCCACGCCCTTCTTCTGCTAGAACCCCTTCACCACAATCCTGGCTTTGTATCTTGGGGGGTTGTCGGCATCTCCCGGTTTCAACTTGTACACCCACTTGTTTCGGAGTGCCCGCTTTCCTTTCGACAACTCCACCAATTTGTACGTATGGTTCTCATGTAGGGAATCCATCTCATCCTGCATGGCACTTAAACCATTTTCGGCTGTGGGTGTCATCCTTCGCTTCTTCGAAGCTTTGTAGCTCCCCCTCATCGGTTAGCAGCACATGGTCTGGATACGGAAATCTCCGGGGGGCCCTTCTCTCTCTGAGAGGATATCTTCGTCTCTGGGCTTCGATAACCGGCTCCTCCATTTGCTCTTCATCCGAATCCGATTCGGGGTCTTGGCCGGTTCCGGTTTCAGCTTCCTCTACTTCTTCTTCTGCCGGTTCAGTATCCTCACTGTAACCGGCTGGTTCCTCGAGTGCTAACCGGTCTCTTGCCGATTGGGTCAGCTCATCGTAGAATCGATCCTTACTCGTCGACTCGGAGTTCATAATCTTCTTCTCTGACTCCCAGTCGGCGAGCGTCTTGTCCTCCATGAAGATAATATCTCGACTCCGGAATACCTTCTTGTCGACTAGGTCCCACACTCGGTAGCCGAACTCATCGTCGCCGTAACCGAGGAATATGCATGGTCGGGTCTTCGAATCTAGTTTTCCTCTCTGGTCCTTACCTACATGCACATACGCAAGACACTCGAATACCTTCAGATGCCGGTAGGACACTTCCTTACCGGTCCAAACTCTCTGTGGCGTGTCTCCGTCCAAGGGTACTGAGGGTGATCTGTTTATCACATATGTTGTCGTCGACAGTGCCTCAGCCCAAAACTTCTTGGGTAGTTTTGCATGCGCCAACATACTCCGGACCCTCTCCATTATGGTCCGGTTCATCCTCTCGGCCAGCCCGTTTAGTTCCGGCGTCTCCGGCACAGTAAATTCGAGCCGGATTCCCTTCGAGCGACAGTACTCCTCAAACTGCCCCCGATATTCACCTCCGTTATCTGCTCAAACCGCCTTTAGCTTTCGGCCAGTTTCTCCTTCCACTCTTGCATGGAGCTCTTTGAAGACGGATAGCACCTGATCCTTCGTCTTCAACGGTGTGGCCCACAACTTCTGGTTGTGGTCATCTATGAACGTCACGAAGTACTGCAATCCAGCATGTGACTTCGTGTCCACTTGACATAAATCAGTATGCACCAACTCCAGTGGTGCATTACGTCTCATCGGTGGCCTCGATCGGAAGGAGGTCCAGTTTTGTTTACCAGCCAGACAATCAGTGCACTTCTCCAAGTGCATGTTCTTCACTGGAATGAGGTTGTCTTCTGCAAGCCTCTTCATCCCCTTCTCGCTCATGTGACACAGCCTCTTATGCCACAGCTCACCGACAGTGTTGGATGCCACGTTCACTTCCTCCGGACATAACCGGGCATTCATCAAGTACGACGTGTTGACCTTCCAGGCCCGAGCCACAATCAGGCTCCCTTTGTTGAACTTCATAACACCATTCCGGATGCTACTTGTGTAGCCTTCATCATCTAGGCGACCGACTGATATCAAGTTCAAACGAACCTCCGGAACGTGTCAGACATCCTTCAGCAACAGCTTGCATCCGGTTGGTGTTGTCAACCACACGTCTCCTATGCCGACAATTCGGCATGTACCTTCATTCCCCATCTAGACACAGCCGTGATCACCGGCTAAGTAGGATGAGAAGCATTTCCGGTCCGGGGTAAGATGGAACGGCGCTCCGGAGTCAACCACCCAGGTCATCTCGTCGTTGGCAAGGTTTAGCTCACTCTCCTCAGTGATGAGCATCAACTCTTCTTCACTTGCCGTGATTGCCGTCGTTCCCTTCTGGTCCGGCCCCCTCCGGTCTTTACCGTTCCGGTCCGGTGTCCCCTTCGAATAAGTACCGTCGGTTTCCTTGTCTTTTCGGAAATGCCGACAGTTCTTCTGGAAGTGTCTCGGCTTGCCGCAATAGAAGCAAGTAGGCCTCCCCCTTGACTTTAACCGTGTCCCTGACTTTTCCTGATTCTAGGGACTATGGTTCCTTTGTCTTCCGCGTTCCGATTCGGTAAGGAACGCTTTGGTGTCGGAGCTCGTATCCTTATCTTTCCGATGCACCTCCTCATCTAGCAAGCTCGACTTCACTCTTGCTAGGGATAACCGTTTCCCTTCCGGCCCGGCGTTGCCCAAAGTGACAACCAACGTCTCCCAGCTATTCGGGAGGGAACCGAGCAGGAGTAGCACTAGTACCTCATCAGCAAGAGGTACTTCCAATGATGTTGCATGGTGTATCAGCCCCTGGAAAGCATTCATGTGCTCCGCTATGCTGGAGCCATCTTGGTACTGCAATCTTACTAGTTTCCGGAATACTGAAACCTGGTTAACAGCATTCTTGTTTTGAAACATAATGCCGATCTTCTCCCAGAGCTCATGAGCCTTGCTCTCTTTATTGGAGTTGTTGTATAGGCTCATGTCGATGAAGCACCGTATGTACGTCGTTGTCTTCATGTGCATCACCTCCCATATCGTGGCGTTGATTTAGTCCGGTCTCTTGTCCCCGAACTGAATCGGCAACCAAAGATCTTTAACCACGAGCATGTCCCTCATCTTCGACTTCCACACGGAATAGTTGGAGCCGGTGAGCTTGAACATGCCTCCCAGCGATTCGTCCATTTTCTGTGTCGTTTCGCTCTGATACCACTTTGACAGGAACTACACGCTCCCGATGAACAACGCTCGGCCACAACCAAGCTTAGAATCAAACACAGAAAAATGGGAATGAAGGCACGACACAATGGAGAGAAGAGTACACAAGATGTTAACGTGGAAAACCCAAACTAGGGAAAAACCACGGCAACCCACAGACTGCAAACTATCACTATATCACAATGTACAATGGTAAAGCACCGAGGCAACGACCTCGAGCTTGTTATCTTCGCCACGGGCGGCGGTTACAACAGAGGCAACGACCTCTTCCTCTCTCTCTCTCTCTGTACACTATTGCGCTCTAATCTTGTGCCAACAAAAATGACAACATTATACACTAAGTTTGCCCTAAGTCATATTTATACTAAAATGACTTTTTGGCTATTTACAAATATAGCCCCGATGGACTCTCAGAAACATATTTACGAATATGTCCCTTCATCCGGTGAGCACTCCTCACCGGGCCTGCATCATCCGACGCTTGTCGGGCACTCATCATCCGGTTCTCACCGGGTCTTCCGTTTCCGGGTATTCCTCATCTGGTTCTCACCGGGTCTTTCGTTTCCGAGTACTCCTCATCCGGTTCTCACCGGGTCTTCCGTTGCCGGGTACTCCTCATCCGGTTCTGTTGGGAGACAGGTCCCTCCGAATGGGAAGGGAGAAGAACGGTATGAGGAGTACCCGGCTACGGAGAGCTGGATGATACAGACCCGGTGAAGACCGGATGAGGAGTACCCGGCTACGGAGAGCCGGATGATATAGACCCGATGAAGACCGGATGAGGAGTACCCGGCTACGGAGAGCCGGATGGTGCAGGCCCGGTGAGAACCGGATGAGAAGCATCCGGCTACGGAGAGCCGGATGATGCAGACCCGGTGAGTACCGGAGGAAGAGACATATTCGTAAATATGTTTCTGAGAGCCCATCGAGGCTACATTTGTAAATAGCCAAAAAGTCATATTAGTATAAATATGACTTAGGGCAAACTTTTTTGATGTGGTCATTGTTGTCATTTTTTCTTGTTGGTGCAAGAAGAAGAGAGAGCGCTGTCGGGGTTGCTACGCCCTTGCGTGCAGAAAGGAGGAGGGACCACGGGGGTCTTGGACCGAAGAGCAAGAGAGAGGGAGAGGAGAAGGAGAGACCCGATTACACGGAACCGAAGATTGCACAGGGACACGGCCCAACAAACAGGGATCACAAATAAACGCCGACACAGATGGACGCAACCACTGAAGATATGTACTTATGAATGCAGGAAAATAACAGCTAAAGTGTTACAACCCACGGTGGGGCACTAAATAGATACTAACGAAAACGAACAGGGCGGCGAACAGATGCCGACCCCTATATGTCGCGACGCACGGAAAGGGGAAAACAGGTCGGAGGTGCTGCAGGACGCACTCGGGGCGTTCCACGGAACAGCGCAAGCCTCCTCGAAACCTGCACAGGTACACGATGGAGCAGAAGACAGAGAGAGCAGGAGTGAGAGAGGAGCTTCGAAATCGGTTCGGCAGCACTTCCTCCTCTCCGCGCGAGATGTCCCACTTCTATTCTCCCTCTTCCTTTTATAGCCCGTCAAGAGGCCGTTTGGCATTAACTGCATACCAACCGACACTACCCACCTAGGATCCTCGTATGTACTTCTTGGCGCGCGCGTGTGTAGAGCCGTTTCCCTCGCCTTGTTCCTCCGATTCCTCTTGTGGGCGGTTTTCTTCACGACATCCGCCCCCACCTAACCGCGCATCCACCGGCATGCGCCAAATTAAGTTGGCACGGAGAAAACCGGCCCGTCTTTACTCTTCGCCTGCCGGCCCTTCCTCGGCCTCGGATCGGTCGTCGCTGCTGTCCAGGAGAATCGGGTCGGGTTCGTCGTCGTGCCGCTTCTTGAAAGCTTTGATCCTCTTCCCGGCCACGGGTATCGCTATTCTCGTACCGTCGAGTTCCGCCAGATGATACGTCCCGTTGTCGTTGGCGCTCTGTACCGTGTACGGCCCGAACCATCTCTGTGCGAACTTCCGCGTTGCTCGGTGCTGGTTGTCGAGGCTGCTGTCGTAGACGAGCACCCAGTCACCTTCGTCGATTTTCTTTGGTCGTAGCCGGTGCGTTCGGTCGAACCGGGCTTTGTTCTTTGTCCTCGCCACCCGGAGCTTCTCCGTAGCCAGTGCCACGTCCTCCGGTCTCCGCTCGAGCTGTCGTATACGCGCGGCCAACAACTCCTCCCGGCTCATCTCGTCCCTCCAGTCGACCGTTGCCCACGAGGAGACCGTCCGTTCAATCGGCATGATCGGCTTCTGGCCGAACATGAGCTCTGTCGGCATGTACCCGGTTACCGAACTGTGCGTGGTCCGGTCTGCCCACAAAGCATAAGGTAGGAGCCGCGGCCAGTCACCGATTCGGCCTCCGCATGCCCGAACCAACGCCTTGACGATCGGTCCGTGTCCGCGCTCCACCTTCCCATTCGCCTCCGGATTGTACGCAGTGGTGAGCGAGAGCTTGACCCCCAGCCGGTCGAACAGCTCCGCGGCTTCCTCGGCGTCCAACTCCCCTCGGTCAGCCACGATCTTCCCGACGCACCCGTACCGGCATATCACGTCCTCGATCAGGAACCGACACACGGCCGCGGTCGTCTTGTTCTGAAGGGCTCGGCCTTCCACCTGGTTCGTCAGGTCTTCCCGTGCTAGGACCAGATACCGCATCTGTCCTACCCCCATCGGCATCGTCACCAGATCTACCATCCATTTGAAGTGGATAGTCGGAGGGTACGTAGGGTGAAGCCCGTCCCGGTGTCGGACTATCGAGTGCATCTGACAACTCTCGCAAGTTGACACGAACCGATGCACGTCCCGGTACAATCCCGGCCACCAGTACTTCCCCTTCAGCTTCTCAAATGTCGCCCACGTTCCACGGTGTCCAGCCCAAGGGCTGTCGTGGTAGGCCGCCAGTAGCTCCTCCTGTTCTTCCTTCATCGCCACCACCCGGAGCGGGACGCCGTTCCTCTTCTTCGGGTGCTTCCACAAATGCCCATCTCGGAGAAAGAATCGATATGCTTTCTTCCGGATCCGGTCGGCCTCGTCCTTCGTCCATGACGCATCGGGCGTCATTGTCTTCAAAAACCCGCCGATCTGCAGCCACTCCCCGTCGTACTTGCTCGCGTCGAACTCGTTAAGCGCCGGAGTGCTCATCCCGTCGGTTGTTATGTATGCCGCCTCGAAGAAATCCACGCCGACCTCTTCGTCTTCCGAAACCATGCCGCCCTCGTCGTCGAACCTCGCCCTCGAAAGCATGTCGGCCATGGCGTTGTCTTTCCCGGAAATGTGTCGTATTTCCGGGTCCAGGGACTTGATGTACGCTATCCACCTGAGCATCGCCAGGTCCGGAGTCGCGCATCCGGAGACCATACCGAGAATCGGCAGGCAATCCGTCTCGATGATCACTTCTGTCCCTATCAGGTAGTCTTTGTCGGCCTTAACCGCCGAAACAATACCCCAGAGTTCGCGTTTAACCTGGGCGTATCCTCGCTGCCGTTCACTGAGGACTTTCGCACCGAATCGGATCGGAAACCGATTGCCGTCCTCGTCTTCCTGGCTCACGACCCATCCGATCCCGGTCGGACTGGTATCCACCGTTATGAATACCGGGGTACCCTTCCCGTATACCGCCTTCCGGAGTGCCGGTGCCGCTGCAAGGGCCTCTTTCAGCCTCCGGACCGATTCCGCATGCTCGTCTAGCCATTCGAACCTTCGCCCCTTTTTCAGCAACCCGTACAGTGGCTCCGCGACGTGTGCGTAATGCGGGATCCATATGTGGTAGAACGCGCATGCCCCCAGGAATCTCCGTACTTCCGTGACCGAGCTGCAGTCGGGCTTCATCGCGGAGATGGCTTCTACCTTTGCCGGAGACGGTTTCCGGCCATATGGTCCGCACAGGTGTCCGACCACCATGATTTCTGACTGCCCGAAGGCCGACTTCTCTCCGGAGAAGGTGAGTCTCGCATCCTCTAGCCTTTGCAGCACCTTCTCGCAGTCGTCGATGTGCGTCGCCACGAATCGCCGGCATCCGTCCGGCCCGATCGTCTCGTCCCTTTCTTCCACCGGGCATCCCTTGATCGGGATGTCGTCCAGAAACGGCATGGTGATGTCCGGGATACAGTCCCTCAGAACCTTGTTCATCGCATTCACCATGTGGGCCACCGAGTTGGTCCCTCCTTGCGGCAGTGTACACATCCGAACTAGGCCGAGGGGAGTTCGCATCGTCGTAATGTCTCTGCTCTCCACGGCTAGCTGGAACTGGTCGTACCCTGAGTATAGATCCCCGACCGAGTAAATTGACCTACCGGCGAAGGCCTCCGCGAATTCGTCTATGGTCGGTCCGATCCCTGCGTTCCGAATCGTCACTCGATTGACCGGCTGCAGGTCCTGGATGAAGCGCAACGAACCGTTTTTCTTCGGTACGGTAAACCATCGATTCGAATATGGGGCGCTCGACGGCTCGAGAATTCCCATATCAACTTTCTGCCTCAGCAGCTCCATCAACTTCGGGATGTGAGCTCTCGGAACCGGGATTGGCTTGAGATTCCATGGTACATGCGGTACCGTGAATATCACCATCGGCTCCACGATCGTCGGGTCAACGCACCCGATTTCCTCCGGCGAGAATGCGAAGGCTTTCCCGTGCCTTCCGAGCATTCTCCGAAACCGGTCTTCCTCCGCAGGCAGTAGGAACCCGCCCCCACCTATTTTGAGCTCTCGGAGCGTCTCGTCGGTGAAGGTGTGCCCTATGCAGGCCGGATCCCGTAGACTAGGGTCCGATGCAACCCCTTTGATTCTCGACGCGCTGTCCTCCGGTAAGGGTGCCGCGACTGGCCTTACCTTCCGGTCCACAGTCTTGTACTTGGTGCTCACGTGGGCCGTCCGAACCGACTCGAGCCCTCGACCGAAGTCCGCGATGACTTCGTACATCTCCTCGGAACACACCGGTATCGTCCGGTCTTTGTTAAGGCCTTCTTCGACTACCTTTCCCAGCATTCCCAAGGTGTCGTCGAATGAGGCCGCCTCCACGGCTCCGTCGATTTCCTCGTCAGGGCCGAGAACTCCGCACGCTCGAAGTCTCCCCTCCGCCTTTCTCTTCTCTCGGCCGCCGATGCCGACTGTCGTGCACGCTCCGCTGTCGGAGAACAAAAATTCCCTACCTATGGTACAAGGTTTCTTCGGTTTTATCGTACAGGTGTGGGGTTTTCCTGGGGTGTCCGGACTGTCGCGGCCCCACGCCTTGGCAGTCCTCTCTAAAAATCCTCTCGATGTTCGGAACCGAGGGAATCACGGTTTCGTTCGTGGTTCGGCCTTACCGTCAGGAACTGGACCGAATGGCGCCCGTCTTGGCTTTTGACCCTCGCGTAGGCCGAACCATTGTCCAGCACTTTGGTCTCCATCCGCGCCGCCGTAATGTACGGTTCTCCCAGAATGACCGGGTGCGAAGACGTCTCCTGCACGAAGAAGTGTTGGTCAATCTCGACGTCGCCAATCTTGACCCGCACATTCGGACAGGCCCCGTGCAGTTCCTCGGTGGCGCGCGTTGCTGCCCTTATTTTCCACCCGTGCTTGGTGTTGATCGGCCATTTGCCCTTCTTATAGAAGTCCATGGACATCAAATTGATCTCCGATCCGTGGTCCACCAAAGCTATCACCGGTTCCTGGACATCGCCGATCTTCACCGGGGTTTCCGTGGTCGCTCGGGCCCAGTGTGGTCTCGAATAGTGGCTTTCCGCCCACTCGTCTCCCAGCGCCATGTCGTCTAGGTGCGTCGTCCGCACTTCCACCGGTCTTTCCGGTTCTGTCTCCGTCGACAGCCTCTTCCGTTTCACCAAGTCCACGATGGAGTCGTGGAACTCCTTCTTGGCGATTCCCAGCACCTCCCGTAACGACAGCTCCACCTTGCTGTCGAGGATCCGTTCCTCCAGGACCTTTCGTAAGTCCGTGGTTCTTTCTATCTCCGTCCCCAGACGGTACCCGCCCTTCTGGGGTTTATCTCGCGTACCGGCCCCGCCGGCTTCGTCCCGTCGCGGCCCGGACCGGGTCTCGTATCGTTGTGAGGGCCCGGTCGTCCCGGGTTTCCCCACCCGCTTCTCTTCTACCAGAGCCTCGTAGTTCCGGCAAGCAGCTTCCACGAAGCCCGTCTTCTCCTCGACCGGGTCGCTCCACCCGGTCATCTCCCGTACCCGTTTCTCCGCACGGTCCGATTCCTCCCTTTTAAGCCCTGCACCGGCAAGGCCTCCCAGCATCGTCGGCCAGAATCCGGCTTCGCTTTCCCTTCGGGCCTCGCCGCCCCCGACTCGAATGCCGGCTGACGCCGAGTAGTGGACGGTTTCCGCGTGTCGGGCCGCCGCCTCTTCCATCATCCTTTTCATACCGCCTTTTCCGTCGTTTCGGCTCAGGGCCCTTCGGGTGTCGCTGGCATGCACCCGTCCTTCCCACAGGTACACCACCCTGTCCCTCAGTGCCTCCGCGAAGTCGCCGCAGTCCTTCCGAATGTGGCCGACTTCATCGCACCACATGCACCTGTTTCCTGCCGCCGGCCGTCGGTCACGAGCCGGTTCGCCTCCTTCCCTTCGGGCCTGCGCGATTTGGAGGTCCTTTATCGCCTTTGTCAATTCCTCCAGCGCCGCTCCTCCGGTTGAGCCTCTGACTACGCCGGTCGAAGCCGAACCGGTATCCAACCACTCTCGGGTCTCTTCCTTTCGCACCTGTGGCGCTGGATCAAGCTTCCTTGCTGCGACCGAGCCCGACCCGGTTGCACCGTTATCCGCCCATTCTCGCCGTTTGTCGAAACGGCCACAGACCTTCCTGACAGCCGCCCAGTCCGTAGTGAGCCCGTCTTCGGTTTCCAGCAAGAAGCCCACTTGCTCCCGATCCCGCTCGTCGACCGACTTGACAAACAGCAAGACCCGGCTCGTGTCCAGGATGGTTCGGTCAAGCGCCGAAAGGCGCGCAAAGTTTTCCTCAAACTCCCGGAGGAGCGCCGACGCGTTCCTTCCCTTCCCCGGGGACTCCACCCATTCCATGAACCTTCGCTTCGAAAGCCGGAGCGCGTCGTCCAGCCCGTATTTCTCTAGGAGCCGACCTTCGAACTCCTCCCAGGTACGGCTCTCCATCCGCACCTCGAGCACCTCCGCGTGGATGCTCGGCATCGCCACTCGGGGAAATCCGGCAAGACGCCTTTCTTCCGGAATGTCCCGCATCAGCATCTCTGCACCGTAGGACGCCAAATACTTCGTGGCATCCTTCCCATCGAACCGGCCGATCGTGCCGACGACCGCCTCAATAGCTCTGTCGAGGGCACCGGTGCTCTCGCGCGCGTTTACAATCCGATCCACGGCCGAAGCCATGGCCTCTGCGAGATCCGACCCTCTCATTTCCTGCTCTTCTGCCGCCTCTTTCACGTCGGGTTCACCAAGATGTCGGGGTTGCTACGCCCTTGCGTGCAGAAAGGAGGAGGGACCACGGGGGTCTTGGACCGAAGAGCAAGAGAGAGGGAGAGGAGAAGGAGAGACCCGATTACACGGAACCGAAGATTGCACAGGGACACGGCCCAACAAACAGGGATCACAAATAAACGCCGACACAGATGGACGCAACCACTGAAGATATGTACTTATGAATGCAGGAAAATAACAGCTAAAGTGTTACAACCCACGGTGGGGCACTAAATAGATACTAACGAAAACGAACAGGGCGGCGAACAGATGCCGACCCCTGTATGTCGCGACGCACGGAAAGGGGAAAACAGGTCGGAGGTGCTGCAGGACGCACTCGGGGCGTTCCACGGAACAGCGCAAGCCTCCTCGAAACCTGCACAGGTACACGATGGAGCAGAAGACAGAGAGAGCAGGAGTGAGAGAGGAGCTTCGAAATCGGTTCGGCAGCACTTCCTCCTCTCCGCGCGAGATGTCCCACTTCTATTCTCCCTCTTCCTTTTATAGCCCGTCAAGAGGCCGTTTGGCATTAACTGCATACCAACCGACACTACCCACCTAGGATCCTCGTATGTACTTCTTGGCGCGCGCGTGTGTAGAGCCGTTTCCCTCGCCTTGTTCCTCCGATTCCTCTTGTGGGCGGTTTTCTTCACGACAGCGCGTAACTGTACAAAGAGAGAGAGAGATAGATAGATAGATAGATAGATTATATTATCGTCTTCGGAGATCAAATATGACCTATGAGACCAAAAATATTACATTTCACGTGATACGTGTGAAAGTGAGTAGTGACTCTCAATGTTCAAGAACTTTACCAATGAATGTTGCAATCGAGAGTGCACATTGTGGTTGTGAGAGGAATTCATGCAAAGATTGGGCTCGATCGAAGAGATGTGGAAAGCATGGTCGAATATGATCAAAGGCAGAGCATTGTATCAAAGTGTGATACTCAGACTCGCGAACTTGTTTAGGGCAAAGTGTGCATAGCCGACCACTCTCATCACTTGTACCCCAACACCCTGTTTCACATCGCAATGCATGTGAGCTAAGTCGCATGGAAGCAATGGTTCGAATGGCAGATAACGGTGTGGGCTCTAACATGTATGGATGTGTACGATTTCCCCGTTCCGCAAAGAATATGGTTTTGTAGTTAGGTGCAACATGTGTAGTATAATGTGTGAAGCGTGAGCCTCCACATTTGTCCCATGTCATGATACATTGGCGTTGCAAAAATGCCTCATTTACAGAGGAATCTAATGATGCATCATGAAGCAAGTGTCTCGCATCCCATCTACCAAACCATTTTTCTATATCTTGCATCCAACCGGAACACAAAATTTTGCTTTTATGCGTCTTTTGGATCTTTTTGCTTGCTTCCCACGCAATTCTAGGAAGTCGATGTGAGGGACTTTTTTGAACCTTAAGCATGTATTCAACAACCCTTTCCATGGCCATGATCTCAATGGGAAGCGATCCCGTCTCAAGGAGGAGGAGGGTGTAGGGCGTTTGTTTCTTAACTTGTAGAAACTTGGTAAGAAAATGCTTTTGGACATTTTCAAACTCTTTCCACATAGACTTAGGGATGCTACCGCCCCATACTTCCACCCCATAGAGAAGAGCTGGTGTCACCAAAGTGTCAAAAAGATATTTCTTGAGGACCCAACACTTAATATCTCCAAGATTGCATGTGTTCTCAAATGCATAGTATGCTCGTTTGCCCGCCTCTAAGCGGCGTGTAGCACATTCATTCCATCTATGATTTGAAGGAACTTCAAGGCCAAGATATTTGAAGCTTTCCACACATTCAAGTGGCTCATTGTTGTACATAATGCATGGTTTATCTCTTTTTTGGCTCTTCACAAGCATAATCTTTGTTTTAGAGCTATTGACACTTAATTTAGTATGCATGCAAAATTTTTCCAATGCCTTCATAAGCTTTTGTGCATCTCCTAAAGTATTTGCAAAAAGCACTACGTCATCTGCATATAGCAAAAGCATAATCACAACATTCCCAATGGCAACTTCTTCAACACATTCTTCCTTTGCAAACTTGGTAACCATTTCTTCCAATTCATCAATGCATAGACCAAATAGTGTTGGTGAGAGTGGGCATCCTTGCTTAACACCAATAGTGCTTTTGAAAAAATCTGAAAGTTTATCTTTCATGCGCACACAACATATAACCTTCTCATAAATTTGGGAAATTGCAAGCATATATTCACTTGGCACCTCAAGTTCTTTCATTCGCCTCCAAAGATGCTCACGAGGTACCATATCAAAAGCTTTCTTGAAGTCTACAAAGCAACAATATAAACCTTTACCTCTAAGGCGACTTTCCTCCATTAATACTCGAAGGGTGATAAGGTGATCAATGGTGCTATGGTGTTTCCGAAAGCCAGCTTGTCCATAAGCTCTCTTACCACTTTTTTCAACCCATACACTTATCTTTGATTCCATTATGCATCCAAATAGTTTTGCCATTAATGAGCCAACCATGATGGTTCGATAATTGTTTACATTATTTATATCTCCACCTTTATGTAAAGGTTTTATCCAATTTGTAGTCCAATCGTACGGCATACCATGTTGCAATGCATCATTAAACATATCGCTTATCCATATATGTGCTTCCTTTCTCGTCCATTTGAGCATTTCAGCCTTTATACATTGAAGATCGCTTGCCTTTCGAGAGGCCAATTTCTTAAGTCCTATGCATATATCTTCAATTGTAAAGAAGGAAGGCATATGTGAAAGAGAACCATAACACATCATCTTTCCGGCAAGAGATAACTCATATAAATTCTTACAATGCATAGACAAGTCGTGAAGAGTTAAGTCACCATAACTCTCAACACATTTTCCCTTTAGATTTCCCCAAAATTTAGCACATGCATGTGCTTTCTCTTGCGTTTGGATAAATTGTTGAGTAACTTCCCATATTCTTCTCTTTCTTTGAATAAGCCTTTTATACTCATGCAAATGCTTTTGGTAATTCTCTTTATCCTTAACTACATCCAAAACCATAAGGCACTTTCGAGCTTCACGACATTCTTTATCAAACCATTTTTTCCTAAGTTTCTTGGTGCATTTCCAAGATGTGCGGTTGGTCGAAAAACATTTGTTTGTACATGAGAGAATGACTTTCTTGAAAGCTTCCCATTTGCATTCTAGTGTGGCACCATGTTGTATCTTTGTCATTTGTAACATATCCTCAACCATCTTGGAATACATGGGTGCTTGCTTAAGGTTCATGCTCAAGTGCGGTTGTTTATTATCTTCAATAGCCTTCTCACAATCAAACCTATGCATACATTTGAGATCAATACATAAAGGCCTATGATCTGATTCCGGTGTCCATTCACCAAGTGAGAATTTATGTATACGATCCAAAATACCTTCGGAAAGTAGCACATAATCAATCACACTATTTCCGTTGTATTTTCTACATGTAAAACCATTAGTGTTGGGCCATAAGGAAATACCATTTGCAATAAGCAATCCGGTACTATTGCACATTTGTAGGAGTAGTTTCCCAAATTGGTCCGGATCTTTTTCATCGCTAGAAGAGCGGTTATACATTTGCATATCCTCTTGCATCCTTGAGATATGTGGCATGAAAGATTCTTGTGAATCAAGTTGGAAACTTCTTGTACGAGCATTCATGTCACCAAAGACAATAACTTCCCCTTTGGATTTGAAATAAGCAATATCATCTTCTAGATTGGCAAACGGTTGATCTTTATCCAAACAAGCATAAAAGTTAGAATCTTGATGAGGGATGTAACATCCAACAACAAAAGTGGGAAAATCATTAGGTGTTTCTATTTTGAGCCATATGTAGCATTTATTTTCATCATTTTTTATGATTGACACATATTTCTCTATTTCCTTCTTAATCAAACATGCCACCCCTCCTTGTCCTCTTCTTTGTCTTGGATTTTTCTTCCATATCAAAGAGTGTACATTATAGTTTCCTAAACCTTGAATCCTTTGAGTATCATGCTCCCATGTTTCAACAAGAAGTGTGATATCCGAGTCATTGGTGAACTCCTCTATGCCAAATCCCGCATTCCATGGGTATCCATTGCAATTCTAAAAGCATAGTCGTAAAAGGCGTGGGTTAGTCTCATAGATCACGTGTCCCTATTTGCCTACATTTCCATCTTTAGGCACATCCTTAACCTTGTTTTTCAATCTTTCTTCATATGCTTTACGACGAGCATTTTGTTGTGAGATAGTACGATCTTCACTCACAAAGCATTGTGTACCTTTGAGGTATACCCAACTATTTTCGAGTATGATCCGCCGCTTTGTATCATCTGTCATTGTGCATACAATAGGCCTTTCTCCGGAGCGAGTAACACCATGTTTCCCAACTCGGTGTGCCCCATATACATTCACATCTGACATCCCATAATGCATGCTAAAAAATTCACCAATGGCCTTTCCAAGGGATGCGGGTGTTTCCATACTCTCTTCTTTAATCCCACGGACGACAATGTTCTTTGATCGTCGTTCGCGTTCTTTCAATTCTCGGACATCTATGCTTTCTATATTCTTCTCTTGATGCATCACATGCATATTAGATGAGTTTGATAACACATCCCCACCACATACATCGGCCCATGACTTCGTTGTACATACATTTTTCATCTCACTTACATCCCGCCTCATCGTATCCAATTTTTCTTCTTTTAATGCCTCCTTTAACTCAATCTTGTTAAGGCGCTCATTTGTTTCAAATGAAGCTCTTTTACATTCTTGAATCTCTTCTTGAAGTTTTGCAACCACTTGTTTAAGACTTTCATTCTCAATGACAACACTTTGGAGCTTAGTATTCTCTTTCATTAACATCCTAATCTCTTCACCTTGCTTGTTTATGGTTTCTTGAAGAGAAATCAAGTGACTCATAAGCATTTTGTCCATTGCATTAGAATCGAGATTTGTTGGTGATCTCGGCTCATTATCAATCATACCCCCAAACTTTGCGGCGGTTTTACGAGTATTTGCCATTGTAGGGACAAACCGTACGGGAAAAGAGAGACAAAGAGGGAAGGAGAGAGAATGTACCTTTCACTCGATTTAGGGCTTCAAAATCTACCTTCCGTTTGAGGAACCGTGGGGCAAAGATGGCTGCGGATGAAAATGCTCATAACTTCTCGCCACGGTAACGGAATTCAGTAAATGAACATTCTTTAGAAAGCTCTCTCAAAGAGCTTTCCAACGAGCTATAGAACGGCGGTCGTTGCCTCTGTTGTAACCGCCGCCTGTGGCGAAGATCGTGAGCACGAGGTCGTTGCCTTCGTGAACTCACTGTTTGTACATTCTTACATAGTGACAGTTCGCAGCCTGTGGGCTGCCGTGGTTTTTCCGCTAGTTTGGGGTTTTCCACGTAAACCTCCTGTGTATTGTGTGTATCTTCTTGTTGGTAGACAGGTCCCTCCGGATGGGAAGGGATAAGAACAGCGCCGACGAACAAACTCGGCCGAGGCTGACAGGCCGAGGCCGAAACGGTATGAACCGGATGGGGAGAACCCGACTTCGGAGAGTCAGATGGTGTAGGCCTGGTATGAACCGGATGAGGAGAACCCGACTGCAGAGAGTCGGATGGTGTAGGCCCGGTATGAACCGGATGAGGAGTACCTGACTACGGAGAGTCGGATGGAGCCCATCGAGGCTACATTTGTAACTAGCCGAAGAGTCATATTAGTATAAATATGACTTAGGGCAAACTTTTTTTTTTTTTTTTTTTTGTAGTAGTTGTCGTTTTGTCATTTATTCTTCGTTGTTGGTGCAAGAAGAAATCAGAGCGCGTAACTGTACAGAGAGAGAGAGAGAGAGACGAGGTCGTTGCCTCTGTTGTAACCGCCGCCTGTGGCGAAGATCTGAGAGCACGAGGTCGTTGCCTCAGTGATCTCACTGTTGTATATTTCTGCATAGTGACAGTTTGCAGCTTGTGGGCTGCCGTGGTTTTTTCCCCTATTTTGGGGTTTTCCACGTATACCTCCTGTGTACCATTTCTCCTCTTTTGTGTCGCGTTTCATTACCTGTTTTTCTGTGTATGAAAAGAATCACGGTTGTGGCCGAGCGTCGGACATAAGGAACGTCAAGTTCTCAACACTTCTCTCACTTCGTGTCGTGCATTTGTTTCCCGTTTTCTGCGTATGAAAAGAAGCTCGGTTGTGGCCGAGCATTGGACATAAGGAGCGTTGAGTTCCCGTCAGGTTCTCATCGGGTCTTCCGTTTCCGGGTACTCCTTATCCGGTTCTCACCGGGTCTTCCGTTGCTGGGTACTCCTCATCCGGTTCTCACCGGGTCTTCTCACTTCCCATCCGGAGGGACCTGTTTCCTAACAGATACAACCACACAGTTGATAACACTTTAATCTCTCATGAGGACTGCAATAAAGTAATACGCCACGAAATATGGCAAATTTACACTTGGTATAAATGGATCACCCCACTAGAGTCACTCCCATCTAAAATGTTGTACTATAAGGAACACTTCATGCACTTCTCTAAGTTAGGTTTTATTACGCGGCCAAAATACCTAGATGTATTCTTACCACATGCACTAAGGGTTGCCATTGGACAACTTAGAATATCATCTCACCAACTTGAGATTGAGAATGGTCGTACTAATGGAGTCCCTAGGGAGGAAAGGATATGTAGGTTATGCCACATAGAGATAGAGGATGAGTACCACTTTACATGCAAATGTCCCACCTACGCTGACATAAGGGCAAAATACCAATACATACTTGGTTCCTCTCCTACCCTCCCCAAACTATTAGATACTCTAGATATAAAGAAATTAGGCAAATACATCCTAGAGCTAAAACAACACAGAGAGAATAAGTTACAAAATGGTGACAATAATGTTGCTAATGTTCACCAACATGTAAGAAATGAAGTTTTTCAAGAATAGGGGGAGACAACGAATGTTGACACACTTGCACCACTCGGCCTTTTCCTTGATGAAGTAGAAAACCAAAGAAGAACCAAACGCCTTAGATGTCGGGTTTCAAAGCAACTCGACGTGGTATAGAAGCAATAAAGAAAATAAGGGAACGTGAGCTACACCGCCTAGAAGCCATGGTTGGGGCACTCTATACACCAAGACCATGGGTCACACCCACCCAAAACCCTTTGACCTCCCACTTCTTTTTGAGAGGCTTGGGTGGAAATGAAATTAGGCTTAGTGCAAAGTCGCTTCCTTTTATCGAGTATACCACGTTTTGTACAATACTAGAACTCGTTTAGTTTAAGTTCTATTTTTACTTTATTTTATTTTAGTTCTGATGATTGGATAAATACCAAATTTGTTGTAAACCAAGTGTCTCATGGGCCAATTTTGGCCTTAAGAAGACGTTAATCTTTCTTTCTTTCTCTCTCTTGTGTCTGTGGACAGTGATTGGTCATCAAGTGTGAAAGCGTCCAAAGGAGGGCCATATATATAAATATCTGAAACTATATTGCCACTTGCTTGTCTCCACCTATTCTTTATCATCATCATATCATCATCTTCTTCTTCTTCTTCTTTTTCAAGCTTTTTGGCTATGGCGGTCGACCTCCTCCCCACATCCTCTTTACCTGAAGGTTCTCGTCGTGAGAAACGTCCACGCCTCAGGTGGGACGACCCGGATCCTTCCTTTCTCGCTGAACCTTCTCGCCTTCAGCTTCATGTCTCCGCACAGGTCTTCGCAGTGAGTACAGAGTCTCCTTAGCGTCCCGGTCAGATATATTCTTTTTCATGCTTAGATAAAGATATAGTCGTTTCTGGTTCAGGTTTTGATGTTTGTGTAGATAGATGAAGACACAGAGTCTTCTTTTTCTCGTTGGTTTCTAATCCAGTTTTTTTATATGTTTGCACTGATAGAAGACGACAATAGTTTTTTAATTCGATTTTTATATATGGAGGGTATAGTTCAGGACTTTAGAAAGGCTTTATAGAGATGCTTGGTGCATGGTGTTACAATGATACGTACACCTATCTTATTGTGTGTTATTAACTGATACAGCCAAGATCTACTCTAATGATTGATGTCTGGGTATGTATTTTGTAGTGGAATCCTTCTTCTTCTTCTTCTGTGTCATCAAACATTCCGATTAGTGGAATACCCTCTTTGCCTATCCTTGAGAATACAGATTCGGAAGCTGTTCTATCAAGTCATACTATGCAATGGCAAATGGATGATAAGGATGGCCATCTCAACTTTGAAGCTGGAGAGAACTTGACTCCTCGATGTAATTTGTCAAATCTATACCTGTTATAAACAAAAGGTGTAGATGGTGATATTGGTTGTACTCATACTTCATGAGATTGCAGACAAAATTATTGGAAAGATGGGTGAAGGGACATTCGGTCGTGTGTTGGAATGTTGGGACAGGGATGAACAAGAGCTTGTTGCTATCAAAGTTGTGCGGAGTGCTGAAAAGTATAGAGAGGATGCCATGATTGAGATTGATGTTCTCTCTACACTTCACAAGAATGACAGAATGGAGTATCGGTCTGTTTGTCTTTTTTTTCTTATGGATCTGGTAGTTTTTGTCTGGAGTCGCATGACTTTTGTTAGCTGATTAGAATTGAATTTCTCAGAGGCATTGTCCAATTCAAGCGATGGTTTGATCACCACAATCATATTTGCATTGTAAGTGCCTTTTCAATGAAGTTTTGCACTAGCTTATTTTCTCATTTGTTGTGATAAGACGTCTTAATTCTGATTTTATATCACAGGTTTTTGAGAAACTTGGATTAAGCTTATACGATTTCTTAAAATCGAACAGTTATCGTCCATTTCATATTGATCTTGTTAGGGAGTTTGGTAGACAAATTTTGGGTTCTGTTGCATGTGAGTTTCTTTATTTTCAGCTCTGTTATTGTTTCAAAAAGTTTTTGTAGGCTTATAGTATTTGATTTATCATTATAGTATTTATGTCTTATACATTGTGTGAATTATTTTGCTACTACTGCAGACATGCATGGCTTGAGCTTAATACATACAGACTTGAAACCTGAGAATGTCCTTCTTGTCTCTTCTGAGTATAGAAAGGTTATGTATAAGGTAAACTATCAGATGATATGATGTAGAAATGCTCTGAGCTTTGTTTTGACAGCTCAACACTCCCATTATGATTGTGTAATATTTGGGTATGATGTGGTTACTATCTACAGAATGGTGGGAAGAATTGTTCAAGTCAATCGGAAAGGATTCCAAAGTCAAGTAGAATTAAACTTATTGATTTTGGTAGCACAACAATTGGCAGGGAACATAGCTATTCAGTTATTTCTACCAGACATTATCGGGCTCCTGAAGTAATCTTAGGTTTGTAAACGTGCCAATAGAGTTTATTAGAACTGGTTTTAGTTACCCATTCTAACTGAGTCGGATTGGGGAATGTTACCAAGCATCTCGATCTGTGCAAGTTAAAATGAACTTTTCATTTGCCCAGGTTCTGGGTGGAGCTATCCTTGTGATATCTGGAGCATAGGATGTATTTTGGTTGAACTCTGCTCGGTATTGTTCTAAGTTATCCTGTCTTTATGGGAGGATCGATTGTTGAACTTTTGTATGGTAGGATACTTACTGTAAACATGGGTCTTCAAACTATAATGATGTAGGGTGAAGTCCTATTTCAAACCCATGAAAATTTAGAGCATCTTGCCATGATGGAACGTGTTCTTGGCCCAGTTCCTCGTCACATGATCAGAAGGGCATCAAAGTAAGTATACGGTATCACTAGATGGACTTATGATTGCAGGAGCTTATCATTAAACCGTAAAGGGTGCCCAAAATCCACACTATTATGTTCGCTTCATTAGAGGATATGACGTTGTTTGAATCTCTTGGGCCAAATAAAAATGAATCACCTTAATTTCAGTCTGTATTTGTTAGTTTGGTGCTTTGGCTATCCTGTGTATCAGGTTTAAGATCCGCTTTGGCTAAGTCTAAAAAATTAGTCAGCAAGCTATGGAATGATTTTTAGTTTGTTGCAATAGCTATTGCATCTGCTCTGTTTTATGCTACTGGTTTTGTCCTCAGTCATGGTTCGGTTTTATGATGATGTGATAGTACTACTTGTAGAAAGACTACAGTAAGTAGTGAAGAATATGAATTAAATGTTTAGTCCCTACTGTTCAGTACAGTATAGATGTCCTCATGGGATGTTACAAGAATAATAGCAATATGTGATTCATTTTGTGTATTTTTAGAAATCTAACAAAAGATTAAATAGTATCTTTCTTGTTGTCCTCAGGGGAAGGTCTGATAAATATTTTAGGCATGGGAGGAGGTTAAATTGGCCAGAAGGAGCTCCTTCTAGGGAAAGTACTCGAACTGTTAAAAGAATGTCTCACCTAAAAGTAAGCAATATGTCTAACATGTTTTCAGTTGGAAACTTGTTTTGTGCTTCCAATTTGTGATTAAACTAATAGACCTATTTGTTCTTCAGGATATTGTGATGGAAAATGTTGATGGATGCAGAAGACTGCTTCTTGACCTTCTGCAACAATTGTTGAAATATGATCCTGCAGATAGGCCAACTGCCAGAGAGGCACTTGAACATCCCTTTTTCCAGGTTTAAGTCAGACCAGACAACATCACCTTAGCAATAACTATCATCACAACTGGAATGGCAAGAGATTCTTGGAAGTACATTCATGGGAGAACTAAGGTCACTACTTCTAACTTCAGTGGTAGTTGCAATGAAGCAAGTGACAAAACCCTAAATCCTTCACATGTCCTTTCAAGGTCTGTGCATGGTACTACTGAAGCAAGCATTTCTGAACTGATTCAGTACCATCAATAGCAACCAGATAGGGATTATCAATGAATGACCCTTAAAAAAGGAGTACAAAAGGCTCCTATTTAATGTTTTGATATGTAACTGGGGCTCTCACAAAGGAGCATGGAAAGGTCAAAAGAGATTTTACTGTGTTCAGCCTTGTGGAAGTGATGATAAATGTTACTGAGCTGTTTTGTGGACGATGATTGCGGGGTCTACAGAGGATTGATTCAAAAGTGAAGACCTTTTAGCTGTTGAAGAGCAGCATCTATCATCAAAGAAGAGCCTTCGTTGGAATTGCCAAGCCATCCATGTTTGATGAAGGTGAATAACCCTTGATAGGCATGAAATACCTCATTGAAACTACAGGAGTTATTTCAACACTGGAACATTTATTGAATCTCTTGCAGAGGAATATCATCAATGACAACTTACAAGCTACATTCATTGCCCGTGCTGTTTTGTTTGTGTCATTTGTTCAGTTACGCATGTAACAGTCATTTTTTGGAAGTCTGTAAAAAGTCTGCTAAAGCATGGAACCTAGCTGTTGGATTGTGCTTGTGATTGGACATAGCTGCTCAATATGTATATTATGCTGCATATAATTTAATCCACTTAATAATGATTGCATTTTTTGCAGCTTCTTGTGATGGGACATAATATGTGTATAATGCTACATATAGTTTGAACTTTGATCCAGTTATTAATGATTGCTCTTTTTTCAGCTAGTTTTGTGACAGATAAAATTGGTTAATTAGAAACACTGAACGGATTAGCTTTGAGTACTGTAAAGTGTCATTTTTAAGCGACATAAAGAATCCTTGCTAGACATGCACGAAGCTTTCCAAGGCGTCTTTGAAATTTTTTGGTTAACATGTCAAGATGCTAGTAAATAATAAGTGGCATGTAAATGAACACTCATAGGAAGCATGTATTTCTCCATTATGAAAATGTGGCATATGAACACCATATTGCAGGTGTTCATCTCCATTCAAAATGTACATATGGAATCTTAGACATTTCATTTTGAAGTTTGTTATGCCACGCCATATTACAAGCGTGCATCTCCGTCAAAGTGTACATCTCGAGTAGGTAGAGAGTTTAGCTAAGAGAGGGCTTGGAGAGAGAATCCGTAAAATGATAGATATGATGGCAGGGTTTTGATTCAGCATGTTCACACGAAGAACATGTTTGTTGTTATACATGGTTTCAAAAAAAGCTACAAAATACAATTGCATCCTCTCTTCATCTTTTGAATGTGGTTTCTATTCATTGGATCTTTATTTTTGTGGTCAATCAAATGTCATCTTTCTACACATTCTCCATGTACCGATTTTATAAGCATGTGTGATATTTTCTAGTTTTATTATTCGGAAATATTCTCAAATGCACTACTCGAGTTTTGCTATAGAGAATGATAGGTAAATCCTTGAGTTGTCTTTATCAAAGGTATATAGTTAAGTGTTGATGCCATATTTAGCCCAATGGAACCAAATACAATGTTGAGGGGTAGGCACAACTATAAAAATTGAACGGGGTTCAAGCCAAAACGTTTATCGTCCTTCTATAAATGGAAACACATGTTTAGGTTGACTTGACTAAATCAACAAGGGTTCCACTCCCCTTATGATTAAATGTTTGTGCACTTCCTTTTGAGTAAATTCATCATGATGGCATCCTCTATGAATTAATAGGCAGATAGTGGGTTGAAGGACTTCACCGACCTAATTGTTTACATCACATTAGCCTTTGTCTTTTATATTACCATCTTTTAAATAGGAATTTCCTCATCCATTGAATGTTTATTTGTGTTGCTAGTGAAGACTCATAGTTTTTAAAGACTAGCATGATAATCCCTTCAAATATCACTTTTAAGTGTTTTTCCTTCAAAATGTTTCTTATGAACATCATGTTTGTTACGGGCATGAGAGGGTTAAACAAGAGTGTAAAGAAGGGAAGGATTGTGTTTAATCCTTGGGATTGAGAGTATTCCTTTCTTTACACTCTCATTTAATCCTTGCACTTTATCCACATGTATAGAATACTACGGTACAATCTTACCATGGGATATTATATGGTCATGCCTCTAACAATGTTGTCCAACTTTTCTTTAACATGGGGGAGATTTGGTTGATTCTTGTTCTCTATAAAAGGTGATCGGAAATGACGAGAGTTTTGGACTCCAACCATTGCAGCACCTCCAAACTTGGAGTGTACACTCATTAAGCACATGTGAGCTTGTACCTTTATTTGGCTCACCCTCTCTTATTATAACTCCAATGGAGTGTTGCCTCATTTACAACATCGTTCTTTCATATTTGAGATTGCCAACATTAGATACTCACTAAATTATCAAGCAGAGAATAGTTTTAATGCATGCCAATGGTTGTTTGTAGCTAAATTCAGATTATATGGTATACACTCTTATTGATAAAGTGGAATACAATCGTTATCAATTTCATAGACTAAAAAAGTAACTAAAGTATACAAATTTGGATGATAGAAAATTAGACAACCCCACTAAATCATTGAGGATAGCTTCGTTCACACTCATGAATGGTGCATAGGATAGAATAAAAGTTGGGTAATTGAAGTTGAGATCATAGTAGCTTCTATATATTTGTTTTCAATCTAGTAAACGACACAACATTGATTGTTCAATAGAAATTGGAATTGGATAGACTTATAAGGTAGGTAAGTACTCATGCATATTGATGTTAAAACATGTAAATAATGGGGTGGGGTTGGAGGGGGTGTCTCTTTGTTAGTACACTATTTTAGGTTGTACTTGCATTTTATGAGGAAAGGCACAATTACTCTACCATAAAAAGATAAAACTTAAGAGTAAGGTCAGTTGGGACCCTTTGCAATGGACATGGCGTGATCCCTACGAGGGGCAAGGAAGCAAACCCATCCCTTTCTTCCAATTCACAACTAGACTGGGTCGCCACATTCTAGCTGCTCAAGCCGCCTGAGAACTGGTTACTGCGAAGGTCTGGCACACATTTCAAGTTCCCTCCACAATAATAACCAAGTTTTGGCAAAAAATCTGGAAACAACAACACGCGAGGCGAATTACCACTTTCCAATGGTTGTTAATACATAAGTCCCTACCGGTGGAGCATGGCAACGTGGGAACCTTAGCTCTCCTAATTGTGTAGAGTGCCCACATGCAATAGAATCCATACGACACGCTCTGTGGGATTGCCCAACGTCCCATCAAATATGGCGGGGGGTTGGCCGCTTGTTGCAATTATGTCAGGTGCAAGGTTCAATCAAGTGGGGAAACATATGTTGGCTATCATGGCAGGCTGCAATTGCCCGAAACGAGCATCAGGAGGAGGGGATAACTTTGGTGATAAAAGCACAAGAGGTCCTCTTCTCCTCCAGCGGCAATGTCCACTCCATTCCTCCTAATGACAAATCTCAAGAGGTGTTGGAATTGGTCAGCCCAATAACCCTTTGGATTCTATGGAAACAACGATGTAAGCGAGTCTTCTCCAACCAAACCGCCCATCCAACAAGGTTACTGCAAGAGATATGGAGTGAAATTGTAGCCACTCTGAAGAGCCAATATGATGGCCTTAAGGGCGGCTCCGAGGGAGTTGAAAGGCAACGCATAGCCTTCATCCAACAATGGTCGTCCTCTCCCTTTCTTGAGTCAGTGGGCATCCACATAAGATGGAACTATCGCGTCCCTTTAGGGATTTGTACATAGTCGTCTCATTTGTAAATTTTTATAACTAATGGAAGGAGTTTTTTTTTGGAAAAAAAAGAAGACCGTTGAAGCTAAGGAACTATACACATCACGATGTAGCTATATTATATAAGTAAACATTTGTTCTGCAAGTGGCAAGGTTTGATGAGAAACTCAAAAATCAAGGTCATACTTGCAAGCTTATAATATATCTACCATTGATTGGCCAGGACTCCTATAATTCCATAGGCTCAAACCACCTCTTGTTACTAAGAACTATTAATAGAAATGATTGTAGCATTTGAGGATAAGTGAATCGTGGGTACATGATGTTGGTTGTTTGATAGGTGTATTGAATAGGAAAACTAGGCATATTTAATTAGGTTGAATAGTAATATTTGCAAGCTAACTCTGTCCTTACTCAACATCATGTGCTTGTTCCCAAATATTTTTCCCTTCCTAAAGTTACTCAAATCCATATGTTTGAGCTATTTGATCTCTAAATATTACCAACATATTAGACCCAAGGAAGGAGAAGAAACCATCTTATATGGTACCATAGTGAGCCTTAAATGGGGAAGGAAAGAGACCAGTATAAAAATAGTGACATGGTAATGTTGTAACTAATTATCCACTTGTGAGCTTAGCCACGGTTGAACCCACCATAGAAGATTTGGAAAGAATTCAGTGATATTTTCCCACATTGATCACTCATAAGTAGTTTCTTTATTTGGAAAATTCACCATTACATAATTACATTAACAAGTTTACAATGTGAGTTCGCCCTACATATTGAACCAATCACGATGTTATCGACAACTCATTGATTTGACCTATTTAGTTGTATCACTTAAACCATGAAGAGCTTGCTTATTTATACTCTTCATGCTCACATTTATATCCAACTCTTCATATATCAATTTGTTCATTTGTCCCAATAGCTAGATTTATTTCTCTGCCATCTTGTCTAGAGATAATGTTTTAGGGAGATATATACAATCTCTTTTGTCCGTACAAATGTCGACCTTTATTTTGTTGGTCTTGAGTCTTGACAAAATCCTCAATAATATATGATATTGAAGCAATCATAATCAAGATTTCCTATAAGATTCGTGATTGTAATGTGAAAACATCGTGAGTCTAACAAAATATTAGCAAAAACATTGTTACTATAACATGTAGAGCCTCAAGGGCTATATGCATCACTTCCAATGTATCCCTTGGTGTTTCCAATTGAAAATTTTCTCCTCAATACATTTGTAAATTCCCTTTTAAGTTTCTACATTAGAGTTGAACCAAGCGCTAATTGATATATGTACTTTACAAGACAATGAACCTGAAGTAGTTTTATATGTGATCTTCGATTATTTCACAATCCAAAATTAATAATTATCCACACATGGACTTCGTTTCCAATGTTCCATTTACGATGTACTTTACTCTCTCTCTCTCTCTCTCTCTCTCTCTCTCTCTCTCTCTCTCTCACAAATCATGACTTTTGATGCTACAATGTTTGGGGTATCGCTAAAGAATAACTCATTGTGATATCTATAACATGATTACTATTTCTTAAGCCATCTTTGATAAGGTTATTTTTATCGTACAACGCATTTCTTTCTCATCTTTAAGATGCAAGAATGCTTTTGATATGAGTATTTGTAGACTTGATAAGTATTTGTTGTCGGATATCTTTTATGGTACTTATTTGTACAACTAAGTTGGACGAATTTGTGTGTCTATGAATATACCTATCTATCGGTTTCGTGGATTTAAATGATAGTTGAAGGGTTTTATACATCACTTTAGATTTTCCATTGAATAAAGGCTACTTTAGAGCTAATCATTATCTATTTCTTGTATTGGTATATGAAAGAGAATGGTAAACAATAATTAGATTTTGAGAGTGAGTGTTGGAATAAAATTAGGACTTGTTCTTGATCCGCAAATATAAATGATCACTTTCCATCAACATAAGATTTAGATCTAAACATTCGTCGCCAAAAGTTGACATGAATCTAGGGTAGTTGACTTTAGGATTATGATCCCTTGCCATGAATAATTTGTTTTGAAACATAAAGAGAGACCATGTTTTTGCAAGTGTTTAGTTACGAAAGCATGTTAGATAGAGTGAAGAATAATCATCTTTATAGAGCCCATAATTTGTTTAGACAAAAAAGTATATGAACTCCTACATATAGATTTTTTTTTTTTTCTAAACAACCTATCCTTCCATTAGTTTTTAAAAAGGCATATCAACGACAAAATACAAAATAGTTGGAAAGGAAGTGACTATCCTTCTCAAGCCCATCTTGTGTAAGACAATGGCTAGCCATGGATCCTTCATTTGATGAAATTGATTGAGCATTTCTTCAAATTTCCCATTCTCAGCATATCTTGCAATCATGCATTCCAAGAGACTTGTTCCTAGGCTGAAAGCCTGTGAAATACTACCTATGCCTCAGCAAGTGACCCACATTTTGCCTACATATCTACTAATGTATTGCCAATGAAATAATATATTTCAACAACTTTTTGTACAATATCCTTGTGAATTTCATTGCCTGCTAATGTAGCTCTAATGCTACCACATGCTTTCAGGCAGCAAACAAGTGTGACACAAGTCTTTGCATTTGCACAAAGAGGGAGAGTGTTGTCTCACTAAATCCATGTTCCACATATCTCTAATACCCACACATTGTTTGAGTCCAAGAACCGTTCATTGTTGTCTTCAAAAAGATTGTATAATTCAAGAAGCATGCCAAATTGCATGAAGCCAACACAACAATTGAAATCCTATTTCAAACATTCGAGGATGACATGGTTCTCTCTAAATCTCCATTTAAAATTGCCCATACTGCCAATATAGGTCCACATATAGATTTATTGTGAGTTTGCCAAATGTCGAAGCCAATTCATTGAGGAATATGCACACCATAATAGAAGTATATAAGTAAAATCATCAGTATAATAATGAGGCATGGCCTCATCAAGAAGGTCCTCATGTACCTAAAATCCATGTATGTATAATATGCTTCTAATATTGTGACCCACGAGCATTTAATAGAGGAAAGATAGATTTCAAATAGGAATATTCTTTTTTCCTACTTGAAAAGGACTATTCATTTTGAGGGCTATAAATATTCTCATTTGAATTTTGTAATCATCTTTATGATGAATGTAGAGGCTATGTGACCTCAATCAGCGCATACTCTCGATACACGGGAAATGTTTTGTCTCTATGAGGAGGCACTTGATGCGGGATCTTTGGGATTTGTCCCTACTAGCAAGGGTAATCACTGAAGAGTGCATCATTGCTCTCCAATCCCCACAACACCTCCAAAGTAGTACCATTCGATTTCATACGAAATATGTCATCATAAGTTTCATAAAGCTTCTACTATTAACTAGAGACGTCTCCAAAAGTTGACATACCAGTAGAACTCTCATTTGGAAAGTATGTGTCCTTACCTTTCTACTTCCTTTAACCTTACAATGTTCTTAATGAGTGTACCCTCAACTCATGCTAGAGCTCTTCTTGTTGGCTTGCTTTGGAACAACCACCTATTTCCCCATGATTTTTAGTCCATGTTTGAATATAGAAATAACATGATCTCTCGTTGATTTTAAAGTAGGGAGATTCTAACATATAGCTTCGCCAGAAAGTCTAAATAAGTCATTCTATTTTTATGTCGTTGAATTTTAACACAATTTTTTACTTCTATATTAGAGAATTCAAGAGAAAAAACTCTTTCCTTAACAATTATGGAGCTTTCAATTGCTTTCAATGTAGGTTCCCCTATGTTTCAAAATAGGTTCAAATTTTTCTAATTGTAATGTGGTCAATAACATATATGTTGTTAATTAGATAATTATATAATCCTTATGTGAATGTGAATGTGTTCTACCGACACCTCTTAAAGGTCAATATGATGAGGATGGTTGTAACCTTTCACTGGCTCTCTCACATGACTTGGTGCTATACAATGATCCACAACATAATGTCATCTTTCACAATATCTCCTTGTTTAATCCTTGGGTTCTTGCAAAAACATCTCCCCTTCATTCCTTCCAAGTCTTAGTTGTATCTCAAACTTACATGCTATCATTGTGAAGTTCTTACCTCAATCTGATGAAGGCTTGACTAGACTTCCTAAAGATGGTATCACATGTGTGAAGTATCATTGATCATCTTCTCCTAATCACACTAATAGTAAATATAGTTGTTTCTAACTCTTTCACTCTAAATTCTGTTGTATTTAACATCATGCTTCCTTGTTACCCAAACGATTGGAGAGGGAGTAAGTCAATTAGTATATTATAGACAATAAGTTTATACCTTCAACCAACATACATTGTAGGGACAACCAAAGTAGTTAGAAGAATTTGACTGTAGTATGGAGGGGCCAATGTGTCAACAAATAGCCTAGGTTTCATCTTTTGTCATTGTGGAGTCGACCACGAGACTAGGGTATTGATTAACAGTTGTGTCTTACTAGGAACATTTCACCTAGAGGTAGAACATTATGGTGATCCTCACAAAGGTAGTGAAACTGAGTGGGAGCAAATTGAATCAAAGATCAAAAGCAAATCACCACAATGCGTTATATACATCAATAACATAATGAGGTTGCTAAGCAATGGAGTGTGGACTCATGGGAAAAAATTCTACCCAGTGGCAATGAAGGACACATGCAATTGCTCTCCATGATAAGCACGAACCACCACAATAATAAACTAAATGTGGCTAGTTGGTGACTTGGCAAAGGGACACATCCATAAGAACTAAAGAAATAGAGGAAAAGTGAATGCAAATGCAAGACATGCCCATCATCATATTCTGGAAGTATATGGACCACCACCTTGGATGGGAGCACATCCTCCGGTGATTATCTGAATCTCCATGTAAAGTGCCCCCCTTCTTCAATGTATTTAGGTCAACATAAGAATGATAGAGAGATGATGACTAGAATGCTTTACTAGACCAAAATACGTAGCGACAACCAAAAGAAGGGAGGCACTTGCAAGGGTGTGGATGTTCAAATGTCTCTCCAAGTTTGGTTCTAAATTATGGAAAAAAAGAACCCCAATGCATTGAGCAATTGGATCCTAATTGCAAACAAGAGAAGCCAAGTAGATGTCACTCCACTACGGACATATTGGAAGGTTAGGTGACATTTTATTAGGAACATCAGAACGTGAGCAATTGGACATGGATCTTTATTGCACAAACATCTATCAATAAGGTACCTCCATGACATTTACTTTGCCACATATTTGTGAATTGTCATCACACTCTCTAGTTTGAGGGTATCGCCCCCATTATGAGAAACATCACTAAGTACAACATGGTTCCCATACTTATAAGTTATGATATATATATATATATATATATATATTGTGTGTGTGACTCTATAATGTATGTGCCATGGATTACAATGTGAAAGCAAGTGTGTTTTGGAAATATGATTGATTTTAGATTGACTTAGAACATTATAATATTACGAACTCTCTTCAAAAATAATATTATGTTCCTTTTGGTGTCTGGAATAAAAGGTAGTCACAGTTCCCTATAGTCAGTGACAATCTTGTACTGCCAAATATTTACGTATCAACTATTGAGTTTGAGCTTCTCCATTTTCTAGATACTATAAGAAGACATCCATCATGGTTCAAGAATAGTTTCGATACAACTACCTATCCGACTTTGAATGCATATCATTGGATATTTTGATCAAATGAAATTATAAACAAGGGCACCTATATTTCTTAAAATCAACAAGAACATCCTTTAAAGTGAACCTAATCACTTAGATTTAATAAACAAGAGCCTCATGCACATAAAGATTACATCATTGTGATACTAGCAAATAAAATCGTATACAATTAAAGTTCACATCGAACATAAACTTAGTTGGACCTTTTAAGTAATGTTATCGTGTTACATAAAGGCAATGCTTGAGTGTGTAAGGATGGTTGGTGGAGGTTATCCCATAATTCATGTATGTTCCACCAACCTTAGTTATATTAATAAGGACATGTTCTTGCCCGTGATGGCTAACAATATTAGGAAGGATGAACACATTATTACGCTAGCCAATCATTTGTTACAAAGTTGAACTAGAATGAGCAAACATCGCCATCCAATACATTTTCTTGTAGAAATAATTTCATCATTTTGCAGATATTTGGAAAGTGACGGAGACAAGACTTGAAAGTTTGCACATATATGCTTATGAGAGAAAGCGAGAGTTTAAACATGTAATAGATTTTGGAGATCGATTTTATAAATTCCAAACCATCATGAAATTTGCATTGGCTTCAACATATAATGCACATTCAACTTTGAGGGAGTAATGTATTGTTACTTGATGTTGAAAACTAAGTGTAATTCTAGCATGTAAAGAAGAGTTGTTTGATTTTAGAAAATTCACACTAAAGAAAGCTTGATAATGTTGTCATCATCATCGTCGGAAGTAAAGCACATGAATTATTTGAGATAAACAATGCTACAAGATGTCACTGTGCCAAAGAGAAATAAAGATATAAATTTGTGACTTGTATCATGTCAAGAGAATGAAGAAATCGATTGAAATTGAATTCATACATAACTATAGTACGATGGCTCGATAGCGAGAGGTGAATTACGAAAGAAATCCATCATGGCGACTTTAGATTGATGGATCTACTATTCTCATCTTCGTATAAAGTATGAATGCATACGATTTAGCATTCAAATTCCTTTATTTTCCTTGCTTGAACCAAGCCTTTTCTCATCAATAACTGCATGCTCATATATATATATATATATATATATATATATATAGAGAGAGAGAGAGAGAGAGAAGCAGAGAAAATAAATAAGTTCATTCATTTCCCTTGTGTAACATACCTAGTACTATTGTGTGTATGCAAATGCTCGATGACAAAACCAGTGTGCCTTCTACATTGGAAGTAAAAGCAAGGCAACAAAAATGTTATATTTGCTTCTATTCTATATTTTTACTAGGACAAATGATCTTCTTCTTTACCACGATGAAATAGAAGGGGTTTCCTATCTTTTCGCTTTTCGATGTTGCAAAAAGAACTCGTTTTGTCATTAAAAACCATGCCTTCTAAGTTCTACTATTGAAATCAAGAAGTAGAGAGGAATTTCGGATTCCTACTCAACATTATATGTATCCGCACTTACAATGTATGTCTTGTATATCCTCGGTTTCTTCAGCCATTGCTTTGGAAATCAAATAAAACCCCAAGGATAGTCATCCCATCCTTGCCCATTCATATAAGATCTTACCTTGCTTCGAAAAGGACGCCAATAAGAAATAGGAAATATTGATGAGTGGGTGGATTTACCCATAGTAAGTGTAGCTTGTGTGTCGTAAACTTCACATAGGAGTGAGTGAATGTAACACTTGAATGACTGTTTCAAAATCTAAAGAATGTTATATATATGCCAATTATCTAGATAGCTGTTTTAGGAAAGATATTACAATGCATGAAGCAAGTATCCATTCTCATAAATATGAATTAGAGCAATCTTATATGATTGTCCCAAGACACTTAATAGTCACTTATTACTACGATGATGTACAACAAATTTTCGGCATTCTACAATTAACCTTTCTAGAATTAGAGTGATTTTACAACATCTTTTTCTTTGTCAGTGTCGCCTTTTAAGAGGGCAATGCTATTGTTTTAACTACTTACATCATGGAAAAGAATGTCTTTGTGGTAAACCCATTTTTAGCAATCCCAAATTCGAATGAGGAAGAGTTAAAGAGTCAATGTCAATGTCAATGTTGCAAGGCGGTGTTTGTAGGAACAAATGTAGTAGTGCATTTTATTTGTAGGCGAGTTTCATAAAACATATCATCATAATCTGTAAGTAATTTCGTGAATGTCTAATTAAACTTGTCGATTATGTACAATGCCAAGGCTTTCACCTAGTTGTTTAGTACATAATGTATTGTGTCATACTGTTTGATACACTATTTCCTGAAATTTGATCTCCGTAATTGCTATCAAAGAAATTTGCTTTGTTCCATGGAGTCTACTCTTCATGAAAGCGTAGAGCATGGATTGAATTGCTAAAACTCTTTGTTTTGGCATAACTAATTCTGTTATGATCTATGTTGATTTTTTTGAGTTTGACTAAACTTCAATATACTTCATGTAACTTAAATTAAATAAAGCATGCCCCATGAAATGTTAAAGGCTGGTTCACTATTACCATTTACTTAACACTTGTTCATATTCCCTTCCCCACGAAGAAAAAGCAACATATGCAATGAACCAAGATTTGAATGTTTTGCACCTAATCTAATATTTCAAAGAGCACTGGCCCTAACAACTTGCTACGCTTATTGGCGATAGAAAGTGTGAACATACAGACACGAAGAGAAGTTTAAGTGAAGACATAATGATTGCGATACATAACATCCATGGAAGGACAATGAACAATGGGGCTTGGTAAAAAGCATTGTTGGTCCCAATGTGACATCCTAAAAAGGCATTATTTGTGCTCCCAATGAAAATATAGTAAAAATATATGGATTTATGTGCTTCTACCAAAAGAGATGAGGCTTCAGCTAGGCTTGTATAATTCAAGAGTGAGTGAGCGAGAGAGAAGACCAAAATGATGTTGCTTGATGGGGAAGGCAGTCTAGTCCAACGGAGACCGATATGTTCAACCCTTAATTAAGATTTAAACCTATGGGCAGAGCGGAACTAACACAAGGGGGGACACATGCGTCATGGATGGGTATGCGGGGTGGACGGGCAGTGTCTGACCCATGACAATCCGATCAAGACTTCAATTTAGCCGAATGCAAAACGTGAACATAATAATAAAAGGCTTCACTTTGTATGGCCACAATATGTATGTATGTAACTTGTAAGTATGTATGTATGTATGTATATACTCTTTAGACTGCCCATATTGAGTGGACAAAATCACTACTAAAATACTCCATTGTCTCTTCTTTCCCATACATAGATAATACATTGCTTTCTCCTTACCTTTCCCTTCCTAGCCTTTTCAGAAACAGAGTAAATCGCCCATTCACATAATACAACTAAATCCTGTCGACAGGATCCATCCATCCTTCTAATAAGGCAGAACCCACCCACCCGTTATGGATCAATAATCCGTTTGCTGCTGATTTTGGGCTCCACCCAACCCAGGTTAGTCGCTGATTAATCCAAAACACCATTTCTTCTCAATTTCCCTCCGTGTCTAAATTCCTCTGTTCTTGTAACAGGCAGGACCTCCTCCCTGATCTCACTATACACATGGCGACAAATCACGACCAAGGATTGGTTTCTCCATCTCCGAGCAATACACTGAGAACGCCGAGGTCTGTTAAATCCGTCGAAACTGTGAGTTCAGAGGGGCTATGGTGTTGTATGGCTCGTCCTTCTTCTTCTTCTATGGCTTCTTCTCCTTCTTCCTCAAATATTTCTTCTTTTTCTCATTCCTCATCTTCTAGAATCGCCTACAAGCTCACGAGATCTTCAAAAAGTGCAGACAATAGCATTAAGCGTGATTTGACGAAGAAGAATGGATCAAATCATAACGCTACAATGAAGAAGAGCAATTCTAGTTTAGTGGTAGTGGAGAAAGGAGGTAGTAGTAGTAGTAGTAGTGGGTCTCCTTTCAGAATTAGGTTATCTCCAGGGAGAGTATCTCCCCTTATAGAAGCACCTTCTGCTTCTTGTAACACCATCACTCCTGTTCTTGGTAACAATACCCTGTCTATGCCTGGTAACACCATCCCAGATACCAGTTGTCAGTCTTCACCACCACCATTACCATTACCGCCTCTTGCGAACAACATGGAGAAAACCAGAGCCTCTCCTACACTCTTTGAGATGATGGTAAATGAACATGAGATACAAGACACCATTGGATCTTGCTCCCCTCAGTCGCATACAAAGCTTGAACAAATCCTGTCGCCGGGTGCGAACAGCCCCGGAAGTCTCTTTAATGACCCTTCATCGAGCGATGCCAAGCTTATCCTTAGCAATAGTAATGGTAATGCTAGCAAAGACATCTTCAGCAGTACTAAAAGAGACATTGTTAGTGTTTCTGTTTATGTTCATGCTCACATTATTTCCTCCTATAGTCCGGTGTTGTCTGCCCAACTAGCCTTGGCTGGAAATAATATCGTGCAAATCTCCGATTGTGAGGATGTGGAGGCATATGTTGAGACTCTTCGGCTCATGTATTGCAAAAATATGAGGAAGAAGCTTCTTAGAGAGAGCGTCTCGAGGGTTCTCTGTATTCTCAAGGTAAGATAACTCTACTTAGTTTTTCTTTTTGTTTGTTTTCTCTTCCTTTAATGAAAGAAGTGGCTGTGGCATCTTGGATATTTGTATGGTAGAGGGTGCTTGACGTTCTTAAAGTAAACTGCTTAGATTTTCTTCTTAGTAAAAGAAGCGTTCCGTGACATGATTTGGATTATAGGCGGTAACCACATCTAGGGCACAACATCTTCACACATTGTTCCCGCTTCCTTCGCATAGGAAATGGACATGGCTAAAACTGCACAGTATTGATAACCTAAAAGCCAACTCATAATGCACATTCTGTTATGCTCAATAAATAAATAATGTGCATACTCTAAAGCTCCAAATTCAAAACTCGTCGAATAAATTATTTTCTGCATAGCACATGAGCATGGCCTTAGATGCATAATGTATCAAATAAAAACCCTATACCCTAAACATGTTGCACATATTTTGTTATGCATAGGAAATGAATATGGCTCAAGCTGAAATATTTTCAGAATCAATACCCTGGAAATCTATTTTGTAGATACCTGAAACTATAAACTCTAAGCCCCTACCTATGTCAATGGTCAACGCTACATTCCATAATGATGCTTTGCAGGTGTCTGCATCTATTTCGTTTGAGGCTGGTGTGTTATCTTGCCTTGAGTACTTGGAAGCAGTACCTTGGGCTGAAGATGAAGAGGAGAAAGTGGCTTCACTTCTATCCCAGCTCCAGCTTGAGAACACTGGAGGAGCTTGTGAGGTACTCAAAAGGCTCTCGAGTGATGATTTTAGTGGTTCCAAGGATGTATTGGTTCGCCTTTTGCATCTTGTAACCAAAGGCACAGATGACAAAGCGAGACGAGAGATGAAGAGATTAGTGTCAAGAATGCTCCGAGAGAATGCTGCCCAAGGGAAGCATCAAATCGATCTAAGCAAAGAGAGTCTCTATCAAGCTTGCCATAGATGCCTTGACTCGCTCTTCCATTTTTACACACAAGCAACGACAAGCTCTGATACCAATGTTCAAGACAAGAGTGTTTTGACAACACAAATTGTGCGGCAAGCTGATAACTTAAACTGGTTGGTTGATATCTTGATCGACAGACATATTGCTGATGACTTTCTGAGGATATGGGCTTATCAAGATGAGCTTGTGTTGCTTCATGGAAAGATTCCCATTGCTTTAGGTAAATATGAAGTGAGTAGGCTAACTGCAAGATTATGTGTAGCTCTAGGACAAGGACAAGTTTTGGCTCCTAAGGAAACTAGGTTCACACTGTTGCATAATTGGTTACAACCTCTTATTGATGATTTCGGATGGATGCAAAGAGCATGTAAAGGCCTTGATCGGAAAGTTGTGGAGGAAGGTATTAGCCAAACAATTTTGACACTACCACTGAAGCAACAACAAAGTATTATGATTGCTTGGTTCGACAGATTCCTGAAGAATGGTGATGATTGCCCGAATTTGCAACGAGCATTTGAGATATGGTGGAGGAGGACATTTGTGAGGCCACAAGTTGTCGATTCATGTGCATCACCCTTACAACTCAGAAGCTCAGGAGACCAACTAGCGTAACATAAATATAATAGTGAAAACCTTGCATATAGAAGATATGGTAGTTGCTATAAGTTGCTTTCATGTGTGGCCCATTGTAACTCATCTGGTATAATGTGTCAATGGGTATTTTCCATGCAAAGAAAGACTGGCTGAAGCATTGTTTAAGATACATTATTGGCACTTTGCTTTCGAGGATGATTTATTGGTTGTCGAAGCTGTAAGAAAAGGTTTCAGCGTGCCAATCTTGTTGCCCATCAATATGTCTACCTTCAAAAGTCTTACAAGGACCCCCCCCCCTTCCCCTTAAATACACATGGATTTTACAAATATGTATGTTAGTTTCAAGCCTCATGGATTCAATTATGTATGTGTTACTTGTCGCTTTGTTGTGAATATGATGTCGAGTGGTTGCTCGTTGCGTAATCATGGATTCAATTATGTATATGACCTGATGTGACATGGATGTCACACTCAATACATGCACACATTTCATTGTTGAAAATCAATGGTGCAATAGGAAGGTGGGGCTATACCCTTTGTTTTATAAACATTTGGTTTCTCATAGATCACATACATGAGCTTGTGTTCCTAAGGTTTGTCTTGCACACATACAATGAATTGTAATGAAAAGAAACTCGATGAATCTTCAACTACCCATGCAACTTTCCATTAATTTGCCAAATTTTGGTAAGTTTTTGAATATATGCTCAAATACCCATGATTAACATATACAAGTCAAGGGAGAGCAACAGGACTGTTTTGGGAAACAATGCAAACCTACTATGTTTTGGGAAATAAAAAGAAAACCTTGCAACTTTTTTAGAGTTTTTTCTTGCTTCTAAATTAATGTACATGATGATATAGTTCTCACCTTAATGATGATAACACATTGTACATCTCACACTTGTCATGGATTGATACACTAATAATATGTCCACATTCCAAGGAAATGGGCCAATTTGTAGTGGAGATTTGCCCAATTCTCATTTGGTGAATGACATTGTGCCATATCTATTAGGCCCCATTTTTTATGTGCATAGGGGATTCATTGCAAGCTCTAGGGCAAGGCCTAGTTCATGGTGATGTGAGTTCTTACAATTTTTTGACTTTGATGCTATGATGTAAGCCATCAAGCCAAGGACTAGAGAGAGAGATGATTAGATTGATAAACCACTAAGACCATTGGGAGAGACCAATTCAAATGAGTCTACTAGGCTAATAATCCCGCATTCAAGTTATTCCATCTATGACCCCGAGATATTGCTTACCGTTAGATGACTTCATTAAAATAAAGGCTTTTGGCCTCTAGAAACTATTCAACATTTGACATAGTATAACACACATGGCTTGGATGGACATAAACCGAGGATTCATGGGGATTGGCGATTGACATATTCATTTCAAGATTTTGGTTAACAATTCTCATGCTTGAATGTGGGTTCACCATGTCATGAGTTATGGTATGGGCATGAACCTACAAGGCCTACAAGGCCCCCTTGATTTTGTTTCTTCCCAAGCTTCTTTCCATCTCTTTGTGAGAGTTTGTAGACGCAATGTTACAACTCTCAATCTCAAGTGCACCACCACACCAAGCTATGACCATCTCATTCTAATTAAATAGAAGTCTTCAAATGTCTTCACTATTGCTTCCTCATCATAATTACTTGGTTAATGATGTTTAGTTTGTCAATTAGTAGCGTGATTTTGATAGTCATAGTGGAGTTTAGCATTTATTCCTATGCATCTCCGAATAAGGATGCTTGTGAGGTTCTGTTAGATCTTGACATACAAAAGTTGTACCTAATTCTGAACCTTTGTAGAGAAACCACCCCACACCTATTACAATATCCCCACATTATAGATGCATTCACACATCCACACGAAAATTATGCCAACATGAATAGATCACTAATATTATGATTTTTTTATTTGCATTTTGTTCGTAAATATGAGCATAAGCAAAACCCTTAGAATGATTAGGGGGAGTGACATTATTTTGTTGAGTCTATTCTTGACCCTTGAACTAAAGTAGGTGAGTTAGTCTATCGACAATCAAATGAATTTACATTTTGAAATGACCTAGAAATTCCATTGTGCACCATGGTTAGCAAATTCATGTCTCCTTGAGAAGCTTTAAATGTTAATATTAACAATTACAATGGAAGAAAATGATGTTATTAGTGTTAATGACCATTAAGTTGATTATGTTGTTATTGGAGGATGCTTATGATTCATGAAATGTATTGCATGCCTCAAACTTACATTGATCCATGAGCATGGTGTTACAATATCTTTAACTCTCAACATCCATTGTGTGAGACTAAATACCAAGAATTTCTTTGTCATCATTATACATGCATACACACTTATAGGTGTGGAGTATTTAATTGATCATGCCCGTGCCATTAGTTAAGTATGTAAAAAAATGATATCATGATTTGGAAAATCATTGGAAGTATTCTAAGCAGTAGAATACGAGGTCCATATGAACTAATTTTCATTTACAAGAATTTACAATAGGATCTCATTATATGGGTTATCAAAACTGGGCCTATTATGATCATGTGCTTTCTGTGAAGGTGATAAAATTGGGATGATGATTTTCCTAATTTCTCTTGCATTTCAATAACTTACTAATACAATTATCATATCTTCAATCAAGGAACAACTTTGATGTAAAAAAACTACGTAGGCTTCTCATTAAGAATTTACCACTTCAATGAATTTAGTATTCAAACATAATAATATGTACACACAACCCTATATCGATAATTTAACTTTGTCGTAATTCGCAAAATTGGAGCCTTTCTCCTTTTGACCATGTTGACGTGTTCTCTAAGGTATTAAATCTTTGTCTTGGATAAAGAAATGACTCTCTTGCCTATGTGTGTTCTAGATAGACAAATTGAAGTAAATATCTAGATTTGCAATGTAGTAACCCTTGGAGGACACTTTCATATGGTGTGGTATAATAGGCATTTGGATTGGATGCTTCTCATAAGCTATGTAACAAGCATATAATCTCATATTGGGTGGGTGTCCAACCAAAAAGAGAGTATTTGTGGGGGTTTGTGGGTGCACTATTCAAAGACCAAGTTAATAGCTAATGATCATCACACAACATGTTGTCTACTACGAAGATATAGCTCTCAAAAGGAGCACAATTAGTAAGTAGTTCCAAGAACATCAGAAATTTCCCAATAAGTAGACTTGGGAAAAGTCCCAATGATTGAGTAATAGTGTCAACCAAGGTTCACACATATAGGGCATATGTCAGTAGCTAGATACGTGAAGAGTTGACATTCACAAAATTCTATGCCCTTCATCTAAGTTGGAAAGAATGTATATGATTCTCATCGATTCCACATGATCTAAGAGAATCATATCTAAGAATATCCTTTGCCCTTTCGGGTAGTATTCCGATCGGTTGAAAAGAACAATGCCGACAATTGGATGGTTCGAAAGAATGGATGGAGACGAAGAAGATGTCAAGGAGCAAGTGAGCAAGCGATGTGTTGCACACGATATACAAGCAATGAAGATTCCGAGTGGCTGGCCATCGATGATAAGATGGACATAAGGAGATCGATGACCGATGACCGACGACCCGACGACCCATGACCCATGAGCCATGACCTGGAGACTGATGACCCATGACCGATGAATGTCTCGCTCCGAAGGTCAGACGGAACGGAAATTACACAACCAAAAACAAAGCCAAGCCAAGTTCTTTTGTGTCCCGAAATCCCCTGTTCCACTTTGTTCACAAAAAAACACAACACACGAAATAACATATACATATATGTATTATGTACAATGTATATATGCTCTGTTTTCTTTCTGTCTCTCTGTTTCTCTGCTTTCCTCCTCCTCCATGGCCACGATCGCGAGGGCTGCTCTGCTCCGCCTCGCCTTCCCAGCAACGACCTCCATCGCCGCTCGCTCCTCCTTCTCCTCTCTTCTTCCTCGATACAAGACACTGCGATGCTTCTGCTCTGCGTCGGAGCAGCCACGTGCACCTTCTCGGCTCGCGCAGACCCGGCGCCTCCTCGAGGACTCCGAATCACGGAGCTCCGAAGCCGTGCAAATACCCAAAGTCTCTCTAGGTGTCTTCTCATCTACTCTGGTTTTTGACAAAAAAATTCTCCTAAATACATACTTATATCCCGTGAAAATGTTTCTTTATTTTCTTATCAAATGCTCACCTGTGGCTTAATCCCTACCGTAAATCAATCTTAAGAGCTAGGTCATTCTCCTCTCTCTCTCTCTTTTGAGGTCAACATTTCGTCACCAATAATTCAATATTACTTCTCCCAAGGAGGCAACAACAATGATCAATGCCATAAATCATTTGCTTTAGTCATGTAACTGGAGATTTATGGACTATACAAACACGACATGTAAAATGAGGTGGTTCTTGCTCAACAGTATCCTCATTTGGCTTGAACCTTACTTTTCTTTCGTATGAAATCGTGCGTCTCTTACTCTCCTCTTTAGCTTCAGTTCAGTTACACCAAGGAGGGAGAAATTTGAATAGCTATCAGCATATTTGTTTAGCATTTGCATTAACTTATTTCAAATGCGGTGTTTGCAAGTGAGTCTGGGGGAGAAATCAAATAGCTGAATGATATGCTCATTAGCATTAGTTTTAACAGTTTGATTGTGCTGTTTACAGCTAAAACATATGTAACTACCAGTCGATAGTGTTTTCTTTCTTATTGGTGTTATTCACTGAGCATAATATGATACAAGGCTAACATGGAAATATATACAGCGAAGGAAACTATTAATAACGGATAGAGTGAGAGAGAACAGGATTGACATGGTTAAGATGATTAATATAATACAATTCAGTCTTAACAGTGCTTCATGTGAGAGTGACACTTTTATGTGCAGAGCATGTAACTGTGAATTTTGCCAGAAGTGGAGGACCTGGAGGGCAGAATGTTAATAAAGGTTTTGAAGAGTCCCTTTTTTTGGTCTGAATGCTGATTAATGTCTATCTGCCTTGTTTTATTTTTGGTTTGTTTTACCTTTTCACATTCTTCGCTGTTTGTGTCTATACAGTGAATACAAAAGTAGATATGCGCTTCAATGTTGAGACCGCGGACTGGTTACCTCAAAAGATCAGGGAGAAACTCTTACAAATGGTTTTACTCTCAAATCTTTATTTGTCCATTTTGTTAGATATATTTACCACTAGCTTAGTAGTTCCATATATAAAATTTTGCAAAATTTTCTGTCGATAAGCTCAACTACAATGCTAGCTATTGCGCTGATCTTGTTTTTTTTCTTCCTAAAGCTTGATCTTATGTTGCTTATTTTATTAAGCTTTACCATCTATGTTTCATGCAGGAAAAGAATCGAATTAACAGCCAAGGTGAACTGGTCATAACGTCAACAAAAACTAGGACGCAGAAGTAAGTTTGAGTTGCGCTTTCCTTGAGCTTCCAGCCCACATATTTGCATTTGATATTTGATTGCTTTTTTTCTTTTTATTCAATTAATTATAACAGAGGGAACATTGAAGATGCTCTCTCTAAGCTTCAGGTAATATCTGGAGGTGCGATTCACATATGTCTGTTTAGAAATGAATCATAATAGTATGATGAAGATGTTTACTTGTTTGAATGCAGGATTTGATTGATGCCGCCGCTTATGTTCCACCACCTCCTTCAGAGCAGACAAAAAGCAAGATAAATAGATTGTAAGTAAAGAATATGTTTTCATATGGATGGAATGAGAAAATTCATAATGTGACTTGACGTTTGGTTTTCGGACCAATATCAGTAGAACTAAATGCATTTGGAATGATATGATGCACATAGGTATGCATGATGATGACAATGATGAATTGATTGATAGAGCAGTAGTTGTCAAGAGATGTTGGATCCTCAATGACTTACAATCAGATGTACCGGTCTTGTCCATTTATGTCATATAAAGTGGCCAATGTTTCTTTTGTTACAGATAATGCTAGTGATTGTTAGTGGAAATCTGTGCTTTCTTGTTGTTGTGAAACTTGATATCTGCATGTATATCTGAAAATTTTCAGGGCAAGAATTGAGAATGAAAGAAGGCTAGATACAAAGAAAAAGGCTTCATTGAAGAAAGCGAATCGAAAAGGTGGCTGGGATTAAATGCTTCGTAGAAGTCATCAAATGTTCATTTGTGAAGGTAATTATCAAGTCTGAAATCTCATACGAACACAAAAGTTCTGATTTTTGTTGTAACATTTTGATTTCTTCACAGTTATTGCATGTGTATTGGAAGCAATTAATGGAAATGTCTCAACACATGACTCTTCAAAAAATCAATCACACTTTCAATGATACCCATTCTGGTGTGAAACTAACAGCTTTTGAAGTGATCAGCATTGGAAAGAATATATAAAGATTCTTTTGGATTCTTCTCAAGAATCCACATGTATAATATTGAACATAAATTCTAAACCATCTACTAGAGGATGGATGATGTATACTAGAATGTTGGTACATATGTTCCTGCTTGAGAATTGTATAAGTGCCAACATTGTTTCAAAGTGGAATGCATATTGCATTTTCAAAATACATTTTGAGGATGAAAGGATGAATTAACTAGTAGAATTGTGATTTGTCTCCACTTGCTATATGTTCAAAATTATGTATTACTTCGTTGTTGGGATATATGCTTGTATGCCTGCATTTGGGAGTATCCTAGGGATATAAATTGGTGTTTCTAGTATTTCTCGGGTTCTGCCTAGACTGAAAATTAGATCTCATATCAGACCATATTCAATGAGGCATTTGGTACCATTGAGTTTTCACTCTCTTATTTGCGCTTTGCTTCTACAGCATGCAAACCCTTGAGTGACAAACTGACAATTATAAATACATCCATAGAATGCTTTAGAGTTGTAAGTTGGCATATACATATATTAATAAATACATCAATATGCCAGACAATTATTATTCAATGTGCTTCTAGTATGACCATCTTCAATCATGTAGAATTTTCGTTCAAAATGTTTATTAGGTTAATAAAGCTTAGTATCTAGCAACTTGTTCGATTATGAATATACATAATGATTCATATATATATAATACTTGCTCAATTGTTTAAAGTGTGTGATGGTCAAATTAGAGGTATTGGGTTCAAACCCAATTGGGACTAAAAATGGAAAACAATGTAGAAAGGGGATATGATGGTCAAATTAGAGGTATTGAGTTCAAACCCCATTGGGACAAAAAATGTAAAACAATGGAGAAAAGTGATTAGACGCAATGCATGATAAAAATGAAAGTAAACTCTCAAGTATAACAATAGAGTGTGTGGTAAAGGCAAAATTAGAGGACTATTTTTTTTTTAAAGATGGGGGGAGCTTTTTATGTATTGTATGTTTGTGGAGGAACTTCATTTGGGCCTCTATAGATGCAATTGGTCTTCATTTCAAGGCCTTCTAGTCTAGAGAGGTGGAAGGTGTTGCTACATTTGGGTAGATATCCCCAGTTCATTCACATCACCATGGGTCTATAGGTGCCCTTGTTGACAACAACTCATCAACATCTTTGAATAATGCATGCAAGGGTGTGTTTCACCTAGTAAAACGAGGAAATGCAGGGATTGGTTCCCCTGACTAGACCGTCATAAATAAATTCCAACCAAAAATTTGATGCAAGTGGCCTAGCTCAACACCTTGGTATCATTTAAATCCTTATTATGTTGTGAAAGTAAAGGGGGATATAACTAAGCTTCCCCATGTAGACTTCATTCAGCCACTCAACGATATGATATAGTTGCTACACCCTATTGTATGATTGGCCTAAAGAAGAATGGCAAGCTCTAATAGGCATACATGGATTATTGAAAAGCCTAACACACCCATTATTACCAATCCAAGAGTTGTGGAAATTCATGATGGACAATGGAAAATAAAGCTTCTTGTTGTTCAAAATTGAGCATCCATAAAAAATTTGTTTCACATGCGATCAACATAACTTGCACAACTTGAGGATGAATTGAAACTATGTAATCAACATCAATGGAGGTAAATGAATATTTAAGCAAGATTGAACATAAGTATGCATTGAAAGAGAAGAAAATGGACACTAGGACTTGTAACATACGTGAAATGAAAACACATGCACAATAAAGTCATGGATTCATATATCCGATCCCGATTCCCCTATTATGCAAGTTATGGAGCAAGCAAAATATGTCAAAAAATTTGATGTTTTGGAATCTTGTGAGGATGCTCTAGTTTGCATCGTTTGAGTTGCATTATGACTTTATGGATCTCTTTACAAAGTAGACTACATGAACTCACTACCTCCTCTTTTATATATAATAATAGGTGGCCTAATTACATGAAAATTGCTTTGCTAAGTAAGATGAGTCTTGCATTTTTACATTGACATAGATATGACACATACGTTAATGGATAGTACATCTATAGATAAACAAAAGCACATGCTTATACTGCCTATGTATGCATGTCAATGCTTACACCTAATCTATATCTACGCATATATGTATGTACATATATGTGTGAAGCATTGATCGAGAATCAATGTGCATCCATCATTGCACTTAAAAATGTCAATGGAAGGGAATTAATATCTACAATTGGTCAAGTTAGACTCAACCCCTGATAAATTTCAGAGTTGAGAAAATCTTGCAATTGAGTGATAATCTTCTTCAAATGGGTCTATAGTGTTGGGATTTCGGTCCCTCCGGATGGGATGTCCGGAAATGAATGACGGCAAGCCCGGTTACGGTTACGGAACCAGAGGATGAAGAGTACCCGGCATGAAGCCGGATGAAGAGTACCCGGCATGAAGCCGGATAAAGACCCGGCTACGGAGCCGGATGATGAAGACCCCGGTTACGGAGCCGGATGACGAATGTACCCGGAGAGAGATCCAGATGCGGGGACATATGTGTGAATATGTTTGCCAAGGGCCCTTGAGGCTATATTTGTAAATAGCCCGAAAGTCATATGTGTATAAATATGACTTAGGGCAAACTGCTGTATGTTGCTGCTCATTTTTCTGTTTTCCACTTAGAGGGAGCGAAGTGAGAGCAGCCGAGAGAGAGAGCGAGAGAGAGAGAGATAAAGGAAGAGGTAGACGCCTCTGTGTAATACCGCCGTCTGTGGCGAGGACAGCGAGCTCAAGGTCGTCGCCTTGCAGCTCGCCATTGTACATTCCCTGCGTATAGTGATAGTTGGAGTATTTTTCACTCCCGTGGTTTTTCTCGTCTAGGGTTTTCACGCTAAACCCTGTGCATTCGAGTCTCTCTCTCTGTGTTTTTCGATTTACTGCTGCATTGATCCGTGTTTCCTCGGTTGTGGCCGAGAGGTGAAGGTTTGAAAGCGTCAATTCCTAACAAAGTGGTATCAGAGCGACGGCAGTGCAGAAAATGGAAGGCGGCAGCAGCGGGCAGCCGGGGATGATGGTGCTGAATGCGCAGAACTACGCCGACTGGAAGATAAAGATGGAGGATCTGCTCATTGTTCGGGACCTGTATGAACCGATCGACAGGTCGGAAATACCCAAGGGGGTACTTGAGACGGAATGGAGGCTTCTGAACCGGAAAGCCGTTGCAACCATTCGGCAATACGTCGACGTGAGCGTTCTACAACATGTGGCGAACGACACCAACGCATATGAGATGTGGCGGAAGCTGTCGGGCCTCTACGAGAGGAAGAATGCGTTGAACCGGACCTCCCTGATGAGGAAGATAGTGAACCTCAAGTACCGGGACGACGAGAGTATGGTGGAACACGTAAGCACGTTCATGGGTTTCGTGAACCAGCTTGCGGCGATCAAGTTCCCGTTGGAAGATGCAATGCAAGCCATCATCCTGATGTGTACATTGCCGGAAAGCTGGGAGAACTTGGTGGTGACTCTCAGCACCTCCTGCACCGAAGATAACTTGTCCCTACAAATGATAAAGACAAGCATTTTGAACGAAGAAGCGCGTCGGAGAGATAAAGAACCGGCCTCCGATCCGAAGATGCTGCTTTCCGAATTGGATCGGGGAAGACAACGGAACCGGAGTCCGCAAAGACGGGAGAAGTCGGGGACCCGGTCGCAGTCAAGAGGAAGGCCCACATGCTTCCACTGTGGGAAGCCGGGGCACTTCCGAAAGAATTGTCGGCATTACCGAAAAGACAACGGAGCCGACGACACCGATTCGAAGAAGTCACCGGAGCGAAACGGTGCATACCGGGGAGCCACGGACCGGAGAGGTCCGGATCGGCGAGGGCAGGACCGGAAAGGAACGACGGCACTCGCGGCAAGTGAAGAAGAGATAATGCTCATTACCGAAGAGAGGGAGCTGAACCTTGCCGGTGAAGAGATGACCTGGGTGGTCGATTCCGGAGCGTCGTTCCATCTGACCCCCGAGAAGAAATACTTCTCATCCTACACAGCCAGTGAGCACGGCTGTGTCCGGATGGGAAATGAAGGTACATGCCGGATTGCCGGCATAGGAGACGTGTGGCTGATGACATCAACCGGATGCAAGATGCTGTTGAAGGATGTCCGACACGTTCCGGAGGTTCGATTGAACCTGATTTCGACCGGGAGGCTAGACGATGAAGGCTACACGGGTAGCATCCGGAACGGTGTCATGAAGTTCAGCAAAGGGAGCCTGATAGTAGCTCGGGCCCGGAAGATCAACACACTGTACCTGATGAATTCCTGGCTATGTCCGGAGGAGCTGAACGTGGCAGCTGACACTGACGGTGAGCTGTGGCACAAGAGACTGTGCCACATGAGCGAGAAGGGGATGAAGAGGCTTGCCGAAGACAATCTGATACCGGTAAAGCACGTACACCTGGGGAAGTGTACCGACTGTCTGGCTGGTAAGCAGAACCGAACCTCCTTCCACTCAAGGCCACCGACGAGACGTAGCGCACCATTGGAGTTGGTGCACACTGACGTGTGTCAAGTAGAAACGAAGTCACATGGCGGAGCCTAGTACTTCGTGACATTCATAGATGACCATAGCCGGAAGCTGTGGACGGCACCGATGAAGACAAAGGACCAAGTATTGTGCGTCTTCAAAGAACTCCACGCGAGAGTGGAAAGGGAATCCGGCAAGAAGCTGAAAGCGATACGAGCGGATAATGGAGGAGAATACCGAGGGCAATTTGAGGAGTATTGCCGTTGTCGCGAAGATTCGCGCGTGCGTGTGCTACTCGAGCGACCACCGGGGTCTTGGACTGGGGAGGATGTTCGCGGAATTATCGAAGAGATGACGATCAATGTAAGATTAGACGGAATTTGTTCACTTGAGAAGAAGAAAGATTGTACACTTGAGAAGTAGAAAATAATGAAGAAGATAAAGACAAATATAATTATATTGATGATAATGGTGTTGGTGATATCACATATTGAGCCCCCCTTACACAAGCCCAACTAGAGGCTTTTATAGGTCTTTCCATGCTCGTGACATGCACAAAACCATGGGCTAAAACCATGGTTTTGTGCACACGGTTTTGCTTATGTCATGCACAAACCATGGGTTTAAAACCATGGTTTTGTGCACATGGTTTTCTATGGTTGTTTCGTCTATAATTTGTATATGAAAAGGAAATACATACAATCTACACTATATGATAGTTGTCCTAGTGGTAAGGCAATTATCTTGTATGTTAGAGGTGCAAGGTTCAATCCTTGCTTGCACCCCTCTGTATGAACTCAAGTGCCACTAGGCTAGGTTTATTTGCTAAGTGCATGTGCAATGTTGCACATCCTTGGTTTATTCGTCTCACTCGGTTTCACACCGTAGCCGAAAATCGTCACGACATCCACCCCCACCAAACCCGCACATCCTCCGGTATGTGCCGAGAAAGGTGAAGAGGTGAGATCTTTGGCAACGGTGATCAACCGAGTTCCTCTGCACGCTCGTCGACTTCGTCTTCCACTTCGAGTATGCGCAATCTTTCCAACCGAACCACCGTAGCCACCCGATCCACCATATCCGGCGCTCACACCTTCTTCCCCGATCGGTTGTAGTAGATCTACCGAACGATGTCGTCGATACGACCGCTCTTCCTTCGTCCACCGCGCGTGTCCTTCGATTGGACTCCTGGCCACTCCTCACGCTCACCGTCTTCAACTGGGTATTGTAGATCGTTCGTGTTGATCTCCGATTAGGCCGGGTTTGCCCTTGTCCGGATCGGTCTCCACCGATCGCTTCTTGGCTTGGTTGGCCTTCGTCTTCATTCACATTTCCCCGAGTCGGGCTCGACCGATTGATTCTGGCTGGGTCGGCCTCCTTTTGGATCGGAATCGTCCGATCGATTTTCGCCGAATCAGGTTTCGGCCGGGTCGGCCCCGGTCGATCGGCTCCCATGTGGATCTTCCTTCGTTCGGGTCGGAATCCCGGCCGGATCGTCTTCCGGTTCAACCGGTTCTCGACTCTTCCTTCCTTCCCGCATGCAACCTCTCCATCGAACTCAACCGCAGCTTCATCCTTGGCCTCCACGTCGGCCATATCCTTCCCTCTGTGTATGCTCGCCTTGAGCCATATTGTCTCCTCTTCGCCACCTCCTTTATCTTCGGTCTTATGTCGACACACGGTCTCGACTGCCGAAGTCTCCGGAACCAGTGTGAAGGAATCCCTTCGTTCATTTACATTTACCTTGTCTTCTTCATCGCCCTTCCGGTCGTCCTCTTTTTTGTCCACACATTCTGTCTCTCCGGTCTCACGTTGGCGCACGTGCACAATCGCCGAAGTCTCTAGAATAGGTGTGGGGATATCCTTTCTTCCTCGATCTTCTTCCTCCTTGTGTTGGGCCTTTGTCTTCCCGTCACCACCTTCCGTCTCTCCGGTCTCACGTTGGCACATGGGCGCAACCGCCGAAGTCTTTGGAACAATCGTGGAGAAAGTCTTGACATGGCTATCCGTTGTCGACTCGTCCATAGCCACCTCCGACTTGATGTCGTTTGTCATGGCTACCTCCTCAATCTCTTCAGACTCAAACACTTTTTCTCCCTCGATCATGCAAGCTTTTCTCATGCTTGCGCCGTCATCACCCGATGTTTCGTACACAATGCGTGTTCCAAAACATTTATCCTCCCTCGAAGTGGCGTTCGCCGTCCTCGAGTCATCGGCCTCCTCCTTCGCCGTCGTTTCTTTGTAAGACAAGAAGGTGACTTGTTTCACACCTTCTCTCTCGGTACCGTCATACCGAACCTTAGCCTTTGCATTGGCCACTTCATTAACCCGCATTTGTTGGGAGGTCTCTTCTTCCTCGATCACCATTCGCCTCGGTTTTGTCTCCCTTCTAAGCTTCATTTCTTTTGTTGGTGGTGCGTTGTTGCATCTCGTCCCTCTTCGATCATCCCTCATGGGCCGTCTTGTTGTCGTCGATATTCTCGCTTGCCCCTTATCGTGTAGTCGGCATACACTTTCCACTTTGCTCCAATCCTCGATGAGGCCATTTGCACCATCATCTTCTTCGAGTTTGAGGCCGATCGCCATCCTTTCCATTCGATCGATTGACTTCACGAACATAAGGACCTTATCGACCCCCACCAATCTTTGTTCCCGCTCCGACAATTGAGAAAAATGATGCTCGAAGTCTACGAATGCTTGTGTCGCGCCTTGGTGGGTCTTCGCTGATGTCACCCATTGGTCGAAGTTGCGTCGATCTTGTCCCTTTAGTCTCTCATAGTCATATTCCTCCAATAGAGCCTTCTCGAAAGTCGCCCACGAATCATGAGCTTCTAGAAGCTCTGTTACATGTTTGAAGATCGGTTGAGACACCACCCGACAAAAGTACTCTAGCCTCATAGCTTTGTCCACACCTCTTGAATCCATCTCCGCATTGTAGACTTTTAGGAAACTTTGGACTTCGGCACCATTGAAATAGCTCATTCGTTCGACTACTTTGTCGACGGCTTGTTGGGCTTCATTTCTTCTTTTCTCTTCTCTCAGAAACTCCATCATCCTTCTTGACATTGCCTCCATGAGATATTCGACATCCATCTTCGTCCTCCCCTGCTGCTCTTCACGTCGGGTTCACCAAATGATGTCGCGAAGATTCGCGCGTGCGTGTGCTACTCGAGCGACCACCGGGGTCTTGGACTGGGGAGGATGTTCGCGGAATTATCGAAGAGATGACGATCAATGTAAGATTAGACGGAATTTGTTCACTTGAGAAGAAGAAAGATTGTACACTTGAGAAGTAGAAAATAATGAAGAAGATAAAGACAAATATAATTATATTGATGATAATGGTGTTGGTGATATCACATATTGAGCCCCCCTTACACAAGCCCAACTAGAGGCTTTTATAGGTCTTTCCATGCTCGTGACATGCACAAAACCATGGGCTAAAACCATGGTTTTGTGCACACGGTTTTGCTTATGTCATGCACAAACCATGGGTTTAAAACCATGGTTTTGTGCACATGGTTTTCTATGGTTGTTTCGTCTATAATTTGTATATGAAAAGGAAATACATACAATCTACACTATATGATAGTTGTCCTAGTGGTAAGGCAATTATCTTGTATGTTAGAGGTGCAAGGTTCAATCCTTGCTTGCACCCCTCTGTATGAACTCAAGTGCCACTAGGCTAGGTTTATTTGCTAAGTGCATGTGCAATGTTGCACATCCTTGGTTTATTCGTCTCACTCGGTTTCACACCGTAGCCGAAAATCGTCACGACACCGTTCGATGGGAATCCGGCTCGAGTTTACTGTGCCGAAGACGCCGGAACTGAACGGGCTGGCCGAGAGGATGAACCGGACCATAATGGAGAGGGTCCGGAGTATGCTGGCGCATGCGAAATTACCCAAGGGGTTTTGGGCTGAGGCAATGTCGACGGCGACATACGTGATAAACAGATCACCCTCAGTACCTTTGGACGGAGACACGCCGCAGAGAGTGTGGACCGGTAAGGAAGTGTCCTACCGGCATCTGAAGGTGTTCGGGTGTCTAGTATATGTGCATGTGGCAAAGGACCGGAGAGGAAAGCTAGATCCAAAGACCCGGCCATGCATATTCCTCGGTTACGGCAACGATGAGTTCGGCTACCGAGTATGGGACCCGGTCGACAAGAAGATATTCAGGAGTCTTCATGGAGGACAAGACACTCGCCGACTGGGAGTCGGAGAAGAAGATGAAGAGCTCCAAGTCGACCGGTGAGAATCAACTCTACGAAGAGCAGTCCCGACCGGCAAGGGACCGGTTAGCACTCGAGGATCCGGCCGAAGACGGTGAAGAAACAGAACCGGCCGAGGAAGATGAAACTGATACCGGAACCGGCCCCGATCCCGAAATGGATTCGGATGAAGAGGAAACGGAGGAGCCGGTTACCGAAGCTCCGGAATGGAGATATCCTCTAAGAGAGAGAAGGGCCCCCCGGAGATTTCCGGAACCAGAGCACATGCTGCTAACCGACGAGGGGGAGCCGGAGAGTTTCGAAGATGCAAAGCTTGACACCCATAGCCGCAGGTGGTTAAGTGCCATGCAGGAGGAGATGGATTCCCTACATGAGAACCACACATATGAACTTGTGGAGTTGCCAAAAGGAAAGCGGGCACTTCGAAACAAGTGGGTGTTCAAGCTGAAACCGGGAGATGCCGGAAACCCCCCGAGATACAAAGCCAGAATCGTGGTGAAGGGGTTCCAGCAGAAGAAGGGCGTCGACTTCGATGAGATATTTGCCCCGGTAGTGAAGATGACCTCCATCCGGACGGTGCTGAGCATAGCGGCAAGCATGGACCTCGAGGTAGAACAGATGGACGTGAAGACGGCATTCCTTCACGGTGACCTCGAAGAAGAGATCTACATGCAGCAACCGGAAGGATTCGAGAAGAAAGGGAAGGAGCACCTGGTATGCCGGTTGAAGAAGAGCCTTTACGGACTGAAGCAGGCTCCCCGGCAGTGGTACCGGAAGTTCGACTCCTTCATGACCGACGAAGGGTACCACAAAACGCAGTCCGATCACTGCGTGTTTGTGAAGAAGTTCGAAGGAGGAGACTTTCTAATACTCCTCTTGTACGTGGACGACATGTTGATCGTCGGACGGGACCAGGTCAAGATACGGATGCTGAAGAAGGCTCTTCACCGAACCTTCTCAATGAAGGACTTGGGTCCGGCGAGGCAAATATTAGGGATGCACATCATCCGGGACCGGAGGAAGAAGCAGTTGTGGCTGTCACAGGAGAAGTACGTGACAAAGGTGCTTCAACGGTTCAACATGTCGGAAGCAAGACCGGTCGGGTCAACCCTCCCGGCAAACTGCAAGTTGTCCAGCAAGCAAAGCCCCAAGACAAAGGCTGATAAGGAGGACATGATGAAAGTACCATATGCCTCTGCCGTCGGAAGCTTGATGTACGCAATGGTGTGTACAAGACCGGACATAGGATATGCAGTCGGAGTGGTGAGCCGGTACATGAGCAATCCCGGCAAAGAGCACTGGAACGCGGTCAAGTGGATACTCCGATACCTGAAGGGCACGGCAAACGTGTGCCTCCGATTCGGCTCCGGTAAGCCCGAACTCGACGGCTTCACCGATTCGGATATGTCGGCTGATGCAGATACCAGCCGGTCCACATCAGGGTATGTGATGACGTATGCAGGGGGAGCTGTTTCGTGGCAGTCGAGGCTGCAAAAGACGGTTGCGTTGTCAACCACGGAGGCGGAGTACATGGCGGCTGTTGAAGCCGGCAAGGAAATAATATGGATGAAGGACTTCATTAGAGAGCTCGGTATCCGGCAGGAGGAGTACCGACTCTACTGCGACAGTCAGAGTGCCATCCACCTTGCGAAGAACGCGGCCTATCACTCCCGGACGAAGCACATCCAGCGAAGATATCACTGGATCCGGGAAAGGATAGAAGACAAGGAGTTCGTGCTGACGAAGATCCACACGGACGAGAACGGGTTGGATATGCTGACCAAGGTTCTCACACCCGACAAGCTGGATGCATGCCGGAAGAGGATCGGACTGGAAAGACATCCCATGCCGAAGTGAAGGGGGAGTTTGTTGGGATTTCGGTCCCTCCGGATGGGATGTCCGGAAATGAATGACGGCAAGCCCGGTTACGGTTACGGAACCAGAGGATGAAGAGTACCCGGCATGAAGCCGGATGAAGAGTACCCGGCATGAAGCCGGATAAAGACCCGGCTACGAAGCCGGATGATGAAGACCCCGGTTACGGAGCCGGATGACGAATGTACCCGGAGAGAGATCCAGATGCGGGGACATATGTGTGAATATGTTTGCCAAGGGCCCTTGAGGCTATATTTGTAAATAGCCCGAAAGTCATATGTGTATAAATATGACTTAGGGCAAACTGCTGTATGTTGCTGCTCATTTTTCTGTTTTCCACTTAGAGGGAGCGAAGTGAGAGCAGCCGAGAGAGAGAGCGAGAGAGAGAGAGATAAAGGAAGAGGTAGACGCCTCTGTGTAATACCGCCGTCTGTGGCGAGGACAGCGAGCTCAAGGTCGTCGCCTTGCAGCTCGCCATTGTACATTCCCTGCGTATAGTGATAGTTGGAGTATTTTTCACTCCCGTGGTTTTTCTCGTCTAGGGTTTTCACGCTAAACCCTGTGCATTCGAGTCTCTCTCTCTGTGTTTTTCGATTTACTGCTGCATTGATCCGTGTTTCCTCGGTTGTGGCCGAGAGGTGAAGGTTTGAAAGCGTCAATTCCTAACATATAGCCATATTCCTAGGACACATCCTTCTAGTTTTTGTGACATCGTGTGATTCAGTGTTATGACTAACGACTAATATTAAATTTGGAATTAAACACATTTGTTTATAGGGTTTGTAGACAACAATGTTCTATGGCAATACATTAGTGTTGTATGAAACCACGAGTTGCAGACAATGTGGTGTGAATATGGCGTCATGAGTTGTCATCACCCTCAAACTCTAGATAGCTAAATGTGTGCAATGGCAAAACAAAGAAATGGTGGTAAATCATGGTCAATTTGGAATTTGCTATATCTTTTGATTAATCGCACAAGAAACAAGTTTTCATAGCGAATAACTTGGAACTTTATGAGTCTTTGAAACAAATGTTTGTTAAGTACTCATTGTACATTGCACTCCTCAGGTGAAGCCTAAGCTTCCTTGAGTCTAGGTTTTCCTAGACTCAAATCTTCAACCCTAATACTGCAAATTCACTAAGAGGGAAATTACACCAGACAATCCACATAAGGGTTTGAAGGTCTTCTCACAGAACATCATGTCCCTCTTGGTTTAGGTCCTGTTAAGAATTAGGTTATTAAGCACGGGTTAATTAGTACCTAATTATGTGATTAAGCAGCGAAAGATTATGTGATGTGTGTGCATGTATGTGAGAGTGTGAGAGGAAAAGAGAAAGAACACTCATGAACAACGAGACAAGACAGGGGATGATTAACTATATTAAAAAGCATCATCAAATACAAAAAATGTTGTTTTTTTATTATGTTGTTTCATCTTCACATTGTTTTCCTTTGACATGCAAGATGTCTTGTAAGATATGAGTTGTAAATGATTCCTTTGTACATTCTTAACTAATGGAAGTAGATGTTTTTTTTGGAAAAAAAAAAAGCATCATCAAATACAAAAAATACCCACAATGAGGTACATATATATATGTACATACATTATACATCTCATGTGCAAAGGTGCACATGTGTGAGTAGAATATAGGTACAAAGGTGTAAGTCCTATATTAAATGAACATGGGAGTGGAGGATCTACAATGTATCCCACTAAAGCATAAAAACCTATTTAAGGGTTTAAGGTCAAGACACTAATTAGATTTTATCTAGGTAACTACTAAGTTACGTGTGTTGACTAACTAAATCTAGTTTAGCTTGATATCTCAACAGGTCCCCTGCCCAATCCAATTGTATCAACGCATGCATGTGTGTTTACGTGACAACGATAATTACAATATTTAATCACTAATTTTTTAAGTTAAATTTCAAACGAGTGACCCAATTGAGATAATTGGAATCTTAGTTTGCGACATTGCTCCCTTTGCTTTACGTTAGAAGCCAATTACTTGATTTAATTTTGATGATTAAAATTAATGGAGACATATTAAGCTAGCATGTTATTCCCAATTATGATTATTTTGTTGACTAGCATGTTATTCCTAATTAATGGAGACAAACTACCAAATATATCTCGCACTCTTTATTGCTTATCGAATTTTCTTAATGATATGTCTAATCACAAATTTACACACGATTATCGTCTTCAACTTGTCTCGACACGACTCTAATCAAGGGTATATAAAGGATTATTCTATATGAGCACAGCCAGGGGTATTTTGGATATTGATCAAAATTGCTAGGGTTATATTTATAAATAGTCTTTACACTGTCGAAGGAAGGCTATGGAAAGCTTCCGTTCTTGTTGTGATAGGGTTATCTGTTGGCTTAGGTTTTAGATTTTAGGCTTTTGTCTTACGATTTTAGGTTTTAGATTTTAGGCTTTTGGGTTGAAGAACTTACCTGCATCCATCAGGTTTAGGGCTTAAGATTTTACCTGTATCCGTTGGGTTCGGGTTTAGGGTTTTTGATTTTGCAGAATCCTATGTATCGTTTCTATTGTGAAAAATATGAATATTGCATATAAATCCGAGGTTTTGGTACTTGCACCAGAAGTTTTCTCACCGTTTTTCAACAGAAAATTCAGAGCTTTAGCTGGAAATACACATTCGCCTTTTTCCTGTTCTTCCTGTTCTTCTTGTTCTTCAAGAAAGCGTTTGTTTCAAGGTAAGGTGTCTGCTTCTTTATTGCAAAACATGGGAGTTTTCTTTCCATATCTCTAGTCTTTTTTTCCTTATTTTTTTTGATCGCATATCATGAATATCAACTTAAGGATTTCCTTTTATATCGTATTTGTTAATTATTACTATGTTTATACTTTATATGCGTTTTAAACCCTTAAATGACCGCCAACAAATCATTTCATTTCACATACATCTTCTATTGGTGTCAATATCTATGGTTTTTCTTTGGAAAAAAACTCTGAAATACTTCTTCACATTTGCTTTATTTCACCAAATGTCCCTGAGGGTTCGTTATTTCCCAAATACCCTTGGTCACCCTCCTGAAGAGAAAAATGAATTGACGCTTTAATTTCTCAAATAGTCATATAATCGAGAAAAAGGGGAAGAATTGACCAAATGATTGCTTGTTCTTTTGGGTTTTCGATCAAAAAGTCTGGGCATTTAGGAAAGAATGAAAATGCAGGGTATTTTCATAATACATAGAAAATTGAGCATGTTTCAGAGTTTTTCTCCTTTCCTTTTCATAATATTGGTTTTCTTTACGTTCAGAAGAAAGAAGAAGAAGAAACTTTGATTACACTTGCAAAGCAGCGAAATGGACAGACCGTCTCTCTCATGACCTCTATGTTTCGAATGAGCCCAATATCGAAGACCTTACTGAGGCCATTTCGCAAGTGAATAGAAATGGGAAAACTAGTGGTGCACTTGCATCATCTTTCCCGGCCCTAACAGAACGAGCAGTCTCTCTTCCGTTGGATTACTATCAGGTTTTTCTAGCTTTCTTCCCTTATTTATAAATCCATTTTTTTCTTTGTTTTTATGTTTTTCATATGCATCTCCATAAGTTTCCAAGTTTACTTTGTATGAAATGGGGAAGCCTTCGGATTCCCAGTTTTCATGTACGGTATATTAGAATTGTGTGCTCAATGAAAATCTATCTTGGATGTGAACCAAAATCAATGAAACCCCATGCTGATGTGGCACAAAACATTAGCCGTGTACACTATAGGGGGGATTGTTCCTTGTCCATGTACATGTGGAATAAAATTGTCTAGGTTTGGATGGTTTGCCAAGAGGAAAATCCAACCAGATGTGGCACAAAAATTGTGTGCTTGATTGAACCTCCATGTCGATGTGGCACAAACCATTGGCAAAAGACAATGTCAGGGAGCTGGGGGCTGCACAGGACTTTACATTGTAGGATATAGCAAAAAGTGTAATTGGATGGGGAGTAATCCCTTGGTAATCACCCATTGAGAGTAAGAGAATCTGCAGGATTTTGGGATGTGTTGATATTGATCTAAGAGATCAGCTCATCCTCGAGTATGTCCCTGATGAAGTGGTACCTTGCATCAATGTGTTTTGTACATGAATGAAATGTAGCATTATTAGCTAGACATATGGCACTCTACCCAGTTCTAGCTGTAATCCCAGTAGAGATCGAATAGTATATCGCTTTCACAGTTTCTGTCTCACCATCCTCCATGAGTGGCTGAAATATATTCAACCTCTTTGTAGATAGTGCAACTATTTTCTGAAATCGGGAGGATTGTAAAAATAGGACCACTTGCCAATGTATAAGTGTTGCCCCTAATGGATTTACTGGTATCCACATCACCAGCCATGTCTCATTCACAGAATCTCTGCAATTTAAATGTACCCTTTATTGTAAAGTTCGTGATCAGTGAGAAAGAAAATGAAATAGATAGATTGAGAGGAATTGGGAGTGAGAAAGAGAGATAATAGAATTTGAGAAACAGATGGATGGTTTTGGAAAATCAAGAGATTACTTAGATTATTAATAGCTGTAAATGTACAATAGAGTAGTGAAATTGTAACCCTAAAGATTCAAAAACTCAAATATAACTTACAATTATAGATTCTTTAGCTCTTCTTGAACCTGTTGATCAATTTTCCTTTTTCTTCTCCTCTTACAATTTTCTTGAGAGACTATATGTACCTCTCAAAAGACTTTTTGCATGTAATTCACATGTTGCCACATGATGTGCACACAAAGCGCCATGCTAAACCATCCAATTATTGTCAATATCTCTCAATAGGCTTTACAAGGGCTGAATGTGGATGCATAATACACATTCAATATCCAACACGTATATCACATCTAGAGATTCAGACCTTTGCACCTATAGAGCTAAACTATCTTCAAGTTAAACATTTGTTCTTTTGGAACTGCTGTCACAAAGAACCACGTGATCATTCTTTTGGAACTGCTGTCCATCATTTACAGCCATGTGTTGATCATGTTCTACAGGTGTTTTATTATCATCAGGTGAATTCAATGGCTGTCCAACATGTTCTGGCACAATTACCACAAGTTCAATGCTATTTTCAGCCCTTTGTGGTGCATCATGAATCTGTTTGTGTGCTTATGGGTGACCGTATGTACTGAAATTAGACTATTTTGCAGTCATCTTTTGAGGCAACATTATCTCTGAGTAGCTTTGCCCCAATAAAAACATATTAACTGCATACTTCTGCCATAAACTGGTCAACCAAAATCTATAGCCCATTTCATCGTCATCATCATATCCCATGGAAGTGCTTTTAATAGACTTACTATCAATCTTATTTTGCAAATCTTGACTAATGTATACGATAGGCATGCCAACCAAATGCACCTAAGTAGTCGTATAAAGCAAGTTTGCTAGACCGAACCTCTTCAGGGATGTCCATTTTTAATGTTCTATGAGGAGAGCTATTGCAAATATGACTTGTGGTTTTTATAGCAGCTTCTCAAAATGTGAAGCATGCATGTCACTTCCTCACATAGATTCTTGCCATAATGTTCAACCACACCATCGGAAGAGGGACTATATGAGGCTGTTAAATCCCTCTTTATATCATGAGGATCCCAAAATTTCTGAGCTTCAGCACTTGTGCACTCCCCAACAATGTTCGGATGCTGTCATTTCAATATTCTACCTTTTTAGCTACTCGTAAATTTCTGAAACGCAACAATGATGTATCACTTTTACTTTTCAACAAGTGTTTGGTCTTAATTTTCAGCAAGTAAGTCTTGAGTAATCACAAACAAAAGAGAGTAAAAAGCACCTTTCATTGAATTGATAGGCATCAGAATGAACAAGGTCAAGGAAATTCTGCTTCTGAGTCATATCAGAGCAATGAGAATTCCTCACTTGCTTTCCATGTTGGCGATCATTACAAAAATGTAGTTTTTGGCCCTTGGCAACCGGATGGTGATATCTAGGCTTTTTTGGCCCATATGACCAAGCCTTTTGTGCCAAAGTTCCAGATGTCAATATACCTTTGCAACAACAATAAATTTTCAAAGCAAAGTTTATTCATGCAAGCAACAGACTGCCTCTCTTGCTGTCCATGACAACAAGAATAAAATCTTCAGTCAATTTCCAAGAACTACCATTGAACACAATGCTATATTCATGCACATCTAGATGTCCCATATATACCGAATACATATCTGTCATAATTCGATAAAAGCACTTGGCTATCATACAACAGCCAAGAAAACATTGCCATGACCTGTTGATAGGCATCACATGAAAAGATATATCCAAGTTCACAATTCAAGTGTGAGAGCATTCTGTATTGTCAACATGGCACCAATAATGACAAGGACCTTTGCCTGGACTCCTGAAATCAATTTGGGGAAAATCTAAAGTGAAATTCTCTGCTTATGTTTTTACAACAGTTTCTGTATACATTCCACAATGGTAAAGAATCAAAATAAACTGGAACAGAAATGCCTGATTTGCTGCATGCAGACTTGTAGATTCTAGCGGATGACAAAACCTACTATGACAAATTCCAGCAATTTCCCACAGATTCTCTTGCATAAATGCTATCTTCCACTTGACATTGGAGTCAGGTTCAGCTATGAACCTAGACTGTTAAACTCTGTATAAAACCTTTTACACATGAGGAAATCTGAAGGCTTTGATACCGGTTTGAAGAAGGTGGTGAGCTTAGACAAGCCAGGTGGAGAGAAGAGAGAGATGGCACAGGCAAGCAGGTTTTAGGTTGTTTGTGCAGAGTGCAATTAAGGGATTTAGGAAATCAATGAAAGGGTTAATGTCAATGAAATCTCCTATATTTTCTTTCGTTTAATCATATTGCTATTTTTATCTCTTTCTTAATCCTATTGCTAATCTTATCTCCATCTACATCCTATTGCTACTGTTAGTTTTCATCCTCATCTTCAAGAACAACAAAACAACATAAATGTAATGAAGTAAATAAATAAACAAAAATAACAATGACTACAGAATCACATTTTCTATACATGTAAGATTCTCACATCAGATATAGTCCTTATTCCTCAAAAGATGTGTAACATAGGTCAATCCAAAATAGAGAGATCTCTGAAGTAACAAAACCACTTGCGATGGCAGAAGATAATGGTCTTTATCTGTCAGTGACAAGGGTGGTGAGATCGTATTCCCCAAGGCAACGCCTACATGCATGCTATTGTCTGATCCATTGTAACCCTTTGCAAGGTCCTGGTCGGGAGCCCCCTTGTGTAGCCCTTGATTGATTTGTAGCATGAGTAGGAGCAATGGGGCGAAAGGATGTTGTGATAGTTCTTTATCAATGAGCTTGTGTAGTTGTATTATTGTCCTTCAACAACTCCTCTATGTGTCTCTTGAGTTCTAGCAAGAAAGACCCAGGCACCGTTGGTCCTCATATTTCCTTACCTTGTGTATTAGGCCTAAGCTTTGCTTAAAGAGGCAATGACATCTCCCTCTCATTTCATAAAAAACAGTACAATGGCAAACATGGCATTCTTCATAATGCACTCCCTGATGACACAATTGGCAATTTTTTTCTTCTAGAGGTATTTGTGCATATTTGTGTAGATCAATCTCAAACTGATGGGAAAAAGTTTGCAACTACCCTATCACACTAGCCAGCACATAGGATAGATGTATGTCCATATAAGAGGGCCTGATGATGAATCCATCCTCCAATGTGTGTAAAAACTGCTTTATAGTGGGCCATCTCACAGCCAAGAGATGTTCTGGGGCTGTTCCATCTCAGTTTGGATCGCTTAAGCTTTTCCTTTTTGGTCATGTTTAGATGGGGATTCTGGTTCTGATTTTATTACCCATTCTTCAATGGTGTTAAACACCATCACTTGAGTTTTATCTATATTTACCAACAAACCTTTGTTCATACAAAATACTTTTTTAAGGCTTTTAGATGTCTTTGTAGTCCCTACGGACTGTCAGATATCAGCACAATATCATTAGAATACAGTAATATTTGTATGGTTATACCTGCTGGGCATGCTCCCAAACTGCCAAATCTCTCTATGTAATGTTGTACCTCATCCTTGTGTTAGCCAGTATGGGTGAAAGTGGGCATCCTTGTTTTGCTCCAATTGTTCTAGCCAGAACAACTGCTCCTAGTGTCTCTTGAGTTCTAGCAAGCATAGCCCCAAACACTGTTGGTTGTCATATCCCATTACCTTATGTAGTGAGCCAACTCCTTGGCTGAAGAGGCAACAATAGAAAACAGGCCAGTGACATACATAACGTTCTTCAGATTGAACAGTATATGGTGTTTAGTTTTGAAGAATAGAAACAAAATCTTAAGAAAAGAATGATAAGTTGTGGTAAACATGGTTTCCAGTCACATTGATAATATCTTTGGAACATATTCTGTTGAGAACATGTGAGTAAACGCCATTCTTCTTTACTGATGCAATGTATAAGACCATGATCTTATGATTTTTAGTCTGACAGGTGCTTGGGGCAGACACACACTTTCTTGCAGATGCAATTGTCAGAGCTTACGAGTCCCGCATAAAGAATCTACCAAAGGAAGGTTTTAGTCAAGAGGCGTTGATTTCTCGCCAAGAAATTCTCAAAGGAGCATGCGAGACTCTAGCAGATCCAGAATTGCGTGGGGAGTACAATGAAGGCCTTATAACTGATGAAAACAAAACAATAATGGTAGCCGTTCCTCTGAGCAAGGTAGAATTCCTTTTTTTATTTAGAGACTCCAACTTTTTAGGCACATAGCAATTGTCATCATAACATTATTTCAGGTACCTGGAGCATTATGCTTACTTCATGAAATTGGGGAGATGGAGGTCGTCTTGCAAGTTGGAGAGGATTTGCTACGAGAACGACTTGGAAAGTTTTTCCAGCGTGATCTTGTATTAGCAATGGCTTTGTCATATGTAGAGCTTTCTCGAGAGGCAATGGCAGAGACACCCCCTGCAATTGTGCATAGTTGTGAACTTCTTGAAAGAGCACTGAAGCTTCTTGAGGTAAGAAAGAAACAGCATAAAACTTGTGATGAAACGCTATAATTGCCTTGAAGATGAGTTGAAATATATCTTTAGTTGGGGAAACCTCAAACATTTAATTAAAAAATGGAATTTCAAAACTTCATCAGTTAATTGTTGCATACAGACTACTGTGAACATAGTTTTATATATGTTTGTAGATGTTAGTTTCCTCCTTGAATAGGCTTGTTGAGAAGAAATGTTTACATAGTTTTACATATGTTTGTAGATGTTAGTTTCCTCGTTGTATAGGCTCATTGAAAAGAAGTATGAACTTAAGAATGTCATATGAGCATTCAGTACTCTAATGGCTAGTTCTTTCATGCTCCACTAAGATTTAAAGGCCCAAAATTTGATTTTTGTAATGAGTGCCAATAAGGTGAGCAAGTAAAGATTTCCTACTACTCTGGTGTCTCTTGTAAGCCTAATCTGCTTGATCTAGTTCATTCTGATGTTTGCAACTTGCCCACCAAATCTATGGGGGCTGCACTTTAGTTTCAATGAAGGCTTATTCCTAGCATATAATTCATATACAAAATCAAGCCCAAAACATGCTTTATGAAGTCTATTGAGCATGGAAGATCCTATAAAATGACCTCCGGTATCATTACAAATTCATCTTACTACGATATGCCAGTCTAGAGTCTAGAATGTCATTCTTTACTTGGCAGGACAAATTTGTAGGTTTGATTTGAAGGTTGGGACTGATTATTGAAGCGGATTGATTGGATAAGGAATGTAATTAGAGACCACTTGTCAAGAATGTGAACAGTAGATATGGAATAGTTATTGAATTATAGGTTCATTTGCATGTGCATTTGTAAAGACAGTCAAAGCATGAATGGATGTCAAAAATGTGATTTCAAACTACTTTGAAATAAGAAATGGAAGATAGAAAAACTTTGTAAAGAAATACAGATTCATCCAGGTTATTTCTCGAATAGAGTTTGCATTTCTAAATTAATACTTAGTGCCAATAACCTGCCATTACTTTTATGTAGGAGGAAGGTGGCAGTAGCCTAGCTCCAGCCTTGCAGGAACAAATAATACATGCTTTTCTAAATTAATACTTCGTGCCAATAACCTGCCATTACTTTTATGTAGGAGGAAGGTGGCAGTAGCCTAGCTCCAGCCTTGCAGGAACAAATAATACATGCTTTTCTAAATTAATACTTCGTGCCAATAACCTGCCATTACTTTTATGTAGGAGGAAGGTGGCAGTAGCCTAGCTCCAGCCTTGCAGGAACAAATAGATGAAACATTGCAGAAATTAAATCCCCATTGTGTCTTAGAACTTCTTGCATTTCCACTTGATAAGGAGCATAGAGGGAAGCGAGAAGAAGGCTTACAAGGATTACAAAGCATTTTGTGGGCTGTTGGTGAAGGTGGCGCTTTTGCACATATACCTGGGTACACGCGAGAGGACTATATGAAAGAAGCATTTACTCATATGACAGCTGCTGAGCAAGTAGCGTTATTTACTTCCACTCCAAGCAACATTCCAGCAGAGAGTTCGGAGGTTTACTCTGTTGCTCTTGCACATGTTGCTGAAGGTTTTTCTTCAAAGAAACCATACCTTATCAAGGAAGCAGATAATTTATTCCTTCAACTTCAACAAACAAATGCATCTTCTAATGCATTTGCAGTGGGTGGGTCAAATGCTTCAACAGATCAACAACTTGACTTTGCATTTGAGAGAGCAATGTGTCAACTTCTGTTGGGCGAGCTTGATGACTGCCGTGCATGGCTAGGGTTGGATGATATAAACTCTCCATATCGCGAACCTGCTGTGACTGATTTTGTTATTGCAAATTCCTATGGAACTGATGAAGATGTTTATCTACCTGGCCTTTGCAAACTGTTGGAAAGTTGGCTTAGGGAGGTGGTTTTCCCAAGTTTCCGTGAAACAGATCAATTGCATGTCAAATTGCGAGATTACTATGATGATTCCAGTGTACTGAATTATCTGGAGAAGCTAGAGAAAGGTGAGTCACCACTAGCAGCTGCAGCGGCGATTGTGCAATTAGGAGCTGGGGCAGGTGCTGCTCTTGATAGCATGAAGGAGACTTTGCAGAAAGTTTTTCCACTAGGTAAAGTTGGAGTGCAACGGCAGAAAAACAATGTTGAATCCCCGGTTATCACTGATATCAAACATGAGCAGAATAAGGACTATTTGTCCCCATACAATCCATCTATTCCAGTTAATACAGAGAGAAAAAGTGGTCTACATTTTTCTTCAGATGATCATAAAGTAGCAGAAGACACGGAATATACAAGAACATCAAGAAATTCTGTTATTCAAATTGTAGGAATCACAGCTTTGTTTGGGGCTCTAGCTTTTGCTGGCTGGAAGATCTATTTTATGAGAAACACTATATTTAAGCATGAGAAAAAAACAATGTCTAGTAAGATTGCAGGTAAAGAATCCAGCAAAACACATCATTAATGATACTTAAGCTCTGGGTTTTGTGTTCAAATTTTCCCACTTGATTTAGATCATTGTTGTAGAATACTTAGCATACAATATCCAGAGAATATGTGTTCTAAATATTCTAGCTTCTTTAAAATACTCAGAATATATATTCTCCAGATAAAATATGTTAGATACTTATCAATTTTAAACTTTTTAAAAATAATAATAATTAAATTAAACTTTTTTAGCATTTTAGAAATTTTAAATACCTTTTAAATATGAAGAATGCGTAGAATACATTGTATTCTTAGAATACGTAACATATTATAAAATGACAGCTCTAAAACATAGAATACATGTACAATACTTGAGAGTATTCTGATCCATATTCTGAATGTACTCATTTTTGTACAACTATGATTTAGATGATGATGGTTATTTAGCATGTGCTCCAAATTTCTGACATAATGGTGGCTAGTATTTTCTTAACAGGTCGAGTTACAGTTAAAAAAAATCAAATCACTCCAAAAATGAATGCACAGCTCGCAGAACAGCTTGTTGAGAAATGGCAAACTGCCAAGGCTCATGCTCTTGGTCAAGATCATGCTGTTGAAAAACTTTCCGAGGTAATTTATGCCATTCTTTGAATCTTCAATGAAATTTGTAATTCAAGAAGATGCATGCACAAAAAAGCAATTTGGTCAATGAGCGTGACTTCATTATATAAGCTACTAAGGAAAACATTAAGTTTCGATTACATGGTAAATACATATACTCTAGCAAAATAGCAGTTCCATATAACTAAAAGTGAGCCACCTATATTCATCCTAGAAAAAGAGACATGATTTGCTTTCGCTAAAATTATACAAAATTTGGTGAATGTTTTGTTCCTCATTATGATATTGAGGTTATATGTTTAAAAGCAATCCTGTGTGACCACATTGTTCCTACATGCTAATGTTTTGTTTCTTTTGAAATTTGGGAAGGTTTTGGATGGACAAATGCTGAAGAGCTGGTGTGAGCGTGCGAGGGATGTGTCCAAGAATGGGTGGTATTGGGAATACAAACTGGCTGATCTTAATATAGAGAGTGTGACGATAAGCACAGATGGTCAGAAGGCCATAGTTGAAGCAACTCTAAGTGAGGCAGCGAATTTGTATGATGCAGAAAAACGTGAAGTTATAGACTCATACGAAAGCGCATACACCACTCGATATGAACTTACGTCAAATGATAAGAGCTGGAAAATCACATCTGGTGCTGTCTTGCGGTCATGATAAAAGCGTTGATGTTTATATGCTTATATATTGATAAGTTTTTGAGTTGTTGCAAGAGGCTTGAATTCGTTGCTTTTGATGTTTTTCTTCTTGCATCATTGTGTCAGTATTCAGCAAACAAGTTCTGTAGTTGTAACATAGCCATTGATACAAAAATCAAATTTACCATGATCTCTTCGAAATTGTAATCATGTTTTCCGAAGTGAACCTCATTTTTCACGTTTTAATGTGCTTTGATAACCAAAGAATTGATATTTTATGCTTGTTCTGCCTCAATTTTCCAGATCTAGAACAAAACATTGTTGGTTTTCATATGATAAGTGTCATGATAACACATGTTTAACAATTTGATATGTTTTCGTGTATATGTTATGTATGCTTCATATGGCATGCTGGTTTTAAAAAGCAATTGACTTTGTGCAATGCTCAAAACCAGTGGACTGAATAACTCGTTGAAACTAACAAAATTCTTAAATTTGCTACGTAAGGTTACAAGCATGATAATCACGAGTATCCTTTTTGCCATTGGTAGCCAAAACATTTCTTCTTGACCTAGATAACCCTGGCAAGGTATCTATGACTAACAACCATTTTGATGATTCCTTTACTTTAAAAAGCCTTTAGTAGTGTATATTGCCTCTATCAGAATGAAGTTAAGTTCAACATTTGTAGACAGCAAATGTCTAGAGAATTAGTAGTTTGAGAATATTAATATATCAGCATTTTTTAGGGCTACTATTCCTAAGTCTTAGCTCATTGCAAAATCCTAAGACTTCTATTCCCATTTTATGTTGAAATGTGTTCATTTTTGTGTCCAACTAATAGGTAAATGTAGTGATGTGCTTACTCTATAATTTATTATAAGTGCTCAAATGTTGGATTATTTAATTTATGGTATCTAACAAAACCTTGCACATTGTAATGCTTCCAGAAACCAATAGTGACAAATCTCCTAGTAATATTCCTTATGGTTATGATGGGAATGATATATTAACAATGGAGATGTATGATTTTTAACATGTATTGCTTCCACATAGATTTAGCAAGAAAGTCCTTTTGATTAGCATGGTAGTGATATTTGAATCATGAGAGCTGCATGTATTTGCATCATGTCAATCAATCCTCATTCATAATGTATACCACGGTCGTCTGATTCCAATTGCTTGATACCCCCAATGAACAAATTATTGCTAAGAGATTAATATTGGCATGACGTGATCTTGTTAATTTGTTACCATTATTTAAGAAGATGAATTGGTGATGGTGTTTTTGAGCATTTTTCAAAGTTGTGATTGACAATTTGACATGAGGGATTTACCGAATGGTTATCTAGTGATTTTTATAATGGTAGTGAAGGAAAATCTAAGAATATTGGATAGTAATATTATGTTTACTGTACATGAAAAATAGTACATTTAAGTGTTTTGCGACATATTTATTGTTCATTGATTTGTTGTTTTCTTGCTACGAACTTCATTTGTCACGACTTAATGTGATGTAAAATATAAAAACTGAGTAATATCATTGAAGAATGGAGAGCTTTTATTCAGCTCGCAATGATAGTGTCTAGATAATGCTTTTAACTTGACATGAACAATATCTTAATAGCAATGGGGAAAGCTTGTTGCACATGCTAGTTTGGAAAGGTAACATGTTTCCCTATCGAATATGTAAAAATCCAATAATGATAATGACGGTGTTATTAAAGAATGCAACAGTGAATACATTATACATTTATGGGTGTTAAACCAAAACTACTTTTTTCTCCTCATAACATGAAAGTGAATGGAGTGCAATAATAAATAGAGGGCACATAATGCAACCACAAGTTAAAATAAGGTTGGTTGCACATAATGGCATATACTTCCAATTCAAATATAAAGAAAAAGTTATACTTGAAAGGATATCATCTCCTTGATTCGAACATTTAAAAATCAACTTAAAATGTGATGTGCACATAACTGGGGGCATCATCTGTTCTTGTGAAGTTGTCAGGTCTATAAGTGTAGAATTTGAATATTTGAAGTACCCCCAATCCCCTTCCGGCTTTGCCACTCATCTTCATTTTACGTGAGTGGTTTTGTCCTTTCTAGGTTTTCACACTTGCATTTACCATCACTTCATGGGCCAATTACAACCTCTAATATAGATAACAAGATTTGTTGATTCTTCTTCATCTTTGCCTCTTGAGATCAATTCATTTGTATGTTTCTTCTACAAACATCCTTGCTTTTTAACAAATCACGCAATGGACTTCGTGTGTTAGCATTGCTTTCAAGTTACTACATTTCATTGGCATTATTTGACCTACCAATAAAGTGATTTAAGTTTTGTATAGATCTATTTGTATGCTTGTGTAAGAGTAGGTTCTTTATAAAGCTAGTGTCTATTTACATGCTCTCTCGTACTTGTGTCATGATAGGTTTGTCAAAAGCGCAAGCATCAAGTAGTATGTATTGTATCCTTGGTTGGGCTAATGTACATGCGGTAAGTTGGAATGTTCATGAACATGTGACATGAGTAAAGATGACCAAGGAGCATTTGTAGCCTCACACTTGTAGATTTCTTCACTATGATATTCACTCTCAAAGCTTCACAAGCACTAATTGCCTCTCTCTTTCAAACTATCGGCAAAGTATCCAAGTGTGCATGTTTGAATTTCAACAATGGACAATGTTCATCCCTTTTGATTGTAATTTTCCAATTGACTCATGTAAATGTTGCCTTAAACCTAGAGAACTTTGTCCAAGTCATAGATAGTCCAACACATATGGAGCATAGCTATCGTCGGAACACATAGGTAAACAATGTGAATTTCTTGTTGATGTAAGAATGATGTGATGTATATATCGATGTGGCCAAGCGAGGAAGAAAAGGCTATAAGTAGCTTTGTTACAACGATTGTGTAAGGGTGTACCAAGACTTTAATTTATATAATGGAATTATGATGTGATGTAAGAATGAGGTGATGTATATATCATTGTAGCCATGCCGAGTGTAAAGGAAAGGGCTATAAGTAACATTGTTACAATGATAAAGTGTAAGGCCGTACTAGGACTTTAAATTACACGATGAAAGTGTGATGTGATCAAGACGCGGTCATACATGTTGTTAAAGGGCAATATGTATACTGAGGCTTTATCTTACATAATGAAATAGGATATGGTCCTTCGTGCCTTGGGGGTTTCTCTATCAATAATTTTCTACAACATTGTTTACTTGGAATGGGTCATATATGCAATTACAGCAAAGTGTAAACTAGCGTATAATGGTGTAAAAATCAAGTGGTGTTTTATAGTTTGAGAAAGAACAATAAGGTGAGAATGGATTGTATACAATATTAAGATGAAATGCAAAGTTTCTTACCTTGGAAAGGGCGGCGTGCAAAGATAGAGAATGGGTGGTATATGGAATTAAGATTTTACTCCACAACTTCTTGACTTGGTGGAAACAACCTAAAAAAGTAAGTGACTGACACCACATGGTTTGACCCATGTGGTTTGACAAACTACAATAAGGCAGAACCCAGCCTCCCGAAAACCCAAGCGAAAAAAAGAAAGATAAAGAAAAAAACTTTGTTGGCATATCTAGAAGGGTGTGTGACCCTTGGTAACAAATGTTTCATTGCACCTTCTTTTAGTTGTTTCACTCCCATGTACACTAACTATGTATGTATCCACATTTAGAGTGCCAACTTCCAAGTCAAATGAATAGAGAAAGAGAGATGCTAACACGTACAACAAAGTAAAGTAAACAAAAGGTGGGGGAGGGGTAGTTCTTTTATACTTCATCCATCACAACTACATATATCATCTATCTATCTATCCGCTAGATATATGAGCATCCTAATTTTCCAAACCAAACGTAAGAATTCATGAAATATTAACACCTTCCTTCCTTTAGACATCAATGCAATGCAAAGTCACTTGCCTTTGTACATCTGAAATGGTGTGTGCATTATTGGTGTTGCCTCAATATATAATATGAGAAAGTATGAATGGAGAGAAAGAAGCAAATAGAAAGACATACACATCTAGTGGGAAAAGCTAGGGAGAGCTCATTGTCTCTGCAGCAGCAGCAGGGGTCGCGGTCGGGTGGTCCCCGCTATCACGCTCCCCACCGTCTCTATCGTTAGCAGGTGACTTGCGTGGCAACTGGCATGAATCGTCCGCATGTAGTCCCAACCGTGCCCAACCCGCATGCTCGCAACTACCCTCATTGGTCGGGGACCGATGTCCTAGCTGACGCGCCGGTTCATCCATATGTAAACCCGACCGGCCCCACGCATGCTCACGGGCCCCCTCATTGGTCGGAGAATGATGCGGCAGCTGACGTGGGTAGTCCACGGGTAATCCCGAACGTCCATGTCCATGTTCGTGCCCATGTCCGTGTCCTTGTCCGTGCCCGTGCCCGTGCCCGTGCCCGTATGCGTTTAACGCATCGAGCGTGCCTAGATGCCCTTCCTCGGCCGGTTGCCGGAATGCGACGTACGACGAGGCCGATGGCTGCATGAGCATTGACGGGAGCGCCGCCACGTGGTGCATCTGCTGACGTGGCAGCATCATGGCCGGCGACGACGCTGCTGCCCACATGTTATGATGCTCGAGGCTGCCAGGTGTCATGATGTGAGAGGCTACTGAGGAGTCGAGCGGGTGCTGATGATGTGGATCGGGCACGTATGGCAGCATCCACACGGTGCCCGGCGCACTCGCCCACAACGACGGCGGCAAAGCCATTGTCGAACCTTTATTGTGAGAGTTAGGGTTATGATTTAGGTTAGGGTTGGGATTAGCGTTATGATTCAGGTTAGGATTGGGGCTCGGGCTATGATTTAGGTTAGGGTTAGGGTTAGGGTTGGAGTTGGAGCTGGAGTTGGGGTTGGGGTTGGGATTGGGGTTGGAGCTAGGGTTAGGGTTAGGGTTTTTAGAGGGTGTGCTCCCCGAGGTGACCATGGCTGATGCAGGGATCGTGCCTGTGCCGGTGTGGGCGATGACGGCAGGCTCCGCCTGCCGGAGGAGCCATTCGATCGTCTCGCCATCGGACTTGTGGCCGAGCTCTCTGGTGAGCTGGAAAACCCGGGCCGCGCACATGGCGGGCATCCGGATACGTCTGCCTCGTCCGTCCACCTTCCGGTGCCGATCTTTGGTCGAAGAACGTTTGGGCGGCGGCTTCTTGGCCACCGACAGATTGCCACCACCGCCAGTTCCAGCCACCGACATTGTTTTCGTAGTGTCCATTTCAGCTGCCTTTCCTCCATCATTCCGCCCACTGCTCCCTGCACCGGCAAGTATGGCTGCCATCGAAGATGGGTGAGAAACATTTGTATGTCCTTGTGATCTTTCTTCTTCTTCTTCTTCTTCTTCTTCCTCTTCCTCCTCCTCCTCCTCCTCCTCTTTGCCATTATATCCGGGCCCCGACATTGCAATGCGTGTCGATTGCTCCGCCATCGAAGTATTATACCTGGTTTCTGACTCCACTGATGTGTTTGCCAGTGACTGGCTCCAATTATGATCCATCCAATTTGAATTGGAATCTATCTAACCAGGAAGCTTCATCATAGGAGCAAACAACTTATTGAATTTTTCTTTTGCCCAAACTGAAGTACTTTCTTTGAGTTGATGCCCTGCCACAATCTATTCACAGGGAATCAATTTTTACACAAACAAAATTTCCCCGGTTGAATTCCTCGAATTTCTTCACAAAATCTCTGATGTGTTGTGCAATTTTATCTTAATTTTCGGCTCTTCGTTTTTTTCAATCCTTCAAATTTCTGCACCGAGTCTGTAATGGAGTGGAATAGATCAAAGAATGCTCCACCAAAAAGTATGGTCTCTGATTGAACCTGATTCACGGAAGATTTATTCACTAATCAATCAGCTGCAGAGAGCAATTACCCCACAGATTTTTACTAATCATCAGTTGCAGAGTAATTAGCTCACAAATCTTCACTAACCATCAGTGACATCAGATTGTTAGCCTTCAGATCTTCACAAATCAATCGGTTGCAGAATAGAAAACCTTCACTAATCAATCAGTTGCACAAAGTGGTTAGCTGCCCACACACCTTCACTAATCGTCAGTTTGCAGAGTTATTAGCCCACAAATCTTCTGTAATCATCAGGATTAATTATCCCACGACATATTTACGCTTCACTAATCAGGAATTGCAGAGATTAACCCCCCCAAAATTTTCGCAGATTATGTTGTTGCTTCCTTGAGCCCGCAGATCTTCTCTAATCATCAGGGGGGGGGGGGGGCGCAGAGAATTAGTTTTCTGAGGAAGAGACAGAGAGGGCCCACTGAGATGGAGATGGGGGAGAGAGATTGGTTGATTTTTCTGATCTATATGTTTTGAGGAGAGGAAGCATATGACTGATGGGCCCAGCCAAAATATGGATATGGCTTTTAATTCTTGCACAGACAGAACAGATAGTTTGTTGAGAGAGACACAGAGGTGCTGCTGCTGCTACTTATACGACGGAGATCTGAGAGGCAAGTGAGGCCTGGCCCTCCCCCACGCCCCAGAGACGAGAGTCTGTTCGGAAAGTACACTGTTTCTCAGATCTAAAGAGGAAAAACAGCAGAAATACACAGAGAGACACAGACAGAGAGAATGGAGCGTGCGTGCGTGTGTGTGTGTGTAATATGTATGTATACACAGAATCCCTTAGAGAGAGAGTGCGTGTGCGTGTAGAGAGAGAATTGCTTGAGAGAGACAGAGACAACATTGTGTGTGTGCGTGTAGAGAGAGAAAAACAGAGCGTGTGTGTGTGTAGAGAGAGAAAAACAGAGTGTGTGTGTGTGTGTAGAGAGAGAAAAACAGAGTGTGTGTGTGTGAGAGAGAGAGAAGCTCTTGAAATAGACAGAGCGTGTGTGTGTGTGTGAGAGAGAGAGAGGCCCTTCAGAGTGTGTGTGTGAAGAGAGAGAATCCGTGGAGAGGGACTGAGAGAGAGAGAGAGAGGGAGGGAAGCCCTTGAGAGTGTGTGTGTGTGTGTGAAGAGAGAGAATCCGTGGAGAGAGACAGAGAGAGAGAGAGAGGGAGGGAAGCCCTTGAGAATGTGTGTGTGTGTGTGTGTGAAGAGAGAGAATCCGTGGAGAGAGAGAGAGAGAGAGAGAGGGAAGCCCTTGAGAGAGTGTGTGTGTGTGAAGAGAGAGAATTCGTGGAGAGACTGAGAGAGAGAGAGAGAGAGAGAGGAGTGCTTAATTAGCTTTTTCCTGTTTCTGTTTTAGTTTGACGCTTGCAGAATACCTCCTTCATAAGGGTGGGTTCACACGTGCCTGTGAAACCCTCTCCCCCCCAGGGGCCCGATCTTCCCGGGCTCGAGTCTTCTCGGCTGTCGGCCTGTTCCCAATTAGCAAACGTGTCTTGTTCATGTCCACCGGACCCATCCATCCGCCCATCGGTGGCGATTACCATTAGCAAACGTGCATGTCTCGTTATGGCTCCATGAAGCCCCCCCCCCCCCCCCCGGGTTCTCGCTCACCAATTAATGATCAATGACTTTCGTTTCGTAGCTCGCGATCGAGTCGTGTCTTAATTTTACCACGATTATCAGCCACACCAACAAAGCAGCGTTCAATATCAACATCGCATCTTTTGCCATCAACGGGAAACTATTGTTTTTGGAGGAGGGGGTGGGGGTGGATCGAAAAGCACGATGAATATTGAATATATCATAATTATAGTCCACATGACTCTTTAACCAAAAGGAGAAGAATGGGGGTGAGTATGGGATATAATTTAAACCTTTTTTAATTGATGTTGCCACGTGCATTGTGCTCGATACCCAGTGCATCGCCCCCCCCCCCCCCCCACTTGACATTTAGTAAAGCGAGTGATATCACTAGAAATATATCTCTCCATCCCAAGACATGGTGCGACAAGTGAAGAGGTTGAAAGCAATCCCTTTTAATAGCATCGAGAGAACACGAGACACGCTTGCTTGGTAATTTTACTTTAATTTGTGTTCCATGGTAATTTTTGAGAGTTTGGTCCATAATCCCATCTACCCTTGCCCCAAGTTGTAATATGTTTGTATATATGTAACTATATCAACGCCTATAAATGCTATATGGGGCTCTTTACTAGCCATCTCACTATTAAATATTGACCAACAAAGCTTTCATTGCAATTACTCCCTGTTGATACCTACTAAAGCAAGAGAACTCCCATCCAATTCTACGTCTCCATCCCAAAACATGTTGGACATTAAAAATCACTTCGAAAAAAACATGAACTTCATCATAACAGTGAAGATGACCTGATCCTTTTCTTGAGCGTCGTGTTTATCTTTGCGGAGGTTTTGATGTTTGTGTGTACAACTCTTCTTATAAATGTTATCTGGGCCTGTTTACTAACAACTGGGAAGTTAGGAAAAATATGTCACGTGCATTGTGCTTAATGCCCATTGCATCAATCCCACTTGACAACTACTAAAGCAAATTGACTCAATAGGAACTTTGTATCCTTGCAAAACATGTTATGGCTAAGAGAATAACATTCTTTTAAAGTATTGGGAGAACAAGTAACAATTTGCATCTCATCTAACACGATGATTGTGGTTTTTTTTTGTGGAAAGCTACCTTCACATGTTTATCTTTGTGGAAATTGTAATCTCTAGATGAAATTCCCACCAGCTTGTGCTTAGTTTACAAGTTACAACATTGTAATAAGGTGTATGCACAACAATCCATTACATGCACATGTGCATATATTAGTTCGTCGCTATTAAAAAATATGGCCTCTTTGTGATAACATTTATCTTTCTCATGGATATTAAAATGGTTGAGCTTGAAGACTTAAAAAATGTGGCCTCTTTCTTATAGCCTTTTTCTTTCTCATAGATAACAAAATGGTTGAGCTTGAAGACACATTGTCACAAGAAGGTGTGAACCATATAAGGTGACGAAATTTGGTTGACTGCCTCCAAATTTCTAAATTCCTTACTATTTACAAAGGGGCTACCTATTGTAAAGAAAAAATTAGACTCGACGATATGAGCACAGGAATGGGTACAGTGATTGATGTCTAGGATATGATCACATGAATTATTAGACCAATTGTCCACGATATCATGCAATATCCAAATTTGAGTCGAAGAGGGTCATTCATGAGGATCAAAGATAGGGATCATGTTGGAAAATGTGAGCCTATAATATCCATCTAGATAGTTATTCATGAGGATGGGACCATATCCACCTAGTAATACTTGATAAAATTTAGAGCTACAAATCACAATACCATTAAAAATGAAGGAACTAGCTCAATTTATGCATCTCAAAAGGATAAAATAGTGGACTAGATGAAACCGCGTTGGAAACATGGATTGACATGGAAACCAATTGTTTGTATGAATATCCATACTTTTTTTTTTAGAAGTCGATGAATCTGTCACCAATTTATTATCCAATTCTATTATTTTGTGACCAATTGTTGCAAGGCCATATCAATATCTGGTTTCAAATTCAATGTACAAAGAACTAACACATTATTATCATGGCGAATGCTCGAGATTTGAACCCATGTTGCACACCATTGTGTTGTTATAATCGGCATTCAAAGATTTTCAAGGCAGTTCACTTGTCAATCCATTCACATTGAGCTTAGCACATAGTCTTATGCCAGGTGTAATTGTGACTTCAAACTAACACTATATGAAACTCGTAAACCACAGACACATTGTTGCAACAAATGATATAGGTCGCTAGAGAATCCTCACTTTACCTCTTCAAAGTTTTACCTTCCCTTGTGAATGTTTTGTTACAGATTATTGCTTAGTGGTACTGGATGAATGGAGAACCACGTGAAAATGACATTGCAATAACAAAATGAAGGGCTTTCCTGCCTTGTATCAACTTGAAATATCATAGAGCTTCATCATTGAATTTGCTTGAGATATATGCGGTGATCACAAACCAGAAACGACGTTCTGCACTCGATGCTGGTCACCTATTTCATATGTTCATAATATACCAAGAAATAGGATAATTTCCCTATTTGACTATAATTTAACGTAGAATTGTCATATATCCAGATATCATAATTGAAATTCTAAACATAAGAAGAGAACTTGAACTATGAACAATTGAACGACAGTTTCAGAGCATGAACTTTCAAATGATGACAATTGGTTACAGTATGTGATGAAACAATCAATAGATGGAAAACTCATCGATATGACTTCACATGCAAACACTATAATCAAATCAAGCACGGAGGCAAGTTTTACTCTCAACATTTTTTTCATATTCTACAAATATTGTACAGTCAAAGATACAAAATATGCGGGAATTTTAGTATCTACACAACAATTTTAAAATTTTCAATGAGAATCCTCTTAGATAATAAGTCAAAACTCTTCTTAGCTGGCCATGTTATGAGCCTAGAAATGTGTGGATGTGTTGCGTGTGATATCTACAAGCTTTACATAAGCTTATAGCACTCACATGGATAGAGACACTGTCTCATGTATATATTCCTTAAGACACAACAAACTCTTAGTTTTTATCCTCTTTGCTTCTATTGCATACATAAGATGGACAAAATGCGTGACATTAAGACTTCCTGTCCATCAAGAGTGCAGACAATTAATACCAGTTGCCCAAAAACTCGACGATATCCACTAAAAGTAGCCAGCCTTGCAAGAGAAAAAAGGAAACACCTACTTCATCGACGCATCCTTTCTTGAAGATTCGATTTTCTCCAGAAGCTCCAAAGTTTCTGAATCGGGTTCAAAACCATCCTTCGACATTCGTTCGACAAAATTAACTGTTTTTTTTCCAGCATTAACATAAGCCTTTAGCAAGGCATTGTAAATCGACGTGCTCCTATAAGGACCCTCCGCAGTGAACGTTTCAAATGTGCGTTCAGCACTTTCAACATCACCCCTCTCTGCCAGATTTTCAATAACAAGAAGAAAGGATGCTAACCATGGCTTTGAATGATCAAAGCTTAAACTCTCTCTCGATAATCGGAGATATTCTAATGCTTTCTCCATGTGGTCCAATTTAAGATAGCCTTCGATAATATGCCTATATGTCACAGCATTTGGCCTCAATCTATCCTTCTGGATGCGCATAAGAAGCTCTTCAGCTGCTTTCATTTTCCCATGTCTAGCATAAACATTCATCATTGCATTGTATACTCTTGCTACTAACCCTCCTGTCTTCCTCTCAGCTCTAGTGGCGAGTTCTTCTGCTTCTTGGATTAAACCAAGCTTCCCAAGAGACTCGATCATCACACCATATGAGCGAGCAGAGAGGTTTGTAAAGCTCGACATTCGTTTCCAAAGCTTCTTAAGCTCTTGTTCTTTCCCCAAGTCAGCATAAACAGTGAGTAACAGATCATTTGCGAGATGGCGATCCGCAGGATTGATTTTCATCATTTCATCAGCCAACAACTGAGCTTCCTCAACCATCCCAGATGATGTATATGCTTTTATGACCAAAGAGTGAGTAAAACTATCAGCAACAACACCTGCATTAGTCATGGCAGCATAGAACCCCAATACCTTGTCTGTATGCCCTTGTTTATGAGACATACTCATAAGGATGTTATATGTCCTCGTATCAGGTACTATACTTCTAGCATTCATTTCACTTAGCAAATTCAAAGCTTTGTCGAACTCACGCTGATTACTGTATAATGCAAGGAATTGACTAAAAGGTAGCGCTGAAAGATGTTTTCCTGATGCTTTTAATTTCTCTAACATTCGCTCGGCTTCTGCAATCATACCCCTTGCAATATAACAAGACATCAATTGGTTGTATACTAGCTCGGTTGACCACTTGGATGGAACTTCTGCAAAACATTTTTCAACATCCTCTATCGATCCAGTCTGGCCAGTGAAATAGAGTCTATACATGTGGTCAAAATCATCCATCTCGAACAGATTCTCAGTTTTTACATAGTTTGCTAGCTGTAAAATCAATAGATGGAAATATTGCATTAAGAAACTAAGATAGCTTCGAAAAACTATATTACTCTTTATAAACGAGGAAGATAATACGAAGCATAAATTCTCATAAATCACGCATATTATACAAGGAAATAGCATCAGCCACTTAATATTAACACAATCCCTTCATTCCTGTATCATTAACACAAAGGGGAAAAAAATTGCAAAGTGCCTCTTTTATGACAACATAGAGTTATATTAGATGCAGGCACATGTATGAGGTTGAAGCACTGATTTATATTGTAGAAAGCAACCCCTTTATTCCCAGATCCCCAGGAAACCCATCCTAAACTGATTGATGAGAGATTTTTTATTTATAGATAATTGCCAGGTTTTAATTTGCCAGCATACAGACACATAAAAGCACATACATACACACATATGCACGAACATCTATAAATGCATAGTGCATATATGTGTACATAAACAGACGTGCATACATATGCATGCATAATATACATAGTGCATAGCACGCATATATGTATATTATAAAAATATATATTCATGGTATATATATATACATAGTTACCTGCAAAAACAATAAATCATATACATATAAGTTCTACATTATCTTCCCTTGCATACCTCTAGCGCCTGTTTGTACCTACGATGCCGCTTCAAATTCGTTAGAGCAACAATGATGGCATTCTTAGGGAAAGAATGGCCTTCTTCAGCCCATTGCTGGAGAATAGGTGTAACAGACTCATTGGGGCCAAGTCTGATAAGGAGTCGGCCGAGCCTTCCTGCCGCCATTGGCTTACTTTCAGTACTGGAATCAGCAGAATCACCTCGGAAACCTTCTGCGACAGAGGAGATTTCAGATGCCTGTGTCTCCTTCTCAAAAGGTTCATTCCATGAGAACTTATATTTTTCTGTGGGATCGCTAGTTGAAGCTATGGTGCTCCTTTCAGAAACGCTTGTACTGAAGCTCCGGTGTCTATTTCCTACCAGAACTGTTTTTCCTTCTCCGTCTTTAATGTCATCTTGGAAGTGGTCCTTCACTCTATTCAAACAGTAGAGCGCATTTCTTGCGGTAAGGCTGGATTCACAGGAGCTTCTCCATTGGAACAGAGAGTCTCCTGAGGACCTATTGGTGATTCTTCTGATGGAGAAGACCTTCCACATACTAGTCTAGTCTAGTTCTGTCTGTCTGTTTGTCTCTCTCTCTCTCAAAAGAGCATAACAGAGTATATATGTATCAGTATGTATACATACGGCGGCCAGCCTAGGTATGTCATAAACCCTCTGGAAATAGTTAACTATGGTTAGAATTTCTTCAAACCATGGTTAGAGTTTTCCTACAACCATAGTAAACAAATTAACCGAATGATAACACTTCTAGTGCTCGAGTGATAATATCGGATTGCTGCTTAACAATGTCAGATTGGATCCTGGTCTCATTAGGCTTTATGTCTTCTTAAATTCAAGACAGGATTGTCAATGTATTGAACTAACGATCCCCCGACTCCCCAATAGTTTGACATGAACTACGTAATTATTGTTTGAATGCCCTCTGTAGTTCCCTACATTATGTACCACGTATACACCTCACTTATGCATCATTAGGGACATAGAGAAATCAACTATTGCTCGAATACCTTAACAGGCATGCCCACATTGCGTTTAGCTATACTAATATAGTTCGTGATGAATTAATTTGTTGTGTGCATCGATCAACTACCTACCTTCTTCTTCAAAATTTAGGGATAAATGTTTTGAATACTGCCTAACAAGTAATTATATTAGCATGCTCAAGCAATCTTGTTCAAATATTCCCTTATTATCAAGTTGCTTTTATATTAAACTCATCACCCCCTGACACACACAATTCTTTTGAGTTGGTTGATTTATCTTCTCAACTTCCTCGCACCCTTTTCCATATTGGGTCACGCATTGAACCATGTGTTGAATCCCAACCAATTTAAGTAATGTTTGGTTGACTCTCTTTACGAGTTAGTCAAAACTTGTCCACTCCTTTCTCCTCTTCCTCTTTTCAATTATTTGTTTTGGAGTCTGGAATTGTATCTATATATTGAAATAATGACTTCATGAACTCTAATACTTTGCTATTGTTTGATCTATTTTCTTTTGAAGGAACAAGCTACCTTTGTAAACTAGTTACTATCATTGGTGCCTAACACGCAAACCTCATACAACTTCGATCTACTATCCACATATAACTTCAGCTTGTCTCTTAAACACACACACACATGTATGTATGTATCTATGTATGTATATATACTATTTAAATTTTACATAAAGAATGGAAGCAACCTTAGACATGCACACAACCACATGTTGTATAATTTGCACCAACAAAGAGCGTCTATTGTAAAATGCATCGTTTTTTTGTTGTCCCGATGGGTCATGTCTCCTGTTTGACACTTATTGTCCAAAATGAAGCATGTTCCATGTTCTTCTACATTTCATGCAAATTTGTTACCTTAGTCTCTGTTTATTAAATGTACATGCTTTTTTCATATCCACATGAACTCATCGAAATTTACGTATTCCATCATAAGTTATGTCTATGTGTATATTCATAACCAAATATCCTATAATCTATTTGATGTGCACCGATCACATTCACTTTCTCAATGGGACACGTTGATCTAGAGGATTTTGTTTTGTGCGCGTCAACTAATATGCAAGCATCACGATTAAGTAAATGAAAAGTGTGCGTGTGTGCATCTACAAACATTTGCCATTTTGTAGACAACACACAATCACCAATCGATGACCCAGTTAAAATCTCATATATGCATAATGCAACGATTAAATTCCCATTGAATCTGAGAATTTTAAAGTATTATTTCCTTTTCTTGTAATTTGCTTCTTACCAATGTTACATAGGGACTTTCTTACCGAAAACGGAATCTAGCCTTCTTTTACATTAATGTATCTCATTGAAGGTCAGGGTTTCTTGAGACCAACCATTTCAAGGTGTTCTTGTTGCTTCAACATCGACACTCATAACATTCTAGAAGGAATACTTGATATCTTAGACATGAATGGCAACATGACATCGGTTGAACATTTTGGAATATGATCACCTTGAAATTACAACAACACTCTCTTTGGCTTCACCACACTAAAATGTTATTCGTATATTCCTATAGGCGATATAAGCTAGTATGTTAGTGTATGTTTAAGTGACAAATAGTACCAACGTAACAACTTGGGTGGTGATACTAATGCAAATCTAGAGTCATCTATGGTTTTTTGAGATTGTCAAAAACATTGTTCTTTCTTATTGCATCCACATCAATCACACCTTGAAATTACAACAACACTCTCTTTGGATTCACCACACTAAAATGTTATTCATATATTCCTATAGGTGATATAAGCTAGTATGTTAGTGTATGTTTAGGTGACAAATAGTACCAATCCAACAACTTGGGTGGCGATACCAATGCAAATCTAGAGTCATCTATGGTTTATTGACATTGTCAGAAACATTGTTCTTTCCGATTGCATCCGCATCAATCACATGCCTCTAATGACAGAATTTTGATATGTAAACATAAATACTTTCGAGTTTGAAACACAACATACATTATCACCACCTGGTAGAGTCATATACAATTTTAGGAGCAATTATTAGGGTTGTGAAGAATGTTTGAATGCCAAGCATTGCATGCATCAATTGCTACATATGATTCCACTGCCGATAGACTCGGCCCCGGCACTCCGGCCCGCATTTGTTGGAAATTGAAGGGCAGATATAATAAATGGTATTTACAAATCTGGCCCCTCCCAGCTTCGATTGAAGAAAGGAGGGAGGACGCATTTTCTGCTCTCTTTCAAAAGAAGGTTTTAATTTTTATTTCTTTTTGGTTCTCTTTTATTTCTTTTGGAGGGAGAGACATCCTCTGATTTTCTGTTCTCATGGATCCTTCCACTGTAAACGAAGAATCGCGACGAAGCTCAGACATGTCCACGAAACCACCTCAAATCCACGACAGAGATCACGTTCGTCAGCTTCGTTCCACCTCTAATGCGATCTTCTTGCAGAAGCTCGAATTATCGCCTCCCATGACTTCTCCCCCAGGTAAGATCCATCGATTCTTGTGTTTCTTCTTGAATTGATCGATATATATTTCTGTTTGTGGATAAATGTATGAAATCAATTGTCTTCTTCGGTGCTCGTTTTGTGGGAAAATGGACGGAATTAGTTGGCTTCTTAGGTGCTCCTTCATGGTAAAAAGGCGCGAAATTTGTTGTTGCCTTGGAAAATGTATGTTTTTTTGGGTCTTCTTACGTGATTGTTTCTGAAAAATATACCGTTTTCATTACGTGCTTCATTAGATGCTTCATTAGGTGCTGGTTCGTGGAAAACCTGCAAAAGTAGTTGCCTTTGGGGCGAATCTGTTCCAAGTGCATACACTAGTTTCTCTAGAGATTGCTTTCTGATCAACAAAAAGGAACAAAATTTGTAACAGGTTAACTTTTTAAGATCAAAACAACGAGAGGAGTATATAGATTTCCTAGAGATCGATCATATGTTTTTCCCTGATTGTGTACCCGATGTTATTGAACATACAGGTCTCCATGGTTAGCCTCTGCATTCTCTTCACTGCATTACTCACTTCTCAGTTTGCTAGAGAATGCTTGCAGAAGTAAAATAAACAAAGTCTGTATCATATTTGACTTACTGAAATCAAGCCTGTAAGATCAGCATAATGTTTTGGAGTGCCAAATCCAGGGCCTAATGTAACTAGATCACTTGGATGATTTTTTTGTAATTATGCACCAGATGCGGTCAGAAATTAACTATTTGCATTTAGAATCTGGTTTCTCCATGCTGTCCCAAGTGGATTCTCTTTGTAATTTTGCTAGATTATCCTCTCAGGAGGAAAAGGAATGCAATGTTCTAACACCTTTCCTGTATCAGCAATTTTTTAATGCCTTCCCTATATCAGCAAAAGTAAAAGAAAATTGTAAAATACAGATTCAAGAAAAGTCTCCAAACTATTGACTGAAGGGGTTTCATACCCAGCAACACCAAGGTGGAACAGTGAACGGCCATTCTTGACAGGTCAACTTTTCTGTCAGGTAATTATTTTGCACTGATGGACGGCTATTGGTGCTCTCCTTTCCATTCAACTTATAATAGCATGCCTAACCTAGGAAATTTCTGCACATGAAAGATGAAAGAGAGCAGAATGAATCAACACAGAAAAAAAGGACCGTTATCAGAGAGCCTCTGGTGAATATTTGTGTTTTATTTGAGACATTGTGATTTCTCATGTCCCCTATATTTCTACACAACATATTGGTGTTGAGACTTTATTCTCTTGTTTGCAGTATGGACGAGCTTAACAAAGCGATAGGCATTTTTGGCCCATCAGTTCAGGTTGTAAACAGTTAAATATTTATTTCCCTGCTAAAAAGTTTAGCATTAGCCTTCTAATCTATATACAATGATGCCGCCTTTAAAGTGCGGTCAGCATGTTTGTATAACTGCTGACGATATTAAAAGTGGTTTGACTTTTGTTGATTATAGGAGCTTCTCCTTATCGATGACTTGTTGTTTTCAATGGTGGGCATAGAAGGCAAATATATTTCAGTAAAGAGGGGAAACTTGAAGGAAACATCATTAAGTTTTCACATTGATCCATCAATGGATTTATCCCTTCAGGCAAGTGCAACTTATTATCATATCAGGGGCTTGTAAGATGAAACTTTGGAGGCTGATCTTTGACAGTTTTGGTGAAGGAACTAGCTAAGAGGATCTTGCCGCTGTGCGAAAACTATATAGTTGTCAGCCAGTTTGTAGAGTCACGTTCACATTTCAAACATGGTTTGGTGAACCATGCATTTGCTGCTGCACTGAGGGCTATTCTACAGGTTGGAGGTTAACTTTGAAAAGTCTAGAAAGAGAGATGCAAATTTATTAACTATATTCATTTATAGGCCAGAATGCCATATACACTGAACAGGAGTTTGAGCCTATTAGATCGAGTCTCTATTCATTTTTTTAACTGCTAAATTGTGCATTTAGACCATGTTACATATAGGAATAGTCTCAAGCATATAATAGGCAGCCTATCAAACTTTGTACAATCTTTCAGATATTGACCAAATGCAGGACACAACCTTTATTCTTTTCGTGCATCAATGGTCTATCTTAGTCAGATGATCGCGATTCACCACTATGCACTATGGGTTTCACTCAGTGTGGAGAAATAAGGTGCACATGCTTTGTATTATATGAAGTTTACTTAATCTAATGTTATTGAGTACTTGTAATAGTCTTCGCAAGCATTCTCCGCCTTGTACAATCTATATAAATATGAGGCCTTGTCCCCAATAATAACACAGTACATTTGCAACAAATGAAATATTTGGTGCTTGCTGATTCTTCACTTAGAGTTATTGCTATCCTGGTTCACTTGCATTAGGTGTATTTACAGGCCATTTTGAGTTTGACCCGAAACTAGATACCCAGCGGTGGAATCTTTCTTCTTTTTAATATACTCAAATAATGATAGAGCATCTGTTTAAACCCTTCTTGACAGGATTATCATGCATTGGTCGCACAACTAGAGCATCAGTTTCGACTTGGTCGACTTTCTCTTCAGGGGCTATGGTTCTTCTGCCAGGTAAAATCTGAATTCGTGAGGGATTGTTGCTGATTAACTTTCATGGATACAGTTCCAACTTTTGTTATCTTTTGGTGTAGCCAATGATGAGTGCAATGCAAGCTCTAACAACTGTTGTCCACAAAGCAACTGGGGGGAATTTTTCTGGGGCTGCATTGTTAAACTTGTTAGAAAATCAGGTGATCTCCACTTAAATGCTTCATCAGAGTTAAACAAGTTCATCTATTTGACTCACAAAGCTGTAGTCACGAGTCTGTAGAAAATTACGTTCTTATCGTGTAACACATGTAGGCTGCGGCCATAGCAGGTGATAATGCTGCAAGGTCGTTGCTACAGAAACTCTCTCAGTATGCCAGTGCTCCATATTTGGGGATACTTGAACGGTATTTGCAGGAACATTCAATTTGTCGAAAAACCATTTGTAGTTTGTTCTCTAAAAATACCACTAAGAAGTTTTAATGGTTATGAAGATGGGTATATGAAGGAGCAATTGATGATCCATATGGGGAATTTTTCATCGATGAGAACAAATCACTTCAGAAGGTGAGTTGTGTGACACTCTTCATTATATCTGTCTTTTCAGCTGAATGTATGTGTCCACATTGCATGTCCATCAGGAGAGCTTAAGTCAAGACTATAATGCAACATATTGGCAAAAGCGGTACAGCCTGAAACACGAGTTGCCAGGGTTTCTTTTAAGTGCAGCTGAGACTATTCTTACAACTGGAAAGTACTTGAATGCAATGAGGGAGTGTGGTCATAGTGTACAGGTACAATCACTTGGTGACGACTACATAGATACAAAATTCTCGCAATGATGAAATGAGAATATATATTTTTGGTTGAATCACCCATAATAAAGCTGTATCTACATCAGTGCCTCATATTTTGTGTCAGCTGGATCTCATAATTGGTTCTCTTCTGTATGCAGATTCCTTTCCCAGATGAGGCCAAACAATCAAACACTGGGACCCGCTATTATCTTGAGAGAATCAATGTTGCATACAATTTTGCCAGTGCAGAGCTTCTAAATTTGATTATACAAAAGGTGAGATAAACTATTGACTACCAATCCTGACGTCCTTCACTGATGCTCATTGTGCATTGACATCTGTATTTCATTTGTCTACCAGTTTGATCTTATGGGCCGGCTCCGTTCTGTAAAACACTATTTTCTGGTAGATCAGGTATATGTTTTGCGTCAAATCGCATTTATCTGAGAGGTGCAAAAGTGGTTTCCAGGGCATCTTAAGGAATTTCAATAGATTCTGGGCACTTGTTTCTCATTTGTGGGCTTCTCATAACATAGGGGGACTTTCTTGTTCACTTCATGGATATTGCAAAGGATGAGCTAGCAAAAAGGCCATCAACAATATCTGTTGAGAAGTTACAGGTTAGATGAGATCTTGTTAGTCCGAGTGAAGTTGTCTGCTTCTGACAATATGCAATTTCTTTTTGTTAATATGAAATAATTATTTTCCATATTCTTATTTGCAGTCCCTACTTGACCTTGCATTGCGTACTTCAGTTACTGCATCAGATCCTTATTATGAAGATTTGTTTTGCAATGTGGTATGCATATTTGTCAACAATTTATAGTGCTTTAGAGATTAGGTATCTCAATGTGGAAGCTAGAGTCTGTGTGATTCCAAGCAGTCTTGCAACTGTGCTTAAATTTGTAAACTGAGAACTTTTTATTTTACACAAAGTTTCTTTGGCAGTATTTACATACTGTACTTAATGCGTAGGAGGAGGTTCCACTGCTTAAACATATTGAAAATCTGAAGACTGGAGCTGATGGCATTTCAGATATATTGTGGGTTGAAAAATTTGGAGATTCAGGGGCTTCAGATCCTACTATCAGCCAGTTGTCATCGGGTGTTATAACAGGCCTAGATACATTTACGCTGAACTATAAGGTTCATATATCCTGTTTGCTTCTTGCTTAGGATGATACTTTCCGTCCAATAGACTGAATTTCAATTTGGAAGGTAAACAGGTACAGTGGCCTTTATCACTTGTTATATCAAGGAAAGCACTAATGAAGTATCAGCTTATATTCAGACTTCTATTCCATTGTAAGCATATAGAACGGCAACTCTGTGGCACTTGGCAAGTGCATAAGGTATCATTTTATGTTTTTATACATTATGTAGGTGTTGCATTTAGTTTGTGAAAAAACTCAAGAGATTACTTTATTGGGTTGCTTCTCTGGCACAGGCAACACGTGGGCTACAGTTTATTGGGACATCAATGCCACAATCCTATGTTCTTTGCCAACGGATGCTACATTTCACCCAAACATTTGAACATTACCTGACATTCGAGGTGATGAATGTTAAAAATGTCAGGGTTAATTCCGTTGTTCATACATTTTTTTAAGAACTGCTAGATTCCTGAATACACTGCTATTTATCCACCATTATTCTGTTGATACAAAACTTTCTCCAAAGGTATGAAATCTTTTTAGGGTAACCACATAGTGCAATATCTATGTTGATTCTTAACACTAGCAGTATGCACCAGCAAACCAAACAAAAATTTCCTGCTTGTTTTTTGTAATCCTCACCTTGTCCCAATTGCTCATTTTAAGCATGTCTCAGCAGTATGAAATATCCATTTAAAGGAACACGTAGTGCATTATTCATATTAATTCCTAACCCGACTTTATCCACCAAAGAACAATGAAAAATAACCTGGTTTTGCCCATGTTGTTTCATAACCGTCACCTAGAAAAACATAGCACTGACTGCTTATTTTAAGGATGCCTCATGCATCTATCTCTGAAACTGACTGTTTTTCTTAACAAACCGTATCTGGGGAATATATTGTGGATTTTGCAAATTCTCATGTTGAGTCTCACAGGAATGCCAGTTTTGTGACATATCCTTGGACTACTGAATCTTTCAAGATAAATATTAGATTATGTGCGTGCTTACTTTTTATTAGAGAATTCAACTTGTGAATGAGGTTAACTAATCTGGCGGCTGCAGTGAAGCATGGTATCAGATCCAGGACGCAGATTTGACGTGCATGCTCATCTGAGATCAGAAACAATTACACATATCACAATGTGAATTATGTGGAGAGAATGTGTGTGGACAACTGTTGTTTGGAGGAGTTTTGAACGTGAATGAGAACTATGTGAGGGATTGGTGAAAAGTTGAAAAATAAGAACAGAAATAGAGCCGTTTAAAAAAAGAACTTGGTTTTTTCTGGAATGCTTAGAGTTTAATATAATGCTTTGGTCTGCCGAGCAAAGTAAAACATTTGTAAATTTTCTGATAGTAGCTGGTTGTTAATAACAGGTAATTGAGCCCAACTGGCATGTAATGTATGGAAAATTGCAGTCACTTAAAAGCATTGATGAGGTCTGAGATGGTATTTAATAAATCTTTGTTTTGCCATAAATGGAATTGTTATACAATATCAAAAGATTTGTTTTCTTGTCCAGGTTATAGCACAGCATGATTTTTTCTTGGATAAATGCCTCAAAGAATGTCTCTTGCTTTGGCTTAGTATTCTTAGGGTGAGTGGATAGCTTGTGGAGTTTCATCTACGCTCATAATTATACTGGACTACCATTAGATGTTCTGGATGAGAGACTAATTAATATGTACGTGCAGAAAATAGAGAAGCTGAAATCGATCTGTCTGCAATATGCAACTGCAACACAGTGGTTGATACCTTCTATGTTCACACCGGATATCAACACGTATGATCAGATGGATGCACAGAAATCAGCGAAGGCTATAAAAGCTTCAAGAAGCCGACAAGGACGGGATCAAGCTACAAGGGTGTTTAATCCATCGGATGAGGCCACCTTCCGAACTACTTTGGGGTCTAGCCAGAACTGAAATCACCAATTATGCTCTTCTTTGAATGAAAAATTTCATTTTTTTTAATGTTGCTTTACCTTTTCTTGTAGGAAAATTGAAGAGGAGTTTGACAAGGAGCTGAACAAGTTAGTGCTTCTCCTGACAAACGGTTCACAAACCGATCCTTATCTAGCTAATTTAGCTCATGGACTCCAAGGTGGCAGGCAAGAGATATGATATACCATATAACTATTCTTGGAAAGTTCTTGTTCACTTGTTGAACCTAGATTCGGAGCTATACAGAAACGTTGAGTTGTTAGAGGCAAGCTAACCTGTTCCCCACTATACTATCTGAGCTTATCAAACCACTCATATATGGAGATATCTCAACATTCTAGCGCAGATAATCTCCTCGATTCTAGTTTCGTAGGTACCAATATTGCAGTTGATTGTGTCATAACTTTGTAACCTAAGTGATTAGTATGATGGAATAAAGATAACTGACTGAGCTTCAGGATAGTTATGATGTTTCAATGAACTGCGATGGGACTTGTCGGCAAGTTCTATAATCACATCTAACCATTCATCAACGACTATTTGGATGACTATGCTGCAAATATGTTAGGTACAAGAATTAAAGGTATGTATAACTTTAGGTTGATCAGATTTACAAAATACAGCATTTGCTGTTGATTTTGTGAAGTTGTACAGCAATACTTCAATGGATAATGACATACTTCCTCCACATGGAAAGACTACAGGCAATGGCTTGGTAGAAACTACTACTGTCAAAATTTACATGGATGATGCATTTGTCATTTCTCGTGACATCGACTGAAAGAATAAGAAATTGATGTTTTCTGTTATGTGAAATGCCTTGAATCAGTTAATAAAGTCGGTAAAATTGTTCATGGAATTTTGCCTGTGATTTTTTGGCATTATGCAAAATAAACATGCATGCTTGCTTGGTAACAGTGAGATGCTTAGTATAAATAAGCATACATTATTATCTTTTAATGATTTAGAAGTAGCTATTGTTCCTACTATTCCCGTGTACAGAAATGCCAGTTATTTCAACTTGATTCTCTTTTGGGGGAGTGATTCTATGATCAAGTTTTGGCATTTGGCATTGTCATGTTCATCAGCCTTTATTTAATATATCTTCTTTGTGGATTTTCATCATCTACCCTCTTCTCATCAACAGTGCATATAATATGGTTTTTCTGCAATGGCAATTTAGTAATAACAAATCTTTGTTTGGCATTTGGCATTGTCATGTTCATCAGCCTTTATTTAATATATCTTCTTTGTGGATTTTTATGATCTATCCCCTTCTCATCAACCATGCATATAATATGGTTTTTCTGCAAAGGCAATTTTCATATCCTTAGGTTGGACTAAAACTGCTACTAATAACAAATATTTGTTTGTCGAGGATTTTGGGCATATTATCATGATAAATAATCTTGAAAGGATAAAAAGGCTTGTGGTTTTGTGATGCATTTCCATGTAATTTTCTAAATTCTGAATGTCTGGACTTCATGTATAGATGCACAAGGTGCTCTTAGCAATTGCGCGGAAACATAAGTCAAACATTTGACTTACGGTCAAAGTTACTATTTGTTTGTGTAGTAACCACCACTATCACCATGATATTCTATACCACAATACATGGTTACATTGTGTATGACTTATGTTCATTATATTGTATGGTTTGTTGTAAATACTTCATAAGTATTTTGTAGGGGCAGGTGTTAATGCCAATAGTTTAATATTTTAGTGATTAATACATGAATGAGTAGTAACTTGTGCTTTGTAATTCATAGGAAACACAAATTCTATGCTCATTATATAGCAAGGTTCATGTCAAATACCTTATTAGTGTTTTGATTCATCTCGATCTTCTTAGGGATAGGTGTTGGATCTTCTTAGTATTTTAACTCAACAAAACTTTCTACTCTTTTAGTGATTAATACACAAATGAGTAATTACGTGATGATGGACATTGGGCATTGATGTTTAAATGTCTTTCAATAGCGTTAGTTTCACCTGGCATTGACAATAACTCTTATAAAGACAATAGAGCCACAATGTATGACCCATGATTTGTCTTGTTTTTTTTTTTTCTGTTTTAAACATCGATTGATGCCAAGATGCAATGTAAACTATCATCTTCAAAATTTGAGGTATTATGCTCCATAACGATAAGTTTTTGGCGTATATCGCCTTGGTTTGTTTAGGAACATATATACTAGGAATATCAAGAGATGATTCCAACGTGTGTATATACATACACACATTGGGAACTTCAGCATTGATGAGCACATACAGTCGGTTCGATAGAGGTATGAGAAAGTGTTACTCGATGGCATATATTTCCTTGGCATGAATGCATGTATTTGAACGAATGAATCAATACAAATGGAGAGAGCCGCCGTTCGTCCGTCCGTCCGCCCCGTGTGAAATGAAAGCTCGCGTAAAACCCTAGTTTCTGCGACGGAATCCCTGTAGTATAAATTCAATTTCTAGGGTTTCGCTCACGCCTTCTTCCCAATCGCGAAGGCTTGGAGACAGGAAATAAGTCGAAGAAAGACGGAAAGAGTTTCTTCTTCCTTTCCACAGCCATGGTAAAATCTCAACCCTCACTATACCTCCCTCGGTTTCCTTGTATTGTCTCTGTTTTTAATTCGCGATCTTCCCTTAATTTCTCTGTCTTTTCACTGTAATCATTTTCGTTCGCCTCTATAAAAATCCCTTTCCGTCTCCTTGTTTGCGGCTTCTGTCTCTGTGGTAAAGTTCTCCTTCCTCTTTGGAAACCTTTGATTTGTAAGTATTTGCGAATTTCCGTTCTTCTTTTTTTAATTGATTCATTACTACTTTTCTGCATTCTGTAATACTTGCCCTGGTTTTTTCCTGTGATGATTCATTCCGTTTTACCGAGGTAAGGTTATGTTAGATCTGTTTCACATCGCCTCTCCCTTTCATGCTTCCGTCTTCTTCACCGTAGGTCTTATCTTATTTTAACAATGTATAAACTTTGCACTCATGGAAAATATGATGAGTTTGACAGATGATATAGTAAGTGGTATCTCTATGTTCTATTTGAAGTAGAACCTTATGTTCTGGCTAATGCAGTATCGATGGTTAGCCTGTTCTACCAAGGGACAATTGAATATTGCCACTCAATGCGTCGTGTATCTGCACGATCGTCAACTTATTCTCAGAAACATGCACTCTTGTAGAATAGACTAGTATACCAAGGGCAAAGTGGATAAAGTGTTTTTGCTTCGGTGCTTGTCACAAGCGTTTAATTAAGCGGTTTTATCTGTAAAAAAACTATACGTGTTTAATTCAGCATTAAATTCTATTGATGAAATTAATCAATGTATGCTAATTATTATCCTATAGCGAAGACCTAGTAAACACGATTTCATGTTAAATATTATTTCGAGAATGTTTCTGATAGTTTGTCTCGAAGATACAACCTTCAATTAGATATAATAGAGAATCTGTGTGTTTCTCTAGTATCTTTGTGAGTGCAATTGGTATGATAGGAGAACTTAGGACAGTGTTACGTGGTTGTGAAGATACTATTTGTTTGTGTAGTAACCACCACTATTCGTACGTCCCAAGCGCAAATATAATGGTGTTAACTCAGTCTTGTTTATTAACCTTTGATGTTTACAGGGTATCGATTTGCCTGCTGGTGGGCGAAACAAGAAGACGAAACGCACAGCTCCTAAGAGCGAGAATGTCTACCTTAAGCTTGTAGTTAAGGTATAGAATTTTTATACTTATTTGTAATCTTGTTTCTCATTCTTTCAGGGGTTTTATGCATTCCCTACTTAGTATCTTCTATGATATCTTAGCTCTACAGGTTTCTAGTAAGGAGAACTGGAAGTCCCTTCAATGCTGTGATTCTTAAACGTCTTTTTATGAGTAGAACCAATAGAGCACCTCTTTCTCTTTCACGTCTTACACGTTACATGGAGGGAAAGGTAATGAATCTCTCTATCTATGTTTATGTTGTAGCACTCTAGTGTAAATTGAATTATGTTTTTTTTTGTTTTACTGTTCAAGCAGAATTATGTAATGGATCTCAGTAATGTAATATATAAATAGATTTAAGATAGACCTCTTGTGTTTACTCTTTTGAGTATACTAAGAACAGTCCTTGTTTCTTGTCAATGTAGGATGACAAAATCGCAGTTGTTGTTGGAACAGTGACAGATGATGTAAGGCTATATAACCTACCTAAGCTAAGTGTTGCAGCATTGCGTTTCACAGAGACCGCTCGTGCGAGGATCCTTAAATCTGGTGGGGAGTGTCTTACATTTGATCAGCTTGCTTTGAGAGCACCCACAGGATCTAATACGGTATGTTGTATATCTGGAATCATATGTCTGCTACAATGATCTATTAGGTTTTATAGTGTTTTATCGTTTGATGTCAATAATGTTGGCCTTTAGATTTTATTTATAGTGTGACAGATTATTGGAGCTAGACATATTCTTTATATCTTCTACAATTATATCTGAATTTGAATTTGAAGTCTTTATATCTGCTTCAATTTAATTCTCCATATCTTGAATTAATTTTTCTTAGGCTTGTCATATATCCATATCTTCATTTGAATTTACATTGTTTTTGCTGTCTTTTCAACTGGTTTACATTTATATGCATTTATTTGCGAATGTATTGAATAAGTAATACCCTAAAGATTATCACTCTGTTTATGTAGATCCTTCTCAGAGGTCCAAAGAATGCACGTGAAGCAGTGAAACATTTTGGCAGAGCTCCTGGTGTTCCACATAGCTCCGCCAAACCCTATGTACAATCAAAAGGAAGGAAATATGAGAAAGCCCGTGGTCGCAGAAACTCTAGAGGATATAAAGTTTGAGCTTGACGTTTGGTATCCTGAGATTGTAGTGTTCTCTGACATTGTAGTACAAAACAAATTGTTAATCTTTTTTTATGCATCAGTGAATGTCTAATGTTAGACATTTGCAATTTTCAGGGTTTAATTCTATTCTCAATGTTTTTTTAACAAGATTGTTTGGGCAAAAATTAAGTTCAATTGTATGACTGATGTTTCTTTGTTTGTTAGGAATTTTCTCATCCATCATGATGGAATATAATTATTCAATGACTAGAAGGTTTTCTGGGATATAAACTGGTTTTCTTTATAAATCTCTTTATAAAAAGATTTCCAGATTTCTGCATTTTTATTAATATTTAGAAATCGTCATTTGAAATTTGTAACAGTCATCTGTATCCCATCTATTTATAAAGATTAAGGAATATTAAGCTGTTTTGTGAATATTTCTTCAGAAACAGGTTGCTAAATTTCTGCATTGGTAATATCTAGAAATGTCGAGGATTAGCCCAAAGTGCTATTGGAATATTGGGTTTCATGCCTCAAAATGTTTAGGACCATTTTTAAACGAATAATCCCATTGTGGACTATACATGTAAATATCATTAGTAGGAAAGTAAATAGAGTTTGATCTAAACTTCCATTCATCTAATGAGTGTTAGAGTTGACAAACAGGTAACATCTTTGTGAATCTGGAGGAACAAAGTTATGGATAAATTTTAAACAAATAATCCCATTGTGGACACATCTGGGGTTTTTGGAAATTTAACAAACGTTGGTGGAACAAACTGGTAATGTAAATAGAGTTTGATCTTAACATCCATTCATCTAATGAGTGTAGAGTGACAAACAGACACATCTTTGGGAAATCCTTTGGTCAAACGTTAAAAGTTACTTTAATTATTACATTTTGTAGCAATCTGTCATTACTTACAATGTTTTATTTTATTTTGTCGTCTCTCGTTGCGTAGTCACTGTTGATGTAGAGATTGTGTGTAAAATGCATCATTTATGTATATTGACCGTCGATTTGAGCCAAGTCTGTACATAATCTTGAAAAACTATATGGGGTGGGGGAAAAGGGAGACTTGGTTGCAATGAAGAGATCTCTTTTACATTATTCATAAGTGAACTCAAATTATGCTTAGACATCACGCCTCCATAGCACAGTGGTAGTGCGTTCCCTTCGTAAGGGAAAGGTCGCGAGTTCGATCCTCGCTGGTGGCTTCTTGAACTGTTTTAAACTTATCTGGAGTTTTACTGTCTTTTTAATTTGTCTCTCCTTTAATCGAAGAAAAGGTTAGCAAATTAGTAATAGATTTCTGGCACCGATCTACAAGTTTCGCGTCAACTTTTAATCGAAGGAAAGATCTGCGGATATCTGTAGTTATGTATCTACCTATTACCAAGTTTTTCCATTTAAATTTTTAGGGAGGAGAAACGTTCTACCTGAAGAATTCTAAAAACATAATCATTTTGATTATTGTTATGAATTCGTTATCCAGGTCAATCTCTCAGTATAAGGCTTTTCTTCTAGACAACAGTCAATCTCTCGGTACATAAGGGTTAAAGGAACCATGTTAGTTTGCTGAACTTTCTTTCAACAGTCAAGAGGCATAAAAGATTTTCTCAACTCTTTGAAGATCACTTATCTTGGAGATGACTTAGATCCAATCACAATTTGTGTGCCCAGCTTCTTATTCAATATCAAGTCTACACTGTTGGTATTAGCTTGGCATTAGTGTGTATTGAAAGTGAGTAATCTACTATGAATACCTTACAAGTAGTAATGGTAATAGAATCACCCATCAAAATTGGACAAAATCCACTATTAAATACCATTGGAGGATATATAATTATCGTTTTAGTGACATAGTTACTTTAACACCATTGGTTGTTTAGCTATTGTAAGAAGCACAGTCCATTCAGAGATGGTTTATTGGCCAACCACTTGTAGAGATGATGATGAAAGGTTGTTTAATATCCAGACAAGGTCTTACCCATACAAATATAATTTGTTACACCAAAGACAAACCAAACAGATGATATTTTGACTGAGTATACATGAAGATGAAACAAGTACTGAGACTATTGTGTTAATGAAAGCTCGGTGTTGAAGAGAGGTAGCTTGGTGACTATGTGATGTTGGGGCTCAAATATCCAAGAAATAAACACAATACATAACAATACAATCATAGAATGAACCATACTTATCATACGCACATTCACATTCGAGAATAATTCAATCAAACATGTATAGTAAATCATCTCAATGTTGGATTGGATCACAAGTTGAATTTCAAAAAATGACTATGGTCTATATTATATATTGATTGAATCACATGTCAACACAATTAAAAGTTCAAAACTCAGGAATTACTTAACTACTAAACATTAGAAAGCACGAACATAAAAATTAAATAGTACAAAGACATAATTGTATTGATGATGAGCTAGCTCATCTTGCAATTATCGATGTGTTCTCACCTCGCAACTAGTGACGGTATCAATTTCTTCACATTAGAACTTTACAAAAAAATGAGTATGAACTATAGAGATTGAATCAAAATATATCATTATAAATTATAATCAAACATTAAAAAACTCACAAATCATATATTCGAGAATATGAGAAAAACATGACTCCATAAAATTTTACTATGACACACGAGAGAGAGAGAGAGAGAAGACATGGGCAGCAGTAGCAGATCAACTTACCGCTAGGGTAAGGTAATTTCCAATAATAAGAAAAGATAGAGACAAGAAAAAAGGAACACGCATTTTTCCATTTTCAAACGTGTTCGTTTCCAAGTGTTTTCAAACATTTGTATGGTTGCACGAACACGTTTATTTTGTTCTATGAATACAATGCATTGCCTTCCTAGCTTTCTAGAAGTTTCCACATTTATGACATACGAAAGGAATCACATGACAAGTTTTTTATATAGTAATATTCTGTTTTCAAATAATCGATCATGACATGACAACATTATGAAAATAAGGATGTACACATTTATAGAACGAGGCACAGATAGGCAATAACTGATAACTTTAATGTTAAAAAACTGAAATAAATATGCCCCGCAAGACCAAGGAACTACAGGGATTTACTCGTAAATCCAAGAGGCAACACTGCTTTGCCACTCTGTGACCCCATCAGGAAACCATAATGCAATTTCCTTTCTCGCACTCTCAACAGCATCACTCCCATGAATGATATTCCTGCATATACATATAGAAAGACGGAAACAACATTTAACATTCAGTAATCACTACCTCACATTCATTTCACTTCATTCTTCACTTGCCATAATTGTAGCCTTATTACAAAGAAAAATTCAAAACTAGCCAATGTGGTTAATTAGCTTCTAACTAACAAAACCACATTCAGTACTACAAAGCACTTATGTTTACGATTAATATAAAGATTTTTTATATCGCCAAAGTACAATGTTGGTAGCTCATTACATTGTCACACCACAAAGCACTTGGATTACTTAGATAAAATCCTTAATTACAAATTAATTAGTAAGAGTTGGGGTAAAACAACAAGCTCACCTTCCAACATCAATACCAAAATCTCCTCTGATAGTTCCAGGAGCAGAATCAGCAGGTTTAGTGGCTCCAATTATCTTGCGTCCAGTAAGAACAACACCTTTACCTTGCCACACCATAGCCACAACAGGTCCTGAAGACACATAATCTACAAGCCCTGGGAAGAAAGGCTTCCCTGCCAGATCCTCATAATGCTTCTCAGCAAAAGACTTAGTTATCTGCTCGAGTTTCAAAGCTACACAGACAAACAAGAATAGTTGTCACGTGAGCATTCATGAATCGCTGTAGACAAACAGTACATATGGATCATTGAGACGAAACGATAACTACGCAGCATAAAAAGCAAATATATCAAATTGGGATCGAAAATAAACAATGTCAAATATAAAACCGAAGATAACAGCACAGAAGAATTAAGGAGAAGAAACAGTAATTAAGAATCACAGAAAACGAATAAGCATTTAAGAGCCATGGAAAACTAACAGTATCTGAAGATCTGAAGGAGAAGTAGAAGAACTAAGAACTACAGAAAACAAACTAAGAACCAAGCTTCTAGGAAAACAAACAAGTAAAGACCATAGTAAACAACATGAAATGCTAATGATACAACAGAATAGCAACTCACCGACGAGTTGGAAGCCCTTCTTCTCAAACCTTCGAATGATTTCACCGACCTGCAAATGAGAACCACCGAAGGTTTATGTGTAGAACCAGAGTTTGAATAAAATCTACTAGAGAAAAAAAATCCAGGAATTCCGTGATATTATTACAGAAAGCAAAGTTGCAAAATATCAGCGATATTGAAGAATGGACAAACAAAGAGAGATCGATCTCGATGACAGACTGCTCATCTGTTAGAAGAAAAAAACAATTAATGGAAGGAAATAGAAGAAAAGATATACCAGGCCTCTCTGCACGCCATCGGGCTTAATCATGATGAATGACTGCTCCATGGCTACACTGTGAGGCAAAGGTAACAGTGAAGAAAGTAGCCTCCAGGAGTTTTAGCTGAGGATATATATATAAACCCTAGACAGACAGAGAATTTGAAATTTTAGAGAATACCCTTCTTTAAGTTTTTTCATTTTTCTCCTAGTCATGCCCCTTTGGCATGCAATCTTCGACTTGCTCCAGTAATTGCAATCACCATGTCATTGCTCTACCTTTGTAGACATGCTCCAACTCCATGCTTCTCATCATAATAGAAGAAGCATCTACGCATATCTCAATTAGGTCACACTCTCGACATCTTTGAAAGAGACAAATGATCTCTGTCTCTGATCTCAGGGCGACTTGTGTCAGTTGTAATAGAAAACCCACCGTCTTGGCACAAGGCGATAAAACTTGTCGATTTTGAAAAAACTTAACCCAAATCTCTTGAGCAATCAAACATTGCGTGAAATGATGGCTTTTAGCTTTCACTTGAATAGTCTAGAAGAAGAATTCGTTTGTTTAGCAAATCCATTCTCTTTAGAACTAATCCTAAATCAAAACCTTCACTAGAGTAATGCCAATCTCTCTCTCACTCACTCACACTAAGTATATTTATGTATATACACACACACATATTGAATTTGTCAATATGGTCCACTCTACATCAACAAATAAAGGCAATTGTACCTCACCATCACTAGCTTCTATTATCTCTATTTCTCATTGGACTTAGGGTCATTTAGGGTTTAATTGTGTTTCTCAATTAAAAATATGTGAACTTTATATTCCTTACACTAGAATATCTATGTCATCATTTGATGATTTGTATCTTCTAAGCTCTTCATCTATTTTTCACTCAAAGCTTGTTCATAAAGCTCTTCATCTATTTTAAAGTATGTGGTTTCAAGTCTAAGAGATTGTACTAATGTTAGGTTTGATTTAAAATATCTTTAAAATTTTAGTTTCTTATCATTACCTTGAGCAAAATGTTAACATATACCTCATATAGCAAGTATTGCAATAAGTAGAAATTTACACCAAGTACATAGACTCATACCTTCGGAAATATAATCTATCATATATTAAATGAAAATGAAGTAAATAAACATCTTTAAGCATTTGCCAATTTCTACAAAATTGAGAACATAAAACATATTGCCATTATACATTTTCTCTCTCTAGTTCTATCAGTGATAACTTCTACAGTAGCTTAGTCCTAAACAAAGAAAGAAACTCCTATCCAAGTTAATATTTTGTCTCACATATTAATCAAACATACTTACAAATTACTTCTCCATTATTTCCCACTACTTTAACCTTTTGTCTTCATGAGTTTCAACAGGTTGATTCATCACAATGTTTGCAAATTAAAAGCTTTTGCATCAATTTGTGCCTGATCTCCTACATATGTATTCATCATTCCTTAAGAGATGAAGAACAAAACACTTATTGCAAATGGTTGCAAACCTATATTAATCAAACATACACTAGCTACTACTTTTTTCATCTATAACCTTTAATGAGTTTCGAGTGGTTGACTGACCCCAAACTTATTCAAATAAGCGGCATTGCACCAATATCTACTTGGCCTTCCATAATAACATTAAGGGTCTTCAATTTGTCCAATCGTAGAATTACTAAGCAAAAAAAATAGAAACTAATTTACGAAGTAATTCACTACTTCAAGCAAATTGAAAATGACAAAGATATCTATGATGTTACACATCATCATTATTTCAACTTTATAATCTTGGGTAAATCACAAGCAAAATGTCATATGCATGTGTTATAGTTCTACCCTCTAAGCAGGTTCATAAATACTGAGATTCTCATCGCCTTTTGGCCAGATAGTAGCACTGCATATAAGATAGAGCTAGAAAGACACAATGATGCTGACTATTTGAGTGTAGAGCAAGAAAACCCATTCGCAACCACTTGAAATAAGAAGAAATAAATAAGAAGACAGGAAAGGGTCTTATAAGGCGAGATCGTGAGAAGCTCGAGGTTACAAATGAAGCCTCTCTCGTGTTCACTAATAAGAGATATTATGCAAATAATATCTCTTATTAGTGAACCAACAGTATTTATGAACCGTAATAAGACTCACCGAGTGAAACATAGACAAAAGTTATACACCTTCATTACAATGAGATGACTATACATAGATGATGGTGATGCTTGTGGCATAGGTTTCACCACTAAATGTAAATATCCAACAAACTCGAAAATAAAAATAAAAATAGCATCATTTTTCTGAAGTGATCATTCTCGTTTATCTTGTGTATTAGTAAGGAACCAATGCGAGATACAAGAAAACTCCTGAGATTGGGTATCCAATTCAGTGTGAACCCTAAAATATATGCATGAAAAATACTCTATCTGCCAATGTAGTGTTAGAATTTCAATTAGTACCCCTAAAGCTCTGATCAATCAAGCACCTCACATGAATAATGTTTTTTGAAGTTTTTCACAGCATAATATAAAATATTTGGCTCAAGCATATATCAACAAATAGCTTGTAAATGAGCAAGGTGATTCATGAGTTAGGGAAATATCAACATCTTGCTTGTAAAAAATAACATGTAGAAAGACAGACTCAATTTGAGGCATTGGAAACCTTGATGCCTCACCAAAGAGGTTAGCTATTCATTGTAGGTTACAAATACAACTGCTTAAAAGTTGAGTATTGAAAGGAATTAATTCAACTACAACGGGTATGCACTTCAAATCAGCATCTTGAGCAGAAAGATGTGACAGCTGACATTAAAACCCTCAGAATTCAAGAGTATGAAATTATCCAAATGTTACACCAATGTCTTCAATCTACCTTAAAGGCTGTATCTACCAGATGATCTTCACATAATGATAGAAAGGAGACGGTGCACTCGTACTATATAAGGGTGTCCCTAGAGCATTTTACATAGCAATAGGGGGAAAGCCACATCCATGACAATATGTGAAGAAAAGGTCAATCTAAATTTAATGTATGGCATCATCACGTACCTTGCGATTTTTGCGTAGCCTTCTTAAACCTGCTGAAGAGCTAGGGACTTCATCTTCAAAAACTTCATTAGCTTCTTGCTCACTTCCTAAAACTTGATTGTCATTGGTGTTCCACTTGGTTCTACATTTTGGACATTCTCTTGGTACCTATATCAGTTATTACAACAAAGAAACAACTAAATATCTGTAGCATTCCGTAATAGCAAGTACATATCTATAGATGTAGGAGTAATTTTAAAAGAAAGAGGATTAACTCGTGCACGATGGAATTTCTTTTTGACACAATAGTCATGCATTCGCACTGAACACTCTTCATTTTGACATGCTTGGGCCTGTAATGTACTCCAAAATTGTTCAAAGAAGGGGGACAAAAAGCCTCCACAAAGAAGAGGTTTAGAAGAAAAGCATACCTTTATTCCTGCTTCATTGCAAACATTACAAATAGGAACATCATAATTTTTGAAAACATTCCATAACTCCAGGAAAGACCTCACACCCAAGGCAACCATTCCATCTGCTGAAAAATTCAACCAATGATCATGCGTAAGGTCTTGTAAAGTCTTCTCTTTCTGTGCCAGAGTCAGGCTTAAAACTGGTGCTTGTGCCGCATTGTCACCCATCAATTCTTGCTCATTCTAACATAAGCAAATCTGAGTCATGGAAAAACCAAGAAGATAATATAAAAGCTGAAAACATGAAGAGACTTTGAACAAGAATACCTGTGCTTCCAATTGCAAATTTAGAGCTTGAATGCTTGATATCTTCCCTTCTAATGATGTATCAAAAATAACTTTTTCCAACTGAAAAACAAGACACACTTTAAAAGATAATGCCTTCTGATGTGACAACTAGAACCTTTGAGATTAAAAATGAAAATATTAAGGAGAGAGTTGCAAAGTATGTGTAGGTCAGATACTTCAGCAAGAAAGACGGATCCTACTAAGAACAAATGCAGATCACAACGAAGCAATGATCTGGCAGAACAAAGTCAACATGAAGATAAACCAACAGTGCAACCAAAATGATAGTACAATTGACACTCAAAATCAGTACAATCAATCCTCAACACATCAAACCGGGAATGAGCTCTACGTCAAATATCTGCTACATACTAACAAACAATACTACAGGGTCACTGCAGCCTGATGTAGACAACATTAACTATTGACCTTGCAGACATACAACTACTTAAAGAAAGGACTTGCACATAGATTCTGCATCCTTATATTCCTACGGGAAAAAAAAAATTGTTTCAAGCCCATGGCAATTATGGATTCCAATACCACAAGTAAATAATGCACCATAGACAGGAACCTAATCCACTCTAAAAAAGTGTGTATAATATACTCAAGGACATATCCAAATGTGCTAAACTACAAGCCAATAAACACAAGGACAAATGTCTAGATCATCTCCTCCCCAAATAGCATAAGAATATATTCAGAGGGAATCACACAAAATAATGATGCCCGAGATTCTGCATCCCTCTTGGGAACCGATGAGCTAAAGCCTCAATATTAAACAAACCAATGCATGATCCAACTGGCACCAACAAAGTCCACCATCCTGATGCAGGAAGTGGTCGTAAGGGCTGCAAATGATCATGAAATAGAAAATCCAAATACAATAACGATAATCATGACTCTTAATAAAATCCAGTGTCTGCCCTTGGAAAAGTCAATCTTTCTGGACATAATCAGGCATAAATTTTGCCAATTTAAGAGTCATCATAAATAGCATATTTTCCGGTAAGCATCGAGTTGTGCATTGACTTTTCATTTTCTATTATTAATACAATGTCAGTTAGGAGCAATCACAGGTTACCAAACTTTTGCATACACTCATCAACATATGTCATATGCATGAAGATATCTGCTCGTTACTTAAAATGTGAATATCTTTGAAATATGAAACCCACCACAGCCTTGAAAAAGGCAATTTGAGCATGTGTGTACTGTGTTCCCAGCTTAGCCTGCTCATTTCCAACTTTATTGACAATACCATAGTACAGCTTCCCATCATACTGATTAGTGCCCGCCCGAATTTCCAACTGTAAAAAGTTCATCTCTTTATTGATAATGGCAACAAATTGTGGAAACTCCTCAGATCCTGAAGAAAGGACAAGGGGAATTTTGTAAGTATCTCCCAGTCCAATAGGATTTCTATCACCTCATAAATTATCTAATCATAAAAGAAATATTGGTATTGCAAGCCCCTTTGTACAGGATAAACAAAAGTATATCCATATTATGGCATCATCATAAGATATTATGCACAGAACAAACAATGTGCAGCCATATCTTGAAAGTTGATATGACGAGCCACTACGTACAGTATACACAGCCATAGGTAGAAAGTTGACATCAGCATTACATACTGGAATAAAAAACAGTGTAGGCATATCTTGACAGAATAATGGCATGCATTGACATCAAAAGCCACTATATGCATGATAAACAGCAGTATAGAAATATATTGACATCACAAGCCACTATATATATGATAAACAACAGTGTTCTCCATATTTTGCCACAATAAACAGCAGTACCATCATGTCTTACAAGATCAGCCACATCATAAGTCCCTTTACATAGGATAAACAACAGCATTTGATCTGAAGAGCCAAACAATACTGTTGACCACATCTTTACATCAAACACCAGCATATACGCAATAAATAGAAATATATATACAAAACCAGGTGATATAGACATGTTCTGAACATGACCAACAACAATAAAAGGCATGTTTTGACAGGAGAAGAGATATATATATATATATATATATATATATATATATAAAATAACAAAGACACAATTTGACATGAGAAACAATAACGTTGGCCATATGTTGACATCAGAATCCAATCTACAATGGACAAACAGAAGCATGGACAAGAAAAAAAACACTGATACAGACATGTTTTGGACATGATGAACAATAAATACATGTTTTTGACGGTGGTAGAAATACAGACAAAATTCCAACATAATTTAACTCTTACAATATGCTTAAGGAAACAAAGCCGTGTTTTTGACAGGGGTAGAAACGGGGAGAAGATCGACCACATCTGGACATCTTTAGAGACAGATTAATTAATATCCATTCAAAAAACAGAAATAAAAAAATTTAAAATTTAAGATTTGCGAGAGAGGATGGAAACCTTGTTGGCAGAGAGAAAGGAACATGGCCTTGGCATCCGCGTCTGTGATAGGACCTCTGGCCATGAGCGATTGGATGAAGGCGTGATGGCGATGGTCGAGCCTCCCCATGGCGCCAACCAATTCCAAACCCACGCCTCACAGTAGAACTTTTGCTTCGACCCCCCCACACATTCTCATTAGAAGATAGATGGCTTCAATTCATTTATGTAGCTTAACTAAACCCAATGTCTGGTTAGCTAAGCTAATAATAAACTCACCATGAGCAGCAATCCAAAGTGTTAAAGAAGCCAAATTTGAGACTTTGCCTTCATTGGCCCCTTCTTCAAATTGCCCAGACTACGTCTCACATCTACACACAATGTGTAATTGATCCCACGCATACCGCATTACACATTACGTGATCGATTTTGTTAGACTCGGTTACTTGTGATTGTAGAGCATAGCATCTACACTTGTAATGCCTCCATAGCACAGTGGTAGTGTGTTCCCTTCGTAAGGGAAAGGTCGCGAGTTCGATCCTTGCTGGTGGCTTACCTATCAATGGTCTCATAGGTCATATTTGACCTCTATCTGAAAACTCTCAGAGTGTTCGCAAAACAAGACATTGTTCAACCATCTTCATAACAACACTTGACATTGATTGAATGTGTTCGATCCTCGTTGGTGGTTTACCTATCAATGGTCTCATAGGTCATATTTAAAGTGTTTACAAAACAAGACGTTGTTTAGCCATCTTCATCATAACACTTGATATTAGTTGAATGTGTTCTATCCATAGTAGCGAATGCATGCATCCAATTCACCTTGGATGATGTGCTTGTAGTTAATGAGTCTTTGGTGTGTGCCTTGGGCTATTGATTTGTTTCTTGATTGAATTCACAAGCACTCTTCAAAGTTACTAGCAAATAACCCTACTTCGATTTCGATCGCGACATAGAAGTATTCACGTTTGGTGAGGCATTCTCTCACCATGTGAGGGAACCTTAGGAATCACAATATTTATTTTTGGGTGTCATGGTTCTCCTCTCTACCCTTGACTCTCCTCCTCGTGTTCGCTTTGTGATGTATTCACACGAGTAAGGTCAACATTTACCTTTATATGTTGCTAGAAAAACTCAATATTGTACCCCATCATAATCGATCCATGATTCATCACTTTGATAAGCCCCCCCCCTTCCCCCCCAAAACGACAATGACAACGACACGAACCTCTATCATGGTCATATTTAGGTTCAAACAATTGAGCTCTTATGCATGGGAGAGGAAGTTGTTGAGGCAAAATTGATGATGACAATGGTCCAATTGTCCGAGGTAGAAATTTAGGGTGTTCTACCAAAGTTCCTTGCCCAAAACTCACATTGGGTGCACTCCAACAACCGTATAGGTGTTGCAGGACAAATGCCTTGAACCAACTACAATATTGTGATTGATGTTATATTAAGATACGAGCATTCATGCCACTTACGATGGCTTGCACATATGGGTTCATTATATATTTCGCCTACAACATGCCCACGCTATTTGGTATTCTATTCACTTTTGAGAGACTATTGATAGTCAATGTATGGTTTAAGGTCTCTTTGGGTTAGTGGCAACAAACATTGATCTCTAGAGTCTTGTCACGGAATCTTCAAATGTCATTACTACCATTGTCGTGTCAACACACGTGTGTGCTTTGCTCAAGCGGGATCATAAGGGACACATGAACCAGGGAAGACACAATGTCGTTGGAAAGGTATTCGTAGTTACTTACCCGTTATCTGGGCTCAAAGCCCCTTTTCTAGATTCACTTTTGTGTAATCCCTTTGTTGAAATAAACAAGCTCATTAGTCTATTAAATTCAAATATATCACGTTTTTATAACTAGGCTATAAGTTTTATTTAATGAATAGGTAAATATTAAGTAACCTAGTATATTGTGGTTTGCATGTGTTCACACATGCACACCACAATATTATTAAAATATAATAATATAGTAGATAATACTGATAATTAAATATGTCATAAAGATTTTATATTAGATAATATCTATTTACCTTAAAAGTAGTGGGCAAGAAAAAATTAAAAGAAGAATTCTATAGTGGAGAAAAGAAGTGTGCATAAAGAAAAAGAGGAGCAAAGCAATGGTCAAAAATATGTGAAACGGTAGACATGCAACTAATTTAAGACACGACCATTCCTATAAAAGGCAATGCATGGATGTAAGAGAAGTGGGCTACAAAAAGGGAAGCACCTCTTCAAGCTAGAGTTAGCTTACGCCATTCCTCTTCTCTCCTAAGCCATCAAAGTTATTCATGTATAAGCAATAATTCTCTTCTAATATAGTCTTAATTTTATCCAATGTATGCATGTTTAATTACATGTATTTTCTTCTTATATCTCATGATATCTTAGTTTCTTTCATAATTAAACATATATTGTGAATTTTATGTGGCTTACTACTCTTCTAGCGATGTGAGAATAGCATAAATTCTCATATCCTTTGTATTCTTCTCATAAGCAATAATTCTCTTCTAATATAGTCTTAAATTTATCCAATGTATGCATGTTTAATTACATGTATTTTCTTCTCATATCTCATGATATCTTAGTTTATTTCACTGATTAAACATATATTGTGAATTATACGTGGCTTACTACTCTTCTAGCGACATGAGAATAGCATAAATTCTCGTATTCTTCTCTTGTGAAATGTTTTTCATGCTCTCCCTTTGTGGATTGCCTTTGTGGAATAACCTAAATCACACAATCCCTTTGTGCGCTGCCTTCTTGGAATGACCTTCATGCAAGCCCTTTTGTGAACTGCTCTCGGGAATACTCATGGAATGGCCTCATATAATGGTCTAGTGTAAACCTTTTCTGGAATGACCTAAAGTAAACCCTTCATGGAATGGCCTAGTGTGTAAACCCTATGTGGAATGGCCTCGCGAGATGCCTTAGTGTAAACCCTTCGTGGAATGGCTGCTCTCGATGAAGTATGTGCGAACCCTTTGGTGGAATGGACTTTGTGGGATGGCCTAGTGTAAACTGTTCGTGGAACACCTTCGTGCAATCTCCCCTTCATGTGTTGGGCTCATGCAATCTCTTCGTGGAATGCCCCCCTCTTTCACGTAATCCTTTGTTGGAATCTTCTGTTTGATTCCCTTAATGGAATGGCTTGGTGCTCGTGGTATGAATGAGCACTCATAGATTCCAAGGGGCTCTTTTGGGAAAGGGTGCTTAGGGAGAGTGCTCTCTCATGACGAAGCCTCACAACATTGTTACATAATGAGATTAACTTGGTTTAAGATTAATGTTAATAATTAGGTAAGTAATTAAGAGTTAATTAGTACCTAATTATGTGATTAAGTTAAGCGTGGAAGATTAAGTGATATGTGTGTATGTGTGTGAGAGGAAGAGAGAGAGAGAGAGATACACTTATGAATAACACAAGATGGGGGATGAGTAAGTATATTAAATTATCATTATCATCATCGTCAAATACAAAAATACCCACAATGAGGTATATATACATCTCATGTGCAAAGGTGCACATGTGTGAGTAGAATATAGGTACTAATGTGTAAGTCCTATATTAAATGTACTTAGGAGTGGAGGATCTAGAATATCCTACTTAAGTACAAGGTCCTATTTAAGGCGTTATAGTCAATAGTTCTAACTAGATTCTATCTAGGTAACTACGAAGTTACATGGTTGACTAACTAACTAAACTAAGTTGAGCTTGATCTCGCAACACGCCCCCTCAAGCTCAAGTGTGAGGCGTCCGACATCCGGCATTGTTTTCGGCGTTGTTCATCTTTCGATGTCGACTTCTGTGCAGCTTCCGTTCGGCCTTCGGCTTTCTTCGTCGTGGCAATCTCGGGTCCTCCCCCTCAAGCTGGTGACAAAGGCTTGTAGTGTGTGGGCAAAGGTCGACTACTTCCACCCATCGTGGGTGACGAGTCGCTTCGGTGGAGCTCTTGGGCTCTTGTTCGGTCGCTACCTTCATCGTGAAGGCGTAATGATGGGCCATATACTCGTTGTAGCCGAGCCGAGTGACGAGATTCTTCTCTCTAGAAGAGCGTGGAAGTTTTTCGCTCGCCGATGTGAGCGCCTTCTATACTCCGGTCCGGGTGCACGCATGATGGGTACACCGAACTCACTGTCTAGTGAGGGAGCCGACACATCTGAATCATTGTCATCGGGGTGATTGACTTTGTATTCGGGCATCTTACCTTTGCCTTTATCCAAGTTCGTACTTGGCCACGACATGCTTGGGTCATGTGGGGGCTCTTGTGGCCAACTAGGCTTTGTCGTAATCGAACTTTCTTCAAACATGTGTTCGAAGCGATCTCCATCTTCTACCTCCTGTTCAGCCTATTCCGGGTCGAGCAGAGTCAGAGTCGAAGTTGTCTCTGATGCGTACCACAATGCGAACTCGTCGAAGACTATGTCTCGACTTACCTGAACCACTCCGGTAGAAGGGTTGTAGCACTTGTACGCCTTCTTCTCGGACGAGTATCCTATGAGGATACATTCCTTCGACTTCGCATCGGCCTTCTATCGTCGTTCGTTCAGGATGTGTACATTTGCAATGCTTCCGAACACCTTGAGGTGCGACAGGATCGGCTTCTTGCTGACGAGGAGCTCGTATAGAGTTAGCTCATGGACTTCATTGGTGGTGCACCGGTTCATGAGATAGACGGCCGTGGATGCCGCTTTGGCCCAATAGAAATTCTGCATGTGCTTCTCATGCATCATGGCGCGTGCTACCCCGAGTATTTGTCGATTCTTCCTTTCGGCGACTCCATTTTGTTGGGGTGTGTGTCGGCATGAGAATTCTTTGCGAATGCCTTCACTTTGAAGGTAGGAGGTGAATTCGTCAGAGAAGTACTCCTTTCCTCCATCCGATCGTAGGCATCGAATGTGCCGACCGGTTTCTTTTTCGACTTGCCCCTTGAGCTTTTGGAAGTGGGAGAACACTTCGCTCTTCTTCTTCATCGAGTAGATCCACGCATAGCGCGAATAATCGTCGATGAAGGTTACGTTGTCGTGCCTTTCGGCTCCGGATCGTTGCGTGAGTCGGGTGGGAACCGCCAAGGTTTTGGACTAGGAGGAAGAGGAATACAACTTAAGGCTAGTTATGAATAGTAGAAAGAGAAGTAAGATAGCAATCTCATGAATCCCACGAGTTTAGTGTATTTAAAACAATATTTAGATTATAAGAGTAATTTAGATGGCAAAATTCGTGAATCCCACGAATATATTAGATTGATCAATCCTTGTATATTAATCAACAACCTTATACATATTTCTCTCCTCCTTATATAAAGATGGAAGAGGCTAAGAATGGCTTCATGCTTTTTCACCAAAAGTGTCCATGCACACTAAATGTGCATGTGATGCTTTGTCATTTCCTAAGTATAGGGCTCATGCACGCTAGATGTGCATAAGTCACTTTTAATGTCACGTGTAAATAAAATATTCACATCCTAAAGAATACATGATTTTTACCTTTTAATAAAGGTATGTGTAAATAAAGGTCTTATACGTATTAAATCTATATGTATAACACTAAAGATAAGTTATTACAATGGTAAAGTTGAGGTTTATCTACGTGGAGGTGCAAGGTTTGAATCTTGCCCTATGCACGTGATAAATATTTTGATATATTATTTATTTATTTATATGTATCTAAAATCGGATATATTATTTTATGGTTTTCACGTAGTGTGTGGAATACACTACGACAACGTAGTATCGGCATCCGTCGATCATCGGCGTTTGAGTCAATCCCCATACATCCGAGTGTATGATGTCGAGGAGGCCTTTGCTTGCGAAGCTCTCCTTCGGGAATGGGAGTCGATGTTGTTTGACGAGTTGACACGCTTCGCATACTCGGTCGACTCAAATGTCGGAAGTCCAATGACGACTCCCTTGGTTTGCATCGCTCGTAGCTGTTGGAGGTTTATGTGGCCAATTCTCTTGTGCCACAACTCGATGCTTGTCTCGGTTTTGAGACCTTTGGCGTACATTGCCGATTTCACCTCGTTCGAATCGAGGATGAACATTCGGCTATCTCTCCGCCCCTTCGCTATAAGTCGACCATCTTTCTCGATGAAACAACCTTCGTTGTTGAAGCGGACTTGCATGCCTTCCTCCACGATTTGGCCGATCGAGACCAAATTCTTCGTTATTGTGGGCACGTGCAAGACATTCTTGATGCAAGTTTGCTCGCCTTCTTTCCCGAATGGGACATTGCCGATGTGCCGAATGGGGTGCGTGGTGTCGTCTCCCATCTCTATGAAGCCGGGTCAATCCGGTGTACATAAGTCATTGAATCACTCCTTGTGGGATGTCATGTGATGTGAGGCGCCAAAATCGACGAACCACACGTCTTCCGAATTGGAGGTGCTTGCGGAGTTGGAGGCCATCGTAGAGTTCGCTCTATGCCTCATTACGAACATTAAGCCACAGTCGCTGTAGTCAGAATTCGATGTGCGATTTGTGAACATTTCGCTACAATTGTCGTAGTCAGAGTTCGATGCGTAGTTTGTGAGTTGTCAACTTGTTGAAGCTGACTCACTTCTCTTTTTCCGACACTCTGCCTCGTAGTGGCCCACTTTGTCGCAATAATTACAAGTTGCAGGCCTCATTTGCCGACCTTGTTCGGCATGGAAGCTCCCCCTTCTTCCGAAGGTTCCTCGATGGCTTCCGTGAAGGTTTGAGTTCCCTTCGTGTGATGGGCCGAATTGACCTCTTCTACCGCCGTGCCCTCCTCCGCGGCCACCGTTTGAATTCAAGAAGAACATTTGTCCTTTCGACGTCTTGCTTTTGGTTTGGACGTGGTTCTCTTTGACCAATAACATTGATTGGAGGTCGAAGAATGAAGGAGGGTTTTCTCTCGCCAAGATTGTCGTCCGTAATGGATCGAATCGTTGTGCGAGGCCGCCCAAGCATACTTGAACCATCTCGTCTTCGTCGACGTTTATGTTGATGGAACCAAGTGAGTCGCAAATGCTCTTGATCTTGGCGGTGTAGTCCGAGACAAACATATCTTCTTGCCGGATGTTGTTCAACTCTTGTTAGAGTTGAAGCTGTCGGGCGGTCGTGTTGGCCGCGAAAATTTTCTTTAAATTCGCCCACGCCTCTTTAGGCGTCTTGGCGTCTCGAATGTGGCTAAGCATGTGGTCGTGGACACATGTTGCCAAGCAATACATGACTCGACTAGCCGCTTGCTCCCATGTTGCGTAGTCGGCATTCTTTGAGTTCGGTTGATTTTCTTGAGCGTTGTAGATGTAGCTCCAATACCCTTGGCCGACGAGGTATTGGGTCATCTTGTACTCCCAAGATGAATAATTACTCGGGTCTAGCTTTTCACTAGGGACTGAGCTACCCATTTGTGTGTTCGTGTTGATTGTAGTGTCTTCTCTTCTTTTGCTTTTGTTCCTTTGATGACGTACACGTGCTACGTAGCGGCACTACGGTAGCCGATAGCTGGATTTTGTCGTCGGCGTCTCAAACACACAATCACAGAGTCGGGTGGGCTTAGTGGATTTTCTAAACCACACGCTCTAATACCATGTTAATAATTAGGTAAGTAATTAAGAGTTAATTAGTACCTAATTATGTGATTAAGTTAAGCGCGGAAGATTAAGTGATATGTGTGTGAGAGAGAGAGAGAGAGAGATACTTATGAATAACACAAGATAGGGGATGAGTAAGTATATTAATTTAGCATTATCATTATCATCAAATACAAAAATACCCACAATGAGATATATATACATCTCATGCGCAAAGGTGCACATGTGTGAGTAGAATATAAGTACTAATGTGTAAGTCCTATATTAAATGTACTTAGGAGTGGAGGATCTAGAATATCCTACTTAAGTACAAGGTCCTATTTAAGGCGTTATAGTCAACAGTTCTAACTAGATTCTATCTAGGTAACTACGAAGTTACATGGTTGACTAACTAACTAAACTAAGTTGAGCTTGATCTCTCTACAATTAACAATTATTTTGCACAACAATGTTTGAGTAAAATGAGAACCCTTTTAACATAGGGTGTGATTACAAAAGGCGGGGTAATAAACTAGAAGGATGGTCTTCAAGTTTCAGTGGCTTAAGCTCAAGAATGACAATTGCCTCGCCTTTTGCCATTGTGCCTTCCATTTCCTTGTACACCTCATCCTATTTGAGTACCTCCTTTCTCCATCTCTTGGCCCCCTGTTCCAAGGAAGAAGGAACCCTATAGTTAAAGCTAAGGTGTCTATCACATTCCCTCTCCTCGTATATTTGACCATTATCCTTAGAGCATTAACATTTTCTCATTCATAACCTGTAATTACTATAAGCATGGACTAATGAAAACTTAAGCTAGTTGATGACTTGTTGCTTTTTTGTTATTCTTTTAGTAGCAACTATTGTCTTTTGCATAGGATTAAGTGGTCAATTGTGGTATAGTTTGTTTTAACAATTAGTTTAAGTGTAAGTAGCTTGAGAGTGATTGACCACAACTTTCGCTCGCCTCACCCACAAAAGGGTAGACAATGGGATGCCCCCACAAAACGGCCTCAAGATGAACCAATTTTTATACTTGGAATTATAAACGGAAACAAAATTTATAACTTTTCTACAATTTTTTACATGAAATTGAAATTGAAAATATAAATTTTGTTTTTGTTTGTAGTTCCATCATCCATGTTTCACTGTTTTCGATAGCACATATCCAAAACATAACTATCTATTTTTGTTGTTTGAGCACTAAGGACTACCTATATATTTCTCTATGTCGTCATATTAATCACCGTTTTATTTATATAAGTGAAACGTGTTGAAAGTTATAAATGGTGACGGATCCATATGTTATATTCTATAGATTGCATAATTCTTTACGAGAAATTGAGAGTATAAAATTGTTTTCTTTGTATCCCTTTTGGTTATCCTTAATAGTTATAACTTATAATACATTCATTCTTCATGAAAAAAATTGGTAGTTTTCTTTTATCGGAATATATACCGTGCACATGCACTTGTTTATGGATATATACACATGCAAAATATGTATTTTACTAGGAGAAATCATTTGTTTGTGATAATTGATAGTGATATTACACTAAGGTGATAAACCACAAGTTTTTTCCTTGAGTTTTGTTAAGTAGCATACGATGTTAATATGACTTTGTTCACTCATTGCTATAGACTTTAGGGGGCAAACACTATTGAGCATGCTAATGGAGCGAATTGGTTCACTTATTGAACCAGATTGTTAATCCCACTCCTACACTCAATTAAATGACTAGAAAATATTTTTAAAAAATTTATATGAGGAGGAGGATGTTGCATATGCTATTTCTCAAAGACATGGTATGATGCAAAAAAGAATATACCATTGAATCCAAAACGACGACGGCTAAAACTGAAATATGGTAATCAATAAGTAGTATTACAATTTGGTATATTTGGAAGACAAGGTGTTTTAAGGTATTTCAAAATGTGCAAAAAGGCATGCTCAAACAATTACTGGAATTTGGACAAAGGTTCTACATAATTTAAGAAGTAGTTTGGATAACTAGATTAACTATAATAGTGGATATTGAATGAACGTTGACCACATAAAATTCTCTTGAGTGAAATTTGAATTGTCATAAGATCATCTAATTGTTTAATTCATAATAATGAATAAATCCTTAAAACTTGCTAATTTCCGATGTCATTCTTGAAGGATCTGATTGACTTAACTTGAGAGTATGTCTAAGAATTTGGACAGAAAATTCTCTGGAGTGAAAGTTGAAATTTCATAAAATCATAGAATCATTTTTTTCATAATAATGAATCCATGCTTAGAACTCACTTATTTCCGATACATATCATGCTTGACTTATTTGATTGACTTAACTTGAGAGCATATTATTTTATTATGCAATCACAAATTATCGTGGCAAGATCAACAATATAGATATACATGTATGGTTAGTTAATCTTCTCTTGGTTTTTATAGACAATCACAAATGTCCCTTGTTTTGAAATGGATCTCGTTGAAATTATAAATATTTGTTCAAATAGATAACGTTTGACGAGAATGCCTAATGTCTTCATTCATAGAGAGTGAAATATCAAATTTTTTGGTGTTATGCAATAACATCCCATACATGTATACGTGAAGCACCTACACTCCATGTGTTTTGCTCATTGTCACCTCAAAGTTTTGTATATGTATAGCTTTGTCTTTTTTTGTCAATTTTCAATTTTTTCTCTTTTATTTACATAAACCATTTATGGGCATTACATCATAATATAAGCTTGATCCAAGCATTGCCACACAATGATCCCAACCTTTGTCATCTTATTTGTATTGATTATTGGTTACTTCCTATGCTATTGTTGACCATGGCCTATGCTTCTATGATATGAACCCTATTTGTACAAGCATCTATCTTTGATGGTAGTGACAACAAAATTAAAACGACCACAAAGCATGTAAGATAACCAATGATTCTAAAAACAATCTAACATTTACAAATGCAATATCAACTACGTGTGCCATATTAGCTTAATAGATTATGCTGAAAATACCCTGGTACATCTTGCGGTCCAAGTGTTCCATATGATAATGGGTGCTAGCTAATAACTACATTGAGGGTCCAATATGAGCGGATTGATGGAACAAATGATGCCTCAGATTTAATGAGGCTGAATTTCAGAAAACGATGGTGTATTACACCGATGGCTGTAGAAATTGGAGTGGATATACGATGGCAGTACGTAGTACCGAGATGGTTGTTCCCCTCTCCCATTAGATGATAGAGGGGTGTGAATGACATGACAAACATAGAGAACAAACATGTGGGCTATTTAGTGTAAGATAAATAAGTGATGTAACCCATATGGAAGTAGGTAATGTCTAATGTTGTGTATTGTATGTCATTTTAACTAATGGACTATATTCTTCTTTGGAAAAAAAAAATGCAATATCAACTAAGTGACTTACAAAGTGCTTTGAAGAGTTGATTACAAAGTCAATGAAATAAATGGCATGCTTCATTGAGGTCCATTAAATATGCATACATATTGGTCATACTGTAACGTGGTAAAATATGACTATAAATATATCAATAAGATAAAGAAAATCATCACATGTCTTATTAAACAATATTTTATTGCTTCAAATTCATATTAAATCAAGTTGATACATTTGTTTACATTAAGTGGTTGATCATGTGACTAGTTAAAAAAGTAAAAGTGACTGTTTTAGATTTGAGCTATAAAATGTGATTATTTAGAATGGAAACTAAGTTAAGAGATGATAAAAGTAGGCGCCTTATACAAAGGTTTTATTGTAGATCTCTTTATGGATTGATGGTTACAAGGTGCTACAACGAAAATAGAAGATCAATATAAATAGGTATCAATCGATACAGCAAAAAAATTTGTTTCGTTGTGTCGACTCAAATTCAGCACTTCATGGCACAAGTACCCGTACGAGTAAACTACTATTTTATGTGAAGTTTGAACCATTTTCATCACATAGTGTTTTTGTTTGTAATCGTCTTGTTAGCTAGTCATATCTCCATCGATTTGTGCAAGGGGCATTATTGATGTTTTTTACATAAAAACGTTTTGATGATGGTTTCCATCTGCAAATCACATTGGATTGGTTTTATGAGGTAGATCAGAAAACTAGAAAAATGGTACTTCTCATAACACCCTTAGTTCGAACCTCAAGGGGTTTTAATATTTACATTTTTCATGACAGGATCAAGAGCACAAGGCACACTAGGATTTGAACACCCGATTTGAGACAAGCAAGTATTGACTTATTACGTAATTTCGTAAAGAGAAAGAACTACTATATATTAAAATTAGAGCAAATGACATTATTCATATTGCCTTTAATTCAGTGTTACCAATGTTCTCTCCTAGAAAGAGTACCAATTACTTAATGCAAAGCCTAGGCTTTCTCTACGCCAACTTTCCTTCTCAAAATAACCACATGTTGATTAATGAAAATAAAAAACTATTTTTCAACATGAAAATTGGGATTTAAGGGCACATTATAAAAACATCATGAATTCGAGATTCGTGAGGGGTACTACAATTATTGATATTTTTCCATAAAAAGATGGGATGACAGACATTATTTGTATAATGCCTAAGATGAGTATGGACTCTTGAGAATCGAGGGATATTATTGATAAACTCCGTAAGAAACGCACTAAACTTTTAGGCCATGCAAAGGGGAACATCCACCCATAGTTTTCTCTCTCCTCCTTTACAACATAAGGATATATACGAACTAGTGCGTCAAAACATTCCCTCTCCTCCTCTATCAACCATAAGTATGAGGTGCCAAATCGTGTTCAAAATCTTGTTATTCCCACCAGACAATAACCCGACAACACGTGACAACGACTGCATAAAAGAGGAGTTTCTTTACAAGCTCACATGTTGTTGTTCATGTTTTGATCAGATGGTATGAGAGAGGGGGAATGGGATCATGATAAACAAGGTGGTTCAAGAAGAAGAAACGGGTACTATACATACTACAGGGATGCGACGAGTCAGTGTCTTATCAACTCATGAGCCACGAGCATACGGATGGAATATGTGTGGCGCACGATAGACACATTGTTTTTGCTTTGTTGTAAGTTGTAAACTTGTAACACACACACACACACACACACACACACACACACACACACCCACACCCACCCTTACACACCCTTACACACAGAAACACACAAAGAGTGAGTGAGAATGGGCGCGTGCGTGATTCGGTTTGATTTGGGGTGGGTTTGATTGTCACTGGTCAGCAATCCAATTCAAATTGTGTCCCCCTTTAAACTCTCGATTAAATTTAAGGTTCCCCAAAATAGGCACGTGATGAAATGGGTCACTTTCGAGCCTTTTCCCCCACGTGATTCAAAACACATACGTTTCTCTATGTAATCATACCCAACCCAACCCAACCCAAAGAGTCTTCTGTTCTCTGTCTCTCTACGCAAGGTAAGCAAACCCTAACCCTATAAATCCTCACCCAAGCTAATACCAAATCCCTGAAATTCTAAACTTAAAACCCTAACCCTAACCCTAACCCTAACCGTAGTTCCCACAACTATAAACTATAAACTCTAATTCTTAAACCTAACCCTAATCCCATTTTGTCTATTTGCTTTTCTATTGCGTTCATCTTGTCCGTATCTAATGCCGAAGTTTTGTCTTTTATGATTAGTTCCTTAATGCGGGTTCCTCCCTTGCGTCCATCTCTGTAGATAAATTTTGGCCATGCCTCATCATTTTAATGCAAACTTGACTCCTGGGATTCCTCAACATTCGTATGGCTATGGGAGGAACCATGTGAATATGGATGATCAGAGATGGACGGTTTTTGGACAAGAAAGAGGTAACACTCCTTTGTCATTTTCTTTCATATAATTTTACCTTTGGAAGACTTTTTCCAATGCTATTGTCCATACATTGAAAGCACTGTGATAAGGTCAGATTCAGTGTTGTTTCATGTGTATTTTGTGTGTGCGTGGAGAAAGAGAGAGATAAAGACCCCAGCAAATTGTAGGTCAGTGGGTAAGGTTGTCTTATGGAAGACTTTTTCCAATGCTATTGTCCATACATTGAAAGCACTGTGATAAGGTCAGATTCAGTGTTGTTTCATGTGTATTTTGTGTGTGCGTGGAGAAAGAGAGAGATAAAGACCCCAGCAAATTGTAGGTCAGTGGGTAAGGTTGTCTTATGGAAGACTTTTTCCAATGCTATTGTCCATACATTGAAAGCACTGTGATAAGGTCAGATTCAGTGTTGTTTCATGTGTATTTTGTGTGTGCGTGGAGAAGGAGAGAGATAAAGACCCCAGCAAATTGTAGGTCAGTGAGTAAGGTTGTCTTATGGAATCTGGAAGGTAAGCCTTCAACCGTTACATTCCAATGTGGCATCTCGTTTAGGGAATCAAGGGAGAAGTGTAAAGCCAAAGCTTTCTTTCTCACTACTCGATGGAGTTGGACAATTTGATGAGCTCTCCCATGTAGGCAAGCAAGGATATATTCTTGGTGGTTTCATGTTGATCACCATCATTTCGGTTTCACCTATGTTCACACAGCGAGTTTAATAGTCTGGCAAATGTCCTTGGTGGTATAGAAGAGTTGAAGGAGAGAACTTCATAGGAGAAAGTTGTACATCATCACCATATGAGCATCTTAATCTGACCGTGTGATCATCAGTATCGACCCATGAAGGAACTCCTTCTTACACGAGGAATCCTTCTTTCACCTCTAGATTGCTAATAAATACCAAATCAAATGAAAGAAAGTCTACTAGAAGATGAAATCAGCTTATAAATAAATCATGATTACAAGTATGTGTGACTTCACTTCAGGTTACCATATGCTGAAACAAATATAATATCCCAAAGGAGAAGTCAGTGATATGTGATTGCTGCTGTGTTCTGTGTGGTGGGAAAGAGAGAAGAACGATGATGATGGTATGTTAGCGTCTAATGAGGGCCAACAATTGTTACTAAGCATTCTCCCCAGCTTTGTACGTGGGAGATTTTAAATGGTAGAACAGAAAGAAAATTAAAAGCTAAAATGGAAACACAAGAGAACAGAATGTCTTGAAGGCATATGACACCAAAAGAAAAGTTTGGCAGACCGTATCAATACAATCTACTTCGGGGATGTATTCTCTGGAGTCTGGAGCATGTAAAACATGAGAGAGGAAGACCAGATAGATGTAGCTCAGTAGGGAGGATTTGTGGTGGGGACCAGTAAATGCTCGGAATTTGGTACAACTTGTACCCATGTGCATGGGTGAATAATAATATGCATTATCAGTAGGGCACTGTCCCAATATGAGAAAAATAAATCCTCACGGGAAATTTTGTATGTGAGAAAAGCATCATTGAGAAGTTTCTAACATGATCTTCTCTTCCCTTTATTTTTCTTTAATCAAAGGAAAGTTGTTTTGGTTGTGTTACTTCATTTACAAAAGTCATTTTGTTCAATGAAACAAATAAAATTGGCAGGCAGAGTACAATCAAGTCCTACCTTTGGGAGTCATATTCTAATGCAGAGATTGCCAATGCAACAGGAAATACATTGTTAAGCCATGATGCTGCTATCAGAATGATTATGGGTGAAGATACTAGCATGCCAGATATCAGAAAAAGGTAAATTTATTTCATTTACTTTTTCTCTAGATCACTTTACTAATATTGGATTTCAGGAATTTACTCACGTCTTCTTGCAGAAGCAATCAAATGTCTAACATTTCACATCCACCTGCTCAACTAACTGTGTTTTATGCGGGTACTGTCAGTGTATATGACAATGTGCCTGCAGATAAGGTACAGTTTTCCTTCAAGCATCTTTAATATTTTAGAAATTCTTAAATTTATGTATATAAATGACTATTGTGAGCATTAGGGTTTTGTATGTAGAGACCTAAACACTCCTGTAATAATGTCCATTATACGATATATAGAGGTAACATGGTTTTAGCATGTAATGACTTGATCCCATTGTTTTCAACAACCCCTGATTTTGATAAGTGAACATGTACCCATGATTGTGTTTTAATTCCTAAAAAAGATCAAGTGGGCAAGGGAAGAGAAAACTGAACTGCACATTGTTATCCACATCTAAGATATTTGTTATTGGCCCTGGATAATTGTTCTGATGTACATTAATCAATATATTTATGGTGGCATTTATCTCAGGCTCAGGCATTAATGCAACTAGCAGGAAGTGGGCATGGATTGCCTATCAAAGAACAAACTTATCCACAATATCCACCTCAAGATTCATTGTTTCATACAGTTCATAGCCATCACATTGAGACAAATGCGCCCGTTTATGAAAAATATCCAGATGGGCATGGATCAATACAAGAATTGACAAGGTTGCTAATACCTTGTGGAGCTTTGGTACCAAAGGGTGAGCTAAATTGTAAGATTCAAGGTGCTTGAAAATAGTTTTGAAGCTTGATCTTCTGTTGTAATGCCTTATATGCATTTTATTCAGCTTTGCCAATTGCAAGGAAGGCATCATTGGCTCGGTTTCTAGTGAAGCGCAAGGAAAGGTAACTTGGTTTCTAGTGTAGAGTGCTCAGTAAAATGAAGTATCACTCCAAGAAAGTTGAGTGAAATATTGCGTGTGTGAATTTGAAGTGTTCCTTAAATCATGAAAGAACAGAGCCATTGTTCAACTTTGGGAGATGGGTTTAGAAACAGGTTTTTGAAAATGATAGTAGTCTTGGAGTGGGCCCTGTTGTATGCTTCATAGTTGTGAGTAGGTATTTTATTATAGGTTTTCCTTTCATCTTTTCAGTAGTGGTTAAATATAGTACAATACAATGCAGCCGACAAATACGATGTAACATTTCCTGTACTGTATGCAATCAGATTGCTAGCTCCATATCGTGCACGAGACAAATGGCGCACACTGAAAATGTATGGACTCTTGGAGGGTCAGGGCGAAAATGATGGAAGTAACTCTGGATTGGGTATAGAAAATGCAGATGATAACTCACAGAATCTCATTTCTGAAAATTCATATCAAATTTCTGAGTGTGGAAGTGCTACTTGATCCAATTTTCACACCAGCAGACATCTTGCTTGACATATTAGGATATATATATATCTATATAAAGTATTAAGATTAGCATCTATTTTATCCTTTCTGTATACAAACAATATATCAGCATATATGCAAGCTGTATGATTCAGTGTATATGTACAGAAACATATACGGAATTGCTTCCATGAACTCTTCAAACAGTTTGTATATTGTGTTTGATGTGTTCTTTCCTCTTTATTGTTGGTTTGGCTAAGTTTACAACTAGTTATGATCTCTAAAAGCAAGGTGATTTTTGTTTGCACTACCTGTGGTATTCAAAATCATTCTAATGTTATGTGATTTCTGTATTTTGATCTATCTAAATGTGATCATTGGAGAGATGATCGAAGTATTTTTGGAATAGGTTGTCAAAAGGCATGGTCATTATAATATAGGATGACTACATTGTAAAGCAGGGATAACCAATCCGTTTGATAATTTCTGTTAAATGATTTAGAGATATTCACATTAGTTTGGCATTACCAAGATGAGAGGGGTTATCAAAACATAAAGATCGACTAAGTGCATGTTCATTTCTTGACATGTAACTTTTACTCAAAGAGTGGTTTATGTTTGGCATGAATTATTCCATCATTTCCCTTTGATCAATTATCATTGATATAAATTCTAATATGTAAACTACTCTTTTGTGATTGACAATAGAGTAAACCACAAAAGAATGTTGCATCGATGGTTTATCTAAATTGTCTCAATTAACAATCATTGCATGAATCAGGTTTGCCTTTTCCTGCCTTGTTATTAATTGTCACAAACTGACCCTAGAAAAGCTCCATGATATTATGAAGAATAAAGCATGAGGAATAGATGCATTCTATTTATGTGTTCTTTTCTTTTGTGGAAACAAATGTTTTTCAACCCAATTTACTGTTAACCATACATGCATGCTTGCACTTTAACATTTACCTTGATGTTTTGAGAACCTTAAGCAAATATCATTCATGCATGTGCTTACTAAATCCCTATTGAATCAATCAAACCATACATGTTTAAAACAAGTGTTGTCCTACCCTAGAAAATTTGGATTCACATTACAAAATTACCCTTGATGCTTTTGTTCTCATGTAGAACTTTTCTCCCCAAAGGCATTCCAATTGGCCTCAATATTAAAAAATTTGCACGTAGGATGTTCAACTAGAAAGAAGATTCACAATCTTGTGCTCTTTAAGTTTGGCGGATGTCCTACTTTCATTATCCCTGTGTTGTACATTCTTCGATCCAAAACTCATGTTCACCTATTGAAGCTTGCTACACTTACATACTTAAACAAGCTCAACCCTCTCTTGCAAAATTTTCTCCAACTTATCATTTGAGATTGGAAGCTGCATATGGGTTGCACATACTCATACATCCAACTTTCTATTTTGCAAAATACCATGCACAAATGTATGTGGTCAACACACAAATGTCAAGTTAATCCTTTTGATATTGTATTTGACACCATAAAACTTTAAAACATTTTTTAGGACATAGCCTCTATGTGGAATGGTTGAGACATTATGCCCATGTGCAAAAAATCCTTAAGTTCATCATGATTGTTTTGAAAAATTGGTAGAAACATATACTTTATGTCCATATTCCCATGTTACACATGTCCTTACTCTCAGCCATAGAAAAACAAAAATCAATTAGGTTGAAGCAACACAACAACAAAGCTCAATTGAAGAAAACTTTATCGCTCATTATACTTGAGTAGTGTTACCATTGTCCATCCTCAACAACCTTTGAACAAGGGAACATCTATTATCATATATTCCTATGGGGTCAACAATGCTCATGTGATTTTGTACCACATCAATATTGTCATTCGCTTGGACCATAATTTTCAACTGTTGGTGATCTAGTGCCACATCAAGATGGAATTTAATTAATGCAAAGAGTGTTTTGCATATGACTACGTTTCCCCATAACAAATGATATTGGGGCATATCTAATATTGTGTTGCATCAACTTTGTTACCCTTTTCTTTGCACATGAACAACAAGATTATGTTAGAAAATGATTTTTGATGATGGAAATAGCAAAGCACTGCACTTTTTTACTTGGAAATCATACCTTGTTATTAGACCTGTTGTTAATGAATAAGTGGGGTTTAGATCCCAATAAGGATAATAACTTCTCATATTACATCAAAAGTTACTGATCATTTGCATGTTGACATAGGCAACCAACCTCTTGCTGCGAATGAGTGACCCCGGACTGCTTGGCCTCGTTGCACATTCTTTCGAGATCGTGCTTCGCGCCAACATTTCCTTCTTAACATACGATGATCTGCACCACTTTCTTCTTGTTTTTGTTTTAGGAGCACCACCCAAACTCCCCTCACTTGTTGTCCTCCTGGGTAACGCGATGAGATGCAAGAGGCGTTGTGAGGCTGGTGGGCCGCCCATCCCACGCTCCTCTTGGCGTGCCTTCGTTTTTGTCCACAGTGTGAAACCATTTCCCATTTAATTTAGGTAGCACCAGTCTCACAGAAAGGAGGTCGACACAGACACATACACAGACACAGACAGACAGACAGACAGACAGACACAGCGAGACTTGCATCGGAAGCTTCATTCACCTCGCGAGCGACGGAGAGACTCAGATACTTCGCTTTTTGTTCCTCAGTAGTTCGGGAGATCTCTGAGAAACGCCAGGATGAGCAGCATCGGAACCGGAGTAAGTCCCTCATTTCTCCCGTCTCTCTGCTGAAAGCTTTTCGGAACTCTCTGATTGCTTCGTGAGTTTGTTACTTACTCACAGATAGCAATATCAATATATAGATCATTTTCCTATGCTTCATACTTAGTATGAGATGTCACGTCATATTTTGCTCTCGACACTGCACAGTCACCTGAATACGGCACATTGTTTCTCCATGTCATCCCACAATCTAATTGAGAGGCCGCATCCTATGTTTGATCTTATGACAATACCTAATCATGACTTTAAATTTGATTCTTTAAACACATCTGCCGAGTAGCGGCACCATATTATACAAATTGTAACTTTCTTTGAGATTTCAGCTATGTGCTTTCCATTCAATGAGAAACCATCCATTGAATATTAATTATCTTTCAAAAGTCTATAACAAGTTTCCTGTCATAAGATAACAGTTTTTTCTAAGCGTTGCAAAATCATCCAGGCCCATGTTATTCTCAAGATGCTACTTTGTCAAAAATAATGATATTTTAACAGAATCATGACAAAAATGGAACTTTGATCTCTCTTAGAACACATTCAAGGTCATGGACAGGCATTCCCTATCATGCCTTATTGTTGTTTCAACATATGTTTGTAACTTGATAGTAATTAGTTTGGAGGTACATGTTTATACATACTTTAAAAGACAATGTTGTATCATGTTGTTTCCACATTGCATTAGTCCTATTTTTGCATAGTCAGATGTTGAGGAGAAGAGATGATTAAAATTCAGTGTATTGGTCATACTTTAAAAGTAATGTATTATAAATGTTTATGAATAAGCTTATTTATCAACCACTTAATAGTGATTATCGGAAGGTCTTGTAACTTTGCATTGATCATTGCAATATTGTTTTAATTTATTTTTGTTCTTACTTTCATAGCTGTATGGTTTTCTTTAAATATCCTTTTTGGGATTTATTAAAATTGTAGAATCATTTACGTTTGATTTTACTTCTGTTCTCTCTTTATGTTCTGAATATGTTATAGTTCAAAACTTTGTTGATTTACCAAGTATTAAGTGCTATCAAAGGCTATGAGTATTCTGTATTATATATATACACACACAAAAAGACGCCTGATGATGCGTAATTTGTTGTTGGCAATTAGTCAGGTCTTTTCCAGTTTGCCCTTTTCTGTATTGAACATGATTTTTCTTGCTTGTAAACCTCTTTGTTTAGGTCTTTAGTGTTTACATTTCTCTCCCTCTCTCTTTGTCTATGAAGAGCAAAGCGGAATCATTGGAATGAGTAATCCATGGAACTGATTCTATTTTACTTAAAAGTTGGAACTACAGCTATTTTCCATGGAAGAGAAAAGCTGAATTATTGAACCGTGAGACCAATTCTATTTTAGTCACAAGTTGCAGCTATAGAGGTTTCCCATGGAAGCAAAAGAGAAGGCCTAAAGGATGCAATCCCATAATCTGACACACTTATTCTTCAAGAAACATAGAAGCATATGTTATCTGCCATACATTGAGGAATATGAAGGAGCTAGTGTCATCAATGATCCTGTAGATCTGATACAAATAATTTTGTTGGGCATTGATGCCTCAATTCAGTTCGCATGTCTATGTGTATGAGTTGCTATAATATGTGGAAGCCAAATAACTGCATGCCTCAGATTAGTCATTTAAGGTGAAATGGCTAAACAAAAGAACATGAGTCGAAACATTAGAATTTTTCAAATGTTACCATATTCAAGATGATTTGTAAAATGCATGGTCGTTTTCTAACAATGTATTATGAAGAGCCACAAAATGCACAATGATGTTAACATAAATTGACAACATGTTAAAGGTCAACATCATTATGTATGGCAGCCAAAGGCTAGATAAAGACCATTCCACATTCAAGTGTCTTTTTGATGAAAATGAACCTATTAGCACAAATTTCAGAAAATTGGATGGCTGCCATTCAATTTGAATGATTAGGAAATCTGAAATGCTGCATGTAGCAATGGAATAAAATACCCTGAAGGAAAGAAACGAAGACAATAGGAACTTAATAAACAAACCCAAGATACATTACATATTAAAGGAGACCCAATGGGTGCATGGAGAGCTAGCTATCAATTGGCTGTGTGGGGAAGTAAGGGACATTTCTCGTCTGATGAAATCTTGACGTGTGTGGAATTATTATACATGAAAGACGCAGAAAATGCAGGGATCTATAGCAAGATCACTTAGAGGATTTAAGGAAAAATCAGTAGTTTAGGAAAAACGAGCTTGCGATTACAAAGATGTAGAATGGTGTATATAACCAATATTTAAATGTAGCTGGAACCCGAGCAGTCACTTAACTAGGTTCACACCTAAGCTTTCATAGGATACACATTAAATGTAACAAAAGACACAATACCCATGATTGAAGTTATTTCCCGTAATGTGCATGTAAGTATTTCAGTATATGAAGGTAATGAGAAGTGTTACTCTTCTACTTGAGCACTACCAGACTCATGAAACAGTGAAATTCAGCAGCTAGCATAGTTTTTCATTTCAGTTCTTACCTCTTTTTTTTTGCTCCATCATTTAAAAAATGCCCATCTACATTTCGCAGCCTCTGTTGTACACATGGACTAAATTTGTAGGGCTATATGTCTTACTAATTTGCAATATGATCTATCAGTTACAACCTTTTCATAAAGATGGCCGCGTATGTTGAATATATATTTCAATGTTGAATATATGCACAAAGATTAATTGCAATGCTGTTGATTGGCAGTATGATCTATCAGTTACAACCTTTTCACCTGATGGGCGTGTATTTCAAATTGAGTACGCGACAAAAGCTGTTGACAACAGCGGGTATAAGTGTTTGTTTATTATTAGTATTAGCATCATAATTTATAACTGAAGCTATTTTTATCATAACTGGCTTACAATAATTTTACATTTTGTTTCTGCAGAACAGCAGTGGGCATAAAGTGCAAGGATGGAGTCGTTTTGGTAAGTTATTGGACTGTGATATCATTAGCCAATTGCATAGAATGACTTTCTTTTTTACATATCTTGAGAGTTAGGTGACAGATTTATTTATCTGATGTTAAACTACAGGGTGTAGAAAAGCTGATTGCATCCAAAATGTTGCTAGAGGGATCTAATCGTAGGATACATTCTGTTCATCGACACACAGGAATGGTAAGATGACATACGTTTCATTTATTGATAATCAATTATCTTTTCTTGTGGTAATCCAAGTTACTTTTTGGGTTCATAAGGCACAATAAATGAATGATCATCTGATTAATCACTGTGCCTTGAAGTCACCTGGTTGGAAACATGGTTGAAACTTGGAAGACTTAGGTACAGTATATGACACTGCCTGCTTCTTATATTTCCACAGTATCTTGGAGGAATTTTCAGATTTGGACGGAAACTCATAAAAAAATTAGGTGTCTCTTTAAAGTTCACTGGTAGTCTCATATAGTTGTCATCGGTTGCTCATCTGGCATTTCTTTCAATGTTGGTTTTCCAACTAGTGCCAAGTCTTTCAATGTGGCTTGATGGATGGCCAAGTCTTTCAAGCATGCTAACATATTTGTAAGGAAGACACTTTAATGGTTGCTGCTCATGCTAAGCACCTTCATCAAACTTATGTATTAAATCCCATTTAGATTCTTTGTATTGTTGCACATAAAAAAAGGTAAAAGCTAGTGTTGTATTTCTTTCCTTTACTTGTTTCCAAGAATGAAACACTTGCAATATGAGTCACTTGTCATTTGTCCTGTGCTACTTTAAGTGTGACAAAACTAATAATCAACATTTTCTTTATTCCTTACTGCAAAGAGGAAAAAAAATAGACTGGAACCTGGTAATGTTAGCCATCTTTTTGCAAATGAACTAGTTTTTTGATGTTAGTGATGCGTGCATGATAATTCACGGAGCTAATATTTACTTCTGAGTCACATACAGGCAATGGCGGGCTTGGCAGCAGATGGTAGACAAATAGTTTCACGTGGTCGATCAGAAGCCAACAACTATCAAAAGTAATGAGCTGTAAATAATTTTTTCATAGTCCAAGTCTCAACTATGTAACATGTTCTTAATTTATATTTTCTATTAGTTTTTATGGAGAAGAAATTCCTATTAAGGAGCTTTGTGAACGAGTGGCCAGCTATGTGCATTTATGCACTCTTTACTGGTGGTTAAGGTGCATTCACATCTCTCTAATTTTGATTTAAGTTTAACCTCTACTATTTTACAATAGCAGAAGCTTGTATATTGCTGTCCAGACCATTTGGATCAGCTGCACTTCTTGGTGGCTATGATCGGGACGGTCCACAACTCTACATGATTGAACCGTCTGGTGTCGCTTATGTAACTATCCTTCTCTATCTGCATATAAAAACTCTCATTTTAACCACTTGTTCTATTGTTAACAACCTTAGAAACTAGCCTTGTTAGCAATAAACTTATTTTGGCTTTGTTTCTTTGGCAGAGATATTTTGGTGCAGCAGTAGGAAAGGGAAGACAAGCTGCAAAAACGTGAGTTTCATTTTATGCCATGAATGTTACTGCCAAGGTTCAATTTTATATCTATCATGTTATGCAGGGAAATTGAGAAGCTGAAGCTATCAGAAATGACTTGCCGAGAAGGTGTTATCGAAGTAGCTAAGATGTGCGTTTCTTCTAATTGCCTACAGTGGTTAAAATTCTCTTGTATGATCATGTGGTAAATGTTTTAAGATGTTCTCTGCAGTATATATGCTGTACATGATGAAGCAAAGGACAAGGCTTTTGAGCTGGAGATGAGCTGGATATGTGATGAATCGAATCGGGAACACCTACGGGTGAGCACTCTGTTGTTGAATGAAATGCAAAAGAGTGTTGCGTACATCTGTATGTGTTATATATATATAACATGTACTCATATGCTACATGTATGTACAACATTTGAATAATATCTTATACTCTCATGCTAAATGTATGTAATTCTTTGCATCATATCCTACCTATACTCCTAGCCTAAATACATACAACGTTTGTATCCTGTCCTATGCTCCATTAAAAATACAGTATAGTGCCGACTGACATTCTATTATACTGATGTATTGATTCTTTTGCAGGTTCCGACTGACCTCCTTGAGCAGGCAAAAGCAGCTGCCAAGGCTGCTCTAGAGGAAGATATGGAGGCTGATTAGCAAAATGGCTCACTTCTAAGGCACATTACTGAATTTATGTAACATCTTGTCCTGCAGTTTTATTGAACTTTGGAATGATGATCCTTTAGTGGGACTTAATTTTGCAATTCATTGAAAGAGACACAGTTTTAGCTTAAGGTTTTTGCTTTGGATGGCATATTTGTTTGTTGCACATGGTCTTGGAAGTCATTAAAGTTGTGCCTCATAACTAACCATCAAAGTATGGTACTTCGTCTGTTAGGCTGTACAAAGGGTGGTGCAAATCATGGTTTTAACATGAATATCGTTTTTTCAGAGGCTCTTCATGTCTGCTGGTGGGCATGGAAGGTGGGTTAAATCTGTAGAGATTACCTAGTATTTGGAGCAACTATAGATATTTTTGTTAGGTTCTCTTATTAACTGTTACAAAATCTGGTCATGTTGGATTAATAAAAGAGTTAATTAAATGAGAATCATGCATGCGATTTTATTTTAGTATTAGTAAAAAAATGTCCATTGCAGCACAATTAGGTAGGTATCTTAAAATGGCCATTTATTAACCATGTTTTTCACTTTTATGAGGACACAGCCAGATTGAGATCCTGGTTCGTATAGTTTATTACTGGTCTAAATTGGTGGCCAAGTTTCTTCTTTTGGAATTCTGCAAGGTTAGAGAAGTACAATGATGAGATTTCAGACATGTAATATTAAGCTGTAGTCTCAAATGTTCATTGTGTATCAGCTGGTATTGAGCGACATTTGTAACAATACAGTTAACGTGTTAATTGTCTCTATGCATTTCCAAGTATCCTAGATGTTATGTGCATGCTCATAACCTATCATAGGAGTTCATTTTAAGGCTAGACAAGAATATGGTTTGGATGCTATACCTAAAGTTATGTGTATAAGGACTAGCTACCCTCTTGTACATTGCACACTTTTATATTGTCTTCTTGTAGAGGGAGGTTAGGATTGAGCTATTACTGCACACCTCTAATGCAAGGTATGGCTTCAAGGTATCTATCCTAAGCTATGGATCTCAAATCAGGGGATTTATTCAATAATTTGATAAAGTTGGTTAATTAAACATCCCTAACAAACATTCTTAAAGAACATTTGTAGCAATGGGTTGGAAACACATAAATTGAACTTGTGGCAAATCACATGGTTCTAATGTTAGAGGAACGCGGATTCATAACTGAAATTCATTTGTGCTTTTTGACTAGTTTCTTCACACGATATGAAAGTGTACAAAAGAGAATCCCTAATCAATGTGCTTAAGATCCTTGTTCATAAACGTGTAGGCTTTCATTTTAGGCCATTAGAGGTTGTATCCTATTTTGCAACCATTGGTGTCCTTTAGAGACAATGCATAAAGATGTAATATGGACAGCTGCCAAGAAAATTGTAACCCACTTGTAATACAAATTTTTCTATGGCGAGTGGAAATTTGGGGCCATGCCTTCATAGGGCATATAATTGGAGAGGTTTGGAGAGACGTTTAGCGTGGATAATTCTCCACATGATAGAGAAAACAATAGTATACCGGATGTTGAAACATGCCCAACTTATTGGGCCCGTCCTATCATAGGTAAAAATCTATTGTGATGAATCTTACATACAGAAAGCATAAATAAGAATAACTAATGGTTGATGAATCTTCCTTGATAGTTAATTTATATTATAGTTGATTGCAGATTCTTACAAACCATAAATAAATAAATAAGAACGGTCTATCCATGCCAAGGGCCCCATCACTTGAAACCATGGATTCCGACAATAAAAGCATAAAGATAAACACAAATCCAAGTTGAACAATAATGATTCCATGACAATCCATCACTCAATTCTTGATAGATAATCCAAGACCCATCAATAAGCTGTCAAAATAGTACATTCCACTTTATACTCTCCAATAACTCTTGAAGCCTTATAGATAAGGCAAAACCCAAAAATAAACCATCCATATAAATCCATTACCACAGGGTACTCTCCAATAACACTTGGAACTCATACAATGTAGTGTGTAATGCACAGAAACAACACAATGAAATGGCGGCAATCCTTATTTGTAATGTGAATAAAGAAAAACTTGTATTGATTGAATTCTATTAAAGAGTAATTAGTTTGCATTGCTGAGGATGGTGAGAACATTGCATGATTTGGAAATACACGTGACCAAGTGACCACGATTTTATTAGGGCAATCTTACCTTCATTTTTTAGGTAAATGGAGGGCTTCCAAGAGAGGATATTTACAATTGGTTTGGATATAATGCTTATATCTAGATCAGTATATATGGTTGCCGATGCGAGTTACATATTGGTGGATCATGCAGCTTCAGGCCAGAGACACCTTATTATAGAATCAACGATGGTCGCATTTGCTTGGACACAATGAAGAAGGAGCTACGATGAAAGTTTATGTAGTCAGAAAGGGATTTGAGCTTAGCTTGAAGTTTTCGGTAGAAAAGGCGACATGTCGCCCAAGCTAGACGAACCTTCCGCACATGCATGTGCACACGTTCGCTAGGGCTTTTACGTCGAGTGAACTTATAGCTATGCAAAAACATTTGTCGTTGTCGATATGCCTCTAGGCTACACGGACGCACACCTTCACCATGTCGCACCATCCTCATGTCCATATCCTCCTCCTCATCATCATCAAATTTACTATAGTCATTTTTGTATTCTTCGTCACTATTGTCATCAAAGCTACATGCACCATACTTATGCTTACCATGTCCATTTTCAAAGATGATGGGCACATTCACTCCAGCATTACCAAAGAGGATGGCATTTCTATCACAATGACATATTGGGCTGAATCTCTTACAATCTCTGACCACGAATCCGCAATATTGCATGTACCTTCTGCTCCTATAGTATCCATCATTGTAATCACCACTACCACAATGTGTGCTACAACTCCTACAGTAGTTGTTGTACCTTCTATAATAATTCTTATACCTCCTAACATATTTGTTACTCCTCATATTGTGGTTTTTCATTGGACCATCTAATTGTCTATTTAGATTGGCCTTGCAAATAATGTTTTCATTATAAAATTTGTAATCATTTATATAATCACGGCTTAACCCAACCTCTAGTTGACTAAGTTTGGCACTAATTGTAGGTAAATGATGACCATATTCTCCATATGCTAGTCCATGGAAGTCATCATACACACAACCTACTCGAGGGGCATATTGGCAATCAAATTGAGCCGGATCAACAAAGCTCCAACCCTTCTTCGTGGAATTAATCCTAGGTATAGATATACCAGTGGGTTTGATCGAGAACCTCCCCATGGTGATCTCAAAGAAGAATCACTAGAAGAAGAAGAAGATTGAATTGAGAGAGATAAAACAAACAAGAGATTGAAAATGGCCCCAACAGCTAGTAAGTGCTTAACATACACACACATAATACATACATATGTGGATGTGATGGATTGAATGAGGGGCCAATGAGCCGAAGAAGAGCATTTTATAAAGTTACACACAAGTGTGGGAAGGCAATCTTCAAAAAAAAGGTGGCCTATTTTTAGAGGGAACACTTGCTCAAAAAAGTAACCGCTCATTATTATTAATGCAATACCCCACTACTGTATATATATGTTTTATATTTCTTTCTCTACTAGACCAACACATGTACCCCATTTTGCACATTAGCTTACGAGTCACTACACATTGTACACTCCTCTAGTGGACACCCCACCCCCCTCACATGGGTATGGCTTCCGATTCTTCTTCTTCTCATCGTCAAAGACGTTATATTTAGTAGCCTTTTTCTTTTCCACATTTTTATCAAACAAATGCCTCTCACATCCACCCTTTCCCCAACCCCCACCCTCCACTTCTATTGCCTTTTGTTTCCATTTTGTCACAACCTTCCCTAAGGTTTGCTTGTGTTGCCTAAACCAAGTTTAAACTAGGGTCCACATCTAGACCACATATAGCCACCTCCTATTAATATACTTTATCTAACATATCCACCCCCCCACCAACACATACACAAACACAAACACACCCTTCACATATGCAGGTATGCACTTTCTTCTTTTAGCATTGCGTTATATTATTAGTGCAGAATATTTGAGTGAGGTGAAAACCTGCAATGGAATATTTAAAACATTAGTGAATTATAAAAATATTGAAAGCATAGTGCATAATAATGCCTACCAATGTCATCAAACATACAACAACATAATAGTCTCGTAGAAGGGAAAACTGAAATTCATGATACATACTACAAGCTTGTTGCTCCAAATTTTGGTCATTATAAAAAGTCCATAGAGTGGGATAAAGGATAAATACATAGAGACATACATATCCATATATTTTCAATCGCAATATTGTGGGCATGTACTAAAGTTAACAAGGCTTACCTCTCTCTTCTTCTTCTTTTTTCCAAAATGAAGCTACTTTCCCATTAGTTAGGAAGGATGATTACAAGGAGACTACACAAGGAAGCTTATACACAAAACGAGGAATCTGCCTCCGATCAAGATCAAGAAAATGAGACTACTTACATAGTCTTTCAAACCGACTACCTAAAGTAAGTAGATACCTATAACTAAAAGCAGTGGCCTTTAGTGTCGATCAGTATGAGCCAACTCCTGGGGCCTACAACGAAGGGAGGGTGGCATGTGAGAAGGAAACAACTAGCGTGGGGGCTGGTAGTTCCACCTCGGGCCACTTTCTCCTAGCGTCACCATAGGCGTGTTCTGCCATTTCTGCCAAAAGCGCAAACGGGCAATGGCCACATCATTGGAGTGGTTGCAAACCTCATCCAATTTCCCTCGTAGGCAGCTGATAAGCGCGACCCATATATGCATGATCACTTCCTCTGGGGGCTATACCAGATCTTGGAAAACCTTTAGGCATCATGCTTTCCAGACATACCACAAGGCGAAGCTTGCGATCAACCTCCAAACTTCCAGGAACCTAGGGGATGCGGACAACAAGTCTCTCTTAAAGAGGATCTTGACGATTTTGCCTCTCGTGCATACATAGCACCAACTATCCGCATTGAAGGCGTCCGTCCACCTATCGGCCGAGTGGTCAATCCATGCCACAACACTCCACAATGTTGTTCCTTCCACTTCACATGCCGTAAGGAGGCCAATGACTCTGTCCCATACCTTTTGAGCTTGAGGGCAATCCCAAAGACAGTGTCTCAGAGACTCAATAGATGAAGAGCAAAGTGGGCAACCTATCGAGCGGATACTTTTACCTAGCCATTCGCCAACGGGAACCACATTATGACCGATATGCCACCAAAAGAGCTTGATTTTTTTAGGCATGTGGAGACACTAGAGACCCTTCCAAAAAGTAATGAGCACCTCATCATGGATGCCCAATGTTCGCCAGCCATTACAAAGGGGACCATCGAGCTGCAGTTGTAAAGTCCGCTTTAGTGCTATATTCGAAGAAGTGGCAGAGTTTGCCAATATGTTTCCACCTGAAATCCCCTGGGTCCCATTCTAGTTCAACGAGGGGACGAGAACCATATACCCATAACTTCCAATGGGGTTCCACCTTAGTAACACCCGGGTCTGTCTTCCAGATGTTATCAACCTCCACCACCACTCGAACTAGGTGCCAAGTGCCCCTACTCTGCCTCTCCCCAAAAAATGTATCTCTTCCGGATCCACTCACACCCTTCAACTTAACCATTCCAGCCTCATCAAAGAGACCGAACCATGCATCTTCTCACACATCCTCCATCAGAACCCTATCAACTGCCTCATCTATCAATCTCCGCATTTTCATAACTCCCTTGAAGGGAGGGAATGGGTCCTCCTGGGCTCCCCTTGGAGAAACCATGTGTTTCCAATCGTCAATAGAGTGAAGCCCTGTCTGCGCCAACTTTCCCCATGCTAGGCCCTTAAGCTCCCCTAACATCATGTCATCACTTGTTCACACCTGAGGATTCCAAAATAAAGGTTCTCTAGTCCACTCAATGAGTGTCTCTGGGGTGTGCTTGACCAAATGTTGTTGCACATGACACCATGCCCGCAAGATGGAGTTTGTTACCCTGTCCTCCGGTTGACAAGCCATCTTGGGTGGGACTCCGCTCGTGCAACACCAGTTCAAGGAGTTAGGCCAAGGCCTACCATACTTGGGAGTCCTTGCTTGCAACCTGTTGCGAAGTAGTATCTTCCAACACCCCTTACCTGGTAGAAGGCAACGAACCACCAATTTGGCCAGCAATGCACGGCTCTGCGCTAAGGGGTCTATGAGGCCAAGCCCCCCTTTGGCTCGCGGTTGCGTTAAACAACGCCATGACACTCTGGCAGCAAACATTGGGTTGTCCTTACCGAACCATATAAACCCCCTGATGGTAGCCTTAATCGCATGCAAACCTGCCAGGTCCATAATCCAACATGAGACCGAGTGCCACATTGTGGCGAGCATCACTTGGTTCGCAATAAGGACCCTACCAACGAAGGATAATTTAGATCTACTCCATTGGTTCAGCTTCTTGCTTATTTTGGCTTGCACATGGGACAATTGTGCTCCCTTGGGAATTGTCCTCCCCATCGTAAATCCTAGGTACTTGAACGTCGTCCCGTCAGGGACCCATGTAAAATCGGCATGGGGATGCCACCTTGGTTTCTCATGTTCACTGAACTAGAGGCCTTGGGTTTTATCCCAATTGACCTTGGCACCAGCAGCCTGACAAAAGTCCTCGACTAGATGTTCAGCCTGCTACAAATTCTCCTCATCACCCTACAAGAAGAGGACCATATCATCAGCATATTCAGATAAAAGAAGATCTTCACTCGCAATAGGGATGGGCAATCCCCTCAATCCGTTGCTTGGTACTTGTAAGTAGGTAGAGAAAGCCTCGGTTACGAATAGATAAAGATATGGGGCTAGGGGGCAGCCTTGCCTCACTGAGCGTTGTAGTTGGAAGGAGGGGCCCCTAGCACCCGCTATCAGCACACTACTAATAGCAGTCCGATAGAGTGCAGAAGTGCATTTCCTCCATTTTTGGGGTAGGCCCGTAGCTCTCATCACGTTTTCCAAGAAGGGCCATAGTACCATGTCGTAAGCCTTCTTGAAGTCAAGCATCAGAATAGCCGAGCTCAAGACGGAGTGATCAACCAATGCCATTGCTTCTCAAAGAAGCAACACATTATCAAAGATACACCTGCTCCTGATAATCCATGTTTGATTCTCATGTATAATGTCTGGTAAGAAGCTTGCTAACCGCCGAGCGAGGACTTTTGCGAGTATCTTGTAAATCGTGTTAAGGATCGTGTTATTGGACGCCACTTTCACAACTCCAGGCTCCGCTCTACCGGTTTGGGAATGAGATAGATCATCCCCTCAGCCAGCCCGGTCGGCATTGTTCCCGAGGACCAGATCTCCTGAACCCCGTCTTCCAATGACGAGATAACATTGTCCCAATGGATCTCGAAAAAATCTCGTGAGAGACCATCAGGGCCGGTGTCAAGATTCGAACTCTTGACACGACCATGTTATAATCTACTATTATGAGTTAACCAAGATATCTAGTACTAGTTATGTATGTAATTGTTCCTTATTATTTTGCTAGCATCATGTGCATAGTTGCTCCCTTGTAGTATTTACACTTGGCACATGCATGCATACCTACATGCTCTATTGTAGATTCACATGCGTGCAACAAGTATGCATGCCATGTAGTATAAATAGAGGAGTTCACCTTGAAGGAATTCAAGGTGAACAACACCAGTTATGGAGTCTTTCCTTTAGTACTATCTTCTTTCTTGTCCATTTGGTTATCTTCTTCGTTGTCTCTTGAGTTTATGATCCGTGACAGTTTGTTCACCTTCCCATCCTCATAGCTCTCCCTCTCATAAGCCATAGCTATGTCCGACTCAACTAGTGAGTTAGGCCAAATAATGGTAGCCTTACGACAACTACAGCTTGAAAATGAAGCTCTTCGAAATTCTTTACAAGAACTTCAAGTCGGTACCTCCCTATCCTCACAACCCCCGAACCCTAGTCTCCCACAACAACCTAGCCTAGAGCCCGATCTTCTACCAACATCTAGCCTAGCTTCGTCACAGTTTCTTGAGCCTAAGGTTAGCCTCCCAGAAAAATTTGATGGAACGAGGTCGCGTTTCCGAGGGTTCATCAACCAAGTTCGACTTATCATTCGGCTACAACCTCAACGTTATGGAGATGGTCTTCGACAAGTCGGCCTTGTGGGCACCCTTCTCTCCGGTCCGGCCCAAGCTTGGTTTGCACCATTGGTAGAAACCTCATCACCTTTATTGGAGGACTTTCCCGCCTTCCTCGCCGAGTTAGAGGCCACATTTGGAGAGACGGACCGACGACGTACAGCTCTTAACAAGATTTATGCACTCGAACAAGGTTCACGTGCAGCTTCGGTCTATGCTTCCGAATTTCGACAACTAGCATGCGACGTCAATTGGGATGATCAAGCTTTAGCTGATCACTTTCGGCGCGGTCTTCGAAGCAATGTCAAGAATCTTCTCTTAAACTTTCCGGAGCCCACCTCGTTATCCCAAGCGATTTCACAAGCAGTCCATTGTGACAATCGTCTTTTCGAATTTCGCCAAGAAGAGCGCCGGACTTGGTTCCCACCTCATTCACTTCCACGCCACGCCCCGGTCATACAAACCCAAGCATCCTCACACTCGCCTACTTCGGCAGATGCTCCTGTCCCCATGGAAATTGATCAAGCCCGATTTCGACCATTGACTGATGCTGAACGACAATTTCGACGGGCTAATGGCTTGTGCATGTATTGTGGCGCCTCCGGTCATGTCGTTCGCCATTGTCCTAGGAGTACTCGCCCACAATTCCATAGAGCTAACGGACCCCAACATCCGGAAAACGACATCGTTCGGTTGCAGTAGGAGCCATGCAACTGGACATCTCCCGTCGCCCACATTCTCTTGGTTCCATTGCCGGACCATCAGGCAATTTCACATTGGAGGTATGGCTTTCGTTTAACTCTAGTTCCATTCAGTCTGTTGCTTTACTTGATTCTGGGGCATCTTCTTGCTTCATCGACGTCGCGTTTGCCCAAGCACATGGCGTACCTGTCGTTGGCCTCTCAAAACCCATTCCAGTTGAAGCCATCGACGGGTGCGTCCTCTCGTCAGGTGCAATTACTCAAGCTACAATCCCATTAGGGCTTCGGGTGGGCTCACACCAAGAGGAGCTCACTTTTTACCTCATCGCATCTCCTCGACATCCGATCGTCTTAGGACTAACGTGGTTGGAGGCGCACAATCCAATAGTGGATTGGTGCAACCGCTCGATCACATTTAGCAAGCCAAGATGCTCGTGCAAAAGTATGAAGGTAAATTCAGTTTCCTATCCTTCGGAGACGGTCGACTCCGAATTGACTACCCCATCATCCGTCCAGGATGGGTTTGTTTGTGGCACCATTTCTAACACACTCCATGTTATTCCCGAAAAATACCAACACTTCTCCGACGTATTTGAAAAATGTAATGCTGATCGGTTGCCTGAACACCGGCTCTACGACTGTCCGATTGATCTTCAAGAAGGTGCGTGTCCACCCTTTGGTCCTCTATATGCGTTGTCTGCACCAGAGTTGAAGGCCCTTCGTGTGTATCTTGATGAGAACCTCGAGAAAGGCTTTATTCAACCTTCTAAGTCACCAGCCGGGGCCCCCATTTTATTTGTGAAGAAGAAGGACGGCTCTCTACGCTTATGCGTCGACTACCGAGGTCTCAACAAACTCACTGTGCGCAACCGCTATCCGCTACCTCTGATCCCCGAACTCCTTGATCGGCTCCGAGTTGCGCGTGTCTTCTCCAAAGTTGATCTGCGTGGCGCGTACAATCTAGTACGCATCAAGCCGGGGGATGAATGGAAAACCGCATTTCGAACACAGTATGGGCATTTCGAATACAAGGTAATGCCTTTTGGTCTTACTAACGCTCCCGCAGTTTTTCAACATATGATGAACGATATTTTCCGAGAATATCTTGATCTTTTTGTTGTCATTTACCTCGATGATATTCTCATTTTCTCGCCAAACATGGAGGAGCACACTCGCCAAGTCCGATTAGTTCTGGCCAAACTTCGCGAGCATGGCCTTTATGCCAAAAGCGAGAAATGCGAGTTCGACCGTACCTCGATCGAATTTCTGGGCTACATCATCTCGCCCACTGGCATCACCATGGATATGAAGAAGGTCTCTGTCATTCAGGCGTGGGCGACTCCAAGGCGACTTAAAGATGTGCAATCCTTCCTCGGCTTCGCGAATTTTTACCGTCGCTTCATCAAGGGGTTTTCCACCCTAGCACAACCTCTTATCGCTCTCACCCATAAAGGCACTCCATTTTTATGGACCTCGGAGGCACAAAATGCGTTCGACTCACTCAAACACGCATTCATCACTGCCCCGGTGCTGCTACATGCCGACCCCACAAAACCCTTCCAAGTCGAAACCGATGCCTCTGACTTTGCCATTGGCGCCATCTTATCCCAAGCAGACGACAACAACCTAATGCACCCAGTGGCTTACTATTCCCGAAAATTTACGGCATCTGAAATCAATTATCCCATTTATGACAAGGAGCTTGCTGCTATCATTGCTGCCTTTGAAGAATGGCGACCCTACTTGGCCGGCGCACAACATCGTGTCCAGGTAGTAACTGATCATAAAAATTTAGTTTATTTTTCCACCACTCGTACTTTGAATCGAAGGCAGGCCCGTTGGTCTACATTTCTCGCTGACTACAATTTTGAGATCGTATTTCGACCTGGTGGCCAACATGGGAAGGCTGATGCCCTTTCTCGCCGAGCTGACCTTGCACTCCGCCCTAGGGATGCTGCTTATGCTCAACAATCTAGACGTTTGTTGAAACCCGACCAATTGCATCTGTTTGCCACTTGTATGTTGCAGGATGATTCTTTACTCCAACAAATCACTGATGCATCCAAGACCGATGCGTTCGCCAACGAGATTCGAGATAGTTTGCAAAACCCCTCCAAGGCGACCAAAAGGAAGGATCTTGACACCTTCACCATACAAGAGGGTTTGTTGTTCCGAGATCATCTCTTATACGTCCCAGAGGGCCCATGTCGCACCCGGGTGTTGCAGGAATGCCACGATGACCCACTTGCAGGTCATTTCGGGGTTGCGAAAACCCTCGAGCTAATCTCTCGGGGGTATTGGTGGCCACAACCATGGAAGCTGGTCAAAGAATACATAAAGAGTTGTGAGGTTTGTGCTCGCTCCAAAGCCATTCATCATCGGCCATACGGCTTACTACAGCCGCTTCCATGTCCTCGTCGTCCTTGGGCCTCTATCTCTATGGACCTGATAACTGATCTACCCTTGGTCAATAGCTATGACTCGGTGTTGGTCGTTGTCGATCGGTTTACGAAGATGGCTCACTTCACTCCATGCTCCAAAACCATTTCCGGAGAAGGAATGGTGCATCTCCTACTCAACAATGTAGTACGCTTGCATGGACTCCCCGATGATGTCATCTCGGATCGCGGACCCCAGTTTGTCTCTCACTTCTGGCAGCGCCTGCTACAAACTTTAGGCATCTCTGTCAAGTTGTCCTCCGCTTATCACCCCCAAACTGACGGGCAAACGGAGCGTGTCAACCAAATCCTTGAGCAGTATCTTCGGTGCTCGGTTAGTTACCAACAAGATGATTGGGTCAACTTACTTTCGCTCGCGGAATTCGCCTACAATAATTCACTCCATGCATCGACTGGTGTCACTCCCTTCTTTGCCAACTACGGTTTACATCCTCGCTTCAACATTTCCCTTCCTACCACTTCCGTGAACCCTTCGGCGGAGGATCGTGCCCGCATTTTGGAAGAAGTACATCATGATTTATCCTTGGAGCTTAGTCTTGCTAATGAACGATACAAGAAGCAGGCTGATCGCCATCGATCTTCCACTCCACACTTTGTCGTTGGAGACATGGTCTGGTTGTTACGTCGACACATCTCTACTACTCGTCCATGTGCGAAACTTGACTACAAGAAGTTGGGACCATTCCGTATCATCGAGTGCATCAATCCCGTCGCCTTCCGGCTTGCCCTTCCATCCCACTTCCGGATTCACGATGTTTTTCATGTCTCCCTCCTCGAACCCCATTATGCTTCACAACTCCCAGGACGTCAAGCCCCACCACCACCACCTGTGCAATTGACGACAGGGGAGGAATACGAGGTCGACCAAATCCTTGACTCGCGTTGGCACCGTCGACACTTGCAATACCTCGTCCTATGGAGGGGTTACCCCATGTCTGAGGCCACATGGGAACCATCGGAAAATTTACAAAATGCCCCAGAGGTCGTCCAAGATTTTCATCACCGATATCCCCACAAACCAGCGGCCGATTTGGGAAGGCGGCGGCGTAAGAGGGGGGATAATGTCAAGATTCGAACTCTTGACACGACCATGTTATAATCTACTATTATGAGTTAACCAAGATATCTAGTACTAGTTATGTATGTAATTGTTCCTTATTATTTTGCTAGCATCATGTGCATAGTTGCTCCCTTGTAGTATTTACACTTGGCACATGCATGCATACCTACATGCTCTATTGTAGATTCACATGCGTGCAACAAGTATGCATGCCATGTAGTATAAATAGAGGAGTTCACCTTGAAGGAATTCAAGGTGAACAACACCAGTTATGGAGTCTTTCCTTTAGTACTATCTTCTTTCTTGTCCATTTGGTTATCTTCTTCGTTGTCTCTTGAGTTTATGATCCGTGACAGCCGGGGCATGCTCCTCTCTACAAATCCCTGAGTGCCTCCAAGAGTTCTATTCGAGAAATGGGGCTATCGAGCACCATTTCCATCTCTTGGGTTTCCTTGGGGTGAATGCAAGTCATCACCCTATCAACCAACTCTATGTTTTGCCTCATATGGATAGGTGCAAGTAGGTCTTGATAGTATTGCGTTGCCATATGCAAAATCTCATCCTTGTCCTGCGTAATTGAGCCGTCTGGTTTGCGCAACCCTTGTATATGTCCACCACCACCCTTGGGAGCCTTGTAATGAAAGAAATGTCGGTTGACCCTATCGTCTATTCTAGCCCACCATGTCGTCATTCTTCTAAATAGCATTCGGTTCCTCTCCTCCGTCCTTACCCGCACCTTCATCTTGGCTTCCTCTAGCTTCGATCTAGACCAATTGCAACTAGGGTCTGCCTGTAGCAACCATTGCGCTGCCGCAACAGTCTTCCTTAATTTTATTTCAATGGCTCTGACCTACTGGAGGGCTCGCTTGTAAAAAGGAGGAGAGGGCCAGTTTTTTTTGCAAATCCTCACTAGCCGATTCTCTTACAATGGTCTCCCGCCATATACTCTGTAGACTTGCCTTCACCTCTTCACTCTTCATGATCTTTGTGGGGATTTTCACATTGAGACTCCCATGTCTGCGGTTGGGTGGGTTAAGGTCTAGTCTCATCGGTTGGTGATCAGAGAAGGTAAGACCTGCCAAGATAGCGAAGGAGCCCCCCAACTCTTCAAGGGACAAGTTGATGTATATGCAGTCTAACCATGCCAGGTTACCACCCCTAACATTCACGGCGGCTCTAGAGAAATGCAGCGAATGTGAGCATCTCGTAAGGGAAGAGCCCCATGTATCTTTCACCCCGATTTTGCCAATTAAGAAAGCCCATGAATCCTGCTCCGCACCATGAATTGGTCTTTGGGTCCCCCCTTTCCTGTCTCCCAGATGCTCAACCATGTTGAAATCACCAGCCATTATCCATGCCTCTGCATCAGGTAATGTGGTCGCTAACATCCTCCAGAATATTACTCTCTCGGGGAATGAGTTAGGGTCATAAATGTTTAGCACCCCAATCTGTAGGCGATTCCATTTCAGAAGCACATATAAGGCTCTACCCGCAACCAGTGTGCCATGTGATGTTACTTCATATCGGGCCTTATCGTTAATCAAGATGCATACCCCTCCTTTTCGGTGGAGGTCGCCCTGTGCCGCCGACCATCATGTGGTCCACCCACCCGACAAGGGGTTTATTAGGCTCTAAATTCTCTCTTTAGAGAGGTGGTGTTCGTGCAAAAGCAATATGTCGATCTTGCCCCCAATGTTAGGGGGATTCAACTCCTGCCGAAGTCTTTTGCACTCTTGGTGTTGCAGGCCTCCACCAAGGCCCTGTACATTCCACATTAAGATCCTCATCCAAAAACGGTGAGGTTGACACCCATGTCCGGGCTGACCCCCATGTCACGGGAAAAACTAACAACTGTTTTTGGGGCTATGGGCTCCATCAAGGACTGAAGAGCCCCTAAGGGATTCTCTGCCTGTCGATCCCGACCCACTTCAAATAGTTCTCGCGATACGTTTTGGCTCCTAAGTGGTTGTCCAACCTGCATCCCTTTATCCCAAATAGTCCTCGCCAAACCAGGTGATGGTTTGCCTGTATTTCCCTTCCCTTTGCCCTTGATCTTGCCCGTCCGGATCCATGATTTCAGTAATCTGAGGTCACCACCACATTCATGTTCCATCATGAGGGGGGCCTTTGCCAACATCTCCTCTGGGATAGAAAGTACATGATGTGGTTGCAACTCCATCAGGGTGGGGAACACGAGCTGAGGATCTTGTGAGGGAAGGGACAAGGAGTCACATGGGGACAACGTTGCTGCCAACGCTTCTAGGTTGTCATCCCCTAGCCCTTGGAGCAATGTAAATATGTTGGTAGCTCTCACCTATAGGTCGTGTGCTTTTGCACTCCCTAAGAGGATCTTCACCCGTTTCAAGGGTTGTTCGTCCACACTTGTTGGTGACAAGGTAGTGGGACTTCAATCTAAGGGAATGCCTTGAGAAGGGGGGAACCAAGAGTGATGAGGCTCCTTGGCAGCCCGTCAAGAAGAAGGGGAAACTTGGAAGCCTAGGTGCAGCTTACCTCTCTCTTAAAATGTAATTCTTCATATATTATGCTTAAGCATTTTCATTTTAGCATGAACAAGAAGTTTATATTAGAGAATGAGTGATATACATTGGTGGAAGGATTGACAAAGTTCCTTTCTTTCTTTCTTTTTTACCAAGAAAACTTTAAACACTCTCACTAGACAAATTATTACATCAAAAGGAAGCAGTCACCAATTTGTTGAGGCGGGCAAAGGTATCTTCTTGTGCATCAAAGCTCAATAATAAAGTCTCCTTACTCTATTTGCCAGTCCATTCCATATCATGTTTATTCTCCTCAAATTTTGTGACACCATTTTCTTTCATATGACTAATGAGATTATGAATATTTTTTGTTTTGTTTCAAGATCCTTTGCAAATTCTACTTCTCCATGACTTGGCTACATAGTAGACACCTTTGTGCATGGGTTAGATTTTCATTTACACGATTGACAACATTGTAATTTCTCATGAGCCATATTGACCATAGATAATTCAACCTAAGTATTTGCCAAGTTCCATGAGGAATATCATTAGCTTTGATTAGAAGCCATGCAATGTTGAATATGAAGCCATAGATTGTACAAATGTATTGAAGGTTGTAGTGCAATGTGTTGTGATAACCATCCCAATTTTTTCATAAATTATTTGCTATATCTTATGAAATATTTGCATGCTTATGATTCATGTGGACATCCCTTAGAGATGTTATGGCTATGTCAAACTCCCAAGCATTAATATTAGGTTAGTTTCATAGATCTAGTGATCACATGGAGACAATGTTTACAATTTATGGTTAAACCATTATATCTCTTCATGATTGGCTTCTTATTAAGTAAACGTGTATGTAATTATTGTGGGTAGTCAAGGGATTTTATTAATATAATAAGATTGGATCATATATCCCTTGCAATGAAAATTTAATTATATTATCATAGACCATGCAACCACCAATTTATATCCTTGGCATGATTGAATCTTGGTAATGTGCATGTATGCTTGGGAGATAACATTTTCATTTTTTTGTTGTTATGGCTTGCTTATAACTGCACTCTAAACTTACATTGAACAAAGGATACAACTTCAAATACATTGGTATGATTAATGGTCATAGCAAGGTCAGCATCGTTGAACAACTAAAGTGTTCTAATAATAACATTCATAAATGATGACAAGATTGATGTCATCTAGCCAACTAAAGTGACATGAACCTTTAGTAAAGAGGTAGTTTAGACTATTTGGTGTACAAAGACGACAACCACCGGCTCCTGTCTCACCTTTTTTGAGAATCCATTTTTATTTGAATATACTTTAAAGCAAGCTTCCATTATCTACTAACATTTCAAATGTTTATTCAAAAGTTAATGGTTTACGGAATGACTACTCAAATTTTATATTTTAAGATTTTTTAGAATCCATTTTCAGTTGAATATACCTTTTAGAATACTTCCATTATCTTCTAATGTTTCAAACATTTATTTGAAAGTTAATGGTTTACGGAATGGCTACTCAAATTTTATATTTTAAGAATAATGTACTCGTTATATATATGTACATATAGAGAGAGAGGGATGGAGACACACATACACACACACAAGGTTGTTAGGATAACATTTGGTCAATACTATACATGCAATAATACAATTAAGGAGTCAATAATCAACATATGCATTACCTTGATGGACTTCCATTGGGTAGGACACCATCCATGCAACCATTCAGTTGGCCATAAATTAAATATTGTTCACATCTTCTTAACTCTAGGTGCATGACCTCCATGATGGAACACATCGGTAACTACCTCCACAATTTGCTACTTCCAAAGGCACCATCTCAAAACTTTCGTCCATGTTATGGGCCATGGCATGGTACTCATGGTTATTGGTTGGACTAAGAATACATGGGATTCTTCACATGGGAATTAATGTGTGACCTCTACATTGCCCACGGGCCATTGTCATTTAACATGCATTACCAAGCAATGCTACTTATTCTTCTAGCATCCAACATTTTTATTACGATGATTTATTGACGAGTAATATTTTCACCAAAGAATATGACAAAAGTGCTCAATTTCAAAGAAATTTTCCTGTTTGCCTATCATGATCATATCCATCATTGTGATTTGCATACAAGACATCATCTTGGGAATTGATTCTAGAATTCTTCGCCTTTGCATAATCTCTCGCTCCACAAATGTTGCCTTATTTAGATCTACTTTTGCAAGTGTTCCTCTTATCAACATTTTCATCTTATTGAAGATATCCACAAACGCTTGATGCTTAGCCAATAGTGAGGCCCCATTTCCTCTTCTTAACCTTTCTATAACCTTTGTAGGGAAACAATTGAGATATTATGGGATTCCCATATCTATAATAATTGAAGTACACAACTTGGGAGTGTCATCTCTATGAGATTCTCTAGCCTCTCAAATTCCGTGGCACTCTATGAGGACTCTTTCTTGAGTCAATATGTAGTTTATGAAGTTCAAATCAAGGTAGACCAAAAACAACTAGACGTTCCAAATAGTGATTGTTGGGTAATTTATTTAAAGAGATACATTTACACTAAGAAAAAATCTCAATGCATAAAACATAGGGTGGGTCTTGAATCTAAAAGAGTACATGCAAGGGATCGACAATACTTAGATGTATTAAGCTTAGCTCTTGCAAAAACAAAATTGTTATGATTTAATGAAATAGAACTAGAACTAGGAATCAACGACATCTTGGTTGAAGCCTGAACCAAAGCGTTAAATCATTTTTAAATAGTTTGGCAGTTTGGTTTGGTTTGGTTTAAGCTAGAGCGTCCTTAACTGGTTTGAGCTTGATTTGGGGTGGCTCAAGTTGAAAACTAATTTGAGTCAAACCAGCTAAGGCTTAATCGGCTTGGATAAACTGGTTCCTTTAACTAATTTGGCCAAATTGGTTAGCCTTAACTTGTTTAGGAACCGGTTTGACTCTACTTTGGAAACCCCCATACAGATTAAAGCTTAACCAATTTGGTTTGGACAAGGTCGAACCGGTTAAGCCAAACTAAGCCATTGTCGATTCCTAACTAGAACAGGGACAAACTCAATGTAAACTAGATTGTGCAACCAAACAACTCTAGATTTGGCCAAAGTTACATGTTTTGATTCATCATATACTTGGTTAAGAACTTCAAACCGATTGGATCCTCCATGTCTATAAGGGATATAAAGGTTTCTCGTTGTAATGGGGAAACTACGATCAAGATAATCAATAGTACTTACTTGGGTTTCATAGGGATACCAATGTTCCTTCTAGTTGGTAGACTTGTGAAGATGTTTACTCATTGTGTTATTTTTAACCTTCTCAACACTCAATTTGTGTAAGTCTCAAATAATTGATTGTCTTGCTTTGGTGCTACGATTTGATTATATGACACTCAATCTCTAACAATATGAACAAGTATTTATACTTGCCAATATACTCCATGGCTATGAAAAAAACCTTGCTAAAGCTCCCCAAGAAAAGAAGAGAAAAGATGTCATGGTTCAATATGTCATAGGCAGAATCCATAAACTAGATTGATATAGGAAAAGAGAACAATAAGAAAAGGATTTATGTTGAGAACAACATGGACAATACTTGCAATGATGTGACGAAGGCTAACATTTTGAAATGGTTAGTGCACCACAATGTCATGCATGGTTGCCACTTGGCTATTTGCATGCACATCATTTGGCAATCAACATATAACTTAGGGGTGTTGTCATAACTACATAAAATTGCATATAAAATCACAAGGTAATGGAATATTGATAATTAAACATGGAGGTTATGGGTTCAGATCTTTCCCTATAACATGTTGTAAAGTCATGATAGCGATCATCCAATATAGACTGCAATTTGTAAGTTCGAACCATCAAGTCATTTAAACTGTGAGACCATGGTAACTAGTTTGATAAAATATTTTATTCATGGCTCCAATCATGTGAATATGTTATGCATATACACAAACCATATTTGAGCATTTTGGCTCATACTAGGAGCAACATAACATGGGAGACCAAGGAAGAAGAGATGATGAGAGCCACACAATATGATATTTTAATTAATTTAAAAGGACTTCAACATTGGCAAACATTAGCTTTTTATTTTTTTGACATATGATCGTTGTCCACGAGTCATGATAACCTAAAAGGACTAAGAAATGCACATTCATTACAAAATCTTCACTTTAAAGAATTGGATATCTAGAGCCTTAACTCTTCTAAAACTATGTGTATCATCTTGGAGGCATATGAACATTAGAGCAATTTATAAAAGAAGATAATTTGCTTATTGATTATTGATTGCGTTGGAGTGATGTTATTATGTTCCCCCCGAAACTACCATTACTTATGAAGAATTTATAATGGACAATGTTTAGTGCTTTATTTTGTGTGAGACTGAGGGTTTGTGGACGTATACATCCTATGGGGTTTCAATGTGTCAATGTCTTACATACAAGGGAGGGAGATTAAGCTTAACATCACAACAATTAATTTCGTAAGCCTTAACCATTTGTCAAGGTTAGGCATTGATTAGCCCAACCTATGCATCTAGTCTTTGGCATGTTCTTGCCTGCACTAAATTTGGTAAGCCTTAATCATTTGTCAAGGTTATCCATTGACTAGCCCAACCTATGCTTCCAATCTTTGGCATGTTCTTGCCTATACACCGATGAACCTTGAACATTTACCTTGCTAATCCATAAGCAAAACTTGTGGGGACATCTAACGCTATTTAAACAAAGGAAATTTGTAGTTCGTTTCTCAATCTAATTTCCTGAAAAGAAAGTATGGTAGTATGCATTATCTCAAAAAAAAAAAAATGTATATCTATAATGAACTCAACATTAAAACCATTGTTCCATAGGTATTGCTTTCACATTGTGCTTTTGCACATAATGTCTTGTTAATGCAATTAAAGGTAATGTTAATTGCCTTCTCTCTATGTCATGGAGCATGTGGGTTGGTGCACATGATCCAACCTAAAATTAAAGAAACTAATTATTGGTTTCCAAATAATGGGGAGATTGGTTGTCGCGGTTGCCAATCCTTTGTAGTGACAAGCAATTGTTTATGTTATATGTAAAGTCAATACTTTTACAATGTGATTTAGCACGTACGGGCTCGATGTTGGGTCGTGCCAAAATGCAAATATCCATTTCCATATTTTAGGACTATATTTTAGGAGTGATGCGGATGACTTCAATCTTACAAGTTTTGTGATAAGTGTAACCCTAATCTTCGCTTAGGACTTGAACCTGCAATCTTAGTTTATAAATTTGAATTATAGAACTAGTTGCTGGACATGGATGAGTATCTTATATGATATATGAAAGTGATAGATTTCCAAGGTCGATGCATTTGGTAATAGCACAAGATTCATGATACTTACATACCATTTTGTGTATTGGTATTACAAGATGGAAAAAAGTGCCGTGTGAGTTTTGCTGGGTTTTTTGTTGGTTTTGGAGTTGTTCATCAGTGTTGTATATATTGATCCCATTGTGGATTCAAGTTGAACTTTGCTGTATTTGGTTTGCTAACAAACGCAAAGTAATGTTTTTTTTGGGAAAAAAAAAGAACAATTTAGCAAAACCTTGCTTATAGATGGAATTTGTTGATGTGCATAATCTCAAAGCTAAGAGTTTAGAGTGATTTATAATAAATTCAACATGGCGCCCATTGCTAAGGACTTGAACCCGTAACCCTAAGTTGCAAAGAATGAACTTTACTCAATGCACATCATCAACTTAAATTTATCCCAATATAATATGAAGTAACATTGTTTTTTTTACTCTATCTCGGCAAGTTACTATGCAATGAAGTGTATAAAGAAAATACAAAACTCTATAGGAAAGCAATGTCACTGTGACACGCCTAAGGAAATACAATCAATGATCTTAAACAAGTCCTTAACGAAGATGGCAATGTTTTTTGTATTTGATTATGATCAAACAAAGTGTTAGCTTAATAATGCATAAATGAGTTCTTAATGAAGATGGCAATGTTTTTTGTATTTGGTTATGATCGAGCAAAGTGTTAGCTTAATAATGCACATTAATGAATGAGCTCTTTGACGATATGTAGAATGTAAGAAGTATGTCATCAATGGAGGGCCCCGATGTATGGGGGGGGAGGGATTTATGGTGTTTCATGCAATCTCATATGAGATGTAACTTTATATTTTGCCCAAAAACAAATGTAAATCTCTTGTTTGTTTCCATGGAATCATTTACAGGTGTCCTATATTTGCAATTTATTTTTTATATATAAATCGCACGCATTTTTACTTGAAGAAAGAATGGTAGCTTGCAACTAGACCAACTTATCCTTCCAATATCGTTTATCTTTGAATCTCTACATGGCATGTGGATCCATGATTTCCATCATAATAGTGTTGACCTTTTTTGCGTTGAAATGAATGCCAATCCATTAATTGACACGTCAGTAACACATTATAAATGTGACATCGTCAAATAAATGTGCATTTACCCAATAATATACAATACATACGATCATACTATTATTTCGACGTGTTGTCCTTGAGTAAGAACTTGTGAGTCATGGCTCGTTATAAACATGTCAAGATTGAGACTCACATCCAAGAAACTCATGAAGATTTTGAAATTAACAAGAACTAATACACATAAGCTAGCATCTATACCATATTCATAGTGAACATCCCTATATGATTATGATTGGAAGTTGGACAAATGTAAGAATTTGTTACAAAAGTGTCATCAAAATGCGCCCACAACTTTATTTTGTTGTGTGATTACCTTGAGCACAAAACGTCATTTCTTTGTTTGCACTATGTGCATTTGGTGTTGGTACCCTTGCACCCATGGTTGTCGATTTATTGTCCTGGGGAGGGGGTCGACAAGAATCAAAGATTTTGTGGCTAGGATACGAATTTTGGGTTTACCCCAATAAGAAGTGTCATATGTCACAATGCCCATTTGCATTAGGTGTAGGAACAAGCAATTGTTTATTCCACTTTTTGTCACAATATCTGCATCTTGCGCCAAGGGGGTACCTTCAACCAATAAAAAAACAACAACTTTAGAGGTAAAGGGACATCATCTTTTCTTTTGATTGGGTTGTTTTCGTAGAGAAAGAAGGAGAGGAAAAGGAGGGGGTAAAGAGGAGGGAGTGAGTACGCATTTTCTAATATCATCAAAACGAAATGGGCGTCGAAACTTGGAAGACATAAATGGGGGAAAAAAATTACCACGTAGTTCCCTAAATAGGAGGCATGTCAATACAAGAAGGTCCCTCTCGATTGCTTGGCTTTGCCCAATAATAAGTCACATCTTATCTCTCTGTCTCTGTCTCTATGTAATGTGTCAATCGCTCGCTCGGCCCATTCATAAGGTGTGTACATATGTATGTATTGAAATGGGGATAGTTGTCCTAGTTGCCCATTTATACATAATATGTATGTATGTATGTATGTATGTATGTATTATGGAGTCAAATGTCCAAGAGACAAAAGTGGACAAAACTTGAAAGACAAAAAGTTGAAGAGAAGAAGAAAAGAGGTATGGGGGGAGGATGAGGTCCCTCTCTGCCCCCCTTCCTTATCCACACCCACACACAGACGCTGAGTCAGAGAAGAGGCTTTCACGCCAAGAGAAAGAGAGAGAGAGAGAGAGAGAGAGAAAGAAAGAGACCACACAGAGAGAGAGAGAGAGACACACACACACACTCTCTCTCTATCTCTCTCTCTGTGTATGTGTACAGTGTGACTGTACACAGAGAGAGACAGAGAGATTTTTTCTCCTATATATATCGCCTTGGCTTCTTCGTTTACCCATTCTTGCTTTTCTCCTCTGTTTCTGACTCTCTCTCTCTCTCTCTCTCTCTCTCTCTGCTCTGTTTCTTCGTTTGTACTTCTAATCTCGATCATGGGTTTGCTTGATAAGCTCTGGGATGATGTGGTGGCTGGTCCACAGCCAGATCAAGGCCTGAGTCGTCTCCGCAGAAACCCTAGAGTCCATGGTGGTAAGCTATTTTTCCTCTTCTTCTTCAGCTAAATTTCTATTGCTTTCTTTTAGGCTTTGTTCTTTTTTTTCTAATCTGTGATATTTGCTTTTATTTACTGGGGAATGCATCTAAATACACTTGATACGTGATTATGATACACTGTCTTATGCATGTTTGATTCTTTACTTGGGAATGTATGTGCATCTGGACCCTTGCTTTTGCAATGCATTTATGCTTGTGTATTTATGTACAGAAGCCATGGATGATATTGAACAACCGGCAAGGATAATGATGGAGAGGCCCCGCCGACGAAGCTGTGAATTCATCCGGCCGCACGAGGATCCAAGGTGGGTGACACAGAGCATCGCGATTGCCAAGCGGCCTCCAAGGCTCCTCCTGCCCACCGATCCGCTTGATCCTGACTCTGGTGATTGCGGCTCCACCCCTTCTACTCCAGGCGGACCCAACACCCCTGGCTCATCTTTCGTCGGGTCTCCCTTTAGTAGTGAGCTTCTATATACCTTTCCCTTTAGCTCTCTTTAGTATTATCCTAGTGTTTTCATTCCCCGCTCTCAATAGACTCAACATTCTGCATGAACTCCAAACAAAAATTATAATGTTAAAGAAAGGTGATGAATTTTAATTTATATCCCAGGAAGGTAGTAAACCTCACTTATAATTTGTTGAAATTATTAATATACAGATGCTCAATATTTAAAGAGTTTTATTTCAAAACATCTCCTAATTTATAGGTTTCTCACATGTAATTTCAATTGCAATTGATTTCCGGATACACGGCAATTTTACTTTAATTACGGTGTTTTCTCCATTCCCCATTTGAATGTCCAAAATTAATTATACTAATGGTAGTAAAATTTAAAAACATTAAATATTATAGTATGAAGGATTGTAAGAACATCCAAAGCAATCAATGTTTTATCTTTTTTAGATAGACTTTGAACAAAATCTATTAAAAACAATTAATATTCTTCTCTCATAGTTCTTATTAAATCTTAGTGGGACATATTTTTGTAACAATTGTTAAGATAAAAGGGTCATACTATGATGTAATATCTCTTTTTCGTCATCTACTTACATCAGATTTAACATTTGCAAGGTTTCGAGCGTGACAGACATCAGCTGAAATCTGTGTCAGTGCCTTCATCTCCTGCCCTCGGGTCTCATGGTGGTAATGACCCTTCCTGATTAGGAGCTAGAAGAGTTATGTAGCAATGAAATGGAAAGCTGAAAGCTGAAGCATTTAAAGCAACAAATTATTAACATGCTATAATATTATGGGTACTTTGTTGAGTATCAATTTAAAGATGTTATTGATGCAGGCCATGAAAGGGAGAATCCTTGGAGCAATGCGCTCCATTCTGGAAACAACAAAACAACAAAGAGACTTAGCTCAGAGAAGTTCGACAAACAACCACCTAACTCTCCTACAGTATATGACTGGTAATACGCTAACAAAATTTATTACTACTCAATATTAAGGCTAAATCTAGGTCCATGTGGATGAAGAATGGCTTTGTCCACTCACAGTCTGGATGGTTCTGGTTACTAGATCTGGAGATACAAGGTCTAGATACCCGTTCATTTGCTGACCTGTCTGAAATTCAAGCCACTCTGATGCACACATCTGTATTAGATGTAAGGTGGACTGTGGTATCATGCTTGGTTAGAGAGCTAATATCCATGGATTCTATCTATCAAGTGTGATTATTCATAGATTTATATTATTTTTGTTGGTACCTACTCCTAAGTTTTCCTTCTGGAAAACACCAATAATTCTCATGTGGTGCATGGAAAGGTTTTATCCCTCTTCTTTAGGGAATTTGTGAATTCTTTTGCTAAGCTCAATTGTTACAAGGCATTGGCTAACTCTAAGTTCTCCATGAACTGATATGTTTGGAAAGATTCCATGTGGTTCTTGTATGCGAAATTTATGGAAGTTCTAACTGTGATTTAGTTGTTGTGACATTGGCTAATATCAAGTTCTCCATGAACCTGTGCATTTTCCAGGGTAGTATTGAGTGCCTTGGACAGATGAACCATATCTGTCAAGGGCTGGTGACTAGCAATATATGCTATGCCCTCGAGATAAGCTGGTCCATGTGGAGTTGGGCCATTGTATGTAGTACATGAGATGTTATGAAGACTGATGTGATGTACAAATTGTTCAGAAACAGAAAATTCAAGGCTTGCTCTGTATAAAGGGATGGCAAGTTTGAAAAGGCTATACAGTAAAAAAACACCAAGTCAAGCTATTGTTAATCCCAGCATGCCCCTCTTGGATTTTCGAGATGATGATGATAATGTAGGATAACCCTACCTTTGTACAAATATGTATGTGTGTGTATATATGCTGTGGTGTGACATTAGCAGAAAGTGCATATTCTGCAAGCAGTAGAGTGAACAGTGGGATAGAACTTGCTGCAGTTCCAGGTGGGCAACTCTGGCAATTTCAATTTTGTGATATACTGCTGTCATCTGGTGTAGAGGGGTTTTCTTGGCTTCCAGGTCAGATGTTAGTTCAGTGTGTTTGGATGTTAGTTCAGTTATGGCAGTTTGTTTGGGTTTTAGTTCAGTTATGGCAGTTTGTTTGGGTTTTAGTTCAGTTATGGCAGTTTGTTTGGGTTTTAGTTCAGTTATGGCAGTTTGTTTGGGTGTTAGTTCAGTTATGGCATTTATGGAGTTCCATCCTGAAACCAGAGATATATGATCATATGAGGTATTAGCGTTCCACTGCAGTTGTGTAGACGTTATGAGTTCGGTTATGGAAGTTCATCTGAATGTTAGTTCAGTTATGGCGATTATGGAGTTCATCTTCTGAAACCAGAGATATATGATCATATGAGATATTAGTGTTCTACTGCAGTTGTGTGGATGTTACAGACATTACCTTGTGACATCGTCGAAAAGAGAGCAATTGGTATGTTTACTGTGATCTTTTTCGAGGGCTGTTGGTTTCTTCTGAAGTGTTTATGGATGTGAATGTTTTTTAGTCTTTTTGGGAAGAGCTTTGAATGCTTTTATCTCAAGATGCAGAAAGATGTGTAGCCAAAAGATATAGTTTTCCTATAAGAGAGATGCACATTTGATATATATATATACTCTTCTTTTTTCTTATATATGTATATATATTCTGGAGGGAGTGTACAGATGTCAAGTCTGTTTTTGGGGAACTAGTATAAAAGACAGAATTTTATTTGTATTTTGTCTAAAAGCTGTTTTAAGTTTGGGAGACTTGTAATGTCTTAAGCTTTTTAATAGTTTTGAAAATGCATCCCTTCAGTTGCACTCTTTATGTTGGACATTGAATCATATGTTCTTTACAGGAATGCAATTGTGTTATTAAACTTTTGTAAGTACCTTTTTTATATATGTAACATGCATGCACGTCTCACACATCTATTAGCATTTGGGTATTGGATGTTGCCTTACAATTTTTAACGAAATCTCAAATAAAAATTTGTAAGAAGGATTTAGCTACCATAGTTGATACATCTTTTTGTAAATGGCGGGGCAATACCAGCCACACAGGAATAGCACTATCTATGATGAGCTATAGTAATTGTTTTATGAAATGCATAAATAGACTATTAACTAGGCCAGCTTGTGGATAAGCAGTAATACTACAAATGTGGAGGGTGTTCACTGCATCTCTATTTCAATGATAGTTTGCCTGATAACAGGCATGCCCAGCTCATTGCTTTTAGTCATTTAAAATACGTCACAGCTATAGCTATGGGATCATTTTAAAATTCATTGTTGTGTGTGTGTGTGAGAGAGAGAGAGAGAGAGAGAGAGAGAAAGAGAGAACAAATTTGATGTTTAGTATGGCTATTTGATGCCAGCTGATCAGATTCTTTCTCAAAGTGCTTCCAACATTATTGCTATCCATTCTTTGTCAAGTGGTGAAGATTCATCGCTTCAAGATTTCTTTTTAGGGATCTGTTACTATCAGTGGTAATCTAAAGTATGTTATTTTGTTGGGAGTGATATGTTGTGAATGCCATTGGTGCAGAGTATTTCATGAAATACGCAGAATGTTGCATGTGACCATATGAGATATAGGATCTTTGTTTGATGGTGTTCTACTTATGATCCAACCATGAATTGTTTCTCAAGTAATAAAATTGGACACAATTTCTTTACTGTTTCCTTCTTTCACTTGACATTCAAAATTTTGATTCTAGCTTCAATAGCAAATCATACATACAAAAATTCATTAGAAACAAAAGGAAACAAGATTTTGATGGATTGTTCTATGGTTGCATAATGTCATGGGTGGCAAGCACTTGGACCACATTCGTCACATGTCCACTTGAGCAAGGTTGAGCTCGTGAAACAAAACTGAAAATGCATGCAGGGTTGTTTTCCTTATGAAAATATGAGGCTGGTTGAGGGAACATGAAAATCTCTCTCAAAGAACTATTTATTGATAGCTTTAAAAGACAAACAAGTGCAAATACATACTAAATTATAATTTTGCATGACAGTAGGAAATAATCTTATCAGAGCGAGGTTTCGATCCTCGGACCTGTGGGTTATGGGCCCACCACGCTTCCGCTGCGCCACTCTGATATTGGACTGTGTTCATAAAATTGAAATTATTCTATATTTGTATATTTGAGAAAGCCTTTTGACTCATTTGCATGGCAGTATCCGATAGCCAATCTGAATGCGCAATGATATAATGCTCCTCTACAATTGTTTGAATCTCACCTATTTTTTAAACATCGTGTTCTTCCTCTTAATGTTGTTCGATTCATGATAATTGTCAATCGTAAAATACAGCATTGAGCAACAAATGGCTCATATGCAAGTATTTAAATAATTTTAGGTCTTTATGCACCACCTCAATAGAGCTAAAATGAAACACAGCACATCTTAATTCTTAAGGCACAACATTTCTTACTACTTAGGAGAGAGATTAACTTGATGATAGATGTCTTGATCTCCACCAAAGGTAACAATTGGCAGTGGAACTTATGCATCACATGATTATTAAATTTCCTACCACATGACATTTTTCATAATGCCAAACAAAACAAATTGTAAAATGCAATCAATTATCACCAAGCTATTGATCGGTCTTTTTTTCTCTCATATTCATGTGTTTTGACTTATGATTGCCTTCCATTGGGGTCTGATAGAGAACCAGTAAATTACCTTTGCATTGTCAACACAATTCCCTAGCCGGACCAAGAAATTCAATAGCTTAATAATAAATCACACGATGAATTAAGAAAATCTAGCTTTGGGCGCCTTTAAGAATGGTAAATGATTACAAGGCTTCATGTTGCCACCAGTCCATTAAAACAACATTTAATTGGTTTCCAAATTTATCCTCTGGTATATTTGGATCCTATGAAAAGGTATTCAAAAACATGGTACACTTGCACATTAACGTGAAATAAACCTTCACAACGTATACAATGAGAAGACAGTACAATCTCATATATAGATCATTTTCTGATTAGTTTTCACCCCCAACCCATGTTAGTGGCTCTGTCCTCCGGGTATACTGTTCATAATAATCAGTTGCCACATCATAATAATAATTTGCCACACAATGGCTTTACCACTCATATATAAAGTGGCAGGTTACAAGTTTACAACATTTTCTTATCCAAATAGTGGTAAACTCATCAGACAATGAGTTCAAATTCATCCATGTATAGTCATGGTTTGTGAGTGGAATTTATAGCCACTCAGATATTTTCTGACATAAACAGCTAGTACTTATTACAATGCAAGATGCACAGTACACAATGCACTCTGGTTTTCAATATTAAAATTTTCTCATTTTAAAATTTGGAAATGAATATGGTAAAAAAAAACAAAAACTGTCAATTATAGTGATGGTATTATACCCGAATGCATGCTATGCAAGAAACTGTGAGCAATATATTCACGCCGTTCTAATGAAAGTTGAGACCATGGCATGTGTTCACACGGTGTGTCGTCATCTTCAATGGGAATATAAAGGTCGGGATCAAAAGGTTCACTAAGTTGCTCACAAATGTTATGTAAAACACAACAAGCACCAAGTATAGTTGGTAACTCTTGAACCTTAATCTCGGCTCGTTTTGTCAAGTATTGCCACCGTCCTTTAAGCCGAGTGAATGCATTCCTCGCTATCTTTAGCGCCTCCTCAACCCTTTCATTAAAGGCATGTTGAGTCCATGTAAGATGCTCTTGAATATAGGGTGAGAGTAACCAATCCAATGGTGGATAACTTGGCCCACCAACAACCCAATCACCATGCAAGAATCCACTAAGCCCCCTTTCATATAGGGCTGATTTCTCGAGCACGTGTTCATCAGTGTAAGAACCCGGCCACCCAATACATATATCAGTGAACAGCCCATGTGCTTCGACCACACCTTGTAAAGTGAGAGAATACGAGGTTTTCTGGGTTCGTTCGGTGTGTTTCCGGTTGAAATAAGAGGTGACATTGACTTTTGGAGCAATGATGGGCATGTGGGTGGTGTAAATGGCCCCTACAATATCTGGGATGCCAGTAATCCTTTCAAATCCTTCTCGAATAGCTTGGGCATGTTCATGTGAAGGCCAATGGATATACTTTGGTAACAAAACATCATTGATAGCAGTGCAAACCTCAATCACAAGCTTATGACAAGTGGAGATACCAAGACCAAATCGCTTTGATAGGAGTCTAAGTGGCTCTCCAGAAGAGAGTCGCCATAAACATACAGCGACACGCTGTTGTACGGGTATGGCTTGGCGTAGCATTGTGTCTTCTTTTGACACCACAGGCCCGATTTCTTCACAAATATGATCAAAAGTTGCGCGGCTCATCCGAAAAGCATGATGAAATTCAGCCTCAGGAAAATCAGGTTCATTACATCTATCCCACCATGCTTGTGATCTCTCTTTCTTCCATACTCGTCTCTGGAGACCTTTCGCATGAATCACAATCTCAGTTGCCGGGTTCAAATCCATTAATTCAAGATCTTTACAATCCTTCATATCAATCTCTTCTCCTTCTTGATGCATTTGTGCTATTTCCATTAGATGGGCATTTTGCTCAAAGATTGTAGCTTCATCATCATAAAGGACATTTTCTTCTAACTCAATTTTTGCTTCCAAAAGATGGTCTTCATATTGCTCATTATTTTCTTCATACTCAGCACTGTGATGATGATGTTCCATACAGCCATTCTCTTCGTACTCTGCACCTGGATGATGATGATGATGAATGTGGCCGTTCTCTTCATACTCTGCACATTCTTCTTCCTGCATCTGGAGATTCCGTTGTTTAAGATTCTCTGATTTAGACCACTGAATGTATTTGAACCTTCTGAATTAGACCCACGCATCATATGAAATGTCTCCATTTAAAATAAACACACACTCACTCACAAAAAAAAAAAAAACCTACACAAACAGGGTAAGGAAAGTAGTCCTCTTCTCCCCACCCAATTAATGACAAGAAACCCTGATAAGACGAAAAGTACCACAAGAGAACTGAGTGGGTTTTAACACAAACCCGACACAGAGAAAAGAAAACAAGGAAACATAATCTCTACGCAAACATTGCCGATAAAAAGAAAACCGGCCTAGTTGACTACTAGCCAGAATCCAAAATTCGTGAATCTCAAAATTAAGAAAACGGCTAATTTTTAAGCGCCGAAAAAGGAAAGACGGCTGTGAACCCTAATTTGTAATATACAGACAGAGAGAATGAGAGAGAGCTATAAGTTGAAAACAGAAAGAGATGAAGAGCAAGAAGGGAAGAGTACCTCGTGCGAGCTTGAGTTTTGTCTCACGCACACACACACTCCTTTGGGTTTTCCTTTCACACGATCGATCGCCCCCTCCTCCTCTTCTTTCTTTCGTTCTTGGCTTTCTTTCTTCACTTCTCGCCACAGAGCAAACACAAAACAGAGACAGACAGACAGACAGAGAAGCAGCTTCCTTACTTTTACTTACTAGGTCATGGACCATGGTCTGAAAACAAACAAGCTTTTTGTCTTCCTTTCTCTCTCTCAATGAATGAATGAATGAATGCTCTACTATAGTCTATTATGTACACATTAGGGAGGGCCACACTAGTACATATTTTCGTCTCATCGGGTACTTCATTCCAATTTCCCCGTGAGCTTAGCTACCCACCCACCCTCGCATTCGCTACCTTGCCTGCTCGATCCGAACCCGCAACTCCTAGTCAACCAACCACATGCAAAGCTTTAACATCAAAACCTTTCACCTGGGGGGCTATCGAAACCAGATTCCATTGTGTGTATGTGTACACGAGACTGCGCACCCTGATCACACTCAAATGGGACACTTCAGTACTTGATTTTGCCTCGAGTTTATGTCTTGCTTCTCATCATTACCACATTAAGCTACTAATCTTGTTTCTAATTCTATGATTAGGAGCCCCAACTTCTGAATAATCACACTCAAATAGGACACTTCAAAACTTGATTATACCTCAAGTTTATGTATTGCTTCTCGTCATTGGCACATTAAGCTACTAATCTTGTTTCTAATTCTATGATTAGGATCCCCAACTTCTAAATAGTCATGTTTGGGTAGTTTCGAGATTAGGTAAGTACACATTTCGAGTTTCAAGTACAAATAAGCATATTTCTAGTAGCTTTCCCCTGTTATTGGTGGCTATGTAATCCTATGATTAGCAACTAACTTTATGTTGTGACTACCTCCTCGTTACCTTCTTTCCACATCATATTTTGAAAAAAAAAAAACACATAATTGTTAAAGGTGTGTAACGTGTTATGTGAGTTGGATTTCAATCAAAAGTGAGAGTGTCCCTCAATGTGCAATAGTAGTAAATTTGTTAACATTCATTAAAGCTTTAATCTTTGTTAGAAGTAGCAATTGCAAACACACTGTTTTAGATGCCCCATCAAGAAAATCACCAGAGAATAAGAAAGATATTGTGGAATCCTATAGAATCCTGGTTGAGGAACTATTTTACCAATGGTTTTTGTACTAAATTTAGTATCACATGGCCTTCTATTTGCTACCTTCCATGGATTCTTAATGTGTTGGACTTGTACCCTCATGTTCACTTGTATATAACCAACTTTTTGGAATTTTGTTTGTACAACACCAAAACACAATATGAAATGTTTGACTACAAATTCAACATCTAATGTGCTAGATTGCAGGTTTTGACACGAAAGTGTCTCCAGCAAATGAACATGTCATTCTCATGATTAACATTACGGTTTGAAAGGTTTTCATTTATGAAGTCGAGTGATTTTTTTACTAAAAGGTTGACCATGCATGTAATTAGCATGTCACCAACAAAACGATTTTCCTTTAGTTTGTCATACCATCATGTGATGGCTCTATTTGATGACCCAAGAATGTTCGATGAATGTTGCAGGTTAACCATCCTCTATATGGTCTGATGGGGGCAAGATGGGTGATCCATGGTCGAGGAAAGCACAAATCTTGTATTTTGTATTTCACCATTGGATCACGTGAGAAAGTAATATGGTTCAAGTCAACAAACTTGCCCATTGTTGCAGTATATTTATCACAGAAGATACCATCACATATGGATTAATAAGATTTAAGTCGTCCATCTCATTGTCGATGGATTCATAATGTGTTATAAAATAACTATATCCATAAACAATGAAAAGTAAAATGTAATGGTATTGTATTCGACCTCTATAAATATAGGTCTCACGTCTGATGCCCTCATTATTTAAGTATTTTAGGTTTTGGGATGTATAATCTATACTTTTATTTTCCACATGTAGGGTAACAAACTTTGAGGTAGCCCCAGAATTAGACAACTTAACGCATTCAACATGGGTATTTTGAATTTAGGACTCCTTTACTTTCATACCCACGTGTCATTGCTAACCCACATACAATATACGTCAATAAGCTACTAATTTCAATCATCCCATCAAGTCTCGACATCAAGAATGTACATGCTTCCCCGTGGAAGCAACCTTTAACTACTTTTCATTAGATTTTTTTGTATTTTCAATGAAAATGGCAAGAAATTGATTATCAAATGTATGTCAAAGACCGATATATTTATGATAACCCATACGGATTATTCATAACATATTGAAATCAGCCCAACTAGATTTATTGGTGGTTAATGATATTGATGCAAAATGTTTGTTGTGATGTCTACTATGCATCAATGTAGTAGGCTATGTCCAAGATGCAAAATAGGGAGCATTGTATGGCATACATATTCTAACTTTGAAAGACAATAAAATAAATGTCAAACATTGTAAAATTGAGCTTCACATTGTTGTCATTAGACTATATGGAAGGCGTTGATCGAGTCGAGGGAATTAAGGCTTTCGTTTGATCAAATTGATGAATGTTATACCAAAATACGTTGGGTTATTTCGTTATGACGTATATATGTATATGCAAGGGAAATTGAAGTTTCAACTCATAATTACATGATTAAAAACGTTGAGAGACGAGGAAGATTAGAATCTTGTCGTTTTAATTGGAAAACGGTTGACGTCGTGTTGATAAAATATATATGCTCAATATTAACAATCACGTGTTTAGGAACTCCACTTTGGTGGAACATAGAGTGACTACTTCTGAAAATAAATATGGACAATTTCCTTATATATAAAAACATAATTCTATGAATTTCTGAATACTTTAAACCAAACGATCATTCGATTCATCACATGTTCAATTTACTTTACAAACTCTTTGATTTATGTATTCAAGTCTTTCAACCTATTTGGTATGCACTTATGATGTTTTACTTGCATTATGTTCATCATGTGGTGTACTAAAGCTCCGAGCAAATGATCGATACGTCACTCTAATTTACTATAGTCCATAAAATGCCCACAAGTTTCCTCCAAAAGCCACAAATTAATTAATTTTCCTAATTTAATAATGCATAGACAAAATGTGCAATTAACCATAAATGATTTCTTAATGCTCTAATAGTAATAAATACTACAATATACTTGGACAACTTGGACAACATTTGAGGAACAATCGCCCCATCAAGTTAAATAAGAAATTAGTAGAAAGGATGTGCATGATGCATGTTGCAAAATTTTGGAAGCGGGCAACCCAACCATAATTTAGATGGGCGTGCCAAGTATTTGGAGATCACACAATCATTAGTTGGATACATTTGAATTCACATCGAGTCAAACTCATGGATGCATCCGATGTGAGAGATGGATGTGTCTTGAACTCGGTAACTCGTTCCATGTGGCAACAATAACGACTCTCTTCTACTACCTAGATTGGAATAGCTTGCCATAGCAAGTGACAGAGATTTGGTCGATGTGGCATCTATGAGGTCACGAGAAACGATATGTATAAAGCAAAGACATATAGCGTAACAAAGACATATAGTGTCAGATGCAAGGACAGGAATAGTGGAGAGAGTGTGAAGAAGTGTGGCTAGGGCGGGGGCCATTAGAGTATGTACATAACATATATATATATATATATATATATATAGAGGTTATGGAGGGAAGGAAGTTGGAAGTTGGAACTAAGAAGAACGCAGAAGACGAGGGAAGGGAGGGTATCGTGTAGGAATTTCAGAAAGTTCAGCTCAGACGGGGAGGGGCATTTGGGTAAATACCCGAAATCTCGAGCCGATTAACGATGAATGAAACCACCAAACTAAATGGTTTGGAGTGGATATGGACTGCAATTTCCTTCTTCCTTCTTCTTTTTTCTGTCTCTTCTTCCTCCTCCTCCTCCTCTGTTCTTTACGTACATACATACTTAACAAGCAAACGAAAAGGACAGCAGAGACGAGCAGAAGAAGAACAGGAGGAGGAGCCATGTCTGCCCATCTCTGCGTCCATCCATGCCCTGCTACTGCTCGCCACGCCCTTACCTCCTTTATCTTCAAGAGCAGCAACCATTCTTCACGCCCTTCTTCTCTTCTGCTCAGCCATGTCAATGTCCTTTGCATCGCCCACGTCAACAGCAACAACTACACTCGATTCTCAACCCTTCTTCCCAGTTATCCAGAAACCCTAACGCATATTTATTCGCCCTCTCAGGTAAGAACAAGAAGAAACATATGTGGTTCTGTCAAGAAGCTCTATTGCTCAAGCTCAGACGTGCAAGAGATTGAGCAACCATCCACAGCACCATCATCATCAAAGGTCGGGGAAAAGGATAAGGATCAGAAGAATTCTTCGTTTAAACTATCAGTGGGAACATTCCAGAAGAGGTTAAGGGTTGCTGATATCAAAGGAGGAACGGATGAAGGCTTAGAGCGTGTTGGACAGAAAATGACAGTTCGTGGATGGGTTCGAACTTGTCGTATTCAGAAGACATTTGCATTTCTAGAAGTATTTCTCGTCCATTTTATCTCGTGAAATTGTAGACATGTGATACTTGTTGAGTAAAAAACATTTTTGCTTTTCCATTTTACACTAAATCTAAATAGGGAAACTCGTTTCCTTCTTATTCAGTATAGTTTCGATGAATGAGACATAAATACCATGCATGTTCAGTAAAGTCTTTGTTTGGTTTCCTCATTCACACTGAAACAGGAAGCTCATTTACTTCTTCAATAAACTGACATTGCTTTTGACAGGGAGAAAGAAACAAAATTATATCTATAAATTGTAGAAATATCATGCTTGCTAAGTAAAGGCATTTGCTTTTATCATGCATATTGAATTGGAAAACAGTTTTTTTCTCTTCAATATATTGCGTAAAGTCCTTTGCTTTCCCTCTGCCGTGCTACTGAAATCCATCCTTATGCATATTGAACATGCTTTCAAGAGAGAAATAAAGATTTATTAATGCTTTTTGCTCCCTCCCCTCTCCCCTCCCGCCTCCCGGTTTAGAGAAAGAAAGAAATGGCAGAAGGTAATGGAATAGGATATGCAAAGCTGAAAAATTTCCACCCCCTGTGACTACTCTTCCTCTATATCAAAACAAACTGTAAAACCAAAGTTTAAATTTAGAATCAACAAATGCAAAAATGCTAAGAACGTATAAAAACATGTTGCTTTTTACAGGTCAACGATGGTTCCTGCCTGTCAAACCTGCAATGTATTATAACCTCAGATGCAGAAGGGTATGACATGGTAGTCTCATGAGAATCCTGGAGCTTACAAATATTTTGGTATTAGATGATATGAATGTAATGAATGCTATATACTCATGATTATTTATGTTTCATTAGATAGAGTCAGTTTCTACCGGGGCATCTGTCGCTGTAGAGGGGCTATTGATCGAAAGCCAAGGTTCAAAGCAAAAAGTGGAGCTCAAGGCATCGAAACTGCAATTGGTAAAACTATAACGTTTTGGTCAATGAGCTTTAGTTACCTAATTCAATGGCTAATTTAATCTGTTATTTTATGTGTAGATTGGCAGCAGTGATGCAACCACTTACCCTGTGCAGAAAAAAAAGCTTAGTCGAGAGTATTTACGCACAATAGCCCATATGCGGCCGCGGACAAATACATTTGGTGCTGTGAGTACTCTCTCTCCAGTATTTGTGAACTTATTTTTCATGATGTGTTAGAGAAAACGAAACTCTCTATTGTTTTGAGCAAAACATATTATAATCACATTTCCATGGATTCCAGGTTTCACGGGTCCGTAATGCTTTGGCATTTGCAACCCACAAATTCTTTCAAGAGAAAGGGTTTATTTGGGTGGCTAGCCCTATTATTACTGCTTCTGACTGTGAGGGTGCTGGTGAACAGTTTTGTGTAACCACACTTGTGAGTCTCAAGTAGGATGATTGCAGAGGAAATTTGATTACTTATAAGTTCTGCTTACACTTAACTATTTGGGCAGGTTCCAAGCTCTGCAAAGGATACAACAACGCCTATTCGACAGATACCAAGCACAAAAGATGGGATCCTTGACTGGTCAAAGGTAAGGATGACATCCATGGTGGAGAACCTACTTCTATTTTGTGTCTTGAAAAGTGAGAATCTGAAGTGTTTGTGCACAACACAAAATCACTATTAATGGACTTATAAATGATCTGTCAGAAGCACCTGTTATAACCATTATTATATTTTCTATTGCAGTGTATTAATGACGTGGTAGTTTTTATTTACAGGATTTTTTTGGAAAGCCAGCATTTTTGACAGTTTCAGGCCAACTTAATGCAGAGATTTATGCAACAGCACTTTCTGATGTGTGAAAATATGAAATTTGAGTCAACATCATCCTTTACAGCTTCTTATCGTTATGGTGAATCTGAATACTTTTTGCACTTGCTCTATGTAAGGTTTATACCTTTGGCCCAACATTTCGCGCGGAAAACTCTAATACATCACGCCATCTTGCAGAATTCTGGGTGAAGACTGAATCTTTCAATAATGCACCATGTCTCCACTGGTTCATAAGCATATAAAATTTACATTCTTTTGCAGATGATTGAGCCAGAACTTGCTTTTGCTGACTTGAAAGATGATATGGCTTGTGCATCTACTTACTTGAAGAATGTTGTAGGTTCCTTACTCATCATCATCTAGGTTATTGATATTCTCTTTCTGTTTCCATGACAATTTTGCATGTTCTAGAAAATAATGAAATGATTGATGTGATCTGAGTTATCCCACACATGTTTCCTCTATTATTTATGACTGACTTTTTCTGGTTAAATTGTGTGTAAATACTACATCAAAGAAATTATAGATGATGGGCATAGCACATATCCATCAGGCTCAAATATGGGCATTAATTCTGCTTCCAAGGCAAAATAACTTTTGCAGCAGTATTGGTCATTAGATCATACATGAAATCTAATGAAAATCTAAACATCTATCCATGACTCCATCCTATATCACTTGTACTGCTTGAATTCCATCTCTTTCGCATTTCTTGGAAAATCCCATCTCCGAAGTCCTGAATTCCTAAATCCTACACCGTACACGTGTCCACAGATTTGAGAAGATACAAATTTTAGATGGATACAATGATAAAAAAAGAAAGTCCACAGATTTTTGCGTAGGACCTTTATGAGCGAAGTCCTCTAGCATCTTATTCATCTCTCTATCTGAGTTCGAATATTGTTTTTGAGGTTTGATATTTTAAAGAGGGGCTGCATGAAGATGCCATTTCCTACTCTTGATAAACAGGTAGAAGTGGTTCTGTACCATATTCAGCATTAGGAAGCAGCATTTTTTGGCACTATTCATGAATCATGTCATGAATAATGCCAAACCCTGAATAACTTGAACTCCGCTGGTGTACTGATCGATAACAAGATTAAGATGTTCCTTTTTGCATCTAGTGATGCCAAACCATATAGCTGTATGAATATCATTCATCATGCTAATCAATGGTTACTGTTACTCTTGTCCCATCCAAATGAATCTCGAGATTGTAAGATGCGGAATAATAGGAGGTTTATAGCAGAGATCGCGCAATTAATATCTGTATCACAATTGTTCTAGACAATGGGAGTATTTTCCTCTTGAGAAGTATTGATGCTTAGTGTATGAAGATCCCTGCCAAACAGAAAGAAACTGGCTGTGAAAATTATGCTCTTCTTTGATACAATGTTGTCTTTCTATCATATGAAAATGGTAGTTTCTTGTTTCCAAAGCATGGTTTACTTGCACAATAACAAAAGAAAGTTGGCTAGCTAAGTGCCTTTATGAGTTTGACAATCTGTTTTCTTGTGTATAGGTGCAACATGTATTGGATGAGTGCAAAGAAGACATGCAATTTTTCGACACATGGATTGAGAAGGGAATCATTGCTCGTTTGAATGTATGTAATTGTGATTGCTAGTTGTTTATGTACATCCTTTGTCGTTATTATGCTAGTCCTATATTAACTTTCCTGTAGAGAAAAATGTGGCCTATGGAATCTTGGCTGTCTGGCTGGGGAGGTAATTTCGATGATTAGGAGAAGCATTTTGGTAATTAAAAAAATGTAGCCGTTGAGATTTTTACGAATCACATATATAGGATCAATTAGTGTATGACCCATCCATGGGTTCTTTTGAGATCTGAAATAGGATAGAAATTGCTTCATTTGAGCAGGCAATCAATGTAGCCTGCCTTTAAAGGCAGGCTACATCTATGTAAAGCTTGGAAAGGCGGAGAGTGGTTGATTTTTTTAACCAACCACCCACTGTTGTCTCCACATTGATTCTTCTCGCTTACTTGTTTCTGTGTATGATCAAGTATTGATTTGATTCACTTCTGATTTGAGGGTTCCAACTTCCCCATATCCTTTCTAAGAGAACACACAGCTCCCTCATGTTATGATTAATTAGTTAATGTGTGCATGCCTTAATGATAACCCCCTTGGGCGTAGAACCCCTTTCTCTACCCCCTAGGACGGGACAGACATATCCTGATTGTGACCCGTTTTCTGACCGAGTGCTGGTCACTGAGTATAACATCTCACCGATAAGTCTCAGAGGTCTTGGGTATTCACGCCTGTCTGTGGTCAGTGTGGAGCTCTGAGGTTGGCAACCTCTTCTGGGCAAATCCCATGAAATTAACATGGAACCATAAGGTTAATGAAATATTTTAGTATAAACAAAGCCTCAGTTAATCTAGTATTATGTGGAACCAAGGCTTTACCCATCCTATGAGATATCATTGCAAGTGATATATCCTTCATAGAACTCAGTTCACATCCTTCTTTTCCTCGTATCCAAGGGATAGTTTTCAAGGTTTTGGGGGTGCTATTTTAGAGTATATGGTGTTCTGGACGTTTTTGAAACAGAAAAAGTTGGAAGGAAAGCTGTGTCGGTATTGATTCGGTTCCTGTAGATCAGCACTAATGTGAGAAGGAACTGATGTTATGGCAACAGTGTTGTATGCACGAGCTTCAGTCATTGGTAAGGAAGAGATTTTATTTACAAAAAACGAGGTTCATTATTTAATAACAGATGGGCGGATTCAATATGGAGGCAAGAATAGCAATAACCAAAGAGGAATAGAGCAGAGTTCTTGACACAAGAAAGGCCAATTGTAGTTGCTGAATTATGACTTTTTATCTCTCAGATCCAAGCTCTTGCATCTGCTCATCGTTATCCATCTCCTATGACTTTGGCTCTGCATAGACACCCAAAAGGACCATATAAAAAAAGTGAAGCGTCCATCTCTAGTTTTAGAATTAGATCTGGGTTCACTTGTATCAGAAGGCTTCAAAAGCAACATATCTTTTAGTTGATCTGTTGGAAGCTCTCTTCTCACTCTGAATTATGACACACCCTTAAGTGACTCTAGATAAAAACAAGGTGGGTTTGGTGTTCTTCTTGTGGATATCAATACGACCTCTAGTGTGTCTATGGTTCCTCTAGATTGTGTAATATACTCCACTTAATCTATATAGAAATGAGAGGGAGCATTTCTATTTCAGCACTATGGTGCCAGCAATTTCATGTGTGAAGTGCTCATTCTCCATGTTACTTGCTCATTTAGCCATGATTTTCCAAAGAATATCTCTGGAACCTCAATGTGTTGCAACATCTATTCTAACTAGCTAACTACAGTTAAAACTATAGAAGGGGTTTGGTAGACAACTTCAAACTCTGCCTGCAGTGACCTGTTGTTAGGATTGTAGGGATGCAACTATTTCTTCTGACCTATTTACTAATGCTGTAGTTTGTAGCAGTATTAATTTTTGACTTCTTTTGGCAGGATGTTGCCGAAAAGGATTTCGTTCACATAACTTATACAGATGCCGTAGATATATTGTTGAAATCCAACGAGAAATTCGAGTATCAAGTATGCCAGATCAATTTGTGAGGTTAGCATATCCAACAGTTCCACCCTGCTATCCCATTTCTCATCGATGATTATAGTTGTGTGTAGGTCAAGTGGGGTTGCGATTTACAGAGTGAACATGAGCGATATATTACCGAGAAGTTTTTTAAAGGAACTCCTGTTATAGTTACTGATTACCCTAAGGTAGTTCATCTGTTTTGAGTGATGATGAGGTCCTTCTATGTACTCTCTTGTCATCTGCGCATGTAAAGACAAGGAATTGTGGTAAATTGTGATACCTGTCAATGAGTAATATGCTGCAGGATATAAAGGCCTTCTATATGAGAATAAATGATGATGGAAAGACTGTTGCAGCAATGGACGTGCTTGTTCCAAAGGTATGGAATCATATAAACCATGAAAATATGAAGGATGTTACAAAAACATCTTTTAATATTTGAGCTCTCTCCCTGGTAAAGGTTGGTGAGCTGATAGGTGGAAGCCAAAGGGAAGAGCGGCTAGATGTACTTGAGAGGCGTATTGAGGAGGTAGGATTGGAGAAAAGTAATTATTGGTGGTATCTTGACCTGCGGCGATATGGTACAGGTACAGTTGTCTGGTAGCAACCAAAAGTTCATCATTTTCACCTGTTAAATGCAATGTTCACATCCATTGATATGATTCCAATATCTGTAAGGATTCATAACAATATTTGATCATTATTTTTGACAGTGCCGCATGCTGGCTTTGGTTTGGGCTTTGAGAGGCTTGTCCAATTTGTAACAGGCATCGAAAACATTCGAGATGTCATTCCTTTCCCAAGGTCACCAGGCTCTGCTGAGTTTTGAACGGTTTGCGCATATTGAATGAGGTCTTATACACCTGTCTGGTATAGAATTACAGTTTTATATATTGCTCCTATTGGGTTGTTATCTTTATTCCGAAGTTACGTATTTTAATGTTCTATATTGGTCTCTTTCAGGAACAATGAGACTTATTGGGTTCATTCCTCGACATGAGAATGCAATGGTGAATGAGTTTCAAGCCGCTAAACTCAGTTTTTAACTAATGGCTACCTCAGAAGATACTATGTCCTTTTTTCTCTGCTGATCTACATGGTAATATATAATTGCAATAACCATGTTTGGACAGATTTTGGATGCTCAATGCACTGCAATGTCACCATATTGATATTTCATCTTCTTAATTGAAGATTCAATTTTTTTGTACGCATATGAAATTTAATAAGAAACTCACAGATATTGAAGATCTGAAAGATATTTTGTTGGAAACCAGTTGCAAGTAACAGATCTCTAACTCAAATATACTCCCTTCGATAGTAGTACCCTTTCACTTGTACATAGTTGCCCATACGAAGCCAACAATTGATTTGGGTCAAAGACCATTTGGTTTTTGTTCTTTCCTTGAAAGTCTGTCACGCCTGAAAATGCGTCTAGCTCTTCTATATGCAATAAGCTGTAGGCAGATAGTAAATTTCTTAGGCTGTGATATTACCCCCAATGGGTTTTCTATATTCTGTAACCTCTGCATGCTCTTTCGAGTTTTTTTGTGTTGGACTACTTGTTCTGATCAACTTCTTGCAAGGTGGTTACCCATCTTCCGTGGCTTAAAAATATTTGGATTCTTTGTGGTTGGGCATTAGCAAACACTACTAGGTTATTTCCCAATGGATCTCACCTAATTTTCCCATAATGGTCACATAACTGTGGATAAATTCACCTTGTTTAGCATTTTAGTGAGGGGTTGACGTCAACTTTTACATGATATATTTATTGGTGCCTAACATTTTTCTAAGAACACGCAGTGTTTTATTTTGTTTAGGTTTTGCTTCATTTATTTCATGATCTATTCTGAGACCAAGAAGAGTGTTAGAACCAGACCAGTAATTAGGTCTCATGTTAACCACAACATTCTGCAATTGGTGAAGTTGCTAGGAAGGGCTTCTTCATCTTGATGTTGACAATGTGCAAATTTTCTTTGGTCATTCAGATATACCTGGCACATTTAATACACTTTTCCTTGTGAATTTCAATCAGATCTAATACGTATATTGGAAACTCAATGTCTTTGATCTCAATCAATTTTGTACATCTTGTAGTCATAAAGTCTATTAAAATTTTGGTTAAGTCTATTAAAATTTAACTCTTCTGTCGATTGATGTAAATGCAATGGCTACAAGAATCAAAGGCAAGTACTGCTGAATGAAGCCTATTTGTTAGCGACTAATGTATAGCTCAACTAACAGCTTCTTGCTCTTCAGATGCGAATCAAAATTTCAGTAGACATTATGAACTACTTTGAAATAGTTCTACAAGGTGGTCAAGTTGCACTATTGATGTGCCATCATGTTATGGTGTAGCATAGATGAAGCAACAGAAGTATGCGTTTAATTTCATTCTTCCATAACCAGTGAATCTGTACACCACCTTGATTGTTAAAAGTTGACAAAGAAATTAATTGTTGAATCGATGAAGTATCATGATTGCAAAAATTTAACAATTGAAACATTGACCTTCAACATGAGAAAGTCATGGAAGGCTATGCTTTACTATTTATAATCTGTCTCTAGGCAACATTGTTTGTATGAATTTAAAATTCTCTTATATCAGTCATCGATTAGGTATTAATACAGGGTTTCACACTACTTCTATCTGAATTCCTATAGGATCTAGGCAAACATTATGCCAAAAATGATCCATGTAGAAATTAAATAGCTAAAGCATAGAAACTAATGTCGCTCATCTCTCTGAAATGGTTACAGAGCAAAGAAAGAGACATAAATGCATTAAGAACAATACCCCCTCTCTAAAAAAATCACAGCACAGAGTAACTATTATCCTCAATCAGATGATACATCCGAGTCCGAAAGATGCATCAGTGAGCAAGAACCATACAGATGGCCATTAAGGCATACAAAATATTTGACATCACCGTGTGCAGCGAGCCTTCTATGGGCACTCTTTGGTATCATATTAGCACGTAACAAACTCCAAACCCTATTAAAGCAATAGGGACAAAAAATGTCCTTCGCCTCAAGCTTGACACACAATTCAAGCAGCAATTTTCTGGTGGCCGAGTTTAAAAAATCACGGAATACACCCCTGAAGAAGCCTATATCATCTTCATCACCACCACCACTGCTATTATTATTGCTCTTGCCTTGGTGTTCACAAGGGTCACTTATATACAAGACGTCAGATCTGCATTCAGGTACAAGAAAGCTCCTTCCAGAAGTCTTTGAGAACCTTGTTGTCCGGACAAAGTGGGGACCCACACGAAGATTCACAGAGGTTCCCCTAGTGGAGACTTCCCTAGACGACATTTCCCGGGCAGAGACTCCATGAGAAGTGATTTCCTGAGATTCCCCAGCACAATAGATCATAAGCCTTCCCAGAGCATCCCAACCTCCTTCTATAGCAGGTCGGGATCCTGAGGTGAGCTCTGATACCATTTTCGGGCCCCTTGAGAAGCAAAACAGTTTCCAAAGGTGTTTCTTTACGAGCTCTGAAAACCACCTACATACAGGGGCGATGTCGGCGATGAGGAAAGGGTTCCAATTCTGTGATTCAAATACTAATAAAAGGACCTCTTCTGTGAGATGACCATGGTTGCATATACATGAATCCGAATGAAGACATCGTCGGCTCTTGTTCGTCTTCATCTCGACCTGAAGATGGTTTGGGAACAAAAAGCCTAATTTCCACACATCAGAAAACCCCTAATTTACACCTCTGTTTTCGGAGGCTTTTAATTTGCCGAGTTCCTCTCCGCATGATAAAATGTTTTTTTTTGTTTTGAGCCAGATTCTGATGAGAAAACTTCTTCACCTGATGACAAAAGGAAGGACTAGTTGTCGACAAAGCGCTATGCATATGAGACAGAGCCTTTCAGTTGCTCGAAACAGGAAGGCAGGAAGGAAGATCGGACTTACAGGAAAGATGAAAAGCGTTGCGGATGAGTTCTGAGTAGAGGAAAGGAACCAGCCAGAGGTTGAGCAGGAAGCTTCATCGCAGCAGCAGCATCTTCTACATGCTCTGTTCTCGAGGGAAGGGCCCCGGATGAGTTCAAGAGGTTTATTATGTAATATTTTCTGATATAAATGGTTTCATGTACACACCATGGGCCAACAGAACAAGGGCCCTCTCTCGGCTCTCTCGGCTCTCTCGCTCGCTGGTCTGGTCGTATTCCTTATCTCCTGGGAGACAACACCCGCTGCCGTATTTGAAGCTACACCACCCTATAACTCCGAGAACCACTCAGACACCATGATCATGCCGAGTTCTTCCTTTCATTTCCAAATTGTCGCCCGGGTCAACCATTGAACCGGAGAGGAAAAAGATGGCCCACCTACACTGAGAAAAGTGGGGATGACTTGATCACATATAATCGGTTGATCGAGGGTATTTCGTAAATAACAAAAGCACATGGGCATTTGGGAAAATGAAAGAAAACCTTGTGAATATTACAACTTTGTCCGCACATATATTTCCCTTGATCTCATCAACAAGAGAAATTGCTAGTTGTAGACATATGATTGTCTAATAAGACATAGGATGAGTAATCGTCATCCTTAAGGAACTTGGTCACTTGCCACCTTTGATCAGATTATATCCATATTGTAGCTTTCAGATAGCTTATCACTCATGTAAGTGAAATCTATTTTTTCCATCCAGTGATTATTAATCATGTGTGTTGGCATTATGCATATACTTGCCTTGACAATAAATTAGACTTCATCATGTGGGAATGTGTATGCCAACTGCGAAATGGGACCCAACTTCCAACTCAACGTGATGATTGGTTTGGACAAGTAGATACTTTATTTTTTCCTATGTTCTTTTCAGTAGATTTACTAGATATAGAATGTTAACATACAGAACATGATGCCCTTGTAAAAGGAAGGATCATTACTTGAAGTGGGGACTCTAGAAGTGTTGTGACATTAATTGATACAACCACATTGCATTTGGGGATGAAGAATATGGGTTGTGCCTTTAATTAACGGAATAATGAAACTCACAAACAATAAACATGTTGGAGCAACTCACACTCTCCATAAACAAGAGATACCAATAATGCAATAACTTTTTCCAATGCCCCTAGTTTGTAAACATACAATAACCTTGGGGAATACTTGACAATAGTGATTCTCGAAGGCCCATAGTTAGTATACTATCCTTTGGTTGAGACCATATAATTCTCCCCTCATTCTATTTAATGTGGATAATATGTTGCCAGTGACCCAAGTTGTATGAGTCGGAGTCGGACTTGTATCATATGAAGTCAAAATTCATTTCCAAAGGTTAAATTAAGTGGACATAGTAGTTGATATAGGGATTTTGATGTGCATGGTAGAAACAACTTTCAATAGATGAAATTCTTTGAGTCATGATAAATTGACTAGTTTTAACTTGAGAGCAAATGGCCAGGATTGCGATTTCGAATAAATAGATAGATAAATATATATCCTATTGAAGATTCACAAGCATTTGTGCAAGCAAGGACATCGACCACAATGAAAATAAAAGACAATGAAAAAACATGCCGCCCTTGATCAAAATTCTATCGGTACTCTATTTGTTCATTAAAGAGTGTTAAGAATTAGGTGATTAACTACAGGTTAATTAGTACCAAATTATGTGATTAAGCTAATCGGAAGATTATGTGATATGTGTGTGAGAGGAAGAGAAAGGAAGATACACTTATGAACAACACAAGATGGGGGACAATTAACTCTATATTAAATTAGCATTATAATCATCAAATACAAAAATACCCACAATGAGGTATATATAGATCTCACGTCCAAGGGTGCACATGTGTGAGGAGAATATAAGTACAAGGGTGTGAGTCTTATATTAAAAGTACACGGTCCTATTTAAGGCGTTAGAGTCAACACTTCTAACTAGATTATATCTAGGTAACTACGAAGTTACATGGTTGACTAACTAACTAAACTAAGTTGAGCTTGATCTCTCAACATGCCCCCTCAAGCTCAAGTATGAGGTGTCCGACATCCGCTTTGGCTTTCGTTGGCTTCGTGTGCTTCTGTACAGCCTTCGGCTTTCTTCTTTGTGGCAATCTCAGTTCCTCCTCCTCAAGCCAGTGACGAAGGCTTGTAGTGTGTGGGTGAAGGTCGACTACTTCCATCCATCGTGGGTTACGAGCCGCTTTGGTGGAGCTCTTGGGTTCTTGTTCGGCCGCTCCCTTCATCGCGAGGCATAGTGATGTGCCATATACTCGTTGTAGTCGTGCTGAGTGACGGGGTTCTTAGCTCTAGATGAGCGTCGAAGTTTTCTGCTCGCCGATGTGAGTGCCTTCTTTGCTCCGGGTGTCCCCATGATGGGTACACCGAACTCACTGTTTAGTGAGGGAGCCGACACATCCGAATCACTGTCGTCGGGGTGATTGACTTCGTATTCAGGCATCTTACCTTTGCCTTTGTCCAAGTTCGTACTTGGGTGCGACGTGCTTGGATCGCGTGGGGGCTCTTGTGGTCCACTAGGCTTTGCCGTAATCGGACTTTCTTCAAACATGTGTTCGAAGCGATCTCCATCTTCTACCTCTTGTTTGGCAGATTCCGGGTCGAGCGGAGTCGGAGTTGAAGTTGTCTCTGGTGTGTACCAGGATGTGGACTTGTCGAAGACTACGTCTCGACTTACCCGAACCGCTCGGATAGAAGGGTTGTAGCACTTGTATGCCTTCTTCTCGGACGAGTATCCTATGAGGATACATTTTTCCGACTTCGCATTGGGCGTCTATCATTGTTCGTTCGGGATGCGTACATTTGCAATGCTTCGGAACACCTTGAGGTGCGACAGAATTGGCTTCCATCCAACGAGGAGCTCGTATGGAGTTAGCTCATGCACTCCATTAGTGGTGCACCGGTTCATGAGATAGACGGCCGTGGATGCCTTCAGCCCAATAGAAGTTCAGTGTGTGCTTCTCATGCATCATGATGCGTGCTACCTCGAGTATTTGTTGATTTTTCCTTTTGGCGACTCCATTTTGTTGGGGTGTGTGTCGACATGAGAATTCTCTCCGAATGCCTTCACTTTGGAGGTAGGAGGTGAATTCATTGGAGAAGTACTTCTTGCCTTCGTTCGATCGCAGGCATCGAATGTGCCGACCGGTTTCTTTTTCGACTTGGCCCTTGAGCTTTTGGAAGTGGGAGAGAACTTCACTCTTCTTCTTCATCGGGAAGATCCACGCATAGTGCGAGTAGTCGTCAATGAAGGTGACGTAGAATCGGCATCCATCGATCGTTGGTGTTTGAGCTGGTCCCCATACACTCGAGTGTATGATGTCGTGGAGGCCTTTGCTTGCGGAGCTTTCTTTCGGAAATGGGAGTTGATGGCGTTGCCGAGTTGGCATGCTTCGCACACTTGGTCGACTCGTTTCGACTCGAAGGTCGGAAGTCTGATGGCGACTCCCTTTGTTTGCATAGCTCGGAGCCGTTGGAGGTTTATATGGCTGATTCTCTTGTGCCACAACTCAATGCTTGTCTCGGTTTTGAGACCTTTGGCATACATGACCAATTTCACCTTGTTCAAATTGAGGATGAACATGCGGCCATTTCTCTGTCCCTTGGCTATGAGTCGACCATCTTTCTCGATGAAACAACCTTCGTTGTTGAACTGATCTTGCATGCCTTGCTCCACGATTTGGCCGACCGAGACCAAAGTCTTTGTTATTGTGGGCATGTGCAAGACATTCTTGATGCAATTGTTTTGGCCGTCATTGCCGATGTGCCGAATCGGATGTGTGGTGTCGTCACCCGTCTCTATGACGTTGGGTCGATCGGGTGTGCGCAAATCACTGAACAACTCTTCGTGGGATGTCATGTGATGTGAGGTGCCGGAATCGACGAACCACACGTCTTCCGAGTTGGAGGTGCTTGTGGGGTCGGAGGCCATCATAGAGTTCATTGTATGTCTCATTACGAATAGACCACCGTAGTTGTTGTATTCGGAGTTGTTGGCGTAGTTTGTGAGTTGTCGGCTTGTGGAAGCCAACTCACTTTTCTTTTTCCGACACTCCTCTTCGTGGTGGCCGATTTTGCCGCAATAGTTGCAAGTTGCGGGCCTCATTTGCAAGTTACAAGGTCTTATTTATGGCGTTATAGTCAACAATTCTAACTAGATTCCATTTAGGTAACTACGAAGTTTCATGGTTGACTAACTAACTAAACTAAGTTGAGCTTCATCTCTCAGCAAAGAGATTAGCTTCCATTACAAAAATGTTAAGTATGTACATTGTTATTTATTTGGTCCAAGTGACTATTTAGGAATCTTTTGCCGCCTTCCCTATTTAGGGATGTCATTAATTTCCTTTGAGCTTTGAGCAACTTTGGCAATATTAAGCAACCTCTCTTATCTCTTACAAGATTATTACTTTGGACAAGGCTTACCACTCTCTCCTTAATGAAAGGCTAGGAAATCTTAACAAGGAAATAAGAAAAAGCTTTAAACCAATTGTGTTGAATATAGTATAAGATAAAACATAAAATGCTTAAGAGGTTAAAGCACATCAAATGAAGAAGACCTATAGAAAAGCCACTAAAGTTACTTTTGCAGTCATTTAGAATGCCTTAAGTCCTTTTGACACTTGTTGGACAAACACTCATCTCACTTTCTAGTGTTATTTCCACATTATTAATGGACAAACAATCAACAACTGATATTTACACAATGGTTGATTAAGTGTTGCTTGTTCATCCAATACTTAACATCCCCATTCCCCACACCACAACGTGATCATAAGGGGAGGACAAGTCATATTCTACTCAATTAAGTTAAGGAGATGGTATGGGGAGATGAGAATATTGAGAGGACGACCATATGGATGATTAAGGACTAAACAGTATGGACAGTAGGGCTTAGGGGTGGGTTTAGTAGGTGCCTACAAAGGACTACCATATAACACTTAGATTTCCTTACAAATGAGTTGGGCAAATAAAACTTGGTGTTGATGGTTAGTCAACGAGATTGGCATGTTGGAGGTAATGAATGTTGATTGGATGCAATGACATAGATTGCATCAGCGCTTAATGATAACCTCCATTCTACTAGTGCATTAGTGTAACATGAGATATATGGTAAAGAACAATAGAGGGTTCATCCAAATGTTAAGTAGGGTGAAATGAACTATGTATACAAAACAAATAGAATAGGTTGACCTTGTATGAGACCTTCAATCCCAAGTAGTTTATGAGTAACTTAGGGTTTGGAAGGGTGTGTTTTTTAGGGTAGATTTATGTTAAGCTTTGTAAAGTGAGAGAGAACTCATGTCAATTATCTTGTACTACTAGTATGAATAGTGAAGATGCCATCTTTGGCATCATGGATGAATTGGTGTATTGTTTTATTGTGTCTTTGAGCATTGTGATCTTGTCATAGTTAGCCCATTTTTTGTAGTCATGGTAAAGAACCTTAAGGACTTGAGGCATTAGGTCAAACTTAGGTTGTCCAAATCCAACATGAACCATGTGTCAACCATGGTCTCAAAGTTGTGTTGATAGTTTGATTGAAGCATAACCGATTTGAGTGTAAACACCAACAATCTTTCTCTAAGTGAGACCTTTGTTTAGTCAAATGAGAAGCCCCATCTAGGATGATTGTGCACATATGGAAGTGAAGTCCTTCAAAAATTGGCTCTATTAATGTAGTTTAGATAAGACCAAAAATGTAAATGGTGGATTGGATGTTAGTGTTAAGTATCTCAAGGTTTACTCTTAAAGTTGGCTCTATTAATGTAGTTTAGACAAGAACAAAAATGGAAATGGTAGCTTAGATGTTGGGGTAAAATATCTCAAAGTAGTTCTTGATAAAGTTGTCCATGACTTTGAGAATCCAAGATTCCATTTGTTGATGTTGGTGAGGTTTGGAGAAGACCAATTTAAAACGAGTGTTGGGAACATCCACTTACATATTACGAAATTTGACGAAGAACATTGCCATGGGAGAGGCTAGAAGGTGGGCTTTGTTTGCATGGATGGGTTATGAACCACTCTTGAAGTAATTTGTTGACGTACAAATTAATCATAAAATGGCAATACCATGGACATGTGTACTACAACCACCATAAGGGAAACGGGATTGGGTAATGCCTTCAAATATGAGCCCTGATTGGATGTGGTTTTTTTGTCGAAAAAGAATCACTAGACAAGTCGATGTACTAATTGAGACTTGTCAAAAAGAAAAAGGTGAAATGGTACCAAGAGTTACCAAGAAGAAAGGAGGAGCAAAAGAAAGAGAACTTGACAAAGTGTGGAGGAAAAGAAAAACAATCAAGAAGAGAGGGGAAATGAGTGGAAGGTGGACTTAATAAAGAGAGAAGAAGGGCAAAAATGGAAATGTACCAAACTCAAAATAATTAAACTTGAAAATAAAAAGTAAAAGAAAACAAGGGTAACAATACTACGACCAATTTAACCTAACCAAGAGACAAAACCTAAGGAATAAATGTAAATGATTACCCTACATAAAGATGAACGAATGAACAATTTCCTTTAATTTTAATACCAATGGAGGATATTTTTTATGGGAAAAAACAAGAGAGATTATACAAAAGGGTATTAAAAAGAGGAAAATTAAGTAGCTAAAATGTGGAAAAGGAAAGGAAAAAAATGCCACTTTGGACTAGAGCTAATATTTTTCTATTGCCTAATTTGCATTATGACAATTTCCACCTTGCACAAATGTGCTTTGCTATCTCCTGGTGGTTATAAAAAAGAAGACAACAAAGTTGCGCAAGTTAAAGTATTTGGACTTGGAAGTCCTACCATCGCTAATTGGTTGGTTTGTAATGACCTCTTGATTATTACGATTTGTGGTAGTTGTAAGTGCTTGAGGGTGAACATATCGACATGTTGTCGATGTGGGTGAGGGCTTGTCCATTGCATGGAGGATAGTATGGGATGCTCTTGCAACGAGTGACCGTAAATTCTCACAAAAGGTGAGGGATAACCTCATTCAAAAACTGGGATCCTTGCTCAAGCATTGCTAGGACATCATGATACAATAAACATTGATGGATAATGTTGTCCTTACCACTCATCTACATTGGTCCTTGGATTAATGTGAAGAGTTCACAATGACATAGAAGAGATCTTCTTGTTTCTTTTCCTAGATGTTCCAAGAAAGGCATGCCTTGCATTGAGACCGTGTTGACAATGACTAAGGTTGAGAGGGAGGTTCTTCATAAATTCCCAAAGGGTTTCTCCAATTACCATCCTAGAGAAATGGTGGGCTATTTATACATGGTTGGTCCCTTTACAAACAATAATCTGGAAATTCAACTCCAATAGGGTCATGATCCCGCGAGATGCACATTAGGTGTAGAACTCGTTCTATGGTGGAGTAATTTTGTTCAATAGGGTTGAGTTGATGACTAACGAACATGATGGGGAACACCATTGTCTCGTCCCTATGATTGATGTCGTGTCGAAGATGGTTGGGGTGGTGAAACCAATGACAATCACTTGAAGAACATCTAGGAAAAGAAACATGGTCTTCAACTTTGAAAGAGGTGGCTACTAGGGTGTCAAGTTGTTAGGTCCTTGAGCATCTCATGTGAGGGATGGCCAAAGTAGGTTCTGTCGAATACGAGTGTATAATGGCCGTATTCACATTGTCCCTTTGGACAACCCAAGTTTGGGTTGTTTCTGTAAATAGCATAAAGGGCAGTTGCCCTAAGATAGTCACTATATAAAGTGACTTTATAACCTTTAGTTAAGGTTGTTGTTGGTTGTCATTCTTTGTAACTGTTGTTATTGCAATATAACATTCTCTTTGTGCCCATCTCTGTGTGTGTGTGTGTGTGTGTCTATCTTGCTTATGCGCATACACAGGTTCTTCTTCATCACGAATGTTGCTTGCACTTCCGCATTGGCGGCCTTTTCCACAACATTTGGTATCAGAGCGTTGGAGGTTCTTCAACTCGCTACCAACCGTCATAGTACACCACACAACATTCTGTTTTTTGTAACTTCTTGAAGAACAGAGAAGAGAGAAGAAAAACAAAAAGCTCACATCTCACTGTGTTAAATCACAAATTGGAGTAAGCAAGCCGGCTGTACTCTGTTCCTGTGATTGTAACCGCTTGAGGGGAGCTCCTTGTACAACAATCGACCCAATCGTGCTTCGTTCGGTTAAACAACATCCGAATAGGTCACCGGACGCTATTCACTCGCTTGTTGTAACCACCCGCTGCAGATTGGTCTCCTGGCAACAACCAAATTCGTGCTTCATTCGGCTGATCGACATTTGGGAGGATCAGTTGGATCCGTCCCTCTCATCGATGCAGTCATCTGAAGCAGAATCGGCCCAAACAATTGGTTTCTTGTAATCGGTATTCGGCATACAATCAGAAGCTAATCGAGCTCACTCCGACTCGGCAACATTCGGGAAGACCATCTGGTTCTGTCCCTCAAGTTATCAGAGTCACTCCGAGCAAGTTCAGCAAACAAATATCCGAAACCAAACCAACTCGGGTTCAAAACCGACTAGAACGATATCGAGTGAGCCGACCGGCTGCACCCCACTAAGGTTCGTAGTCAACTCCGAACTGGGTCTTCCCAACCAAAACCGAATCAGATGGCATCAACATCCGGCTCATCGGAGATGAGTCTAAGGAGGTTCGACGGTTTGAACTTCAACTTTTGGAAGGAACAAATGCAGGACTATCTCATAGTCAAGGGTCAGATAGACCCGATTGAGAATGAAAATCCTCTAGAAGCATACAAGGCAAACGAGTGGCTAAAGCTGGATAGAATTGTCCGTGCCACGATTCGGATGCACCTGTCGGAGTTAGTGTACTTCACAGTGCAATCATGCTCGACAACTTTTGAACTTTGGAAAACAATGTCGGAAACTTATGAAAAGAAGGTTGCCGCAACGAAGATGTATCTGATCCGGCGCCTCTACAACTTGCGGATGAAAGAATCCGATTCGGTTCCGGCACACCTCAACGAGTACGAAAGCATAAGATCCCAAATCTCGTCTTAGGGGACGACAATCGAGGATGAACTTAGAGCAATGATACTCATGAGTAGTCTCCCCTCTTCATGGGAAACTTTCGTTACAACCATGTGCAATGCTTCAATAGTTGCCGTTAAGTACTCCGAAGTCACGAGCGCAATCTTGATTGAAGTAGCTCGGAGAAAGTCTTTCGCCAAAGACTCGGCAGATGAAGCTTACGTAGTACAAGGTTCGACCGACCGATCAAACAACAAGGGAAGAAGTTCTTCCCGACCGCCAAACAATCAGTGAAGTCGGAGCAAGTCCCGGGACAACCGAATCTGCAACTATTGCAAGAAATTGGGACACATCAAAGCTGATTGTCGGGCACTCAAAGCAAAAACCGACAAATCTCAGAGAGTGGATCAAAAGAGTAGCCGGCATGAGGAGGTCAACTACGTCGTCGGCCCTTCAGCCGAAATTTTGACAACCGACCTGAACATATTGTCCATAGAGAACCCATTCGAATCAGAAGTTCTGCTTATGACTGAGGAATTGAGCACATGGCTCCTGGACTCGGGTGCATCGTATCATGTGACACCTCATCGATCTCAGTTTCGGCAATACTCGGACCGGCACTCCGACTCAGTTTGAGTGGGAAACTTGCATCACTGTGCTATAATCGGAATCGGCACCATAGAGCTCAACCTTCCGGGTGGCTCTACACTAGTACTACACAACGTCTGACACGTTCCTGAGCTCTCGAGACCCTTGATCTTAGTCAGACAGCTTGACGAAGCCGGCATACGTGCTAGATTCTCATCAGGAGGGTGGACACTCCACAAAGGGAACCTCCTGCTTGCTCGAGGACCAAAGGTACATTCCTTGTACCCTTTATATGTCACACTCAAAGAGGGTGACTTATTTTTTGTTGATATCCCCGTGTCATCGTTATGGCACGAACGACTTGGACACCTCAGCAAGGCTAGCATAACGCACCTATCTAGAGCCGGTTACATCACCAAACTCTCCTTCTCGGATCACCAATTCTGCGAGCATTGCCAGTACGGCAAATAGGTAGCCGCATCACACTCGACATCAGCACCAAGGGAATCGAGTCCTCTCGATTTGGTCCACTCGAACGTCTGTGGCCCGATGCCACATCAGTCTCTCGGCGGTGCCTCGTACTTCGTCAGTTTTATTGACGACTCGACTCGGAAGGTGTGGGCTTACCCCATCAGAACCAAAGATCGGGTGTTCTCGATCTTTTCTGAATGGTTCGCAATGGTCGAAAATCAGACCAGTCGGAAACTGAAATGTCTCCAAACCGACAACAGAGGGGAATTCAAGTCTGAAGAATTCGTCAAATTTTCCCAAGAACGCAGCATTCGATGGGAATATATGACACCTTATAGTCCGGAGCAGAACGGAATTGCAGAACGCATGAATCGGACGATTCAAGAACGCGTAGTATCCATGCTCCAACACTCTGGACTGTCGGATGGCTTCTGGGCAGAGGCTCTACTTACGGCAGTACACATAATAAATATGTCGCCAAGTAAACCTCTAGGACTTCAAATACCTCAGGAAATATGGACCGACAGTAAGCCGAATTATGACAAGTTGAGGATCTTCGGTTGCGAGGCATACACCCTCATACCGAAAGACGATCGCCGGAAACTCGAACCAAGATCAAGGAAATGTGTTTTCCTTGGGTATGGACCCGACGACGAGATCAGATACCGACTCTGGGACCCTGAGCACAGACAAATCGTCCGAAGTTCGAACGTCGTGTTCAACGTGTCGGCTATGCATAAAACGGCCGAAAGGCCTATTGAAGTCCGAAGGGTAATATTCTCCGAAGTGTCAACCCTTCATGAAGGCCCATCCCACAACACGAGATCGGTTTCACGAGTAACCGACAACTCTCGCACCGAATCCATCGATTCGGCACAACCGAATGGCTCGGCTCCCGACCATCCGACATCGCCACCCGGTGCGACTAGTCCATTCATACCTCGCAAATCCAAGAGACTGTCGCAAATCCAATTAATATTTTCTTTACCGACACCGGCGAACCGACGTCTTACGAAGAAGCATCGGCATCTGCCGATTCAGCCACATGGCATTTGGTGAAAGAAGCCTTATGACTCGGTCGGCGTGCACACATGTTTTGACAAGTCGACTCCGACTCGACTGCAGTTGTCTACAGCGACAATCAAGGTGTTGTTGCTTTGTCAAAGAATCTGGTTCACCACAACGCCGCCAAGCATATCGACGTTAGATATCACTTCGTTCGGGACTGCATCATTTCAGGGAAAATCGGTCTAGAAAAGATATCCACAATCGATAATGTTGTAGATGGAATGACCAAGTGTCTTTCGGCGGATCGTTTCCGGTCCCTTCGGCAATAGATGGGCGTAACGAAAAATCGGTTCGGTTAAAGTCGGACACACAACATAGGATGGTTTCGGACCACCGACATCAATTCTTTGAGGATCGGCTTCAACTCTTCCACCCCGACCGGTTCGGTCTTCTGTCTTCGGATCCTGCCGACTCTAACAAAACCGATCTATCCAATAAACCTTGTATATATACATGTAATCCTTTAGATAACCCATGTATACGCCCATTACAGGGGAGTGTCGAATATGAGTGTATAATGGCCGTATTCACACTGTCCCTTCGGACAACCCAAGTTTGGGCTATTTCTTTAAATAGCATAAAGGGCAGTTGCCCTAAGATAGTCACTATATAAAGTGACTTTGTAACCTTTAGTTAAGGTTGTTGGTTTTCATTCTTTGTAATTGTTGCTATTGCAATATAACGTTCTCTTTGTGCCCATCTCTCTCTCTCTCTCTCTCTCTCTCTCTCTCTCTGTGTCTATCTTGCTTATGCACATACACACAGTCTTCTTCATCACGAATGTTGCTTGCATTTCCGCATTGACGGCCTTGTCCACAACAGGTTTACCATGTCCCTTTTGTAGGTCTCCACTTACTCGATGTAGCACATCATACCAAGCTTGGGAATATTACCTGAAGTCTTCCTCAACAATAAACTTGAATGTATTTGTATTGGTGTTGAGTTCAAGTTTTTACCAACAGGATGCCCTAACATTCAATGCCTACTTTTACTAGCAATGGCATTTTAAGATGTAAGAGTTGTTCTAGGAAAGCTACAATGACTTCATTTGGTCCTTGTGCTAGTGAGATGCAACAACTAGATCTCATTTCAACTTCCAGTGCATTTGAGAGTGTTTCTTTTTAGACAACATCAACTTAGGTGAGGTTGGCTCTTGTTTCGACCAAATTTAGTAACACTATGCTGAGGCTTTTGTTTCCGCTTCCTCTTAAACGAAATATGCATGTGCAAGTTTACATATGGATAGTTCTTTGAAGTGAGAAATGATGCAAAACCATGTTTAAGATGTTTGTTATATTGGTCTATGACCCATGTAATATTAATGTCAATCTTGTTTCAAGTGAGCAAGTTGCTTGTTACAAGGCTAATTTTATTATGGGGCTCTTGTGAGACATGCCACTTGCACTAGGGTAAAGGGCGTGGTATGAATTTAGAAGCAAACCTATGAGTCTAACCAAGATTTGATGACATGATGCTCTTCCCCTATGATGCAAGGAATCACCAAATTGTCTAGATGTTATGGCATTCTTGAACAATACACACATGCACACACAACATATTTTCAATATTAAGACATGGAATGGTGTCCTAATGCCACCCCCATATCCTAAGCCGAGCCACTTGCATTGTGTCACAGTGTTGCCCATTTCCTTGGATCTAATCGATGCATTCGTTGGCAATGCCCACCTACAAAGATCCATCAGATATCCATGCAGATAGTTTCCCTCATTGTACGTTGTGCGTCTAGGGTGGTTGCTACTCACTTCCAACAGGATAAGCTTATCGAGAACGGGTGATCAACGGTAAGAGGCGACGATGATGCGTTTGACCTTCCTTTTGAAAAAGTGCAAATGGATGATGATGTGGTAGAAAAGGTCATGTTGCCAACAAAAAAGACAAAAGTGCAAATGGATATTTCCAAAAAGCTAGTAAGAAAAGTGAGCACAAGCAAATGGATATTAATCCCTGCGTAGAAAGGGCATCCACGTCATCCAAATAAAAAAGCGCAATTCAACCCAAAATAGGGGGAGCCCATGCCACGTCATCACAGGCGTGACACGTGGAAAGTCCATCCACGTCGGCAAAAGAGAAAAGTGCAAAAAGCGCATCTTGCTCTTTTAGATATTGTGATGATTTTTCTCAGTAATTCTCTCCCCCAACAAGCCTATCCTCTCTGTCTGACTCTTCTCTCTGTTGCATACCCTGCCTGCCTGTTTGCTGCGTTTTCTGAGAGGACATGGATTTAATGGTTAAACTCATGCCTAATGATGCCACCGTATTGTCTTCTAAACCATTTAAATATGCTTCTTCTATAACCTGTCCTTACTCAGCTCCTTATCTAACTACTTCTTCTTCACTCGAGCATTCTTTTTGTATGTCAAGGAAAAAGCTCAGAAGTTGTTTAATCCTTGCAGCCGCATATAACAACATTCACAAGAATGAGGGGGACATGGAACAGTTTAGGGTTCCATATAAGAGTGCCCTAACCCAAGATTGTACATCAATCCATCCTGGATTCCATTGTGATCAACATCTCAGTATGCATCGTCCACATGATCGGGATCATCATCACTATGATCCACATGGATTTGTCGGAGAACGACACAATATTCAGGGTATTCCGGATTCACGCCAGCTTTCTGTCTCGGAGAAGCTGAAAAACCCCTCCTTATCTCGACATAATTCATGTGATGAAGTATCTATAGCAGGAGTTGGTCTACCACTCTCCCTTAAGATGCTGAAAAGAAAGCAAAAGAGGATGCCAGAGAAACCTGGTGTAATTTGTTCCCCCTCTGGTTTCGCGAATCACTTCGGGAATTCCTTGCAATCCGCTTTCTCATCGATGGTCTTCATGATGAAAACCCTTCAGAGCCATACTTTAATTCATATAAAGCAACACTTATTAGAGGCAGACCTCATTGATGGCCTCGTCAGTCGAGTCAATCGAGAAATGCATGCATCCTTGTTATGGCTTTTCCAACAAGTTTTCGCTTGCACTCCCCAATTCATGATCCTAATCATGGTATTTCTCACTGATTTTACAGTATTTTCTATGTCCAGCAATCTACCTCCACCATCACATTCAGCTCCTCTCTCCATGCCTTCAACAACATTTCTTAGAGGCCAAAACACCAACTTAGAGGCCAATTTAATGAATCCCTTACACATGGAATTAAGTCCTCTGAGGATGACATCTAGTCCATCATTGAATGATAGCAATATTGTGAGGACTGATCAAATTTTCGATGAGATTGGATGGTTCGGTAATGGAGGTGGAAGGCCGATTGGGAAAATAGTTGGAGGTGGCTATGGTGATTCTAATGATAGTATTAATTCTTCTAATGACATCAATAAAGCGACATATTCGATCCAGGATAAAATTTCCTCAGATAAAGTTTCAGGGCTTTCTTCGGCATCAACCATAGCATGCGAAGAGTGGACCCTTAATCTTTCATCATCTTCGAATGTGAAACATTCTAGAGATGGAACTAGTACTTCTCTTAGAGTGGATTCAAGGAAAGAAGATGAAAGCGAACGCATAACTCACCCAAATATTGCTTCCAATATCAGTGCACAAGAAAACATAATGTGTTCCAATTCTCCCATGGATCAAAATATCATTAATCGTGATCTTTTTGAAGAGGATAAGTATCCTTGTTATGATAGGACAGATCTGGCATATCAATATGCATTAAGCAACCATGATTCCAATATGGACCCAATGGTGCTTGCAAACTATGCCCAATTCATGTTCCTCGTCCGAAAAGATCATGACAGGTATATTTATAGGAACCAATGTCTTCTCCTATGATCTATTTAATCTAGTGTTTATAAGCATTGATAATGTGATCATGAGTTCAGCCAAGTTAACTCTCTTAAATTACTGTTTTCTTATATTTGGTCTTTCTAAAATGGGCATGTAAAGAGCCGAGGAGTTGTTCAATCAAGCTCTCCAATGCGATCCAAGTGATGGCGATACAATCCATCGTTTTGCGAGCTTTTTGTGGCTAGCTCGAGAAGATCGACGACGAGCTGAAAAAGCTTATGAATCAGCTATAAGTATAGATCCCAAGAATCCTTTCTTTGCAGCAAGCTATGCTCACTTTCTCTGGGATTCACACAAAATCTAGACATCCATTACTTACCTTATTTGTACAGTAAAAGGTATGGACATTAAAGAACTGATGTTGGGCAAAAACTCTTGAGAAAGAAATAAAGACCAAAAGCATGGTGTACTAGAACTTTGCCATTGCACATAATTGGGAAAAAAGATTGGCTGTGGAGGCTCTTCTAGTTGGCTTCCACGCTGGTTTTTGCTACTCTCATTGCAATTCTGACTTTGTGGGAATCTGCAAAATAGCTCTCACTTGATCTAATTGCCCACTTGAATCAATCTTATTTCAAGTGATTCTTGACATTACCAAAAAAAAATTATAATGAAAGAGACTGTCTAGTGGCAACATGCTTGTAAACGTGCATTTGGTAGTTATATATCAAACAATCAAGCTTATTTTGTTGATAGTATTTCTATCAATGGGTTGAACAACTGAAATCCTATTGTTAGACAATACTTGTAAAGTGCGTTTAGCAATTGTATGAGACATTGAAGTCTTTGTTTGTAGAAGAATGGGTCTATATATGATCCAAATCCCCAATTATTAGATAGATGTATTAGATGTCCCAATTAGCATATGGCCAATTTCTCTTACAAGCATGAACAATTTAGCAAAATCACTTCTAGCCCACTGATTAATTAGAGAGGATATTAGTAAGCAAATGTGGCTACTCATTTTCTAAATTATTCCTTAATGTATATTAGTAGTGAACTTAATTTTCAGCCTTAAACCTTTCATGTGCTTAGGAGCTTCAACTTTCACTAACAATATTTTAATACTTAATTTTGAAACGTAAGCCAGCATACTTTTGTAGTTGTTATGACTTAGTAGCAAATTTATGTATTTTTTCACTAAAATAATGTCCTCATTCTTAAGGTTGGCCCAGAGGGACCTACACAATACCACATTTGTCTATCTCCTGCGTGCCAAAGCTAAGATAACCATATACAACTTGGTTCCACATTGAGTGATTATTCATAGTTTGGAATTTGTATCAATGCCAATATGGAGAATCAAGATCGTCCAATGAATTATAAAATTTCCTTATTAATAGATGCACTAGCTTTAGTTACAAAATTTGTTGCACAAAAAGACAGAAAGAGGCATTTTGTGAATCAACAAAAAACCTGTATTTTAGGAGACATGGATATAATTGTAGTAAAGGTATGAATACTAGGACATATTCCAAGCTTATGGAGATGCACAACATTTACGCACGCATTTGAGTATATTTATGGTTCTACGAAGGTCTAATAAGGTAACATAATTGAAGTAGAAATAATGAAAAAATCGGAAAATATGAACAAATTAGGACTATTGTGACGAGGTACTAGAAAGGCTTGCATTGGAGGGGCGATGGTGGATGCGTTGAAGGCTGTCCTTGTGACTAAGGCCACCTGATGTGTGAAATGATGTATGGTGGGGACTTTTCACACGCTTGTAGCGATACGAGGACGCAACAAGCAAAAACGCCAACAAGTTGAGTGAGCTTAGCACGGCCAACACCCAAAAGAAGTAATCGTAGTGAGATCGGTTCACACTATAGGGTTGAATCCATGGTGACCCGCCCTTCCGCGTGGACGCCCAATTCACGATCGATTGTATTAGCGTGCTAACGAAGTAGCCCACACCATTGGCACTCAAATACAATGCCATACCCAAGCTCCTCATACTATCCGGCACCTAAACAATTAGAATTTCTTTTTGCTACAAGTAGAAGATAAAAGATGGCACATGAACATTAAGCATTCTTATTTGATTCCATATTATCAACCATACCCTTAGGTTAATGAAAATGAGATACTTGAATTAATTTAAGGGGAAGGCTTTTATGAATACAATATGTATTGGATTTCTTAGGAATCTCTTATTTTCTTAGAGAGACACGGTGATCTATTTATAAAATTGCAAGCACGGGATTTGACATTACACCCACTTAAAACCTAAAGGGGTATGCATTCTTCTCTTTTGTAGATTTCTTACGAGGGGTATATAGTGTTATTTTTAAAACCACAAGGGATAAAGTTGACATTACACCAATGTAAAAGCTAAAAAGTAAAAGGGGTATATACTTTGCTTTTGTAGGTTTAGGGGTATATATTCAGATACTCTTTTACCAGCAAGGGTACAATTGATTGGAACTTCAATTAAAAAAGTAATCACAATAATGGAACGGTTCACAAGGCCAACAATCATATGTGGATTGTGCCATTAAAAGGAGTGGATTTATGGTGAGACGTGATATATACCAAGGCAAATGGTCATCTTCATCCCTAGGGGCAACCAACCTTTTAAGGATCTACTATTACTCAAATGTTGGTTGTCGACCTACAAAGAAGCATCTAGAAAACCCCTCTCATAGCTTGAGAGAAACAACTTAATCAACAACCTTTTCATGCTTACACCATCACCTTTTACCACGAGAAATAATCAATTGTAAATAAGCATACCTTAGATATTATGATGCTTTGTGTTTGGGAGCCATGAAACCCTTTATTCTAATACATTTTTTACTTATGTTGACTAGGAAAAGATGATACGGACGTTTATGACAAAAGCTACATACTTCTATTCGGTGTTTGATACTTCCATAGTGATGTTTTAGTAATTGTATAAATATAAGTTTGATTGTTTGCAAATCTTTCATGATATTGACTCATTGATCAACAATATTAGATCTATGGACCAAACATGTAATTCACCGGGGGGCATTGTCCTAGATATTAGAGAACGTGAAGGTATATTGTGGTTTTTGACGTTTCTCCAAAATATGTGTGAGATTTTACAGCTTTATGCTCAAAATGGCTATGTGTTTTATTTCTTCACTACCCTTGGTTGGTCCTCAAGAGTCCAATCGCCTTCCCATTGGAGCAAATTTATGCTCAATTAATCTCCTTTTACTTAATTATTTATTATCTGGGGAAGCATACGGTCCAATCATCGTAATTGTCATGGAATTGGAAGCCTTAAATTCAATCATTCATATTTTTGTGATTAAGTTTGCTAAATTTCCCTATAGGAAAACGCTTATGCTACAACCTACAAGCTTTTCATTTGACAAGCTCAACATATAGTAGCCTTTTTGAAGGGCAAATCAAACTTCAACTCAAATATGAGCCTAGAACAAACTAGAGAGAGAGAGAGAGAGAGAGAGAGAGAGAGAGAGAGAGAGAGAGAGAGTCGACCCTTTTTATAGACACTAGAAGCTACCATGCATGATCTACAGAAATGGGATATGACTAGGTGTAGAAGTGTTGGAGATCCATGTATCCATACCTCTACTCTATGGATACCAAATTCCATGCACACACGCATTGCCTTTCCATTGGCTGAGGGCTTGGGAGAACTATTTTGTACCTAAAACCATGAGGACTTTTATACGTATACATTATTATGATACATAGAATCATAGGTTGGAGTGATTGTAGTGGTGATAATTCAAGATTCATATGATATTGTCCCACAAATAATGAAAATAATTGAACCTAATCATTCTTTCTATTTGGAAAAATAAGTCTTGTTCTTCTATCCTCAAAATAACTCTCCCGTGATACGTATGTATCTTAGCTTGGACTGAATCGTGCTATGTGAAGGAACATGTCACCAAAGAATACCTAACACCTCAAATGGTTTCGAAAATTTAAAATTCAAAACCCAAAATATTTTCAAATCATGGACAATGAAGAGGACCATGAAAGAAGTCACTCCCTAGACCTATAGGCTATAATCAAGTGGCACTTCACATGTTATCCCACAATAAGATTGTCATTATCATTGCTCAAGCACTTAACTACGTAATGTAAATCGTGAAGGATTCCGTGTATTGACAAGCTAACATTAGGAAGCAATTCACAAATAACCTAGCATTTATCTTGCTTCTTGGTGTCATGTTGTCTCATCTTTTCTTGAAATGTCACTTCCCATGGGTACAATACGAAATTAAATAGAGTGAGGATCCATGAGTGAGTGATATCCAGCCCCAGTTGGCCACAAACTAGAACGATGTTTGTCGTGTCGACACCCCTTGAGGGACGGGACATGCACACATAGGCACGCACACGCACACGATGCGTGTATATATTATGTACATACATATATGTACGTAAGATAGAGAGTGTCCAGGAATGCGTATGAACCCTACCGACCTGGTCATAGAAGAACTCTTGTTGGCCCACTAGTGTGAACACGTCTGCAACGCCCATTAGGATGAACTGGGGGAGGGTCCAAAAGCCAGACATGGGCAGGGTGAGCTTGGCGGGGTTGTCCAGCAGCCCAGCGGCGGCCGCCACTCGGAGGCGGCGCTCATCCACGATCGCCGCCACCACCACCGAGAGCAAGGAGAAGCAGAGACCCACCCCGATGCGCTGAAGCGTCGTGATACCACGCTCGTTGCCCGTCCACCGCCTCATGGCCGGCACCAGAACACGGTCGTAGATGGGCAGCAGCACCAGCACCGTCACTGTCATGAAAGCTTGGAAGGACGCCGGCGGTATGTGGAAACCGCCGCCGCCCAGCGCCGTCTTCATTGTGCCCACTTGGCTCACGTACACCGTGCTCGTCTGCGCGACCAGGACCCCGTAGGTGAACGTGGTGAGCCACACCGGCGCCACCCGCGCCACCAGCTTCACCTCCTCCACCTGTGTCACCGTGCAGAGCCGCCAGGGTGAGCTCTGCTTCGACTCCGCGCCCCTCACTGCCGCCTTGTCCAGGAACCTACCCGAAACCATCAGAATTTTAAAAAACAAACAAACAAAAATCTCTCTGCGTAACATAATATTAGACTATCAGGCTTGCCTCATATTGTCGGTGTGCTCCAGTTGCCGGCTCGCTGCTGGGACTGCAGGATCTCGATAGATTTCGTGGAGGTGGCGCGGATCGACGGGCAGGTCCGCATTCATGTTCCGGATGGCCGCCACCACTACTTGCGCCACCTGCGTTAGCGGGCTGCCGCCCGGAAGCTGCCGGCGGTAGCGGCGCCTTCCGCTGAAGAAGAGGAGGCAACCCATCGCCATGACCACCGTGGGAATCCCGAAGCCCAGCGTCCAGCTCCAGTTGTTTTCGACATAGACCAGGACGGTCACGGCCAGCAGACCACCCACACAGAGCGCGAAATACCACCAGTTGAAGAAGGAGCTCCTGCTCTTGCGCTCCTCTGGGTCGGCCTCGTCAAACTGGTCTGCTCCGAACGCCTCCAGGCATGGTTTTATCCCGCCCGTCCCCAGTGAGACCAGGTACAGAGAGAAGTAGAAGAAGCCGACTTGGTAGGGTTTGGGGTTAGGGCATCCACCAGCTGTCGCCGCCACCGCAGAGGCGGCGGTGGCGGCGCACCTGATAGGCTTGAGATGCGGAATTGAAACCGAGAGGGTGAGCAGTAGCAAGCCCTATGTCATGAGCATTGACGCTAAAAAGTTAATTTAAAAGAAAACTGAAATACGATTAATTAAACAGATTCCCCTGAAATCGATCAATTCAAGCTAGTAAACATCCAAAAATGATGGATCCAAGCGCTGGCAGATTACACATGGATGGATTGGTTGGTGGGGGGGTCGCTAATCGTACTTAGCGAGATGAAGGAATTCCAGAATATATAATTATGGAGCAGATGAAATATAGCGATTGGAAGGGGGGGGATTGGATAGCTATACCAATAAATAGACGATTGTGAGGATGGCAATGGTCCAGTACCGTCCCCAATAAGCGTCGGCGATGAAGCCTCCCATGATGGGCACGACCAGAGTGACTCCTGTCCAGACGGTGACATTCTTGATGGCGTCAGAGCTGCTCTCCTGGAGGACTTGGATGAGGTAATTGAGAAGATTGGATTGAATGGCGTAGTAGGCTAACCTCTCGCTCAGCTCCACTCCTGCGGAAACATGGCCATATATATATTTATTTATTTATTTATATCTATATTATACACAGAGCACAGAGAGAGAGAGAGAGAGAGAGAGAGAGAGAGAGAGAGAGAGAGAGAGAGAGAGATCTGAGGGTAAGCGTGGAACAAGGGGGGCAACGCAATGCTCAATTATATTATATATGAAGGTGAAGTGAGAGGGGATGGAGCACAGCATAGCCATGGATGGATGAATCACCGATGATGAAGAATGATGCCTTCTTGCCGCCGGAAGCTCGGAGATGGACGCCGGCTGGATGGCCTGCGGCGTCACGGACTTCCACGTCGTCCGGCACTGGAATATCCATCATGGTTTTCGCGAAATCACGGAATTAGCCTCCCAGTAGTTTTTTACACACACTATACGTATATATATAATACACACACGCGCACGCACGCACACACAGAGAGGGAGAAAGAGGGTGTTTATAATTGCCATTGTGTTTCTTTGGTCAAGGGCATCCATGAAGAATAACGTAAAGTTGGGGGCATTCTTGTGTGAGCAATAAAATGATAAAGTGGAGTGGGATGTTTTTGGAGGTTTATACCTCTACAAGTACACATCAATTCATATTGGTTCTCAATGAATTAATTGGTTTTTGTGCTTTTTGGGGGTGGGGGTGGGGGGTAACACAAATTCTGGTGGTCCTTCCTTTTGCCTCTTGCTTCTTGCCCTCATCTTGACGATCTATATACATATAAGTACAGACATACATACCCCCACGCACTCTATGTGTGTATCCAAGGTCCTTGAGCCTACTACGAGCGCCTTGGATTAGGTAGGCAAAGAGAGTCTCTATTGCAAGCCATCGTTTTTACTAGACCCCATTTGTTGGGGACTTATAAGTATTCGATCTCTAAAAGGAATTGTTTTCACTGTAATGTGTGTGTGTGTGTGTCGTTTAGCACGTAAATGTCTTGTTTTGTTGTGTTGATTAGCTTTCCCCTTTTTTTTAAACTTTTGTTCAACGAATATATTCTTGAAGCTCGAACTTCTTCATTTTTATCATTACCTCTCTTACCACTTTTATGTTTTCAAGAATCACCAACGTACCCCTCTCATGTATTCGAGAAAATCATTGAATAGTTTTTAATCATATAAAATACATCAATTTTTAGAGAGCGTCTATACATACAAATGTGATCTACTTTTAATAATGCAAATGCAAACATAGATGGATTTCATTCGAACAACAACAAGAGGAGGCTTCATTTCATTCTTCTACTCCATACATCTCGTTTTGGCCCATTCATTAAAACCTTACGAATACTTCTTATCCCCTTGTGTGCTTTGAGCCCAACTCATGTTGTTCTTTTAAGTGTCAAGTACAACTTTGAGCCCCCCCACTAACTAACCCAGGCCCTTTCCTTCAACACTATGATGACGCAACCCCAAACTTGGTTAGGTGTGTTGCTTTCTTCCTATACCATCTCCTTCCTACATCTTCCTCCCTTTGTTTTTCAAATCCATGATGTGACATCATACCCATCATAGTAATCACATGCGTTTATTTGGTTATTCCTTTAGACCATGTCCACTGACTAGTGTCAATTCATCCATGTTCATTTCTATTTCCCCCTTTGTAGTAGATGGTATATTTGTGTACTTGCTATTTTCTACCCTTATCTTTCCTACTTTCCTTTTCAAAAAAGAAATGTCGGACAATGTGTTGCTCTACTATTTCCCACTAGCTCCATCCACCATTGCAATGTTAGCATTAGCATACGTCAAACACTAACACACGTTATTAGCTTTATTGTGACATGTAGAAACTACTACCACAAGGGAGGCTGAAAAGGTGCATTTCTAACGTTGCTTGGGTCCTATAATAGAGAAAAGGTCTACGTCGATAATGACGAGGCTCAAGTTGAATATCTTTTAGCAGACATATCATTTTGTGTAACATGAAAATGTATTGGAATTTATAAACCCCCTTTTTTTAAAAGTATATGGATTAGATAGAGTAGTAGAATGAAGAATGAACGTTTGATCTATGAATTCATTGTTACAATATTCAAAAGAGTCAAAGATTGAGATATAAATTTACTTGGTTATGAGTTATATATGCCATTATCATTTATTCTATTACAATTCTTTGTCTTATTTTGGTCTAATTCAGAAATCGTCCTCATGCTCTTATCTTGCATATGTGGAAGTGAACACAAATAATACGCTCTTAGCTAGTAGATCATTCAGTTTATAGTATCATTATAGTCATTGCGGAAATGAAATAATTCCTTGCTAAGTATTATGTCTCCTCACAAGATTTTCCGTTGATAAGTATGAAGTCTACATCTTGAGTGTATATTGTTATTGCCATGTGTGCCAAGTTGTTATATTTTGTGCACATTAAGGAACAACCTAGCTATCATTTCAGGTTCATCTCTATACCTTTACTTAGATGCTCAACACATCCACAAGCTTTCAAGCAAGGCACAACAAAGCGTAACAGAGTTGGAGGCGACGTTGTCCAACAACCTTTCTCATAAGACAATCAAACATGTGCTTCCTCCATGTCCAATGCTTCGAATATACGGCAATGAGTGTCTATCATCTATACCATAACTGCATTTCGAGCAAAAGAGATGGTTTGAAACTCTGAAATGTTCTTGTCGAGGCATCAACTTTACAAATCAATAGAAGCAGAGGCAATGGAGAAGGCATCTATCGAGCTCGCCCTTCTTCTTCTTCTTCTTCTTGTGGACGTTAACTTTCCCGGGCCTTTTGTTCCATAACCCACCCACCCAAAGGCTTTTTTGCTTTCTTTCATGAGAGCACAAAACGAATGTGAGTGATGAATGAATGAATGAATGAATTCACTTGGATTTTAGAGGTTTCCCATTTTGCTGGGAGGCATCTACATTACTACATACATGCTCTGATGATTCCCGTCCGACACAGTTCTTGATTCAGGCAGTGGCCATTACTTGCAGAGGGGAGGGAGGGGTTCTCCGTTCCCCGCACATGCGCAGGGACGCAGAGAATGTTCTCCACAGTACAGAAATCTGAAACGTGGGCCCTGTCCGCGATTGTACACGCCGCAGCCTCCATGAGAGCGGGAGAGACGGACTAGAGGGAGATTATCATCGAGCTCCATCGACAGAGGACGAGCAAGGTATGCCACCCAATGTCTCCATCCACCTCCTCCTGGCCATGGCAGCGGCTATGGAGGTGGCCTATGGTAGCAAAGGGAGGAGGCTTCCAGCTCATGCCTTGCACCTCCTGCACGCGCTCAGTTGCAAAATGGGCGTGCAAGGTAATGCATCGCTTGGGAGCTACCTGATCCTGATATTGGTAGATGCTGGGAAATTATGCCTTGCTCGCTCTCTCTTTGACAGACTACTCCATCCAAATAACAAGGCCTGGAATGCTCTGGTCATTGCATACGTGCAATCTGGGAAACTGAAGCTTGCACTTGATCTCTACCACCAAATGCAAGAGCATTCCATACCTGCATTTGTCTTTACCTTTATAGCATTACTTAAGGCTTGTGCTAAGTTGAAAGATATGGCAAGAGGACGTGATATACATAAAGATGCTGAACGGATGGGATTAGTGGAAAGAGACATTTTCCTTGGAAACACGCTCATAGACATGTATGCAAAATGTGGTTTCCTCTCGGAAGCCGAAAGAGTATTTGATAAGCTCCCAATTAGGGATGTGGTCTCGTGGACCACATTAGGTGCAGGATATGTCAAGCATAAGGATTACTCTAAAGCACTGAACTATTTCAAACAAATGCAATTTGAGGGAGTACCCCCGAATGCTGTCACATTTGTTTTCGTCTTGAAATCTTGTGGTAGACTTGGAGCCTTGGGCATGGGTCTTGAAACACATATGGAAATTGATAGAAAAGGGATCCCTGTAAAAGACCTCATGGTTGGAAATGCTTTGATCGATATGTATGCCGAATTTGGTTTACTGAGACAAGCTCAAGAATCATTCGACAAGCTTCCAATTCATGATATTGTTTCTTGGACTGCATTAATTGCAAGCTATGTGAAGAATATGAGGAGTGCAGAAGCACTGCACAAATTCGAACAGATGCAAGTTGAGGGTGTCTTCCCTGACAGCGTAACATTCGTTTATGGCACTGTAGCTTGTGCTGCCTGGGGATCTAAAGGAAAGGGTAAACAGATGCATATTGAGATTGTCTGGAAAGGCTTGTTGGAAAGGGATCTTATTCTAGGGAATGCACTGATTGATATGTATGCCAAGTTTGGAATGGTTGCAGAAGCTCGTGAAGTATTTGATAGGCTTCCAGTACGAGATGTCATCTCATGGAATGTGCTAATGGCAGCTTATACCAAAGCTAAATGTGATGAGGAGGCACTCAACTGTTTTGAAGAAATGAAATCAGAACAGGTCCCTCCCGATGTTGGGACATTCACATATGCCCTTAAAGCTTGTGGTAGTATTGGGGACAAAGACAAGGGTAAAGAAATTCATGATGAGATCTCAAGAAGAAACTTATTGGAGAAGGACCTTGTTGTTGGAAATGCACTGATAGATATGTATGCTAAATGTAACCTGCTTTCAAAAGCTGAAGAAGTGCTTTGGAAACTTCCAGCACGAGATGTGGTTTCATGGAATGTACTTATTGCAGGATATGTTGAACAACAGCATAACGAGGAAGCATTAAAGTGCTTTGAGATGATGCAGCTTGAGGGATTCTCTCCAGATACAGTTACATTTATTTGCTGCATGAAAGCTTGTTCTAATATGAGAGCTATTGATAAGGGAAGAGAGATACACGCTGATATTGCTAGACAAGGGTCAATTGCAACACATGTTACCATTGGGAATGCATTAGTTGACATGTATGGGAAATGTGGTTGGCTTTCCAAAGCCCAAGAGGTGTTTGACAAGCTAACTGTAAGAGATGTTGTCTCATGGACGGCACTAATAACTGGATATACTGAACATGAATGTTGTAGGGAAGCATTGGCCTGCTTTGAACAGATGCAAACAGATGGGGTGTTTCCGAACAACGTCACATTGATTTGCTGTTTGAAAGCTTGTAGCATTATTGGTGCTATTGACAAGGGTACAGGGTTACATGCAGAGGCTGCAAGGACAGAGATGTTAAGAAGCGAGCTTGTTGTTGGGAATGCTGTGGTCGATATGTATGCCAAATGCGGTTTCTCTGTGAAGGCAGAAGAGGTATTTCATGAGCTTCCCATGAAAGATGTTATCTCATGGAATGCATTAATTACTGGATATGCACAGCTAGGAGAGATTGAAAGTGTCCTTAGTATCATTGAAAGAATGGAAAGAGAAGGACAGAGACCGAATTTCGTCACATTCTTGTGTCTCCTTAATGCATGCAATCATGCCGGTCTGGTTAATAAGGCCCCAGCATATTTTAACATCATGGTGCAATATTATGGCATTCATCCAACACAAGAGCATTACATTTGTATGGTTGAACTTCTGGGCCAGGCAGGTCAGTTAGATAGTGTTGTAACAATGATTGAGAAAACCCCTTTTCGTCCTAGTCTCACCATGTGGTGTAATGTTCTGGATGCTTGTAGAAAATGGGGTAACGTAGTGCTTGGAAGAGCAGCCTTTGAACACACAATGTGAATTGATGAGCAAGTCGAAAATGGGTTTAATGTCTTTGAGCATGCAATGTGAATAGCTGACTGTGAAAATAGATGAGCTTGGGAAAAGCATCCTTGGAGATACTGCAGACTTATTGCTGCATTGTAGGGATGAAAACTATTCATAAATATTGTCATTCATTCATTCATAAATATTGTGATTCATTCCAAATATGCTCAATTGCAATTCAATGAGTTATGGAAGAAAGGTTAAGCGGCTGGTTTCTTGAGAAAATGCCAGAATATCTGTCACAATATGCCACGAACAGCTTGGTGGAGAAGAGAGATGCCTGTATAAATTAATGGTGCCCAATTAAGGAGGTTGTTGCTAACGTGAACATGAGTGAAAAAGGCTCATCAGATGCATTCATGAACGCAATTCCTTGATAAAGTGATGTTCTGTCTGGTGTATCGAGATGTGGCCTGATATGTTTTGACGAAAGTGACTGAATTTTCTGAGTGAGGAGAAGCATTATCGTAATGGAGGTTTGGACAAGTCTCTACCAAAGGAGATGAAATAATGGAATATGAAGCAGCAAATTACATCTCCAAGTGGAACATGTGGATTTATAATGAAGCTGTGCACATTCAAATAATCATTGCATGAAAGTTGTCAAGACCAACTACATGTGGAACAATATTAGTTATTGACGGTTACAAATTTAACTAAATATTGTACCTAAACAACACAGAGCTTCTCTGCGTTACTACTTTGTGATCAAATTACAATGCTATAGGAATGATAGGTACAAGTAAAGTAGAGCTTAAAATATACAAAATAAATATCTAGGAGAAGCAAAGTTAAAGAAAGGTTATTGTGGTATCCATTATCCATATCAAATGAATGTAAAGTGTATAAAAAATCACACTACTCATTTTTCCTTGTAAATTGTTTTTGTAGTTTCTTTTTTGTCGTTTTGTAATGCTCATAAAATCATTTTGAATTCGAGCACCAATATTTGATTGTAGGTCCATTTGAATTTGAGCACATTTGATTGTCGGTCCTTTTGAATTTGAGCAAGACGAAGCAATAACAATTTGTAAGGAATTATGAGGGTATGATTGTTATTGCTGGTAATTCATTACAACTTTCAATGAAGTACTAAGGGTGTGGGGTGCTGTACATAAACCATAGTTACGTGGAACGGAAACGTTTGAGGAACGAGGACATAAATTTGGGTAGGTGGATGGGAATAGGGACACCTAAAATTTTATTTTCTCATTTATTATTGGGAATGTGCTTCCCAACGACTTTCCAAGTACATAATAGCATGAACCGGAACGTGGTTGGGCGTGCATGCAATCTCCAACCCTCAAATACAAGGTTTGGAATGAGAACGATGTTCCAAATTAGAAAGGGTTAAACATGTGATGCTACTTGAATTTCACAATATATTTATGCCAACAGTCGATGGTTAATCATGATGCTTGTATATTGTTTTAAAAATTAGAACAAGAGATGAACCTTCATTAGAGTCAAATCTACTCGGTTGCTTTTTAAAGTTGAAAATTGAACCGATCGCAATGCAAAATACCTCTATGAATGACATTGTGAAGACCACACCCTTTTTTGTACATTATTCCTCTATTGATCTTTATTATATCCAATAGGAACCATACTTCAATTCCGTAACATTTATTTTAAAATGATGTCCTTTGCAAGAAACTAGATTTCCTGTGTGCTTAAAAAAATATTGTTATATTTATTGGTGAATTTTGTCATGACCTTTTTAACTTTCTTTCTAATGTGAAACTTGGACCATTAGTTGTTTATTTGTTCATGTCCGATTGCATATTTACATTAAAGGTCACAAATAATATGATATTTAGAAAGGTATAATGAATATGAACGTAAGACTTGCATATCATCAACGAATTGGACTAGTTTTGTGAAACATATAATGACTTCCAAAGTTATTAGAGAAACCTTATGTGACAAGGTTTTTCCTTGTTTGCATGTCGCATCCAACTTTGTAACGATGGAAAGTTTGATGGAAAGTTTCAGTAATCAAGGGAATTCGGCAATAATGAATATAATTTCATCATCTAATCATGAGCCTAAAAGGATACCGGCATGTTTGTCAAGGAAATCAACGTCCGGATATCCTTATCGAACTTGCATGAAATCTTTCCTTCCAATATATACATTTTTGATGATATGAAAAGTCAATTGACACCAATGGTTCTCAAACAAATATTTACATGATATTTGATAATATGTTGGTGTGCAAAAAGTTAGATTCACCATTCAAGGTGTTGCATCAACTATAACATTAGAATATTTCCCCAGAGGACCATTCGGTTTACTACATTACAAATTACCGTTCAATGAGCTCCCATCATCCACTATTACACTTGAACAACTTTAGATGCTTTACTTTTTGATAGCACTAGAAATTAAAAGGAAGTTGGAAAAAGGTGGGACGGTTTGATTCTGGGTTTATTATCTGTGGTCCCTCTATGTGATTGATTAGGGTTTACTATATACGGTCCCTCTATGCTATTGATTAGGGTTTATTATCTATGGTCCCACTTATGTTATTGATTACTGTATCTAACGATCATGCCTTAAATTAATGTCATCTCATAGGTTAATAATGTTTGAACTCATTAAACTTAGAGATAACCATGATGCTATATAAACAAAGGATGTGTTTAAGTTTGTGAGCAAAATTAACTAGAGGGGGGCTGAATGCATCGTGTTAATGATGTTAATTTAAAATCAAGCTACAGTTAATGTCGGTGATTCTACCTGGTAAATAGAGAAAGAGGCACTGCACATAAGGGTCTTGAGTATTACGATGTAGAGTGGTAATTGAGAGTTTTGTGTAAGGAATAAGAGAATGAGGAAAGCGGATCCTCAATTATGCGGAGCATAATTTAAAACCCTCCCACTATCCATTCACCGTATGAATACGAATGTGCAGGCGGTCTACCTATATATACATAGTAAAGGGGCCATTAAAGTTAGTAGGGTCCATGAATCTGCCAGATCTGGGCATATATATATATATATATATATAGAATAGCAACCAGATGTGTGGTTTTTTCTCTTTATATTTAAAGTAATTTGGGCACATTGGCTGATGACATGTCATGTTGAAAGTATCCTTTCTGAAAGTTTGATTTCGAATATGTGCACTGTCAAACCCGGATTAAAGCCTAAACGCACCTACAACACTCTTTGTTAGCTATAGGGGGTGTGAAAAACTAATGACTTGCTAGTGGTAGGGGTGTTCACCTAGGAGATAGAGATCCTAGGTTGTCATAGAGTTATTCCTGACTGTTAGAAGATTCAAGAAACTGTATACAATGAATGTACTTAGTACGTGGGGGGGGAACTCTTTAAAGACTGCATTATTGAATTTCCCATTTTTTTAGAACCAATGCATGACCTATTGCTATGTATATGCCTTCTCAAGCAAATGATGTAAGGTCTTTTCACAAATGAAAGACACCAAAATACCCCTAATTTATTATAATTGCACATTGTATTGACAGGAGTTGGATTACAACCTTTTGGGCCCAATCATATGATCATGAACTAGGTGAGGTAGTTGCGCAAAATGTTATTCTATTGCCACAACTTATAAGGTAGGTCATTGGCATTTGTGATTGTGCACTCAAAACAAATTTCATGTACTCCATCCAAGTGTAACCATATTGGGCGATCAATACATATAATCTGTGTTGCTAGCAGAATTGGTGGAAGATTGAAACATGGAATTTGTTATTTGTAGCACAAACTCAATCCTTGAGGTGCACACCAATTATACCTACCATTAGTTGATTGAAGATAGAACTTGGTTGGTGGTGAACTAGGTGTCCCCTTACATGGCACGCCACCTAGTGTATACAATGGTGGCATTGAGTGTTGAACGGAAAGCATTTCTTTTGTGGGCAATGGCGAGCATGTTACCTTTGGTGGTTGCTTTAAAATATCCACAAATTTAAGATGACTCTCATGACCATAACTTACATGGATATCATATATGTATGTATACACATATATGTCTGTGTGTGTGTGTATTTTTCCATAAAAAATATCCTCCATTAAAGTAAACAATAGACATATATTGTCTTGCATCTGTTCAAAACTAATACTGCACCTCCTTGGCATATACATGGTCTCTATAGCCTCTTTTGAGTGCATTCCATGAGACGATATTTGAAACCATAATTGTGCTAAATGTTTTCTGCACAGTTTCTCCATTTCGAGCACATCCCGGAATTAAACTAGTCCATTCAATAAGACTTCTTGCTTGTCTTATAGCAAAGACTTGTTGAGCTTCAAGCATACTTCCACATTTTGCATACATCTCAATAAGAGCACTTGTTTCTATTACCTCCATGTTCCACCAGGACATTTAAGCATGGACGTTGTTCCCTTTCTGTATATCTCCCATGTTGCCAAATGCTTTCAACATACCAAAAAGCGTCATCATATTAGGTAAGAAGCCTTGCACAAGTATTTGAAGATAGAGTTATATAGCATCCTCATTCTTATCCTGCTCAGTATAGGCCAATAACATGGCAGTCCATTGTACCACATCTCCAACCAGCAATAATACATCAAAAAGCTCTCGGACTTCAATTATTGCTCCACATTTACTGTACCAAGAAAAGGATCTTTTTCAAGTCCTTCTTTTGCAATATCACCATGTAATTCCCCTCCTTTTGTTAGAGACTCTGCTCCAAAACAAGCTTTCAAGAAGTAGAGTTAGGAAAAAATCCTCCTACTTGCATTTGCTCCAGGCAATATATTTATTTATTTACTTACTTACTTACTTACTGATTTATTTGGTTTCAGTTGTGAACTTCCCACACTAAGCATCCCGATGATGTCAACACAAAATAAGTATAGTTGTACCGAATGTATCGAAATCGATGCTCCTCATTCGTAATTATATTGATGAAATGCACCTACTTGGAATAGTGAACAAAGTGAGACTAAAAAACTAATGCAAATTCACTTCATAGACAACAAATTCCATGGTGGTCTTGTAAACAATCACAGCAACCTTATAGTTGAGATTCCCACACAGTAACCATCATAGATGTTCCATGGTAAGATGGGATGCCATGGTGAATGTTCCATGGTTAGCTACAAGGAAGATGGCCCGGTGGTATGTATAGTGACAAAGCTTAGTGATGAATAAGATTAAAATATGCTCTTTACCCTTCTCTTTGAACAAGATGGAGAATTTGGATGGGACCTATAGATAGCGGGCCAGACTGTTATACAGTATATTTAAGCATGACCTTCACACTTCCATAGTTCTTCCCCCGGTTTTGGCATTACAGGGAGGAGGTTCATAGGACCTTCAAGATTACCTCTTTTCTGAGCAAGCACCAAGTAAATGGCTTCCATATACATATTCTAGCCCTTTGAAACCACCTAAGATAGATAAGTTCCCCAAAATGCCCACATATTTTCACCACACTCTCAAAATGCCCCTCTTTAAACTACATCTCTAGTCTTTTGTGTGTGTGTGTGTGTGTGTGTGTGTGTGTGTGTGTGTGTGTGTGTGTATGTTCCTTCATATTTGCTCGCCATCGTATCCTTATCGGATGGGTGTGGTTAGGAGAAAGCATTTACTAAGTAGGTACTTCTTGATCGAGATTTGCGGCGTCCTTAGGTCTTGTCATTCTTGTCAATTGTATGCCCACATTTTCTTGGCATATTTGTTGGTACTTGTTCCTTTGATGTGCATAATTGCCCTACTGAGACATATTCTTATTAGGTCATGCTAGTGTGTTGTTAATTGTGGCCGATTTGCCTTTGGAAAGGCTCGCCTAGCTAGAAAAGGAAATGGCATGTCCTATCTTGAACGCCATTCACAATGGAGCCGTGTGGTCACATACATACATTTAAATGACTAAACCATTGTTTTCTTGGAACTTTCTTCTTCAACAACAACTTGTTGTATTAAAGAAAAAGAGAAATGGGTTGCTAATCGCAAGGACCTCGCTGCCACCAATTTGTGCTCAATGTTCTTAGTACATCTCTTCATGTTCTTCATTTTCGAATTGAATTTCCAAAATGACATGCTTAATGTGTTCAAGAAATTTCCCATGCTTGCTGAATGTCTTATACTGCAAAAAGCCCCATTGACATTTTGCTATGGAAAGTGCAAGATTGTCTTTGGTTTTGTCATACAATCCCACAAAATTGTTCATACGCTTTTACTTAGAAGAAGAGCTAATTTTGTTTTATAGATCCATCATGGAAAGAGAAAAAGTAAGAAGATAATGAGATTTAAGAGAGAGTTACTTGAGATCTCCAATTTGCTACCACAAAGTAAACTACACTAACCAAACTATTGTGTGTAAAATGTGATGACGTAAAGGATAATTCTTAAAACTCCACCTAGAAATGGTGAAGCAATTAAATATTTTCTACCATTGTAGAGGGTTACATCCAAACGATGTTACTTTCTCAATGTCATATGTATAAGCAGTCATTTTGCAATCTCCAACTAGCACTCATACTTTTTAATTACATTCGCTTCATCTATATAGTTACTCAAATGATTCTTTCATACATTATCCTCACAAAAATTAATTGGTCAAACAAAAGAAAAATAATGGGGAAATGAACAAGCTTTTCCATTTACATTAGAAGTTTCTACCAAGCCTCTTGCAAACAATTTGATGCCCACTTCTATCATGGGCATTATTCCCCACAATATTACTTTGAACACATTGTGACAAAACACTAGGTTCTGGGTTGTGCTACAAATGTAAGCAAGACAACCGTCAATTGCAACACGTGACAATTATGCTTATACTAGCATATATTGACTCATTGAATATATGTGTACATATTACCTAACTAAATATCCAATTTTAGTTACATTGGACCCCGATATTAGTTTCATTTGCTCATGTGGTTTGTTCGGTATAGTTTAGAAAAGGAAGTCTTTGTCATATTCCATATTTTTCGATAATGTGCATGTAGGTTTGACCTACTAGTTGCTATGGGAAAAAATTATAAGATGATTATCTATAGCAATATTCTAACTTGTGAATACGTTTTGTGGTTTTGTACAATCACCAAAATTTTAGGGTTTCATAACCAAAATCTTTGCCTACTACTAAGAGAAGTATAGAAATATTGTATAGACACATTAGCCTTACCTCATTGGGTCCTACAAACTCTTAACCAATTGTTCGAGCACTCCCCTTCAAACTTCTTGTATGCACGTGGTGGCTTCACCACCACAATTTTAGATAGTTACAAATTACAATTAACAACTTGTGCTCTTAAGCATTCTTTGGATTTCACCTCACATTGAGGTTTCCTACAATAATGCCACATAGTCATATTAAAGAAGGTTTATAATCTTAGATTTTATTATATCATATTCGTGACCAAAACTTAAGTATGAACATGCACAATTATCAATCTCATTAGGCTTCCACTGTTTTTATGATTTTTCTATGATGTCCATGTTGCACACCACAAATAATTCTATTAGACTTATGAATCATGATGTGTGAATTGTAGAAAAAACACCATTTAAAGCATTAAGCACATGTTAAATAAGTGGGGTTTCTCAACTACCAAGCTTTGGGAATCCATCAACATTCAATGTTTATAAGCTCTTTATGAATCCTTCTTTATAATACATGACTAGGTAAAGTTTGATGGTGACTAAACATGGAACATTCAACAAACAATTTATAATGTGTTACCAATGGCACGGGTAATAAGTTATAACAATTGGCAATTAAAAAAATGGTAAAATATACCCGTACTTTTTTAACCAACTTACTCATTACATAATTAAGTAAGATATTATTAGCAAGAGTTTTTATTTTGACTTGTCTGTCTCAAAATAAAATCAAGTTAGGTTTAAATTTATGGGTCTTGAATCTCTACTCAAGTTTTCACTAATTATTGGATTATTAGGAGGCATATATGGGTTCTCATAGTAATTAAGTTATGTCTTGAGTAACAATTATTGGATTATTAGGAGGCATCTTTCTTGAGGGCCAAGAATCTAATTCATGTGAGTTAACGGAGAATTGGGGATCATGTTGTCATTGTGTCTAGATATTTTGATAGTTTGTTATAAAGGTAGAGTTATTTGCTTATGTTCTTTTTCCGTTGATCCATTTACTAGTCTGAACTAGAGGAATTGAATGTGGGCCTTTCGATTTCCATGAAACTAATTAGTGTTGCAAGGTAGGCAATGGGTTGTTCCCTAGTGGTACCCAGTTTTTCTAGATCCCATTGTAGAATGTGCGCATCGAACATAAACCTCTACGCCAAAAAAAAACCACAACAATATGAACATCACTTATTTATTTGTTTGAAGTGGATTCGTAAGGATTGTGGTGTATTGTTATTTGTCTTCAAGGTATTCCATTGATATAGTCTCTCTCTCTTTTCGTAATTAGCTTACCCTAGTGGTAAGTTGTCAACACTACAAGCACTACGGCTTCGGTTCGAAACCCAATTTTCTCACCTCTCTATTAGATACTTCAAAGTTCACACATATCTCTTAATTCACTAGATGCCACTATGGAATGTAGGGGTTGAACCCATGACCATTGGGTCTCCATTGGGCAACCTTACCAACTGAGCTACATCCATTTGAGCACTCTTCTCTTTCTCTCTCTCTCTAGAAACTCAAATTATATCCGTGGAGTCGTTTGAATATGATCAGGTAAATATTACATGCATTTTAGAATTCAAACCTACAATTATAAGTTTTATATTAAAGAGACTATAAGAAATAGGATCATCTCTCACACAAATACAAATGCAAGCTTCTAAGTTGTGGGTCGTGATCACCATCATGTACCCATGACAAAGTGTGCAAGCATGGTGCGTTGCCAACCAACACCATTACACATTGGTTGTTTTCTAACATAATCTTGTTGTTCGTGCAAGAGAAAGAAAAAGAAAAGATAAATACTAAGAAAATGGTGTCCTCCAAATTGTCAATAATGATAATAATAGCAAATTCAATCTATATAATAATAATAACAAATAATAAACTTTTATAATAAGTTGATCCAGATGGATTATATTGAAATAACAAACCTCCATTTGCCTATTGAAGCATCTTTCAACATGATATCATGCGAGACGAGGAGTATATTTTGAATCATTTCCTCCTTGATTATTAAGAATAGCATGATGTACATGAAATTCTATTATCCTACATCATAAATGGAATATATGTAAACCTGATTTCAGATGATATTGACATGTCTCATGTGATCTCCTCTTATTGACCTATATGAGTGTCCATATCCAATGTTAGATTTCAATACAAATTTATATTATGTCCATAGGTCTCATGTAATCTCCTCATCTTGATCTATGTGAGTGTCCATATTCAATGTTTTTGCGCCATCATGTCTTCTATTAGCTTGTCTTTCACAATAACCTAAAAGAAGAAGATTCTAAGGCATGTAAAATATAAATCTTCTACTTTTGAACTATTATCATGAAGAAGGCTATTGTCAGAGAGATACTTATCTGGTCACCTACATGGCATGAAATAGTTCATGTTTTGTGATATATTACAAAGAATGGAAGGAGTTCATGAATTTCCGAGGAACTTCATGCGTTTCTTACCACTAGGATACAGTTCCATTATAAGAAAATATTTTCACTCATAAACTGACATGATTAAGGAGAATTTTGATCACCAATCATCTCATAATATATTTGGGAATCATTCTAAATATATTCCAGACATAGGATTGTATAGATGACATCTCAATCCATTATATATTCCAAACATGTAGGAATATTTATGGTGATTAAGGAGAATTTTGATCACCAATCATCTCATAATAAATTTTGTAATCATTCTAAATATGTTCCAGACATAGGATTGTATAGATGACATCTTGTTGAGATATAAGCTCAACATTGGCCGGATCGGTGCGTAAACCGGTACACAACAAGAGGCCAGATTTGTGTGGAAACCGGGAGGCCGTTGAACAGATATTCCGCGAGGGAACATATTTGGGAGTTAGTGTAGGAGCTCAGTTATGAGCATTGAAGTACGTGTCAATACTTCTGTTAGTCCGTATGAACTTATATAAAAGTGCTCCCTAAGCACATGCTATGTACAGAGTTTTACACATTATTTTGAATTTAGTTTTTCTGTGTGTTTATTCCCTCTCTATCTCTCCCGTGTACATTGTGTCTTAAGCTCTCCCTTAAACCTGTTTTTCCTCTGTTGGTCTTAATAGTTATGTTAAACCATGGTGGATTTCCCCACTTTTCAATGTTCGTATACAGACTTGTCACACATTAACAAGTGAATCCAAATTACACAATCATGCAAGGTTCTAATGTGAGTAAGAGAGAAAGATATAGGATAGTTTGTAAGATTAGAAACTATTGTCTATGAGGTCATGGACTCCATTGCTCCTACCCGCACAAAACATATGATGACAACATACTCTAAATATATATGACGGGGAAATATCACAGTTACTTGAATTAAGGTAAATTCGACATCCATATGGCCTTCATGAATACAAGATGTTTAATGAATCGTGGGCGTACATACGTTGTATGAACTAGTGTGTGGGTGTTGTTTATGTTTCGACAAGGCTCTTAGTATATACTACAACCCTTAGGAACATGTCATCCACACTTGGAGTAGTAATATCCAAAGAGGCAAGAGGGATGGTTATTGGTATGCGAGAGTAAAAATTGGCAATGGTTCGGTTTGAACAGAACTGAACAACAAAACTGGGGCTTAATAAAAACTGCTTAACGATTTAAAAGGTTCGGTTCGGTTCAAACAATTAAAATGGTTTGATGGTCTAGGGATGACAAGTTGAAGTTGATTTCTTTTTTAATATTTTTTTAAACCTTTTCATTTTAAAGCATAATTCTCACATTTTAGGAGAAATCTTTAAAGTTTAAAATAATGAAAAATCTTAAAATCTTAAAATTGGAAATTTGAATTTTGCCCTAAACTTGAAAACCCAAATTGAACCATGACCACGGTTTTAACGGTTTGATGGTTTAGTGGTTTGGATTTGTTGTAATGGTTTGGTTTAAACGAGTTCGGTTTAAATGGTTTCAAGGTTCGGTTCGGTTCAAGTTTCAAATTTTTTAAACCGGTTTGGTTTTGACACTCTCGAACCAAACCGTCGTTGCCAATTGTTATGCAAGAGGAGATTTGTGGTTGGGGGTGTGATGACCGGTTTCACACTGAGAGATAAGGGACGGCGAGCACTGGGCAGATGAGATCGATCGAACAAGGAAGGGGAGTGTCCGAGGGCATTACAGTCTGCAGATAATAACAATAATAATAATAGTTAAAGAGTGTAGTGGTTGGGGGCATTGCAGATAATAAAATTAAGAATTAAAACGGGGACATGTCTGGCCGTGGCTGGCTGGGTATGACAGATTGATTTGCCAGGCTCGCGCACACACAAACCCTACCACCACCACTACCCTAACATTAGCTGTCCACTTTGCTTTCTTTATTCTGCTTGGAAGAATTTTGGAGAAGCATGTAGTAGAAGAAGAAGCTTGGTGATCCATCCATCCATCACCTCACACCTCTGAAAAAGATCCTATCTCTCCCTCTTTCTGGTTCGTTATATATATATGAGTAAATCTGTAATCCGCATTTGAGGACAACAAACTCTTGAAGCCATTCCATTCTCTTCTTCATCTTCTTCCTGATCGCTCTTACATTAGCCTGCTGTTACATTGATTTGGCAGCGGCATTACACGACATGGGCAACTACTGGAAGAACAAAGTTGTGCCCAAGCTCAAGAAGTTCTTTGATATTTTTGAGAAAGACAAAGAGGCGGCCACCACAGCTGTCGCAACCAGAGATCTGGAGCTACCAACGCCACCACCAGAAGAAGACGTAGCAGTAGTAGCAGCAGTAGGGACGGTTGAGGCTGAACCTAGTACTAGTAGTAGTAAAAGTAGTACTAGTCATGGTGAGGTTCATACAACCCCGTCCTCCTCCATCACTACCTCCACTCCTACTCCTACTCCTACTCCCACTCCCACTGTGGATCTACCTCCTCCTCCTCCTGCACACAAAGACGAGCCCAACGCTAACCCTAACGCTGTCGCAGTAAAAGTAGCGTCAACAACTATCACCACCACCACCACCGAAGTTGTAAAAGTGGCCACTCTTGAAAGCCAGCCACCAACACCTCCAAGCATCACTGTCACTACCACCACGCCCACACCGACACCGGCGACACCGGCGACCACGACGACACCACCGGAGACCACCAGCACGTCGACATCGCCGCCACCGGCAACCACCACAACAGCAACACCACCACCGGCCACCACATCAGCATCAGCACATACCACCACCGTAACACCACCACCTACAACCGTCACGACACCTATCAACACCGTAGCACCGCCACCGACAACTGCCACGACGCCACCGATAACTATCACCACCGTAACACCACCACCTACAACCGTAGCGACACCTATCACCACCGTAACACCACCACCTACAACCGTCACGACACCTATCACCACCGTAACACCACCACCTACAACCGTCACGACACCTATCACCACCGTAACACCACCACCTACAACCGTCACGACACCTATCACCACCGTAACACCACCACCTACAACCGTCACGACACCTATCACCACCGTAACACCACCACCTACAACCGTCACGACACCTATCACCACTGTAACACCACCACCTACAACTGCCACGACGCCACCGACAACTATCACCACCGTAACACCACCACCTACAACTGCCACGACGCCACCGATAACTATCACCACCACCGTAACACCACCACCTACAACCGTCACGACACCTATCACCACTGTAACACCACCACCTACAACTGTTAGGGCATCTCCAGTCACCATCACTACTATCACAGAACCACCCACTGCACCATCACTATCACCATCACCATCACCATCGCCATCACCTCCAGCTGCCACTTCCAGCTAAGCACCTAGACCTCTCTGCATCCATCCCACATCCTAGAACCTCATAGCATGTGGAGAAAGGGGCCTACAGCTACAGCTTCTCTTTTTCGTAAATACAGGTCCTTCTACATCGTTGGATTCTTCTTGGAGTTTTATTGGCACCTAAATATTTAATCTTCCAAGCAGCACATTCATTTGCTATTTTTACCAACCCTCCTCCTTTCTCCCAATACACAGAAACAAGCAAATAATAAGATTTTCTCCATTGTAAGACAATGACTAAGTTCACACGTTCATATTTTCTACTATTAACCTTGGCTTGCTATTTGCAGTCTTCACACTTCTGTGTGTATGTATATATATACATTTTTCAATATTTGATGTAATTGTTTGCTCACTAATGTACATAAATAATCTGGGAACAGATTTTGTAACAAGCCATTCCAATTTCTCCCTAAGTTAAAGTACAATAAATTGAACTGCACATTGAAATAATATGTTCTATTAATCACGGTTATAAACCAACCACACAAACCTGCCAAGGCTTTAGATAGTTTTTCAAAGACGCTCATTATTTTCTGTAAGTTGTGCCAGTTTACAAAGATATAAAAAATTTACATGTATACGTAATAGTGCAATATTAAGGACCCATCTTCATCTATTATGTACCAATTGTGGCCTCCTTACAATCCAATTCAGTAGCCACCGTAACATTTATTTGCCTACCTGACTCAATTCACGTAGCATGATTGCCATTATTGCAGGCGTTCTGTATCATCACTCTTATTATACCATACATTTCGGTCTTTTAATCCACATATCAAGCTACATTGATGTTTCACAAAACGGAATTTTGGATTTTGAACCCAATGATGTCAAAGATTCAAAGTCCTATGATCATTATTGCCATTTATTTCCTTCCATCTACGTGCTTGAGAGCAAAAACTTTATGATCAACGCAATACATTTTGCTCTATCCCTACAGCATTGCATTTGGAAGATAACTGAAACTTAGTACACTTGGAGGAAACCAAGGGTTGAAAGTTGAAACACCATAACTGAAGGAAATATGTACTGGAGACGTTTCTGTTTAAACTCTTATCAATGTCATTCTCATTATAGATGGATAAATCTGTAGGAAAAGAAAAGAGAGAAAAAGATAGAAAGAAAAGGAGAAAAGAGAGAAAGAATGAGGGAAACTGATTTAGTTTTATTTATGTAATAACACCCTAATGATTACAATGTTGGTGGTGGCTTTATAAGACCACCACCGAGGCGGACCATCTTCCTAAGAAACTAATAACTAACACTAATATTATTTATTTATTTTCGTTTATTATATTTTAATTTCCACAAAAGCTGCCCGGAAATTGAACATCTCTATCATGGAGTTTTTGTGGAGTTTGGTTAGTTATTGACAGAAGATTACTTGTTAGTCGTGTTAGGTAATTACAGATACAAAGGCACACTATGTATAGTATAAGGATTTTGAGGCAGGTAATAAACACATTGACAGCCATCGAGAACACAAATGTTAAAACTTATTTTACGTTTAAAGAAGGCTAGAGCAAGATATTGTTAAAATCAAGCCACCAGGAGTAAGGATTTCAACTTAAGTACTGAGTTCCATCCATTATTACAAAACACCAAGAAACAATATAAATTTCTTAAAGCCGAAATTTTATGTTCAAGGAATTTCCACAGATACTTCCACTCTTTTACACTGCAAGAGAGTGCAATGGAGCTTGTTTTGAATGAATTAACGAAATGTTTAAAACCATTTCATGCAATGAGCTCTCACAACACCTTCACTCTTCTACACTCAAGAGTAAAGTCTAATTGTTTTGAAACTCGAGAATGCGATGGCCAAAAGAAGTCACATTCTTAAGCATCCATGACACTAGAGGTTCAGCATGTAGAAGGACATGGCAAACAAAGCTTACCCGGCTCCTTTCAGGATGATGGAGCAAACTTAAACGGTCTGTTGTCTTCACATTTCAAATGACACATGAAAAGAACCCGATCCTTAAGGCCAAAAAGCTTCAAATGCATTCCATCAGAACCACATTCACAGTTAATATTCATCTCTACACTTTACCACTCCCATTTCAAGGACTCTTTGTTGAGCTTCATGATCTTCACATTATCTTCCATATCTCTCTCTACATAAGATGGCTCAGCCATTCCAGCATAAAAATTGTTACTACCTGTGCAAGCTCATTTAGCAAGAGAAACTAGGGGCCTGAATACGTGCAGCACATTCATAAGAGCCTCGTCTTCCACCCATCGACTACGGAGAGGAGAATACAAGAAAACGCGGGCATTCCTAGGGTTTATGGTCAATCCTAGAATGAGAAGATTACCTTTCCAAACCCAAGAAACATCAATATTTATGGCAGGTGAAATGTTCTTGATTTGAGACCACACATTCATCAAAAAAATCATAAACCTCACAGTCTTTAACAAGAAATGCCCTTGTCCGGTATATTCATCACAAACATAGAGCTTACCATTGATCACCATACCCAAATTCACCTCAAGGAGACTTCATATATGCGCCACTTGTCCATGTCCTTCTAACTATGTATGTCGAAAATATGTGAAGCTCTTGAAGCTATGTAAACTTTAGAGAAAGTGAAACCTCCAAAAAACAATCCCAGTTGGCCAAGTAACGGGAAGTCATAGTTTTCATTGAAGATTCTCTTGTGAGTTGACTATTGATGAGGTTTCCTTGGCAACATTTTTTAGTTTTAAGGTCAAACCTCCATAAAGTAGACCTATGATTGTGGCTTGTGGAAGTTCGTGATCATGAACAGACTCTCTTTAGTTACTAAAGCCTCCTTTGCAGAAGTTTCTTTGATCATCCCATATGAAAATGAGAAAAATCTAAGGAGAGAAGAGGAACAGACTTGTATCAGGAAACATAAGAGGGCGGGGAGGTAAGAGATTGAGAAAGAAAGAAAGAGATATCGATGGAGATAGATAGATAGATTTCTTTTTAACGTCCACGGCGGAAGTGCATGACGAGGATCGAACAGACGAGGATCTACTATGGAAACCTTCTATCTATTAAGCTAGAGGAAGTTAGTCATGCTCTCTCTCTCTCTATATATATATACGCAGATTTGATGGAAGCCGCAGGTTTTTTCTAACTAAAGACAGGCTATCTATATATAGTAGAAGGGAGCCGCCAATTTAAGTAAGAGGCAACACATCGCATATCCCCTCGCCATTAAAGCAGGCTAAGAAGGTAAGGCCAAGAGACATTAGAAGCTAATAGATACATATGCACCAGGTTATGAAGGGTATGTACTAGGGAATAAGGAATACCATCAAGGCGCACTCCTCTTCTTGCTATTGTTGTCTGAGGCAGAGTTAGAGATGCTCCTTGTTACTCTAGTCTCTCAACACACTCAGCAATGTATTAGTTAGTATATCAATAAGAGGTGGTATGTTAATGTTCTAAGCGATAAGTAACACTTGTAATAGGATTTTGCCTTCTTCATTTAATTCAAACCATGTATGGTACGGGGCATTCTCTTCTTTTAATGTCTTGATTGGAGCAACAGCTTATACATCTAATGAATCCTTCTTAGCATATATAATAGTGTCAGAGAGAAAATTGCAATGAGTCTCTATGGAGGATGATCTTCTCAATTTAGTGGATCGAAGCCTATTACGATCATAGCAAAAACAGGGAAAGTATGTATTATTGATCCCAATCCTGAAAAAGTAAACCCTTTCTGGGATATTTGGGTTTGTGATAGGAAGCCCTTATTGGAATAAGAGTGGGATCCGGCGGAATGGTGGTGAAGAGATGTTAATGGTAAGATGGTTTCTTTCTTTGACTACTCTGTAAAATTAGGTAGGGAATTCCAACAAATGAGGGTTCCAGTTATGCCGGTTGCAGCTAAGGTATGGTTAAATAATAATATTCCTATGTATTCACTATTAGCATTTTGGAAATGGTTGTGGGCTCCACAGATTCCTTGCAAAATCATTACATTAAGATGGTTATGTGTCCACAATGCACTTCTAGTCTTGGAATGGATGCATATGGAAGAGGGAACCCAAACTTGCTCTTTTTGTGGGCTTTACTTGGAATCAATGCAACATGTCTCATGGAATTGTATGGCCGCATGTTATGTTTGGAAACGTATGTTGCGCCTCATTGATGTTGCATATGGACCTAATGTGATTACATGGGGAAATGTCTTTTGGATGGACGTAAATGTGGATAAGCATAATTATGAAAGAGAAAAGTTATTATTTACCCTTCAAACTAGGGGAAGGCAAATTAAGGACATACCATACTCAAGCTCAAATCGGTTGAATGTGGATGCTACAGTATGGGCGACGATATCATCGGTGGTTCTATGGAATATTTGGATAGATCGATGCAAAAATGTGTTTCAGCAAATAAAGCAAAATCTTGTTCATTGTGTGAAGGAAATTTGGTCAATGCTTATCTCAATTTTAAAAGGTCAATATGACTCCTTCACAAGTAATGAAGATATGATTTTTATGAAACAACAATCCTTTAAAGGCAAATGAAAGGATTTGTTCATTTTTGTGGAGAGAAATGACAAAATGGATTGGCAATATGTACCCCCACAATGGTTGTTTCCTCCATAGGTGGAGGTTGGTGTCAAGTATGACATAATAGGGGATATCTTACCCACCACTACGTTGTATTATTATATATCTTGTATATGCTTTTTGGATTGCTAATGGAAACTATGATGTAGTTTAAAAAATTAAAAAAATGTATTAGTTAGTATCCATCAGATCTATCTAAGCAGGCTACCTTCCTCTAAGAGATTGACTATATGGTATTTACGAATCCTATTACATGATCTTGCAAAACAGATTGATGGATGTCTCTTATGTGAGAGTGCTTATTGGGGCGTCCTACTCGAATAGATCCACCGTATCTATGGGTTGAAAGAGAAGACATACTTGGCGATTTTGTATGAGCAACCTTATCATCAAAGCATGGAAATTGACAAGCATCATATTCTCATTTATTCTCGTTAACCCAAAACATACACATCGATTAAGTCCCAAGAAACATGATCACTTAGACATACGATATACTAGATTATTTACACACATGTTACATGCTAGTGGATCTACATGACCCACTACATGGTTTCTTTAGGCTTGTAACTATCCTCCCTAGTGAAAGCAAGATCAAATGCTTATCCTTAATCACGACATCATGATTGGAGAAGAACATAGGGCCACCATCACAAACGTGAAATATATGCTCGTAGCCAAATTTGAAATGAAGGATATAGACAAGCTTCATTATTTTCTTGGCATCAAGATCGTTTGCATACCTCACTAGATCTAGCTTTCCTGGATCCTAGCACCACATCATCTTGAAAAAAAATTGTTTAAATTGGACTTGAGGAATTGCAAGTTGCTCATGACCACATGCGACTAGAATGCAAAGATGCACTCTAACTCTAACTCACTTATCTAGATGCGACACACCCCAACCTTAACTACATGGTTAGCCTCTTTAGTTAGTGTGAGATAACAAGTTCAAGTAGACAGTGCATGAAGACATCCATATATGTATGTTTATAAATTAAAGATTGCCATTAATTTTATTAATCACACATGTCATTGCATTGAAAAAAGTTGATATCTTGGGTATTCTACAAACTCTCCCATCATTAGTACGCAGTTCCTATCTTCGATTTATATTTGTATTGGAGCTCTACATAGATCCAACAACCCACCTCTCTTGTGTAAGTATGTTATTTACCTATTTATATTATCGATAACTTGATTATAGTTTATTGATTTTTAGCATTATTTTAAGCTTTGCTATAATTTTTTCGAGGCTTTGGTTTTGCTCTTCGGCGTATAGTTGTTTCGATCGTCTCAATGAGCTATGCCTCATCCAGTAGATGTCTAAAAAATATCTATCTATGTCACACGCATAACACATATATATCTCACATCTACTTTTTTCCATTGTGTTAAGACAACCTATCTAGTTCTCAAAACCTTTACATTCATTTCACGCATTAACTAGTGTGCAGTTGGATTACACTTAGGGTGTACCACAGTTTGTAAACGGCACTCTAAATCGTGACATCTTATACGAGGTGGAAGTCCTTGTTAAGTTCAAGGGCTTCATGGATGTTGATTAGCCTAGTAACTTAATAGATCCACGATTAACATCAAACTTTGCCTTCTCCTTGGGAACCTATGTTATCTCTTAGAGTAGCAATAATCAATCAATTATGGTTGTATCGAGCATCGAGGCAGTAAAGAGACAAAGATTGCCCACTATGAAGCCATGTAGCACAAGCATATCATGTAAGACTTCAATAGCTCATTGAATTGGAGCGAAGGGAGCATTATTTTGTGTATTTGTAGGTAACCCATCATTATAGGGCATGTTAATATCTCCAATACAAAAGTGGTGTAAATCAAAAGATAATAGTCGTTAAAATAGAACAATAAAGGTGGTTAATAGTCGGCATCCCACTTTTGGAGCGCTATTCTTCATAGTGGACATTTCAAACTAAATCTATGGAGAACATGACAAACTCATTGTTTGCTAGTTGTTCCCAAAACCGTAAGTTAACAACATACAATCATGAGTATCACTACATCATTTAAACTTGGTGAGTTTATAAATAATCATCGATCGAGAATACTATATAAGTATAAAGGCAATGTTGTTTGTTGCCTTGTGGTTTTGAAGGTGATGGCATTTTGTTGATGTAGAGAGAAAAGAGAGAATGTGTAAAAGATAATTTTACATGGGATTTTGTGTAGTGCTTAATGTAACGAGATAAGGAGAAACACTTCAGACGAAATGAAAAGTACATATCTGTAAATGATGAAATCATTACATAAAGAAGTACACGTGTTTGGTAAAAGTGTTAGGTAAAAATGAGGAAATTAGGGACTCCTACGTATTGGCACTACCCTCTGGAAGTGTCCGAAGATGGACACTTGAGTGGTTAATGCTCGTGAACTACTTCCAAATAAATTGTAAGCCAATCTATTTATAAGTTACTTATATGCAATCTTCTGATTGTGTTATGGAATATAGTAAAGGATATAGAAGACAAATTATGGATTACAAGGGAAAGTTTTACTTGCCGAGAAAGGATGAAACTTTGATTAGTTAATGTTGATAGAATCCATCAAAAACATGTCACGAAAATTCAAGTTTATAGTATTTTGGTAGCTTTAGAGAGAGAAAACTAGCGAACTTGTTAACTTGGAAATGGGTGCAAGATAACTTGGTGTATAAGTCCCACCTAAACTTTTCTTGTATGCTTTTTTGTTTAAAAACATTTACCGATGAAGAATATTGATTTGTTGTAACGAGATCATGGGGAATGAATCTCTCACTCCTTAGTATATATAGTTTTTGATAACTTATAAAATGGATATGGTTTGAGTGCAGTAAAGAAATCTTGTTACACATATTTATGATGCATTTTTGCTTCCATCCATGGGAAATAAATATGCAATATTGTCACTAAAGTCTTCTAACAAAGATTGTGCCTACTATCAAGATATATCAAAGTTTGAGCACTAAAAAGCAAGGACTAACAACTTCCTTTGTGTCTACTATCAAGAATTTGTCTTGGTAACTATTTGCAACAAAAGGTCCCCACTCTCTAGGAGGTAATGGTTTTGCTTTGTTCCTTTGTTGTTAATTGGTATTGTAAATATTTCGTTTGATCTCTCTTATTTGATGCAACCACAATATGAATCGGTCAAAATGGAGGGCCCTACGTAAGATTTTGCCTTATTTGAGCAGTCAACGTTTTATAGTTTTCGAAACTAGTAGTTACCCAATTGTAATATAAGTATTATCAAAAAGCAAAAGGTCGTCGGCACTAGATTTTAAACGGTATTGAATTTCTGTACAAAATATATTGAAAAGTCGGAGAAAAGGAGGTTTAAAGTATGATGTTTCACTTTGTATAGAGAAAATGAGATAATGTTTTACTTAACTCAGATATGTGAGCCTTGATACAAAGTATTGTGAAACGTTAAAGAGAATGAGATTTAAAATATAAAGTTTCACATTCTAATGAGAAAATGAGGTGATGTTTTACTTAACTCGGATATGTGAGCCTTGAAATTCCGCACTTCGTAGAAACGCAAGTACACGTTTGGTTTCAAAAGAATGCTTATATATTGGCTTCCATTAGGCTCCATCGCGGAAGAGGCCGAGGCAGACCAACATGTGTACCCCACAAGAGAGGGTCGATTTCAGACCACTAGAACCTTTGTCTTGGCCATGCCAAACTTGGAACTCAAATGGACATACATTTTGATTGTTCTTGTGACCAACCGACAACTGCATAATGGTCCCCACCAACAAACAGTCTGTGGGATTTATTTCTGAAAGGAAGAAGACGCCATCGCCATTGTTTGAGTTGAAGCAGGAGCTTCTCCTGATTCCGGGGCAGTATCAGCTGACAGTGTCGCCATTCCTTTGAATCGAGTGGGATCCTCGAATTTTTTAATCAAACCTTAGGTCTGCAATCTCTCCTCATGGATGTAGAAATCAATCTCAAATTGGATCGTCTGACGTCAGTCTATCTATCTATCTATCTCAACGATCTACTGTTTTTCCTGTTTTTTCCTGATATAAATCTTCCACCGAAGGTTTTGCTCATGATTGAACGCTCTTTAAAAAAAATCTAAAGCTTTCCAAGGTTCTTGTTTCTCTTGATATGTTATTGATGACTTCTTTGTTGGAATAAGCTGAGCAATTGTATGCGGAGAGTGGGGAAGAGAGATGGAAGATTTTGTGAAGGTTCGTAGTGCTCAAACCAGCATATCTTTGAAATGCAAAGCATTAGAGATGGAAGCTGAAGAAGATTTGTATTTCCTGTCCTCATCATGCGCGTGACGTATGGATTAATGTACTGTATTCACAATGGAATTTGCAGCAATGGTGAATTCTAGTTGAATAAATGGGACTACATGCATTTCAATCGCTAACTCTATTGAAGCAATTGGTATTAGATCCTTCTCAGTAGTAATTATATACTTGTAAGTGTGAAAGATTTAGTAGAGGTTAACAGGAATTGCCAGTAGTAACAACACTACATAAAGTCAGAAATGATAGTAAGGTTTTTTGGGTGAGAAACATTGAAATGAGAAAAAACGTAAATGTAAGTGTGACAGATTTAGTAGAGGTTAACAGGAATTGCCTGTAGTAACAACACTATATAAAGTCAGAAATGATAGTAAGGTTTTTTGGGTGAGAAACATTGAAATGAGAAAAAACGTAAATGTAAGTGTGACAAATTTAGTAGAGGTTAACAGGAATTATTGCCTGTAGTAACAACACTATATAAAGTCAGAAATGATAGTAAGGTTTTTTGGGTGAGAAACATTGAAATGAGAAAAAACGTAAATGTAAGTGTGACAGATTTAGTAGAGGTTAACAGGAATTATTGCCTGTAGTAACAACACTATATAAAGTCAGAAATGATAGTAAGGTTTTTTGGGTGAGAAACATTGAAATGAGAAAAAACTTAAATGTACACCACATACAACGAAAGAAATGGAGGACACATTGAGAGAGAGAGAGAGAGAGAAAGAGGGAATTTATATGTATGAATTGAATTACACAGAATGCAGCCAGCAGGTGTTGCTGCTGCTGCTTGCTTGCACACACTCCACTCTTTCTTCACGAAGAAGAAGAAGAAGAAGAGGTGAGCAGCTGCTCGAAGGCGAGTTTCCTCTTGGTAGCCATGGCAGGTGTGATGGTGGATGAAGCAATCATAGTAGTAGTAGTAGTAGCAGCAGATGAAGCAGAGGAGGATGTTGTTGATGGTGATGACGAAGGTATGCCCAGGTCCCTTAGGATCTGATGAATAAGATCCTTGAAGATCAATCGCTCGATGTCCAGAGCTATTTCACCCTTCTGCTCATCCACAATCTGCGCCGACCATTCCACTCGAGTCTCTCTGCGCAGGTCCTCTTCAAGAAGACGAAATGTACTCTCACGCTGATCATCATCGTCATCATAATCTTCTTCTTCTGCTTCTTCAACAAGATTGCCATCACCATCACCGTCCTCGTACTCATCTTCCTTTTTGTCGCTTCCTTTCTTCCATTTTCTCTGCGTCTTTAACCTTCCTCTACCTCTCCCAATTTCTTCCCAGACTTCTCGTAACAAAAAATTGGCCCCCTCGCCAGTTAACCGCACACTGTTGTCGTTGTTAAGACCTTCAATAAAAGGTTCTAATAATGGCGAGCATCCAATCAGTTTGCTGTTAATATTCATGAACTTCTGCTGGTTCATCAGAATCCATGGCTTCTCTTGCAGCCGCAGCCATGTCTTTATTTGTCTTGTCAAGCTTAAGTTCACCGCATCGAACAGAAGCTTTCTTTTCCAGCTGTCGCCATCTTTCTCAGTCCTTTCTCCTTCTAACAGAAGAAATAGCCGTGGCTCTAACGGCACTAACTTAAAGAAGCTGATTTCGTCTTCTCTTTCTTCTTTATTCCTTGCAGATCCTCCTCTCAAGATCAGTTGTTTTACATACTCATAATCTTTGTCTTCGTTCGATATAATGGAGAACTGATCAGACTTTACTGTTACACTGTGAGTGCCTTCCACGCTTTCAATAACTTGGGCGACAGCTTTGCTCAATCTAGCATTTCCGATATCTACAAAACGATTCAGCAACAAAGAAAATCAATTTTCCTATGTGATGAAACATGATCAGATTTAATGAATTTAACTGGAAAATGGACTGTATTTGTTACATCTTGTCAACTACGCCATATTCCATCTTCCTGAGAATCATTGGTGTCATCGACTTAAACAGTAACATTGTATTACATCCATCTTAGCAGTAAATCTCGCCAGATGACTAACAGTTACTTTGTTATAATCATGAGAACCATCCAGTTTAAAACTTTCCATCTTAATGATTGAATTATCTTGTGCAAACTGGGATGCGTTGGTTTCAAATATTCGAACCATAATTAGTTTACATCCATGATGACCTGACACTGAAGTTAAATAACATGATGTTATAATGCATATATCTACCTTCTTTAAAATTGAGCTTGAACTCTTTTGGTTCTGGCGGAGAAGAAATGTCTTCTTCGTGATAAAAGGGGCCATCAAGAACAGAAATGGGACTGGGCTGCTCACAGCTTCCAGTGGATTTATCTCCCTGTGATTCTGTATCATCATTCTGCAGAAGGATACAGAGCAAGGAAAATGGTATTAGAGTTCTGTCATACGAACATAAACTTTCTAAAGGAAACGGTTCTGAAAGCTTTTGTTAGAGACTTACCTCTTTTGTGAGCAAGTTCAAACCTACTTCCTGACATGCTTTGTCTCCTCGCAGAATACACTTAGTTTTGACATTTGTTGGTAACTGATTAGTAGAGTTTCTAGTGTGCTCTGCTTGCGAAATACTCATATTACTGAAAGTAGAAGCGGAAGCAGATACAGAAGCTTCTAAACTTTCACCTGAACTTTTAGTCTCAATGGTGGAACTATTGAAGTTAGCAACTATTTCATTCTGCACAATCTGTTCCATGGAAGACTTGCAATGGTTGTTCACGTTTGTTTTCTCATCAAAGCGAGATTCTTCAGTTAATTCTGACTCAGAGAAGGTTATCCTGCGTTTCACCTTCGGGTCAGCTTTGGAAGATGGACTATTTTGAACACCATTAAAGGACTTTGAAGCTGACTCTGGAGACTGTAGATCCCTTATACTACGAGGTATAGCTGCTCGAGACCGTGTGGAACTTTGGGCAGAATTTGAACTCAAATTGGCTACTGCTTTATTAACTGGAGACAATTTCCTCTCTGGTTTTAGAGAAACTACCTGGTGCTCTTTGATGTCTTTATGGATTGTAGCCTTCTTGTTGGTTTTCTCGGGTAATTGCTTATTGATATGTTTTCCATGGTAATTCTTACTGTTTCTTGACTCTTTCGTTAGTATGGAAGCTGGAGAACCATCACCCTGAGGGCTTTGAGGGGGTGAGGAAAGGTGATCCAACTTTTTCTGAGGAAACTGATGAGAAGATGGTGAAGTGAAGGAATTCGTTACTCTATTAATTACTCCTCTGCTGGTAGCCACCCTATTGTTTATGGTGCTTTGACCATTGCGCCCATTGCTAGCTTCATTAGCAACAACTGGTTTTCTTGGCAAGCTTGCTGAAGAATAAGTTGAATTGCAATACGTTTCTCTCATCATTCGGGGAGACCGATAATATTCTGGCGATGAATGTTTACTCAGAGAACTATCAGTTGCCGAAAACGTAGCATCAGAACCCTTCATTCGGTTTCTATGATGGGTGATTCCAGATGGATTTCTCCTATAGGAGGCCTCAGATTCTGAATGTATAGTGCCTTCATCATCATAGTTTAACCTCCTGTTGGCCTTCCATTCGGATTGTTGAGAAGCTTGCTCATTGTGAAACTGCCTAATTCCAGGTAAACTCAGTGCTTCTGAGTTTTCAGATTGAGCCCTGATCTTCTCACCTTGAGAACCCAAATAATGGCCTTTAAGATGAATAGATCCTAGAAGTTGCCTCAATGCTTCCAGGTCTTGCTTTGACTGGCCTTTCATTCCTGCCATTGATCTAGTGCCTCTTTCTTCAGCATCTGATTTATGCCATGAATCTTTTCTTTGCATTTCTTCAATCTGCGCACACAATTTGGCAGCTGAAGACAACATATAAGGCGGGCAGTCTTCTGCAAAGTGATGGTTTTTGGGTATCAGATGGAAGGGATTTTCGAGATCATCAGTTTCAGATTGACTCGGATTGAATTGGCTAAGAGAATCCTGGAAATGGAGGTAGTCATCCTCTCCATCTTCCTCAAGATCCACAGCTATGTTGACGTCTTGCCTGCGTTTGGAAGGGAAGAATGAAGGTGACACATACTTACCACATTGGCTAGTATAACCTACCTCGAGGTCAGATACATTGCTATTGCAAGTTGATGTCAGTGATCGAATTGTTTGCATTGCAGAAGGGTTAGAAGCATCCATCTTGTTATTAGTAGTATTAGGACTTGTGTTATCCCTACTAAAGCCACCAGGCATCCCTTCCAGACCCATTAACTTGGCCACAACATTCGAGCTAAACGAAGCCCTCTTCTCATTATTTGATTCGGTATCACAATCACTAGTACTGCATGAGACACTCCTTGAAGCCGTGACATTCTTTGAATGAAGCTTTTGAGGTGCTTTATAAAAACCCGTCCCTCTACCATCGAGGGAAAGTCTCGGAATCTCGCGCGAATTCAATCCTCCTTCAAGAGGAAAATCTACTGAAGAAACCCTGGATGGTTCATAAGAACTGGGACGGGATGTGCTACGATTATAGGACAACTTTGTAACACTTGGTGTTTCTTTATCCTTGGCAAGATCAACTAATGAAGGTCTTGAAGGAGGATATTGGTGATGAGGCTTTTGATGACTGGAAGATAGATTATTGGCAAGGTTATTGCCATTGTAACCAAGATTAAGAGTGGGAGCTTCTCTAAGCCGAGACAGCAATCTTAGCGATTCACTAAGCTCAGGCGGAGTAGATGGTCGGGGGGGTGTTTCAGGTTTAGCCTTATGAGAATTAGCAAGACCTTGGCGAGAAGAACGTGCCTCCAAAGGAGGACCACGATCATAATTGTCAAGGAGATCAGGTATAAGTAATGCAGAATCAGGTATTCTTGAAAGCTCTTTCAGAGCCCCTCGGGCAGCTGCTGCTGCGGCTCTCTCTGCTGTGTCCACTGACCTTCTAGGGTTCACTTTTCCCTCATGATTTGAAAGGTTTGTCATAAACCTTGGTTCGTGTAGAGATCGAGATGAATCAAGCCTCCTAGGAAGAAGTGAATATGGTGGATACTGAGGCGGATCCAAAGTGGTTTTGGGTAGTTCAGATAATCTGTTGCTTGTGGATGCTACATTTCTATACATTGAATCATCCTTCTTGAACTGTTGTGGTTGAGGATGATGTGGGTCTTGTGATGAAGGTCCAGTACGCCTAGGTGCGTGGGGTACAGTGGAGATTTGTTTGTATTTATCTACTGTGTTTCTTTCATCTTCCGGTTTCTTTTTACTTTCAGCGTCCGACAGCTGCTGTAAATATACAACAATAGAGAAGACTGGATGATTACTGGAAGTATCTATGGAAAGCATGGAAATTTTCTTGTTAGACATATGTGTTGAATTGAGAGAGAGAGTTTTCCTTACTGTTTCTTGATGGATGGAATCTCCACCCTGATTCGTAGGCGAAACTTGCCCACTTTGAATACCTGCATTGAGATGAGAAAATAACACAGATCATTCTTTTTCTGAGCCCCCTCCCCCAATTAAAGCTTGCCTTCTTTTCTATTTGTTTCATGAGACGGTAATGCATTTTCTTTCTGTGTTAGAAGCGTTAACTCATGCTGCTTTGTTTATTACATACCTGCAATGCGTTTATGTCCATAAAGTCTCCTTCCTGTCAAGACCTGATGTCTATCAAAGATCTGTAAAATACCCGCCATGCATCCGATTTGCTTCTCAAGCTGAGGATCTTCTGACAGAGATTGCAGAAGCTTATTCGTAGACATGGTGGATCTACCCCTAGCCTTGGTTACACTCCCACTTCCTCTCTCTGGGTCCATCAGAAGCTCATCCCAGATACCTGTGCGGAAGAAGGAAGAAGATTCAGAGAGAAGAAGTGACTTGCAATCAGCAAAGAACACTCATCAGGGCCTTGTAGTTTAGGATGAGAAATCAACGCATGAACTAAACTCCTGTTGTATATTATATGCGTACGACTGTTTTGTTGTGATTTTTATTTTTGGTTCAAAACTCATCATTATGATCTTCTTCTTTTTTATTACAGAATGCCGCTTTAAAATACAAGTAAATCGATCTATCATAGCTTAGTGCGCTTGCAGCTATACGGCCATTGTACCATCTAATAAGGCGAGCTCATCAAAATACGAAGGAATATCTAGGGAGTTTCAAAAGGGGGATTTCTTTTGTTACAGTTTGAGAGAGAGAGAGAGAGAGGGGAAATAATACCTGTGAAGCAGAGTTTTGATTGATACGGTAATTGTTATACCTAAGAAGAGGAGGAGGAGGAGGATGAAAAAGAAGAAGAGATTGATAACAATGAAGAGATAAAACTACTGATTTTCTGCAAGCCAGAAAGCTATGGTGAAAACACTGTGATTAGTGCTGAAGGGTGGAGCTCTAACCCCCAAATTGGCAATAGAAGAGATTGATAACGAACGATGAGGAGAGAAAACTACTGCTATGGTGAAAACACTGTGATTAGTACTGAAGGATGAGCTCTAACCCCCAAATGGGCAATGATTATGGACAAAGATAATAAAAGCACTGAAATTGATATACAAAGGCAGAGAAGGTCTGATCAGAGAGGAGCCATGGTTGGTTGCTCCGTCTGTCTCTGTATTCTCTTCTTCTTCTTTTCTCTTTACTGACTGATAGTGCAAGGTGGACCAGTAATGGTGAGCTTGGGGTTCTGTACAATTAATCTACTCTAACCGTGTAAAAATGACGGGTCTAGAGGGGGAAAGAGAAGGATGTACATTTCTACATTCTTACTTTCATCATCATCATCATCATCAGGCGAAAAAGGGAAAGCCGCAAAGGTCCAGTGTAATGTAAATGTGTGTGTTTATGACTCTGTGCAGAGGAACAGAGTAGAAAGAAAACAGAGAGAGAGAGATAGAGAGAGAAGGAGAAAGGGGGGGGGGGGGGACAAAATTATTATTAAGCAACTGGCTGGCTGGCTGGGTATTAGTGTGAAGAAGGTAATGCCGTGTTTGTACGTTGAGTGCATTGATGGGCGCCCCCACCTACAACTTCTCTCTCTCTCTCTCTCTCTCTCTAACCTCTTCTCTGTGTCAGGCGAAGAAGTAAAAGAGAGATAGAGAGAGAAAAGGGGGGGGGGGGGGGGGGAGAGGCTCACAGCACATGTGTATGACAGACACACACAGTATGTATGTATGTACATACAGACATATATCAATATGTACATATGTATGTGTATGAAAAAAAAGCAGAGAGAGGAGGGTGTGGCTTTCTTAAGAAGCCTTTGCTTTGAATTGGCAAGTTGGGGGAGGAGGAGGAGGAGGGGGGGGGATGATTGATATTGATGATGATGATGATGATGCGTCAGAGGGCCCAACAGGAGTAACATGGGCTGTTTGTTTCTTGCTTGTTTCTTTCTGTCTCTCTTTCTTTGTTGGTTTGCACTTTGCACGACTTTCTACTACATACTACTACTACTACTACATACATACATGCATGCATGCATGCATGTCCATCTATCTATCTATATGTGTGTGTGTGTGTGTGTGTGTGTGTGTATGAATGAGAAGTGAGGAGGGCGAGTCTACATGGGGTCATGGGTGTTGGTGGGCCCCATCTCTCTCTCTCTCTGCCGTCCTCCCATTCTCTTATTGTATGTCTCCAACAGAACCAACCAATCCACCATCCATCCACTGCCACTCGATGATGTGTGTGTATGAATATATGTATGTATGTGTGTATGTATGTGTACATACATATGTACAAAAAGAAAAGCAGCTTGCGGCTCACCCCCACCCCCACCCATGACTTGCTTTGCTTGCTTCTCTTCATTTATTACTACTTGGCTTCAACAGGTCAAAAGAAAGTAAGAGAAAAAAAAATACATAACAACAGCAAGGGAAGCTCTCCAGACTCCAACCAACTTTGCTTTCAAACCAAGCCTCCCCTTTTTCTCCCCAGCTATAAGTAAGTAAGACTAGCTAGCAGTAGCTAGCTCCACACACATATGTAGTAGCATATGGCATATACAATACATACATATATATATGTATGTACATACAGCCTACTACAGTCTACAACTACTACTGAGTCCTTACTAGAAAGAATGAGATAGAGACAGAGAGCCCCCCCGGGGGGAAAGGGGAGGGGTGGGTGCTTTTTCCTAGGCCGAGAATCATGAAGCAACTCTGAAACAGAATCAAAACAACCAGCACACATACACACTCTCTCTCTCTCTCTCTCTCTCTCTCTCTCTCTCTCTCTCTCTCGCTGCGTCCTCCTAGGGAATGGTGGACTTAACTCCACCCCACTAAAATAATAAAGTCCTCCTCCTTCCTTCCTTCCTTCCTTCCTTCCTTCCTTATATGTATGTATGTATGTACATACATACATACATACATACATACATACATACATACATACATACATATATACCTTGGTTTCCACAAAATCCATCCCCTCCCTTTTAATACCCTCCCCTTCACATCATCCATCTCTAACGGAACTCTGATACCTAAGACTTCCAAGGCGACTTGCTCCTTGTGTGTGTGTGTGTGTGTGTGTGTGTTCTCCTTGGCATGGGCAAGGCAAGCTAGGATGGTCAGTCCACACGTAGGCAACCTTCTCCAAGGTTGGTTTGCATCTACCTCCTTCAATGTGGGCATCTATGCTTCTTTGTGGTTTCTCTAAGATCCTTAACTTCTGCCATGTTGCTTCAGAGCCACCTCATGCATCCATCCGTCCTGACTTGTTACTAGAAAAAAGTTATTGCGTTCAAGAGTAAAAAGGGAAATATGTGGCTCCTTTACTCGTGTGGCCAATGAACTACAACCCCCAAGTTGCATCATGGGATCAATACTATATGTAAGTCCAAAGATTGGACTCTATTTTACTTTACATTTAATCTATAGTTGTTCTTTGTGAATTTACTTTAGCTCCATGTTTTTGGTACTACAATTTGACGCCATACTGATATAAAACCCATTGCTTGTTATCAAAGATTAATCTCTTTGCCAATGTGCCAATCCCCTCCCTCGTGACAAGTTCATTTAGGTTCTCAATATTCTAGCATATTGCTTCATATTAACGCATACTCCGAGGTCTATAAATTTATTCTATCATTCAAACAACAAGGCCTAGTTGTATCGAATGATGACATAAGACCAAACTTGTGAGGTGTCACGCTTGATGAAGAGGTGGTTTGCTATTGAATACCTTATGCACACCATGTATATATAAATAAAAATGTATAGGTAGGTGAAGCATTTTGGAATTCTAACTTTTTGCAAGTTAAAAAATGTTAATGAGGTATCAATCTAGATTAATACTTTTGGAGGTCAAATTCATACTAGTGGCCAAATAGGAGAGAATATGTGGCAACATGGGAAATGTATGTAGCACATGCATTCCATATGATACGCCGCAAAGATTAAGTGGACCAACCTGAGGAGGCCAACATGTTACATATCCATGCTACACTTATTAGTGGGTGGTTGGGTGGGTGGGTGTGTGACTACCTCGAGATTGTGTTGTCGACAACGTGGTATGACAATGAAGAAGGGGGAAAGAAGAATCTAAGTACAAGTAAATCCAAAACCATTCAGTCTTGAATGTGGTTAAAGGTGGGGTTATCACTCCTAAAGTGATAGATCTAGCCCAATATGATGGTGTGGGGCTATCATTCCAAAAGTTATGGAGGCCATATATATCAAAGGAAGTTAGCCGACAACAACAAAACAAGTGCCAAATGATTTCTCTTTTGCTTGGAAATTAATCAAAAGTGAAGGCATGAATTGAGGAGGCGCATGTGCCCACATCCCTACCCCAAAAAAGGAGGCAATATAAAAAGTGTGTAATTCGGCATGACATATGCTTGAACAAGCAAAGCCTCCTTGTCTTCTTCTTCCTCCTCCTCTTCCTTACAATGTATTGATTGCGTGGATTATCTCTGACTTATAATGATTGTGGTTGAAAACAAATGGATGTATAAATTAATCCCTCTGTCATGTCTACTAAGAAGTTAGCTCTTAAACCATATTGATCATGTGTCTCTCTTTGCCAATGCACGATATAGATAAGTGTTGAATTGTACATGAATCCTAGGGTTCATGGACATGTAAAGGGTTAGCTACACTCATGGGCCTTACTTGGTTATATTTATTCTCCCACTAGGGGTGTAGATGCCCCCGGAAGTAGTATGAGTTCAATCATGCACCAAACCACAATTCTTGCCAATTTATGGGACTCAAATTGAGTGCCATTGTAAGTTGAGAAATCACAAGATCTATGGTTATATCAAGGTTAATTTCATGATTATGGCCACAATCCTAAGTAATGTTGTTCATGTAGGACAAGTAAAAATATCATGGATGCATTGCGTTTGTGTGCATGTGACCTTTCAAAAGGCTCAAGCTCTCTTCCTCATTCATGTATTGTACTTCTCTTCGAATTGAAGCTTTAGTCCTCACTCCTCAAGACTATCTTCATGACATTGACAAACAATAATGTATTTTTCCTCAACTTTAGTCCCCTGTTTCTAAAAGGGGAGATGAACAATGTGAAAGCTCGAGGCTTATACATGTCTCATGTCTTTAGTAAACAATCTTCTTCATTTGTTCAAATGAAAGGATGTATGTTTATCCTTTTGTCTCTGACCAATTAATGGTATATACAAAAACAAATATATATTTACATGCAACTGAGATTTGGAAACTCACCATTCATTGGTGTCAAAATTGAAGGGGAAACAATGCATCTGATAGAAAGTGGCAACATTCAACTAGTCCTCAAAATATGGTCTACACATTAAGGGGTCGTCCATAGAGTTGCATGTGAATAATTCGTTTGAAGGTAGTATGACGTGCAAATTTATTTGATCGACAATGTAATTGAAATCAACCTTTTCTTTACTACCTTGAAAGTTGCGTTGATGTATCCATTGTGTTAGGGATGAAGGAGACTTATTCCTGTGATAAGATGAAAAGCTAATAGTAAATCCTTGTTTCAATGGTCTCCTCCATGTTTCTCCACCCTAAAACTAAACCGAAGTATTTACTAGATGTGGTTATAATTTTATTTTCCTTGGCATATGCATTTATGGAAAGGTTCAAAGAATGCTTTGTGAAGGAGGGTATTATAATGTGTTTGAACATCAACTTTTAAAACATTTTTTACGAATACTTTTTCAATATGGCAGAGGCCTTGTGGTATTTAGACTCTATTTGCTAATGAAGTTGAAATACATGTATGGATATAAAAATAATTTAAGATATTAAATATCTTTATATGATGAAGATGCATCGAGATGACTTCGGAATATGTCATAAACTTTAAGCGCCTTCAAAATGCACATCACCCTCCCAATATTTCGAACGTGTATAAAACCTTCAATCTAAATCCTGACATAGTCATGTACAATGTTCCCTTGGTTTCCATGCATACTTATCGAAAACGGGACATGTCTACGAATGTGTGTAACCTTTTCATAAAACCTCTTGAAAATAGTATATCTTGAGTAACACACACCTTTCTGTTTAGGTCCAATTAATGCCTTGAGCCACCTAAGATTCCATCATAGTAAAGATGTCTCTTTTATTTTCTCCATCTCACACATTCATCAGGCTTGTGCCTTCCCCTACTACCGTGCTTCTAAGTTCTACCAATCCTTACCATTTCATAACATAAATACGATAAGAATAACATTGTGACTTAAGTTTTGAATTATTATCGACATAAAAAATAAAACTCTTCAATGAAAACTCTCGCTTCGATTAACCATCCTCACCCCAAAGCCTATACTCTTATTAGCTTGTTGAGATATGGAATGAAATAGTTTATAAAGGGCATGTATATAGAAGTAATTCATTCAAACACAATCACAAGTTAAAGGTATGACCTCGGTGAGGCCAATTCACCTTTTGCTTTCACATGACACTAAAATATGTTGTCAATTTATTATAATTTGAGGGATTAGTATATATTACATCATTATCAACCAATCTTCACCTTCACGTTTTTCAACATGAAAAGCCTCACAAACGAAGCATTACATGGTCAAATGGCATCATGTAGTGGTTAGTGATTGATATCTCCAGGTCATCAATTCCCGAAATAATATTATTGTAATGATGCACTTTGAATGAGAACATTTAGTCTAATCCTTGATAATAAAAACGGGTAACATTGATGCTATAAACCAGCTCTATGGATCCATGTAAACTACTCTTGAGCGGGATATATGTTATGAAACTCAAAAACTTTAGAGAAAGTTCATATGATATGCTTAAAAGTAACTTCCCAAAACAATTCTACGATAAACAAAGCAATTAGATACCAACTTCAAGTAAGCCTTACCTTTCACACTTTTTGAAGTTTGCAATCATAACGACTGTACATTAAAAAAAATCGCACCCTTCCCGCCCAAGTTTATTGCACTTAGGAAGTTAAGAAAATCACTTGTTAGGAGATTTAGATTTTATTGTTGTCATCAAAGGTCAAATATGATATATGAGATCAACAAGAAACAACATCAATGAAGCTTAGGGTTGAAAAAATGGGGAACACGAGCTTCACTTTGGCAAAATGTGGAACATTGAAATAGAGGGTGAATTTGAGAAGATAAACTAATGGGGGGAAACAAATATAGTCGTCGAGTCTCGTGATTGGTCGCAAACACAAAGACTCCATGTAACAATTGACTATGAGATTTGAAATCATTAACGCTTTATTGATTAGGGAAGCTGCTAATCAAAGGACGACAATGGAGAAATGGACAGGCTATGAGGAGGAGGGTTCTTTTGTCCCAAGAGGTAGGGAAACATCGGACATGATCGAAGGCTCTAAATTGTGCGACGATGAGACAATAACATTGAATATGGCAATTCGAGTTCTCGTATATACTGGTCATAAATGGATTGTAGATCTCGATCCGATCAAAGTACAACCATAATGGCACATGTGTATGCATGAAAACACAGGGCCACGTAAGGTCAGTTGGAACCCTTTGAAATGGACATGGCGTGATCCTTATGCGGGCCAAGGAAACAAAGCCGTCTCTTTCTTCCAAATTCCAATTCATGGGTAAAAGAAAATTGTTTTGTAAATGAGTAATATGTTATTTGGTGCAAAATATGTAATAAAACATGTTATGTGTGAGGATCATGGGTCCACTTAAAGTTGCAATGTATTAGTAGAGCAAAAAGGACCTTATTCATAGGGGGATTCTATTTAAGAATCAAGAGTACAACATCCCATCTTCCTAATCATCGTGAAGTGAATATTTTGCTTTTGTGTAAATTTGAGCATTTTTACTTGCTTCCCATGTAATTGTATGTTGTTGACGTAACGTTCTTATTTTTCACTTGAAGCATGTACTCTAGAGCGTTGTCCACTCCCAAACCGCAATGGAAGAGATATGGTCCCAAGAAATAGGAGCACATATGATATTTGATCACGGCTTTGAAGAAATGCCACGATTCTAATTCCCCCCCAATTCTTCATAAGGACCATCTATTTGCCTTCTTTGCTAGCTTGATTCACCTTCTTGAGCTCCATACCTTTGTGATGAAATTAGTTCAAGATGAGCCCCTTCACAATCCATCATTGAAGACTTCCTCATGAATAAAAATGAGAATGCCATGTTTATGATACTTAATATCATTTTATTCACTTCTTACAAATGAAAATGATGACCTTGAGCTTTGAATTTTATGAATAAAGAAAGTATGCAAACTGTAGGCAAATATTTAACGCAAAAGTCATTCATTGGAATGCAATGGTGCATCTTTGTCCGCAACCAAGTGTTGGTTTTAAACTTTGTATCATACAATCATGATTTCCTTCTTACCATTTATAGGGTGGCCTTTGTTTGAAGGAGCATTGTTATTTGAGCTATAGTGCATTCAAGGGGTATTTGTAAGATCCATATGTGCGGGGTCTCACCAAAACAAAATGTGTTCACCTTACTTTATATGGTGCCCATCTATATGTAAACAATGTGTTAAAGAGGTAATAGGTGGGTTGTGGTGGTTGCCAACGTTTTTCCTTCTCTATTACGAAATCTTGTTTGAAATAGGATGAACTTTATAATATGGATCATTTATTTAAACATAAAGTTAGTCTTGGGAAAGCATCGGCTGAATAAATTATTCGATTGTATTTAAGATTAGAAAACACCTTATGACTACAAATTTTGAAGGCACAATCGAGCAACCACCAAATTTATCAAAGGAGTTTCATATGTTTGGTGATGCATAGGGTACTACCCTAAGAAGCATGGTATGTAGTATTAAAGTGGTCTATTAGGCCAATACCATTGCATCACAAACAGAAATTTAGTGATTGGACTAACCAACAAAGCAATATCTAACTTAACATATGAGGCCTTTTAAGAGTGGTGGTTGGATAATGTGGTCCCATTTTCATCCATAATGCAACAAGAAGATAATAAGAACGTGTATTGGACAAAGTTGGTGGACGAAAGAGTTTTCTAACAAACATTATTGTTTCTCCCCCTTTCTCTCTCCATGTATAGACTTGTCATTTTCCTAACAAGGTACAAAGTGCATCAATGTTTCCAATATACATCACAATCTATTATTCCCCGGACAATTGTATCATGGAATCCAATAATGGGATACCTAGCGAACCGTACTCAAGATGGTAGATGTGAAAAACAAAAAAGATTTGGCTTACAAGTGTATTCCATATTTGGGGCCTTTTACATTGCATAGAAGCCTACTATTTACTATCCACCAATAACTAAATAAGAGTGGAATTTGGTAATGGTGATGTTTTGTTAAGAAAATGATAATTAAAGAAGCAATTCACGAAGTAGGTTGGACCCAATTCAAATTATATGATGACTAGGTTGTGTTGTGGCACCATGTTGCTATCATATTTATAAATCGACATTGATAACTTAAACCATGTGCTATTTTATATTGTCTACAAATTACCAGCAAAATATGTTCATATGTGTGTGTGGTCCTTGTTATGTCCTCTCCACTTCTTTATGTGGTGTATAACTTTCATTGCTTTTTCTCCCCATCATCTCCTCTCTACCTCTTGATGTGCAACACATGATGGCAAACATTAATTTGATACATGTGCTTTGTCTACCGAATTTGCAGAATTTGCATTGTGTACCCTCACCTAATAAGGTGGGACAAATTTGTCAACAAGCAAGAATGTTTAAGAACAATATCTTATTTTGGATTGATGAGTTTGATCCCATTTTTATTGTTCATCTTAGAAACTAAAAATATGCTAAATAAGTCTTTGTAGATAATACAAGCATATTTACACCAAAATGTCACTTTTTAAACATTTACAACGCCAATGTTGTTCTCGATTTTTTCTTTGTTCATGTGCTTTAAGTTATCTCTCCTTACTTTAGACAATTGTATCCCCTATATGTCATTGTTATTGTTCACAACGGTGCCATTCCCATTTTGTCTTTTTGCAAAACACCTAGAACCTATAATTGTGAGCATTCCGACAGAAAGATACAAAAGACTAACAATATAAAATTCCTACCAAGATTCAATCAATTTATGAAATTTTCGTACGAGAAGTCTTACATGAATAGGAAACTTGGCCCATCACTAAGGAAAAATTCCCCAAAAACATATAGTAAGATTTGAGTACCATAGTCATGGGCAAATCCATGACTTCTTTTAAAGTTATATGTTGTAACTTGTAACACTTATTTTCTCAACGTTTTAAGTTTACGTAGCATTGTGACCAACATTAGCTTTAGATATTTGTAACAATGGCTAGTGTGATGTACCTATGACCAATGTCTTTGTGATACGTAATGTTGCATATCAATGATATGGATATCATGAAGCAGATTGATCTTTCACTTTGGGGAGGGAAATAGATAAAAGACACAACCAAGAAGTAGACATATTATTGGATGTCAACCCTCGCATTGGCTAAAGTATCGAGTAGAATGGGGGTAAGGACTGATATATCTTGCCAATTTGAGGTGTCATTATTTCTTCTTTGGCATGAAGTTGTATACCAACACTTGGTTCATTATCTAGCCACGAGACATTGTGATATTGATCATAAATTATTTTATGGTCGGAAAGAGATCTCAACGTTCAATTCAATTGAATTTTGTTTGCTCTCTCAAGTGGAAGTGGGTTTGACACTACAAGGTACAAATGTATCTTATTCCATCCACTAAAAATCTATATGTGATATCAAAGACTATTCATTATAGAAATCTCAATAACATAGTTGTTAATTGGAGAGAGATTTTATTATATGGCATATATCAATGATATTGCATTGTCTTTGTTCTTGTAGAATCTTCCTAATCATAGTATTATAATGTGTGACTCTTGACTTTAATGGAAATAACAAAAAATTCTTATATCTATCAATGTATGGATTTGGGATCATAAGGAAAGGCAAACATAAAGAAGCATGTTGAGACAACCAAAGGAAGAAAATCTACACATAGTGTAAGATGAGCTTAGTTCTTCCACCGCTAACATAGAAACAAATGCATCTATATGTATATTGATAACGCATCATGTTGAGTCCTATACACTTAGTGCTCAAACTACAAAATGATGATCTTCTACACCTACTTTGCCACAATTACTAAAGATGAGCAAATATGCAACATGAAAATCGATCACTCGGACATGCTCATGAATCATGCATTAACAGATTAGTTCATTATATAAGTTACTTTTTCTCACTGCAAATATGACTAACAGGTTTCATGGAAGGATACGAGAATATTTTCTCAGGCTACTCCAGAGAATATTTACCATATACGAGAAACTCAACTACATGTACACATTTTCAGCTTTTCAAAACAATGCTAGATATAATGGCTGCAAATGCAGATATGTATAGATTATGCCTGAAATGAAACATGTCAACTGAAACCATTTGTCCAGCAAGAGCTGAATTTTATACAGTTACGAGCAGTAACAAGAATCCCTAGAATGAAACATTTAATACTGAAACCAACTGTTAAATGGGATTGAACCTATTCTCATCTAGAGTAAGATATTCTACTAACTACTTATCCCTGCTCCAACACCAAAAACACGAGAAATATTAAACATGGCTACAATACAGCGTAGGTAACGCAAGCTCCTCCAGTATGTGAACAAGTCACCACCCACTTCACTGAATGGTGACATATCTATTTGTGCCATGCTTTGCCCAGTGGTTTTTCAAGTCTATAGGTTTAGTAATATCCACACCAAGGCCTGCCAATTTTTCCAATAGTTTTCCAAATGCACTACCACTCATTTTACGCCCTGGAACTCGAGATCCACTTTTAACCTGATGCATAGGGAGTGGGTACATAGACATAAACTTGGTACAACATGCCGATTGCCAGCCACCATTACCCCATCTATAGCATCTTTTGTTAGTTCCAGTACATGAGCAGAGAGGAACAGGTGTTGACAACAGGTCATATGGAGAGATGCATGAAACTATACTTCTTGATGAATCCTGATGGTTGAATTTCTCAATACCCAACGGTCCATCTGGATCATGTTGTTTCCTTTTCCTTCCTGAGGCCTTCAACACTTTCTTATCTTGGTTCAGCACATCAATAGGTTTATGTCTTTTGGAAGTACCAATTTTTGCTTTCTTTGCCTGCTGATCCTTTGATTGTTTCTTGGTTAGCCCGGTTTCGTTATGTTTTGTGACTCCTACCATGTTGTTATTGAATGATTCGTTTACAGCATTAGGTGTAGACAAATAGTTTGATCTTCCTGACGGGCGGTTTGCTATGAAATGCATCATCTGCATGATTTTTGCAGTACTTTCAGGGTCATTTGCATTTGCTCGGATCATGCTAAGGGCTTTCATGGCAGTGTCACGCTCCACCAAGGCTGCATTCCTATCAGCATAGGCTACATCCCTCTGCAATAAAGCTGCATCTCGCTCGGCATATGCATTTTTCTTTTCAGCAATGGCTTTATCACGCTCTGCAATTGCAGCGTCCCTTTCAGCTATAATTTCTGAGAGCTTCGGATTTGATGAATCTCTAAAAAAATCTTTCAGATATGTCTGGTCAAAGTTAGCCCAGTTTCGCAACTCCATCTTTCCAGGATCTTCCATTGAGGAGTGTAAGATACTTATAAACCTTCAGACAATTCCAGCAACTATATTACATGCATTTCCTGCATCACACAACACAATATTATTAAGGATGATGGATAATACATCTCATTCTACTGAAAATGGGATTAGATCTGACTAACAGTATTAATATTATTCTGTATATAACTCAACCTTTTTAATGGATACATGGATACATCCAAAACAAGCTTTTTATATGAATAGGTTAAGTTATATACAACCAAGTAGCCTATTGTCACATTAGTAACAACATAAATATCCTGCATTGGCAGCACTCTGGCAACATCAAAGCAGACTTCCCACTATGAATAGCATGATACAATTGACTTCTTTATGGACAATCTTTCTAGAATGCTATTGCATTAGAATTTTTGCTTCTCCGTGAATTTTGCTACCCCTTGCTTTGGGTGACAACTTCTTGTTTGCTAAACCTCTAGCCATCAAATTTGGCAGCATGTTTGGCCGTTTTCCAGAACTCGCTACCTTAGCCAATGATCAAGGCTGAAACCCAACCTAGGAGCCAGTGTTCGCATGAGCCTCAACCCATTCCCAGCAGTATATTGTCTGCTGCATGCATGTCCTCAACAAAACTATCATAGAGATAAGTCTGAGATGTTGATTCAAACTTGTTCAATATACTATCTTTTTCTAGTTTATGAGTTAATGCAACTTAGTTGGAATGTCTTCAATGGATTTACAGTACTTCACATCGTTCCGTTGGTAGTAGAAACTGTCACAAAAAACTTCATAAACTCTGTTTGCTTCTGGAGAGTCACTGCCACTGGTAGAAACACTTAAATATAGGAAGTTTGATAAAAATATGTTTTGAATATATTGGAGTCTCCTAGAATGTAGATTAAGCAGATTGGTATTGAGAATTGAAAGATTGTTGGAGTTTATTCTTGGAAAAAGCACCCAAGTCATCTTCCCTCAAACTCTTGATTAGCATCACATGGCCAATGATATAGTTTCCCTGCAATCATTGCTATACAAAATCCTAGCATGAGAAGGAAAGTGGCAATAAGGTATCTGCTACCAGAATGCCTAACACATTGGAAGAACTCTGTTGGAAGAAGATTTTGTTAAAGAATTAGCATACAAACGAAAACATGAAACAATTTCTGGACGTAATTATGAAGTATTAAGGTAAAAAAAGGGAGATACGTGTAACAGTCAAACATGTTGGCAATCCAGCATTAAAAGTCTATTCTGATCATTGAGAAATTCCAAAAATATTATGGGGTGTGGGAATTGTAATTCAACGAGCATCCTGCTTTTGACTGACTGAAGGGTGAGATGAGAGAAGGTCGATGTAGAGATCTTGGATCATGTTTAATAGTTAGTAAAATAACCCTTTAACAGAATGTTGTTTGATGGAAGACTCACACCTCAAGGGGGTTTCGTTGGGTATTGGCATTGGTAAACGAATCAGGAAAAATCTAAACGAGATCCATTAATGAGATGAGAGGCCTTGCTTTCTTGAACAATCAAAAAACAAAATCAATTCCCAATGCCATGTTTAGCATGTGCTCAGATAATAAGTGTCATTTTATCTCACATATCAGTAAAGATCTGACATAATTATATACGAAAATTCCCTTGCCATAGGGCGAGGGTCGAATTGAGTTCAAATGATCTTACTAAAGGATGTACCACTAACATTGTCAAAATTAGACAAAAATGGTAACTAACCATAAATTTGGCTATCACTATTATTCTTGACCTCATTGTTTTCAAATCATTTTGCAGTAAATAATATGCAGGAGAGAAAAAGAAAGATAGTTTTAGATTAGTTGATTCACCAACCAATTTAAGGCTATGGTTATGGCGATTCGTGTCTCTATTTGAAAAACATGTCAGAAATGTAGACTGATCTGCAGATGTAAACAAATCATGATAATCTGTCAAAATCCTAAGCTTAAGAAGAAGCAGGGGTAGTGTAGAGACTCATTATAAGGAAACAGATAGGGATTAATAAAAGACTACCATAATGAACAGTCAGTAAACTACATCAAAAGCGACTCTGAAAAACACTCATCCTGGCAAAGATAACAGTCCACAAAGAAAAAACAGGATAAGGTTCTATCATTTTTTGGAATACTTTTTTAATTCCAGAGGGCCTGGAACTATACATAACTTTAAATAAAAAATTGAATTGAACTTTATTTCTGATAAATCAGTGACTGTTGGGGTTTTGGCTATCAGCAACAAAGGGCCTCACCTTTGAAGTGCTCAACTCAGCATAATTCCTAATTTTATGTGTATGTTTAGGCAACCGATATTACACAGACGCCTTTTGAATGCTCAATTGTTTTTGAGATGGCAAATGCCCCTTAGAACTATGGATAAATATAAGGTTAGGCCCTCCATTGTTTATTACTGTATTTCCTAAGCATTGAAAAAAATCCTTATGAGGGCACATAACCAAAGGGAATTTGTATATAGGGCCAGAAGAATTAGACGAGAGAAGAGGATGATACAAGGATAATCATTACTATGTAATCATAGGGATAAGTTAGCATGTAATCAGTGGGTAGTTCAGACTATGTGATATAAGAGCAATTTTTTGCAACTAAGGTAAAAACGATTGGTGTTTTGTTATCTATTGCATAGTCTTATGAGTGTGAGAGACAACGATCTCTCATGGAGGCATCCTGCTCTACGGAGCTCCATTGTATCTATGTGTTTTGTAAGGGTGAGATTCATGCAAACACCACAGCAGCCAGCTTGCTAACCGTGGATTCTGACCAAACATAGGCATTGACAAGCCATCAGCTTTGACTGGAGGCCTGTTCTTGCAAGTTCCAGCAGCCCACAACAATCATATAACATATCAAGAAGAACAACAGCATAGACTACAAATAGATGGACAGTTTGATAGATTATATTCGCATCCCCAAATATTCCAAAGTAGTTTATGAGACCAACAATCGTTGCAATCCTCATGTCACATAATAATTCAAAAGAACAAATCATAGAACTTAGACTGAGAATGTAAAGTATCCTAGTGATAAATGAAAAAGTGTCGGATACCATAATTGACTATTAAGTAGGTTGTGGTACAAAATACAATGCAAGGGAATAGCTATCCATGGGCAACCAAAAATAGGTCTTTGGGCATGGGCATCATGTCTAAATGCTTGTACTGATCTCTGTTGTATGGTGAATAGCTCCTCTTCATCCAGGATCCATATAGGGCAATATCAGAAGCAGATGATGATGCTCTGCAAGGCAAGTAATGTAATTTTGGAGTCATGCAAGTAAAATCGAGAACATAAATTCTACCCTCCTTCTCAAGCACCTTATGATGCTTCTATGAATTTTTGCAATATATCAAACCCACTCCAGAAGAACCGCGTGGAATATAAGGATAAGTATGAGCAATAATGAGAAAAGGAATAACCATTGTCTTTTCATTCTTTGAAAAATTAGCATTTTATAGGTAATTGAGAATTAATCATTCGCATCTAGCTTTGAGATGATCTTTGATTAGTTGGGAGTTTGTCTCCTTATCAATGCTTTCTCATAAACTATTGCACCATATTCCAACTCTTCCTCCTATGTAAAATTTTCCTTTTCCATTTTTTACTTTTCCAACTTTTTCAAACACTTCTACATGCTCAATCCACCACATTTTCCGGCACCCTTAGACCTCCATCAAGAATCACATCCTAAACAAGGAATCACATTGTTGGAACTGAATTTCTTACGTAGTGTCGTGTATGGAAGACAATCGTGCATGGTTAGGTAATCTACACTGTGCTTGTAGTTTTCTCTATAAGACTGATTGTGGGGAAAAACACTTCCCTCCAAACATCCAACCATTTTTATGTTTCTTCTTTGACAACAATTGAAAGCAATAAAAAAGGATAAGTATTAAGTAGTGAGCAATACTATTTTGCATAGTGAAGTTGGGCTTCTTTGTTACCAAAGTAGAACTGCCGTTGTTCATTATTTCAGTTGAATAATCACTTTAAACTTACGACTCTAAAACACGTCAATAATATGATTTTTAATGACTCCTAATTTTCAGGAATTAGAGTTTTCTCAAGAAGTTGCATTCTTTGAGCCATTCTTGAGAGTTAGTGCTTGTTGATAATTTAATTTTGTTACCTGTAGCTCTAGTAACTGCTATTTTTCTCACTAATATAAAGAAGACATGAGAGAAAGAGAGCCTTTGTCTACCATCCTAGTTAATGGGTGGATAATCTTGCCTAGATACAACCACTGGCAATCTAGTTAGATAAAACGTCTGTCTAGAATCCTATATGTTCCTTTCTCTGTCCTCAAATCTGATATGATATAGCAACCATGGCTGCAGACTTAGCTTTGTTTATTTCAAAACAATCTTTCCCATTTTTAGATATGCAAGGTATGGAATGAAAAGCTAGTGGAGGACAAATATCACTTACTTATCCCATGCTCAGGCATATAAGTTAATTCACAAGAAATGTGATGACTTGTTAGACGGGCATGATAATGTGAGTGCTATACTCAATTTTCCACCAAGAACGGTGAGCAGATAAGTGCGTGCATTACTTTAACATTGAGAGAAGAGGGAAACAGCATTCCCAATGAACGCATTAATTTTCTTCATTTTATAAAAAAGAAACTAAATTGAAAAGTTGTGAGGGCTCAGGAGTCTATAGCTCCACTCCATGGTACATGGCCATCTAGAGGCCAGATCATCTAGTTGAGAATGAACCTCTCCTCTCAGTCAAGCAATGTCAAATGTCATGATGAGGAGGATATTGATGTTTCCGATGGGGAGAGTGTTGACAATGATTCTGATCAAAATTATATAAACTTTGATTTATTTAGCACATTAGCACATGGCAACTTGACATCTCCGTAATTTTGCTCTCGTTTTTCCTTTGTGTCTTTTCTAGTTAAATGAGCATATTTGCCATCTTTATTTTTTCAGTTTAAATTGGATTTCAAATTTTCATATGAACTGAATTTATTCAACAATTATATTATGGGAGATTCCCTACTAGCTGGAGAGAACGTGTTACATAACACTCATTATGAGTGGGATCACATGGCACATTAGCAACCACGGGGATAATCAAGATTGACCATTACCTGGAAAGGCTTAATTTTGGAGCACATATTTGGTTTCAAAGGATATTTTGGAGCACATATTACCACGGGAAGACAAGAAAAATGGCAAGAATTACCTCTTCTGATGGAGCTTTCAGAGCCCGAAACAAGCTTTTGGACGGTATAATCTACGAAACTGGACCACTCCTTGAGAATAAACACTGCGAAAGGCATCAAAAAAACATGTGTAAAGTTCGGGAAACGCGAGAGGGAGAGAGAATGATGGATAGGGAGAGACAGAGGGAGAGACCTTCGAGATCTGTAAATGTACTGAAGAAACCATTAAAACTGTGCTTCAATTCTCTCTCCTCCTCGAATCCGAGTGCTCTGTGTGTGTGTGTGTGTGCGCGCGCGACTGTGGGGAGAGAGAGAGAGAGACTTTGTTGTCACGTGTGGGGAGCATGTCGGAGCGTCCACTCTCTCTTTCTCTCTCTCTCTATCTCTATCTCATAATGTGCTGCGTTCACACTCGGTACCCATTACACTGCATACACATTGGGTGTGGTGTGTCCATGCATGGTCATCGTCTATCTACCTACATACATATTTCGCGCACCTTTGGTCCATCGGCAATTTTGCCCGGACATTTCTCCGGTGACATTTCCCGTGAATTGTAAGTTCAATTTGAAGAGAAAGTGACTGGAATATACTCAAGCAGATAACCGATTCTTTTTCTTTTTCTTTATCTCCCCAAGTGCCCCCAAGTTTTCCTTCTCTCCAAGAATGCCTTGGGCCAAACCCTCGTCTTCCTCTTAAATGTGCATGCATTTTGCCCAATCCCTCTCTCTCTCTAGCTTGGAGAAAGTTGCCCATTAGCGAGAGTGAGAAAGAATCATGATTTTCGTGAAAGGGTTTTGTAAAAGAATACGTGTGCAAAAGCGTATGCGTAAGACACTGAGTACATGGTTCGGAATTACAACAGATCGATAAAACACAGAAAACACAGAGAAGGAGAGGGAGAGAGAGAGAGAGAGCAAAAAACGTAACTATATTCAAAAATAATTCTCTGTATGTTCTCTTGTACATACTTGGTGCTCAATGAGCACCTTTTATACAAGCCCTGACTATCGAGCAGACACAAGTACTTACATATACCTGACTGCTCATAAATGAGCATCCTACACTTACCCCCAAAATTATTCCTTAAGAGGAATAACATTCTAACGGCCTTTCGGTTTACATACCGCTACGACCATATTTTGCGTACGGTTTTACCACTCAACTTGAGGTTCCATATGCTTTTCCGGATCTTCACTTCGGCTTCACGCCTCACTCGCGCTCCTCAACCCGTCCGATTCCACGCACTTCGACCCTTCCGGTCGGCTCGTTTGCTCATGCGGCCTTTCTCAGCTCCCTTGTTGTCGCGGTATTGGTGCCTCTTTCGCTGCCCTTTTCTCCGCTTGGCCCTTAGTTGATTCGGCGTATCTGAATCAAACATTTCCGATTCATTCCCACTTTCACCCGAATTGGTTGTCTCCAATTCGTCTTTTGTCTTCAGGCCCTTAACTACGTCTGACCATGTCTTAGTCTTGGCCTTTACACCTTTCTTGGCTTTGTTTCCCCTTTGTTCGGCTGTCTTCAACTCTTCCTTGCGATTACGACCCTTGTTTTCTTCTTCCGACCCGAAATCAAATTCTTCATCTGATTCAGCATCGCGGTTACTACCGCTCCTTTCATGCTCTTGTTCTTGTTCTTGTCTCCCCCTCATGTTTGGCGTGTCAAGGTGCCGCAAACCCAGCTCAATCGAGAAATGTCGTAACTTGTTGAGACCAAGGGGCTTGGTGAAGATGTCGGCAATCTGCCATCAGAACATACGCCAGGAATCTCGGCGAAGCTTTATGTTTCTATCTAGAGGGGTCGAGATGGGCTTACAATCTGCCATCCCGAACTTGAAGAGCATATTCAGCGCGTAATGACGCTGACTGATCAATATATGCCTTCGAGGGAACGGATCACTTCGATCCCGAGGAAGTAATGAAGGTCACCAAGATCCTTCATTTCGAACGATGTCGCAAGTTGAGACTTTACACAACCGATTTCTTCCAGGTTGGCACCTGCGGTGACTAAATCATCAACCTAAAGTAAACAGCAAACTAGTCCATGTTGACCTTGCCGAACGATCAACAAGGAGTCCGGTTTGGACGTTGTAAACCCCATTCTACGCAACCGTTGCATAATCTTTGAGTTCCAAGCTCGCGAGGCTTGCTTAAGGCCGTATAACGCCTTCTTCAATCGCAGTCTGCCCAAGTGTTTTGTTCGAATAGAAATCTGGGGGGTTGTACCATGTACACATGTTCCTCAAGATCACCTTGCAGGAACGCATTCTATACATCCATCTTATGTAGATGCCACCCCTTCGCCGCAGCTACGGCTAGCAGAACTCACACAGTAGTCATCTTCGCGACAAGCGCGAAGGTCTCGTCGTAATCAACGTCGTGCTTCTGCGCGTAGCCTTTCGCAACCAAACGGGCCTTATATCGGTTGTCGAGCCGTCGGTGTTGTATTTCACTTAAAACACCCATCTACATCCGATCGGCTTAACACCTTTAGGTGCGTCAACTAGGTCCCAAGTCTCGTTGTCCGATAATGCGCGCATCTCTTCCTCCATCGTAGCACACAAGTTTGTGTCTTCCGCCGCTTTTGCGTAGCTCTCCGGCTCATGCACTTCCGCCACTCGTGTCATGTACGCGTAATGGTGCGATATATGTATGTCAAATGTGGAATTCTTGCAAAAGCAGAGAAAGTGCTAACAAAGGGCTTCTTGATCGAAATATTGTCTCGTAGAACGTGCTCATTGTTGGGTATACTAAGCATAATCAAGTTCATGAAGCTTTAGTTCCTTCAAGTTGATGCAAAATGAGGGCCTTTCCCTAGACATTATCACCCTTATATGCATCTTGAAGGCTTGTGGTAGGTCAAGTGATATAGAAAAAGGTAACAAGATATGCAATATTCATTGTAAATAGTGGACTATTTTAATACCAATGGTGAATATTTATAAAAAATAAAAAATAAAAAATAAAAAATAAAAGAAATACACACAGAGAGAGAGAGTGTGTGTGTGTGTGTGTGTGTGCGCGCGCGCATTGTGATATGTGAATGCATGGGCAAGAAATATAGAAATTTATTATTATCGTCTGTATAGGTCAAATATGACATACAAAACAAAAAGTGAGACATTATTATCTAGCATCTATGAAATCACGTAGTGACACTTGATATTTAAGAATTTTATTAATAAATGTTGTGAGAGGAATGTGTGTAGGAAGTGGACTAGATAGAAAATATGTGGAAAGCAAACTCAAATTTGGTTGAATGAAGCGCATTGTATCAAAGTGTGATACTAAAACTTACAAACTTGCTTAGGCCAATTTTTCTTAATTGATAATTCTCTGCACTTATGCCCTAACACCTTGCCTCACATAGAAGAGAATGTGACCTTGCCTCACCTTGCCCTAACACCTATGGAAATAGTTATCTAGATGGCGGATGAAGGGACAACCTTTAGCATGTATTCACGAATCAAGGTGTAGTTTTTTGAGCCCAAAGTGTGCACTTGATAATCCTTTCCATGGCTTGATCCTAATGGGAAGTGATCCAGATTCCAACCTCAACAATTAGGAGCATGTATGATGTTTGTAAGTTGTAGCTTGACTTGTAACTTTCTAGCTTGACTTGTAACTTTCCCATTAACCTGAAACTTTATGAGAAAACACTTTTTGACATTTAAAACTCTTTCTATGTGGACTTATGGATGTTATTGCCTTACCATTTAACCCCCATAGAGAAGCATCAATGTTACCAACGAGTCAAAGAGGTTTTATTGTGAACCAACTTGTTAACTTCCCCACCACAATCCGCTCCAATGCATAGTGTCACACATTCATTCCATCTATGATTTTGAAGGAACCGCAACCCCGATATATTTCATATTTCTATAGTTTCAAGTAGCTCATTATCGCACACAATACATGGTTTCTCCTTGCTTTGAGTTATCACAAGCATAACCTTAGTTTCAGATATAACTTATTAAGCATATAAAAGTTTCCCAATATGCTTATAAGCTTTTGGGCACCTACTGGAGTATTTGCGAAAAACACATCATTTGGACATAAGTAAATAATGACAAGGAAAATCTCAACAATAACCTGCTCGATGCCTTCTTGTTTTTCAAGCTTGTTAACCATTTGTTCCAACTTCCAACTCATCAATGCATGAACCAAAGTGAGTTGGTGACAATGGGGAACCTTGTTTAATGCTAATTGTGTTTTTGGAAACCAACTTATCCATAAGCCACCTCACCATTCTTGTTAACCTATGCACCGAATTAACTTTCATTGTACATCCAAATGGTTTTGGCATATGAAAACTAACCACGAGAGAGAGAGAGAGAGAGAGTTATGGGTTGACAAAGAGAGTTTGATTTTTTTGTGGGAGTATCATTGAACAACCTTAATTACATTATGTTTTGACAATTGATCCTTACAAAATTAGTTGTATTAGTTTTAATATTACCTTTAATATAAGGGGATATTTGAAATATTTTCCCTAACAAAGTCATCTTTAGAATTAGGGTCATAATTTGAAGTCACTTGGAACTTGGCTTAAGTTTTGTACGAGGCTTAAAATGTACATATTGAAATTAATTTACAATGTTGGAAAGGTTGGAACATGGCTGATAATTCTATTTGTGGGCACGTGAAAATTGATTTCCTCGTTAAGCAATTATGAATATTCTTAGTTCAACCAATATTGAGAATGGTAGAAATTTGTCCATGAAACCAATGAATTGAGCTTTAAGAGCTTTATTATATATGCTCATGAGATTGATGGTAGAGTTTTCAATCATTCAAAGCTTTCTCTGAGGTTAATATTTCAAATAGTCAAACTAGAGGGAAGGCTGAGTTTTCAATCATTCAAAGCTTTCTGTGAAGTTAATATTTCAAATAGTCAAACTAGAGGGAAGGCTGAGTTTTCAATCATTCAAAGCATTCAGTGAGGTTAATATTTCAAATACATATTAAACTAGAGGGAAGCTACATAATTTTTGAATTTTAAACATCCCTTTGATATTAAAGCTCCAAAATAAAGCAAAGCTAAAAGTGGATGATACAATGTTAGTTTCATAATAAGATAACAATAAAAGCTCTTACGTGAACATGACAATTGAAATGATGGTTGGATTGAAGCCTATTGATAAGGAGTAGTAATAAAAGACATAGTAAGAACTTAAATTGGGCCAAATATAGGAGAATCAAAGATGAAACACTGAATATGGCTACCATCAAAGTCTCTATTTGTCAAATTTCCCGTGAGAAGTGTGGCCTAGATTAAAATCATCACAATGTTCTTTGGTCAAAAGTTGAAGATAAACTAAGAAGTGGAGATCCTACGTAAATTTTGACCAAGTTCCACCTTTTGTGAGAAGGCCCAATTGAGTGGACAATAATACTATCCTTTGATTGATATCCTCCTTTTTGAAAACTAGACCAATGTCCACAATTTTATGACAATGCCTGATGGAATGGGCATCAATTAAGTTCCTTTATTTGACTTACCCAACTAAATAATTGTCTTGAATTTGGAAATTTTCATTTTAATTTACTAAAGAATTGACCTTTTTTGTTTTCATTGTTATTTTAATGAAGTCAAACTCAACATCTAGTCCTTTGGTTATCAATGTCTATTTGAATAAAGACAACCACACTAGATATTTGCCCCTTCTTTCATCTAATTTATGCAAGACAACCATATACAACATTGGAATTGTTGTGGATCTCTCTCATAACAACAATAGTTGACATCTTCTTTTTCATAGGTGGACACGCCTTTCTCACCTCTCCATTGCTATTATTGCATACATATTCTCGTAATTCACTAGAAGCCATCTAATTTATGCAAGACAACCATATACAACATTGGAATTATTGTGGATCTCTCTCATAACAACAATAGTTGACATCTTCTTCTTCATAGGTGGACAAGCCTTTCTCACCTCACCATTGCTATAATTTGGATGCATATTCTCGTAATTCACTAGAAGCCATTGTTGAATTTAGGGGATCTCTCTCATAACAACAATAGTTGACATCTTCTTTTTCATAGGTGGACACGCCTTTCTCACCTCTCCATTGCTATTATTGCATACATATTCTCGTAATTCACTAGAAGCCATCTAATTTATGCAAGACAACCATATACAACATTGGAATTATTGTGGATCTCTCTCATAACAACAATAGTTGACATCTTCTTCTTCATAGGTGGACAAGCCTTTCTCACCTCACCATTGCTATAATTTGGATGCATATTCTCGTAATTCACTAGAAGCCATTGTTGAATTTAGGGGATCTCTCTCATAACAACAATAGTTGACATCTTCTTTTTCATAGGTGGACACGCCTTTCTCACCTCTCCATTGCTATTATTGCATACATATTCTCGTAATTCACTAGAAGCCATCTAATTTATGCAAGACAACCATATACAACATTGGAATTATTGTGGATCTCTCTCATAACAACAATAGTTGACATCTTCTTCTTCATAGGTGGACAAGCCTTTCTCACCTCACCATTGCTATAATTTGGATGCATATTCTCGTAATTCACTAGAAGCCATTGTTGAATTTAGGGGTTGAACACGTGACCTTTTGGTCTCCGTGAGATAACCTTACCAGGGGGTTGGGGTAATTCACTGGAAGCCATTATAGAATTTCAAGTTTGAACACATGACCTTCTTGTTCTTCATAGCTGCACAAGCCTTTCTCAACTCCCTGTTACTATTATTGCGTACGTATTCCCTTAATTCACTAAAAGCCATTGTTGAATTTAGGGGTTGAACACATGACCTTCTGGTCTTCACGAGACAACCTTACCAAGGGGTTGGGGTGGGTTTGACACCCAAATTTCTCACCTCCTTATTACTCCATACATATCTCTTAATTTAATAGATGTTAGTATAAAATTTAGGGGTTGAACACTTGACCTTTTGGTCCATGACATAACTTTACCTACCAATTGGGTTACATCCATATGGGCAATTATATACTCTCTCTCTCTCTCTCTCTCTCTCTCTCTCTCTCACACACACACACACACACACACACACACACACATTTTTTCTCTCTCTTCATCGTAATTAGCTTACCCAACTATGCCATTGTAGAACCTAGGGGGGTGAAACCATAACCTCTTAGGCTCCATTGGGCAACCTTACCAACTGCTCTCTCTCGTAATTAGCTTACCCTAGCGGTAAGTTGTTATACTACTAGCACTATGCGTTGGGTTCAAAACCCGATGTTCTCATTTGACACACATATATCATAATTAACTAGATGCCATCATGGGATGTAGGGGTTGAACCCATGACATTCATCCTAGTCTCCATTGGGCAACCTTACCAACTAAGCTACATCCATTTGGGCTATTTCTTTATAGTAATCAACTTACTCTTGTTGTAAATTGTTAGACTACTGGTCCCACGTCTTGGGTCTGAGAGCCAATTTCTCTATTACTCCATATACATCCTCTTAATTTACTTGATGCATTGTGGGATGTAGGGGTTGAATGAGGCATCAATTCAATGTCCTCCATATGTGCAAAAACTCATTTGAATGAAGATAGTTTTGCTCAAGTTAAAGACATCTAGAGAAATTTGATACATCTCCAAACCATTCTAGCCATTGGGCATGAAAGAAATCAATGTCCGTTATGTTTCAATTCCACCAAAGAAATGAAACACATTCTTCTAGCAATGTTTCTTTTGTTTAATGCATCCCCCAATGGTAAAGCTCCCAACCTACCTTAATCACATGAAACCACCACGTAATGGGCTTACAAAAATCCTATATCTTTATGATACTTTCTTCCATCCACTTATGTTTGTCAATCAACCTATGATAAGCATCATTTGTTGATGTCATAGTCAAATCTCCCAGTTATAACAAATTTCCAAATCAAGCTCTTAAGATGTGTTAGAAATCTTGAGAATTGATTAGACATATTGAGTTACAATTACAGAGATGTATATATGCAAACAAACTTTCTATTACATATGAGAGTAGCTCACAATCGTAGTCCACCCATGCCATGCACTCACAACTTAGAGCTTAGATGGGATTTGAACTAACCGACTACAAAATTAGTGGGGACCGATAATAGTCACAACAATTGTGTATGAGCTGCTCCTCATTTGGGCCACTATCACAAAATTTGAACTCTAAGTGTGGGGATAAATTGATAACTTGAGTTGATAATTGATTATATATAACCAGATGCCATCATCTAAAATTTAAATCAAGAATTGGCTTATACGATGATAATAATCCTTGCAACTTATCCTTAATAATGGTTTAACCTCTTGGAATACCAACATAACATCCTTGACTATTATCAAACCCAATCTAACTATCCGATTAAATTGACAGTTAAGAAGAAGTTGATTACCTTCCCACCTCTACAACCTTGATGTCGCCAAAACTTCCATTTGTAATGAATTGGCATATCCCCTTTCTTGTGGAGGATGCCATAAAATCCAACATACTTTGGCAAAAATCAATCTCTCTGTCTCTCTCTTAATCGTAATTACCTTACCCTTAGTGATTAGTTGTTACACTATTTAGCACCATGTCTTGGGTTCGAAACCTGATTTCCTCGTCTCTCTCTATTGCTCTGCTCCATAACATATGCTCTTAATTAACTAGATCCCACTGCGAGCTATGGCGGAAGGCGACAGCAGAAGAGGAGGAGACGGGGCTATTGCGATGTGGGCCTCTTGCAGCGCGGCGCAGATAGTGGGAGCTTTCCTTCTTTACACCAGAGGATACAGAGCCTCCACCATGCCCGCTCGTGCGTTCTTCATCGCTTCTCTCGGCCTTGGTGCCGCCGTCTCTGCCACAGCTGCAGCGCTCCACTCCTCCGGGATTAGCCGGGTAGTCTCTTCTTTTTCTCCTTCTTCTGTTCGTCCACTCATGGACAAGTACATGTTTTCATAGTGCTGACAAATTTCTGATCATCAAATGGCAAAGGAAATTCTTTATGGCCTTTCACAATGTAAATAGATCACGAAATGTTGCCTGAGGGATCTTTTTGATATTAACGCCCTCATTGTCATGTAGGGGGATAGGACTAATCTGCATTCTGTCTGTTTGTATAGTTGCATATGTGTGTATACTTCATCTACTATTTTTGGCTCAGTACCGCTGCCTTTCAAGCCTTTAATAATTTTCTTTTCATGGATGCATGTATCTGTTTTTTGGCTTTGTGGACTATATCAATATCTCACAACCAAATGCGCTATGATCAGCCTATTGCCCACAAAAAATTATGCTTTTTAGGTTTTTTTACACTGTCAATCTCTAAATTCTGGCTGTGAGAATCTATGGCTCTCTGCTTTTCAAATGACTTCTCATTAATCATGACAGAATTATCGTTTCTGGTAACTCCAATTGTTGTCACCAACAGCTGTCCTTGATTGACACATCGTATCGCTATTAACTCTTGAAAAAGATCCTTTCAAGGTCATGTTACTTTGATGAATCACTCAAGCTCTGAAATGTTTTCAGCTCCAGGAAGCTAGAGCATGGGCGGCTGGATGCTTCCAAGTCCATTTTCTGGTTGTGATGGCTCAATCACCCCGTTTTTCAAGTGATTGCCTAATGACCATAACAATTGAGCTGCGCTGTTTCTCACTTGATATTGGATCTTGTTATGCTTTTTTCTGGTGGATGGCTGCTGCCAAGTCCATTTTCTGGTTGTGATGGCTCAATCACCCCCTTTTTCAAGTGATTGCCTAAAAATCATAACAATTGATCTGCGTTGTTTCTCACTTGACATTGGATCTTGTTATGCTTTTTCTAGCCGATGGCTGCTTCCAAGTCCATTTTGTGATTGTGATGGCTCAATCACCCCCCGTTTCAAGTGATTGCCTAAAGACCATAACAATTGATCTGCGCTATTTCTCACTTGACATTGGATCTTGTTCGTCTGTACTATGACTGAAAGTTCCTTGGGAACCGTTAAGCTTTCAGCTGCTCTAGCCCATCATACTTCAAGCCTGAAATGCATATCTTCCCCAAAGAACCATCTAATGAGTATTTTAAACAGCATGATGAAGTGGTTCATAATGTAGAATGGAATCACACCAAATTGACAAGATGAATAGTCACAGTACTTTCCCATTCTTAAGCGTGGATTATCATAGAATAATCCTCATTTGCTTATTCATTGTGAACATGTAGTGCAGGGACGAAATTTGAATCCACAGTCTTCAAGTCATAATCTAGATGAGTTTTTGGACATGTACTCCAACAATATACTTCTGTAATTATTAAATCTAGGATTAGAACTAGTACTGGATCTAAAAAGACAGTAGCTGTGCTTTGCATAAGGTCTGTGGTCTACATATTCCCACTGGCATGGGCCATCATATTAATCTCAATGGACGGTCATTTGGCATAGGCTTAACAAAACATCCAAAGAACATGTGAGGCTGTCCCTATTCAGAGCAACATGGAAAATCCTTTGGTATAGGATTAGCAATGCTTTCAGAGATAAGTGTAATGTAGACCGCAGACCTTATGCAAAGCACAGCTACTGTCTTTTTAGATCCAGTACTAGTTCTAATCCTAGATTTAATAATTACAGAAGTATATTGCAAACTCTCAAACCTTTTATTAGCCCCCATCAATTTGTGTGCATTTGATGGCATAAGGGCCAAGGCTAATGCAACCTTTGATTCTTGTCGAATCATGTGTACATACGTTTTAGACGTTATGGACATTTTCCGTTCAATCTTAGATAGATAATAGAATATGTGGATGTACTTGGATTTTTCTTATGTGAATATATTTGAACAAGGCAAGAGTTTGCTGTTGTTTTACTTGTATCATTACTAACAAAAACCTAGTTTTCAAGAGAGAGAAGATTAAGTTTAGGACCATAGTCAAATCCATTCAATGTTTTCCTTTCATCATAAAATTTATTTAAGGCATATCAAGATTTTTTCATAATAAATCCCCAGCTATAAAAAAAAACTAATAAATGCTATGTTACATAAAAACACGTTGGTAATGACAGATAAATTCCATGTGATACAATTTCTAATGGCGAGTCTCTTTAGGGTTTATAACATGGAAAGACTACCTTTCTTTAATCTTTGTACGTCTTATTAGGATTCAGCATGTCATTTTGCTCACAATGAATGGAATTTATGTACAAGATTGACAAAATTAAACCACCTGTGATAGAAAATTGTTTAATAGCAGATAGATTTTATGATTTTCAAAACTTTTTTTTCACATCCAATGTTTGGTAATGAGAAACTATAATCTGTGAATGGCCACACATGATTCTTTGTAGCATGACTAACTCTTTTCTTGTGTACTTTATTCAGCTCGAAGATGTGAAACAAATCGGCCAATCCATTAGGGAGTCCCTTAATGGACGGGAAAGAAGTTAACAAAGCAGCTTGTTCCTCGTTATTTTCTCCAGATATCTGGATGAAGAAGGGTGCTCTAGAAGTCATTTCATACAAATTTGCTGTGGAATTCCAATGACCCGCAAAACTAGAGGTAGGTATCCCCGACACTGAGATATGAGCCACTTGACCATTGAATGGTCACCTTTAACACTTATTGCAATGCAATTATACACCTGGATAAATTATACTTTGCTTTGTGCGATCACGAGTAAAACATAAGTCTTTCCGATGTTGTAAGAGGTGTTTGTTGATCCATGCAACTTTTACCATATCTCAATTTTGTCTCTTTGTGAATACTTAAGTACTAGATACGTTTGTTGTGTGGGCACCATTGTGAACAAAGTCTTTATCATTGTCAATTCAACTAGTAATTGTACTATACACGATGGTGCACAAAGATATATAAATCGCAAATTTGGGCATGTCAAACTCATGGGGACCATGCTTGACATGTAGTTTAGAAAAACAAAGTATCGTAAACTTGTATGCTATTGAAAGTGAGGTGTTGGATGGTGAGGAGATCGAACCTCATCATGCGTACTCATATTATTCATGATATAATCATTTAAATTTGTTTTTGCACACATTTTATTGTAAAATATGGTTGGCTTTGCACATGCATATACGAACACTTGATTGATCACAAATAATTCTAATGAGCCTAGTAAATTTGATTTTGCAAGGAAAAGAAGTTGAGGATATTGTTCTCAAAATTGAAAGTGAAGTGGAAAACTTTTCCTCCGAGCTATACCTGACCAAGGAGACAAGTGAGTGATTTAACGCATCCACCAAGAGACCATGGTCTTCATAAAGACGTGAAAAGGTTAAATGCCCATCAAATTGTATGTTGGTTGTATAAAATTCAATGAATGTAAAACTCAACTCCCAAGTAACTAAGAGTTAAAAGATTAGTTTCTCAGATCCTAAATGTTGTATAACTCTTTAAACATGATAAATATATATTCAGATATTTTAGAGGAACAAAATTGGCGTATAAATTAAGGTGAAAGGAGAGTATATCAACTAAATTATTACACAATACAATGCCCTATACAATTACCTCTGATTTGAATTTTGGCATCTAATGATTGTTCTATAAGAAGTGAAACATTTTCCCCATTATTTCTAGTAATGACTTATCAATATAGCCCATCTATTGTGTCATTGGTGGTTTACATAATATTCATATTGTACACAAAAAGGTAAAAACTACTTAGACAACAGTAAACTGCACCTTTTCTTCCCAAACTTAGACATATCTAGAGAGAGAGAGAGAGAGAGAGAACACCCACATCAGGGTGGGAGTTCTATGTTTCTTTAGCACAATCCATATTACACCAAAAAAACCTTACAAAATTCACACACGTGTCAAGTTTGATGAAGAAAATGTTATTGTCACTATCCATTGAATTTGATACTCCTTAATTATCATTAGGAAAAATCATGAAAAGAAAGCTATATCTATCAATTTCTCCTTCTTTCTTCATCATTGAGTGTGCATACGAAGCACTAAGTTTTCACTTGATAATTCATTATGATAGTCATTTCTCCCTTTAAAGTTGCATTGTATTAATATCTTATTGTCATTTTTAACCCCCCTAGGTTGGGCAATGACACATTCTAATGTGCAAGATCATATCATAATGCATTATATGTTTTTAGTGTTTGGGACTTGAACATGCAAGGTTGCAACCTTAACCTTAGGAAGTGAAAACTTAACATAAATAAAAATCTATTTAGTAAGCTAGTCTAGAAGAAAAGCATTATTAGAATGAATTGATGGAGACTTCTAAAGTTTCTCTTTTTCACACTATGCTTTATCAACATGAGATAGTTTATTGTGAAGGGAAATTTCGCTTCCATTTCTATGTTAAGGTCAAGAATAACTTTTGCAAGACCATGTTCTATTTTTAGGTCAATAGAATTTTTTTATAAAGTTGAAGCTTGGGTATATACGATAGGATTGAATTGGCATGGAGAATATTAAGGTAGGATGGATGTCAATTGGAATAGTGCCTACATCTAGTATAGTAAATACATTGTATACCATGTCCTCAATACTCACTTAAAAGCTAAGGCAACCACATAGGTCCATTCTGTCTTTATATATAAAAAATTTGGCTATTGCACATGGATAGTTCCTTGTAAGTACAATAGTATAAAGGACGAGAGAGGAGAAGCCATCACATGTTCAACCTACTAATTTGGTGGAGATTGATTTACAAAAGGGTAAACAATAGAATTGAGATTGTAGAATTGTACAAAGTGGTTATTCTAAAGTAGTGATTCAATCCTATAGTGCCTCAAATGACAAGTTGCTCCACAATTTATGTTTCTACATACCACATCACGAAACCATCACAATTCATTCTTGCAAACAAGCATTGATCACTAAGTGCTTTACATATTGACAAGGCATAACCACTAAAATTTTGCAATCCATTAGTCTAACTTTTACTAACTTCAAAACAAACCCCATGAGAATGCTAACATCTTAGAAAGTAGTTGTTGCTAAAAATTCCCTTACTCAGGCCTAATAATATTGATTTATAGATATACCAAAAGAGTGTCAAGCTAATTAGACGAAAAAACACATGTCAATATTTATTTATTTATTTTTCCCACTTAAAACACAAATCAATCTTCTTCATAATTTGCAACACATCACATCTTTTCTTCATACTCCTTTTTCTTGGTTCTATGCAATAATACATTACATCCTGTTGATCCTATTGGCTTACTTGATTGCATTTTATTGACATGTAGATAAGAATTTCATCACTGCCTCGCAATCCAAACACTACATTTCTAACATAACCCTAAGGAGGTAGCTTTTTTTCCTTGTCCTAGGAAATTGAAAATTTTCCCCACATGATTTATCACCATTGGGATGAAGTCAATCATTCTTTCAAAAAGGTGATAAATGAATCATCATCACACCTTGTTTTACCTTTAAATACCAATTCAGTTCTAGATTTTCAATGAGCCTAAAGGGAGATGAATCAATTCAACATTCCTAAAGAAAGATCCCTCACAAAGAAAAGGCTCTCAGTCATCTTTATTGATTTAAACACTAGGAACCATTTTCAATCCTTCCAAGTTACATCAAGGGAATGATAACCAGCAGCAATTCCCAACCAGTTTAATCATATGCATTTCGTTCCTAAAGAGTACATAAATAATCTTAGAACGTAATAAGTTTGTGAAGTATCATCAACACACTACATCCCAAGATACACACCAGACGAAATATTAACTGATATTATCCGAACAAAAGAAACCTATATTTCTGCTACATTACAAAAACAAGTATCCATGATCCAAACTTCCATTGGTTCCAGGAGATTTAATTCTTGAAAATCTTTAAACTACACACAAACACACATATCTGAAGCAAGCAACCACCATTAAATTAAGATTGAATTCATTCACTATCTTCCAAATACCAAAGAAGAACAATAAACCAAAAACTGGTGCTTCAACATTACAAACCAATTATGTAACAGTACACTCTATTAAATCACCTTCTGATCATCGATTGATCTTCCAGCAAATTCATGTGTTTAGGTGTGCGAAGCCGTTTTGCTTACACTTGAAAGAAAGAAAAATGCCAAATCACAAACGCACTTGATTTTTCTTCAGAACATGTTGTGGCTGTTTCTGATGCACTGCTTTGGTTTCCACAATTTGCAACTGAATATATCACAGTTCAAAGTCGGGGTTTTTTCATATAACTATGTACAAGTAATGGACCATAATGCAAACCAAACAAACCCTAGGTTTTTGTGTCAGTGGCACAAACTTCCTAAGAGAAAATGAGAATGGAAGCCACAACTATTCTGATTGCCATGTTAAGAATTGATGAAAATATAATATTGCAATGGGGCACGAACCGTCGTGACTAGATGATGCAAATGGTCAAACAAAAGGGACTGATGAACGTTTTCACAGTATGACTATGGATCAGAGAGGTCAGTAAGTTGCTTTCCCTGGTAGAGCGCAAGATAGTTGATGGCTTGTTGTACAAGGTCAGCGAAAGACGGTTGCATTAAATGTGAATTTTTCATAAACGCTTTCAATGCTGGTAGGGGCTCCACCTTTGCAAGTGTCGCAGCCTCACCTGAATGTATGGCTAGATAACACATCAAGGTGACCGCGTCGATTTGAAGCTCGTTTTTTGAGAAAAAAACCATCTGGACGAGAGGACCCGCCCCTCCCGCTTGGACTATGGCTTTAGAATGCTCTTTATGCAAGTAATTGTCCGTGCAAGCAAATTTTGTCAAAGCTTTCACAGCCTCAGCAATGATGTCATCAAATGCGCCCTCAAGTTGTTTCACGAGGGGTCCAACGACCCTAGTCTCTCGGACGGTAAATGTCCGGGATAAACAACCGACCGCCCTAATGGCCACCACCTGGAGTTCTGGGCGCCCATCCCTGACCAGCCTCAACAATTGATCCACCACAGCTTTCATGGCCGGAGAAGTCATCCGAATTGCCTTCCTCCTTAGATTCACATCTTTTTCCGCTACTGCCATTATCTCCATCACAGCTATGGTTGAGTTGAGTTGCACATTTCCAATCTCTTTCTCCATTAATGCAGCAAAGCATAGTAGAGCTTTTGTCTCCGTAATGCTAGTGCAAGACTTAGAATTATTCTTGGCGAGTTTTGATATAGCTCGGGCGACTTCTGCCTTAAGCTCCGCCTTCACTTTCGGGTCTTCCGCCTCCCTGACTCTTCTATTAAGCTCTCTTTGAGTGAGCCCTTTAACATTTTCATTGTTGTGCTTACCTCCTGTCATACCAATGCCATTAGTATGTATTGGTCTCACGGGTGGGGGTCTCGCATAGGGTGCATTGATCGATGGCTTTTGGACATGATGTGGCAAGGGCGGAGGATCGTCGTGATCCAAAACCTTATCATTGCCCAGAGTAGCCATCTTGTTCACGAGCGAGGTCATAGTCATGGGTACTTTTTCCTTCTCGGGTTCATCTAAAGACTCTCCTAAGAGAGCAACCAATGGCCGTACAGCAAGATGCTGTAGAAATAGACTTTGGAGACGCTCTAGAAATTGATCCTGCTCTTCAGGGTCGACGTCCAAAACCTGTGCCATAGCCACGTCCAAAACCTGAGCCATAGCCCAAGCGACAGCCACTTGAACCTTCATTGGAGCATTGGTAAGAACCTTCACAAACACAGGGGCAAGTCCACACGCTACCATTTGATTCACTGTAGTCTCATCTCTGGCAATGTAGCCAAGCGTCCGGGCAGCAATTTCTCGTGCATTGGGGGTACCTTCTTGCAACACTTTTAGCAGGGGCTGTACTGCTTCTTCCTCCATCATAATGTTCATAAACCTCTCAGTGTCCTTTGCAAAACCATTTAGAGAGTTCACGGCTTCTTCTTGGTCGTCTTCATTGCCTCGATAAAGAAGCATGATCTGATTCCAGCAATACCCTAACAAAGGTTCACTTGAGGCGATGGGTGGCATACCCCCACCTTCCCCTTCATTGCGAGAGATAGCGATAAACCAAGTGAGGTCACCCATGGAGCTATCTAAGAGGGTGCTCACACGCTTGAAATCATGTACAGAAGTGATAGTGATAACTCGTCGGATCATACCTTTTCGGTTGCATTTGTGGATGAGATCGATCGCCTTTTGGACAGATTTCTTGAGCTCTTGAAGCATACGAGAGAGAGGGCGCGTGTAGAGAGGTTTGGCGACAGTGTTGTCGAGGCGTGCTACCTGGCGGAGTAGGATTGCTAACTTCTCTGCCTTGGCTGCGAGTTCAAGGCACTCTGCCTTGTATGAATCCGCCAAAGATGCTTCTTTTTCCATATCTTGGATGAGTTGTATAAGGATGGTCAGCATCTCCTCAGGCGTTTCTATCTTGTTTGTCATCGCCATTAGCACAAAAATGAAAGGGAGGAAACGAAGGTGAAGAAGAAGTCTAGGTTTTGTTTGAAAAGAAGAAGACGTCTTCAAAAAACAGAGTACTCTAAGATCCTTTGATTCAGAGAGGCCTTGATTGATTGGGATAGAGCAGGAGGGGAGGTCTTCTTCGTTCTAATTTCAAAATCAGAGGAGTCTTCTGTGCAGAGGAGAAGAAGAAGTCTTCCGAAGAAGAGAAGAAAGAGAGAGGGAAAAATGGAAAGAGAAAGTGCGGGCGGGGGTTCAGCTCTTTGCAAGGAGAGATTCTCTCAGACAGAGGAGAAGCAGAACAGAAGGAAAACAAAGAGAGCGAGATCGTGTCTTTCTTTCTAAGTAGCCATACAATCTCTAACAGAGAAGAAAGAAAGAAAGAAAGAAAGAAGATGGAGATGGAGATGGAGATGGAGACAGAGGCGACGGAGTCTGAAGAGAGAGAGAGACTCTGAGAAGAGAGAAGGGGGTTGGGGGGCTTGGGCTTTTTCAACGCATCCGCAAATGTGATGATTGATTGTTCTATTACACATAGCTGTATTTATGTATTTATGTCTCCTTATTTCTGTGTATTTACAAATCTAGTCCCCCACCACCACTACAACAACATCAACAAGAAGAACAAAAAAAAGCATCATGTAGAGAAAGGTTCCGTGGACATTTGATTTGATGATCTATATTTATTTTAGAGAGGAACAAAGAAAACTCTGCGTCTTCATACATACGTAGTCTAACAATGTCTCGTCGTGGGTAATGATATGTATGTATGTATGTATGTATGTATGTATGTATGTATGTATGTATGTATGGGCCAATCCATGTTTACTAGGTCCAATGGGTCGCATGACTTTTATTAAGATTGTTTGTTTTAAATGTTGTGCAGTCCCTCTTGCCCACGTCTCCCTCAAACCCTCACCCCCCCCCCACCCACCTTGTTTATATACATTGGTCAACAAGCCCCTTGATGTCCATCATGCCACTTGTAGTAGGGTAGGGCTCCTTCCAAGAGTAACCCCCCCTTCCTTATATCCCATCCATGTCTTTTTGTATCCCTACTCTACTTAATCATTATTATATATGCATATATAAAGCTCATGGTCAAGTCATTCTCCGCTTTATTGGTGAAGACCGTGTGTGATTTTCTCAATCTCTGAAAACTCCTTTACTTTTTATGTGCATACACCAATGGTTTCGAGCATCATCCATCACGAGTGTGTGATTTTTTCCTTGTCTCTCAAAACACCTTTATTTAGTCTCATAATGAGTGTGATTAATAGCCTATCACGAAGACACTTAATCCATGTTATGGGCATGAAACCCCTTGTAATATGTGCATGATCAAAAACATATTATGAATGTGATCAAATACCCTCTTCTGAGATGATTAATCACGCGCTCATTTTTTAGCACGGTTATTAGCTTTGAAAACAAGCATGGTTATCATTGTAACTAGTTATTCAATTTCATAAAAGGTACCCTTTCTTTTTATCGAGGTATACAATGATGATGAGGAAATTACCAAGGGTAATAATATCAATATTACTCCTAATATGATGAGTAAAGTTCATTGTGTAGTTATTACGTGTAATAGTATCGAGAAACATGTCTATGATTTCACTCTCTTGAAACACTTTTAACATTCGCAACAATAGAAGATCTTACAATATGTCATGTGACAGGTAAATATTTAAAGGTGGAACTACTTTTGTTGTCATTTAAGAGAAATGGAGTTTAAGAGTGTTAGCTAACAATATTAAAATATCTAGACATGTACTGCAAGCCATGTTTGAGGTGGTGTTGTATGGAGGTAATGTCAATTTTACCACTATCAATTATGAATCATTTGATTTCACATAATCAAAAACTTTGAAATTAAAAAATATTGTAATTTTTCCAATAGGAACATAATCAATCAAATGGCAAAAGTTACATGTAAAAATCCAATGCATCACAATTCCTTTCGCTAGAGCTATTCCCATGTCTCCACTAACAATCTTTTATTCATTAGCCAACTTATAATGCTCATGAAAAAAAATACGCTTGACCTTTGCACTATGTCACTTTCCATGATGTTAGCATCCATTATTCTTTCAAAAGTCTATATTCAAGTAATTGCAGTGCCACCACATTATCTTTAAGAAAATACATTGTTTATGATAAAACCTTTTCACCTAAGTAATAGTTGTATGACTAGTAGTGGAAAACTAGCAAAGAATAAAGAGAGGCCATACAAAGTGTCCATTAGACACTAAATTGCTTAGAGGAACTCAAAGTAAAGAGTGTAAGTTTAAAGGGGGATGTCCAAGAGTTTTAGACAATCAAATAGAGATTGACTGAGGGATTGCTTGAAGAAGCTGCAACCAATTTTAACCAAAAAGCACACAATTGCAAACCATTTTAATTGTCCAAATTACCCAAAACCTTCTCCATCGGAAGAAACATACAACGTTCAGTAAGCCAAGTAGAAATTGTTCGACAATAATAAGTTTTTCTCAAATTCTACCTAGGAAATTTACGTAAAATATCGGCACTTTGTATTTTGTTTGTATGCTTTGGTGATTTAGTAGGACCAAAGGAAATGTAATATTGATTCAAACTCTTCAACGCATCATGCACATTGTCACAATTTTGTCTCTTCGCATTGAAGATTCAACCCTATGAGATAGGAGTTACCCTTTGGTTACGGGTAAGTACGGAGCTCCATGCACTACTTACTACAAAGGATTTGCAAGTTCTTGCAATCCTAAAGGTTGTAGCAACCTATCCATCATAATAACACTTTACTCATGGATGTTGTGTAACAACCTATACATTGAATGTGTTTTAATAATGTCCTTTGGAATAAAAATGTTGCCTTCATTTGACACCAAATGTGAATCATATAATCTCTTTCTAAATGAAGAAACATATGCTATTGAGCACACAAACTCTATCACCTTATATCATATGGATCAATAACAATGCCCAAGGCTATAATGGCGTACTATGTCATTGAGGCTTAATAAATTACACTAAACATTTATCACATCTTGAGCTGATTTTTTTTTTTCCAAAAACAAAACTCCTATTAGTTATAAAATTGTATAGTTGTGAATGTAATATATGTACAAATCCCATAAGGGACTCGACAATTCCATCTTATACGGAGGCCCACTGACTGAAGAAAGGGAGAGGATGACAGTTCAAGCTGATTTTAGCTTTTTGTTGTGGACGTTGGACAAATGTGCATATACAAGGATGTGAGGAATGAATCAAATGAATGGATGGTTGGGCAAGATTGGATGAATCAAATGTGTGAAATTAGGTAATCATGCAATGTGATGGTGACGAGAAAGACCAAGAGATTAGATGGAAATGCTGATTTATGTGCTTTAAATATTCCAAAACCTTATATTTTGTATCAATTTTTTGAAGAACCCATTGAACCTTCTCTTCCTTTGGAGCGATCCATCCAAACATATAAACAAAGTGTCTAGCCATTCCATTTGGATTAATACTAGTTTGATAAAGTCTCAAAAGAAGAGTCTGGACTTGTTAATGTTTACATTCTAGAAACTAATTTGTACAAATTGATGACATTCATTATAAGTCTCATATGATTTAGATTATTGTGTGACACGATCAATGTATCATATCCATATGTTTATATCATAAAATCTTACCTATCTCACATTTTCAAACTATGAAATTGACTAGTTCAAAAATAATAATCCATGTATAATAATAATGAACGAAGAGATTGGAGGATGTCTATGCTGAATTCGGGTTGTATGAGGCTCACATTGAGGGTATGCGGCCGAGTAATTCTATGCTCAGCAGATGATGTGGTGATTATGAGTTTTTTGTTGATTCCTTTATACATGTTTTCTTTTTCGCCATGCAAGTTGGCCTGTAAGATATGAGTTGTATATTATCCTATGTACATTGCCTTAACTAATGGAAGCAGTTTATTTTTGGCATAATAATAATAATAATGAACGAACTACAATTGAATACAGTAATACATTTACATGATAGCCTTGTTTAGTTGATTTGTCTAAACTCCACATATTTATCATTCCTCTTTGAACTTCTTGAAGTCTTGCACTATTAGAATATTCAACCAAGGCTATTGGTAGTTAAGTTTCGTGGCTCATTGACTTCTTGATAATTTATGAGTAATTGGAGGTTGCTAAGATTGGCTTGGAATTGAAGGACCTGCCCTTGTGAAATCCCTATCTCCAACATTAACACTAATTTTCAACCTCTCCATGTGACCTAATATTGTGGTCATGCATATATGTATACCATTGTGCAGTTTGGACCATCCATTCCTTGACAAAAGTACATGGTCTCCTTGTCGGCGAATTATTTATGTCATTACGGCATTGCAATATAATCAACACTTTTTGAATAGGCATCTAAGGATGGCCCATGTTTGCATAGTTGCACAATATAGAGATGGAGGTTAGCCACGACATATTCCAAAAGGAAGTGTTTTAATGGAATAGTTTCTTTAATAATTACTTGTACCATTGGAATCACTAGAGTTTTGACAAGGGTGGACAATCATAAAAGTTCTTCAACAACATTGCAAGCTAGTTGGAGGCCCCATGGGCTAAGGATTTCCTGTTGTTCACTCAATGGTTGGAACAACGATGTTGTTTCTATAGATGGATGGCCGCAAAGCCATTCCCAAGAGGACTAGTTTCACCCTATTGTTGTAGTTTGTTGTGCCCACAAGATTGGTTGTGTTAGAGTTATGGTGACCCAAGATAACCTAATCCCTCAGACCTAAAGTCTGTCCCCCCCCCCCCCTCCATGAAAATTAAAATGAACACTACAAATGACAAAATTAAAAGTGTAATATAACACTCAAATTCACAATGTAATAGTACAAAGATCCATTTCACAATGGTGAAGATAGTTGCTTCACTATTTGTAATAGTAGGTAAAAGTAATGCTCAAGAGTTCTCTAGTGCCACTCTAGAATATGACAAGAACACAAGAAGATTAACATCTCTTCCAAAACTTAAGTTCCCTATGTTCCATATATATTTTCGGGCTTGGAGGCCTTACACTAGGCCAACCAAATCAATCATTCCCTCGAAGAGTGCTCTATATGCATACATCTTCTATCAAAGGTCAACATACAATCGAGAGTCTACGAAATTCATCTACACACATGTACATGTAAGCAACTACTTTCCATGCTCAATGTGTAGGCACCCCACCCCCTATACCCACCTCATCTAGGTATCTACATTCATTTGATCAAGGAATCCTTCATTCCTATATGATGGGCATGTACAAGGTCTTGAAACATGATCATCGATTTTGACACTTCATCAGTTTGTATAAGTTCTAATAATGTCCAAAATGGGCAATAGAGAGAGCCTCCATTTGTGCATTCATGATTGTCTGATATGTGCATCATTTGCACTACAATCTAGTTATTCTCAATGCATACTTGTGTGAAGTGATGCCACATCTCGATGTGCTTTTCCTCTACATGGAAAACCACATCTTATGCAAATATAATTGCACTTTGACGATCATTGGAGAGATCTTTCACAATGTAATTTGGTTCTCCTCGATGCAGACTTGTGTGGAATAATGTTGCATCTTATATGCTTTATCTTTACATGGAAGATCACATTTTGTGCCAATGTGACATTTTTGGTGTTAAAATGGAGTGTGTGCGGCTTGGGAACTAACCAAGCTTGTGGAGGAGAGAACAGGTGCATGATAAAGAGAAGATAATGGGAAAAAACTAATGAAAGGAAAATGAGTAATGAGGAATGTAGGGTGGTGAAAAGATAGTATTAAGAGAAGAGTAATTAGATTACTTTTAGAGGAAAGGGTAAGTAAAAAGAAAGAAATATTGGGAACAAATTAGATATCAAGAAGGCTAAAAAAATAACTAGATTTGCATTAATCAAATCAAAGACGAAAAAGGGAGAGGTTAATAGCCAAACCAATTCAACTTCTTTGTAAGCTCATGAGTGAATTGACCATTAAATTTCAAGTTACAAATCCTTATAAAGGTATTTTCTTATCTGTCATTGTTCGTGATGAATGTTGGTGCTCAATATAATGGTCTTTAATCTTTCTAGAATATGGATTATCTCTAGAATGGTGATTATAGCAATCTACGATTACATGAATCATGATGCAATATCAACTACGTTATAGAAGGCAACATAAACAATGGATCTTATTGCAATGCCCTTCCTTACAATACTTCTTTAATGATAGCGACTCAGATAAGTAAAGGGTCTTATATGCCCTTATTTACAAACGTGTATTACATTTTTCACAATTAAGTATTGATAAAAAAAGATAGTAAGTTTCTAGTGTTTAACCAATAAATCATTGGTCCTTTGAAGGTAAGTAATAAGTTTGGGTTCCTTTGGAAACCATTTGTGTAACATGTGAAAAAAAATCTTTTTTAGTTAGAGATTCTTAGTGCACTTAGAATATGTTAATTTTAATACAAGAGGACTATGGTTTTTTTACAACAATGATTAGATGGTTTGATAGAAGCTCCTTACGCATGTCATAAGTGACATTTTTGGAGTTACTTAGATGGGTAACCTTGAGCATGAAGTCTTTGAAACAAAAGTTTCCTAATGTTTATTAAAGCTCACTCCTTAAGTAGTGGAATTTTGGGTAGTGTAGATGATATGAAGGGTAAGTATTGGTATAGATATAGTTGTTTTTGTAAACAACTAATACCCAACTTCATTGTAATGTACAAATCTTCATTTATTGATATTGTCACATCCAAAAAATCCACACTTTGCTTTGAGCTACATGTGGTTATCTTAATATGATGATGTAGGTCAAAGACATATTGGCTTAGGAAATGTTGAAGTAAACCTTTATTATTTTGACAAAATCCATATGCATCATCTATAAATCGTTTATCATAGGCAAGTTTTGATGACGCGTCTTTGTGCATTTAACTTTTTATAAATGATGTGAAATATGTACTTTACATATATTATGTTAAATACTTCATGTCATTTTCCGAAACAAAGTTACAATCTAAAATAGGTACAATTACAATGCTATAAATAATAGACCATATTATATTTCTAAGTCCATATAAGATATATGTGTGTCTCAATTTAATAGTGACATTTAAGATTTAGGACTAAACATAGTTTTTTTTCAATAGACCAACACCAAATATGGCTTACCTCAAGATACCACAATCATGAAACCTCAATGATAAAGTCATCAAGAAACTTCATATAGTCTATATAGTACAATCTAAGTAACAAATGGTACGACATCATTTAGACCTTCAAAACCCATGCTAGAAGTCCCCAATATCTGCTATTATTTACTTTACTCTTCAACTTCAACGTCAACTAAAAATGAGAAAATAGGAAGTCCATATTAATTTGTCATTAGGACAGTAGTTGCATTAAGTTTGTTTGTAGATACAAGACTTTAGTGGTACATAGTGAGATGGTGATGGTTTCTATTTGGTAAGGATGAATGATGGTGTTGTCGGGGGTTGAAGCAAATTTTTAGGAGGTGATGCAGACAATACATTCACTCTATTTTTGTTTGTACAGGTTTTAGGTGGTGAACGAACAGATGGTTGAGGTGGAAAATGAAGCACATTGTTGATGAGGAAAATGAAGCACATTCTATTTTTGTAGAGGATGACTGACAATGGTGTAGGGGGATGAAGCACAATTTTGGTACAAGTTCTGTTTTTTTGGTACAGGTTCTCGGTGGTATAAATCGAGATGGTTGATGTGGAAAACGAAGAAACTTGGAGAGGATGAGGATAATACATTTCTGTAGAGGATGAGATGGTGTAGGGGGATGAGGCATAATTGAAGCAATCGAGATGGTTGATGTCGTCACTGAAGCAAATTCTCTATTTTTTAAGGATGAGTGAATCATGGTGGTGTTGGGGGTTGAAGCAATGTTGTTATGAGGGGATGAGGATAGCACATTTACTCTATTTTCAGTTTGTATAGGACTTCACTGGCCAACGATCAAACGGTTGATGTGGAAAACAAAGAAAATTGTAAAGGATGAGTGACGCTGGAGTTCGGGGAAGAAGCGGAATTTCATGAGGGGATTAAGAGAGTAGTGTCACAATGTTTTTCTATGGACTGCACAGATGGTAACGAAGAAACTTGGTGAGGATGAGGATAACACATTTTTGTAGATGATGAGCGATGATGGTGTAGGGGTATGAAGCATAATTTCATGAGGGGATTAGTAGAGTAAGCTCCTTCTGTTTTTTTGGTACAGGTTCTCGGTGGTATAAATTGAGATGGTTGATGTGGTCATTGAAGCAAATTCTCTATTTTTAAGGATGAGTGAATCATGGTGGTGTTGGGGGCTGAAGCAATGTTTTTATGAGGGGATGAGGATAGCACATTCACTCTATTTTCTGTTTGTATAGGAATTCAATGGCCAACGAACAGACGGTTGATGTGGAAAACAAAGAAAATTGTAAAGGATGAGTGACATTGGTGTCGGGGGAAGAAGCGGAATTTCATTAGGGGATTAAGAGAGTAGTATCATTAGGTTTTTGTTTGGTATGTACAGGTTTTGCTATGCTATGGCAAGATGGTTGCTGTGGACGTTTGTGGTAGTCAGTGACATGTTGGTTGGGGAAAAGGAAGCATGTTTTCTTTGTTTGATAAGGATGAGTGATGACGTTGTTGGGGGCTGAAGCAATCTTTTATGGGGGGATGACGAAATTAGAAGCATTTTCTTTTGCAGATGTAAGTTGTATTCAGCGAAGTATATTCTGAATTATTATATCCAGAAGACTGTTATTCAGAACTTCAACAGAATGCGATTGAAGGAAACAACTCTAGGGCAACAGGGAAAGTTTGGCTTGTACATATGCAACACCTGTCACCTACAAAGTATGTTGTCTTTGTGCTTCCAAAAGCTTGTGATAAACTGAAAGTTGTGAAAATGGCCAACAAATACATGCACATATTTGTGGAAAGAGGGCAGTGGAGAGTACTATTTTTTATTTAATGGATATGTATTCAAAAGTTGTTGGGATAGATAAAGTCAGAGATGTAGTCCATAAGGTCTCGTTTCGTGATGTGGTGCCATGGAAGGCATTACTAGCACAACTGGTCTTCATGATAGTTCGAAGGTTTATAGCATATGCAATGTCAAGGGATCATCTCAGATGAATAGTTGACATGTTGGATCACTTGAAAAAGCAAAAAGAGGAGCAAGGTGAGGATGCGTTGATCAAGTCAAGAAGATGCAACTTCAATGAAATTCTGGAGATGAAGTCACATACATGAATTGTTTCTTATGCTTTCCGTTCGAAAGATAGTCTACTGCAATGTTCTTATTATAGGATATGTTTCCAATTCAAAACCAGGTTGAATCTTGCATTGGAGCATTAGAAAAGGGCAAAGAAATGCAGGTAAAGATTGAGGAGATGGGCAGGCTGAAGAGAAACCAGGTTGTTAACAATGCATTGCTTGATCTATATGATACGCGTGGAGTCTTACAGAAAGTACATGAACTGTTGGATATGCTTCCATTTCGAAAGGTAGTCTCCTGCAATGTTTTCATTATAGTTCAGTGTTTAAGCCAATGATTACAGGTGATAGAAAGAACATTCTTGTAGGTGTTCACCGTTCTTTGTACTTTTATACTATGACTCTTTGTAGTTTTTATTGGTCTACCACGACAACAGCCTTTACAAGGTTGTTAGTGTAATCATTTTGTCATGGATGTACAAGTTTCTACTAATGAAAAAGATGTTTTTTTGGGAAAAAAAAAGAACTAAAAATGAGAAAATTACAACTTCTTCACAATACAAACCAACCTTTGGACCTCATCAACAATCTCAAGAATCGATTGTGTAGTTGTAGTAAAAATCCTATTATCAATTTATCAAATGGTCCTCAACTTCCCCGAGAAAAAGAAAAGGAATCCTATGGACTTCTTGCAAGTCATACCATCTTAAGTGGGTGTGAGAGTCACCCATGCTCAAATATTTGCGTAGCACATTGAACATCACCAAGGGACATAAACCAATACAAAGTGAAAATGCAAGCAAAGGAAGTCCAACATAGCCTCACAATAAATCAACTTTCATAACCAAATAGACATTTGTTTGAGAGGAGCAAGAAGTACAGGGTGGGTCAGGGAGAGTAACATAAGAAAGTATCTAGCATAATAGTGGTCTACTTAGGTCTTAAACGCTAGTACAAAATTTAACAAATTCTAACAAATGTTAACCTCATTCGAGAGGATCAAAACCACATGTAGCTAGCAATCATGTTCAACTTGCCCATAATCTAGAAATTTCATGTTGGCACGAAAGTACATGAATGTGCATAATAACTACATCCACGAGCATGTTGTAGCAAGGGATGTGGATCTCCAATAAGTGTGCATTGATTATTTGATGATAAATATTTTAACGAGGATACTTAATGTAAACAACTTGGGACAAATTTTAAGGGCACCTAGCCTACGTCTACTTTATCTATCAAGCTTATACATCGAGTATTCGACACAATTGACTTTGAAAGGGCCAATTGAAAAGTTAAAGCTCAACCACACACCTTGTGTATGAACACTCATTGGAGAATGTATGTGAAGCCTGCTTTGTAATAAATGTACCGAAATATATTCTTTGTGTTGAACGTGTTGGATACTATATGATATTCACTATCTTTTACCCATCATGATGCCGAGTCTATGGTTTTAACTTTAAGTTGTTTAAGTCATTTGGACCCCTATGTAATGCTTGTACCATGTTTTTCTACCTAATGTGTCTACGTGATTGCGCAAGCTCAATTTGTACTCTCTCTCTCTATGCCATGATACAACCAAGTGCTCAACAATTGAAGAACGGTGTCGTGAAGATTTTCAGTAATGGTGGGAAAATCGGAAGAGGCGAATAAAACAGGGATGTGCAACGATTGCACATGTACAATAACAAAATTGTAAATGGAAATAAAGGGTAAATGTAAAGGGGTGCTGAAGTGCTGAAGAGTTAGTGAGGAATAAATGTGATGTGTACATGCACACGTAGTGGGTATTGGGGAAGTGTGAAAGTAACATGGTTTTAATGTACCTCTTCAATCACTCCTTAAATAAAGACAAGAAAACCTCTCTGAAAAGAGAGGAATATTTGACCGACTTTGTAATAGCCTTCCCTCCTTGAACTATAAAAAGAGAGGAAGGGGCTCTTATAAGTGTTAGGAATATGTACCTCCTATGGGAGGAGCCGACTGGTCGGACTCAAAGAGTTGATAGTCGAAGACAAGGAGTAGCCGACTGGTCGGGTTGAGAGTCAACTATTGATGAAAAGGGGAGTTGACACAAAGAATCGACAATATATATACATATTAGTATATGTGTGATCCAAGTCAAAGACACGACCGACTAGTCGGGCCGACCAGAGGGTTGACAACCAGGTCGACTGGGCAATCGACTGATTAAACTATTATTGTTATTTAATAGAATAATTGGAATGACAGTAGCAGTGGTTACATTTGTAAATAGCCCATACAATGTATAAGTATAAATACACTAGGCAAACAGAGAGAGTGTGCAGTTGCAGAGTAAATTGTAGCAGAATAGAGTTTCTGCAGTGTAGTAGCACAATGTTGCAGAACCTGGTGAAGGGTTGTGCATAGAGAGGGAGAGAGAGAGAGAGGCGCCATAACTGAGTTAGCTTAGATGCCAAGAGCCCTGCGTGTCTGATACACTATGTTTAGAGAGTGTTGTATTTTCGTCCCCTCTTGTATTTCTATTGTATAGTGGAATATCTCTGTTCCCGTGGTTTTTTCCCCTGTTTAGGATTTTCCACGTAAATCATTGTGTACTATGCATTTGCTGTTTTTTTTGTCTTTCCACATTGTTGTGTATTTCCTAGTCGATCTTTCTCACGAATCATAGGGATCAGGTTTTTTTCAGTTTTGGGTTTTGGTTTTTCTATTAGGGTGTAATCCCTTCTTAGGGAGTTTAGGGTTAGGGTTTGGTGGAAAGGTTCTCTATTTGTCAAGGGTTTCTTGAGTTCGAATGCTTGTAAGGTTTTTGTTTTCTTTGTAGACTATTGTGCAAAGGCCTCCACTCGCAATTGTGAGTCTGAGAGCTCCTCGACTAGAGGCTTGCATGTAGATACTCGTTGTATCTAGTTCGTTCTTGGGGTGTTTAGAGTTAGGGTTTGGTGGATAGGTTCTCTATTCGTCGAGAGTTTCTTGAGCTCAAATGCTCGTAAGGTTTCTATTTTCTTCGTAGACTAATGTGCAAGGCCTCCACTCGTAGTTGCGAGCCCGAGAGCTCCCCGATTGGAGGCTTGCTTGTAGATACTCATTGTATCCAATTCTTTTTGGTTTGGCTCGAAGTCTGGGGTGTAAGCAACTGTTTTAGGTATGTACTTTTAGTTGTGCATAATGCATCACTTTCTGTGTTAGATGTTTGTCATGCTTTCTCCCTTGCCGATTTCTTTGTATAAGTGTGTGTGTGTGTGTGTGTCTCTCTCTCTCTCTCTCGATTTCTTATCTGGTGTCGCGGTAGTCGAAAGGGAGGCCAATATAGTTGCAAAGCGTAGGTCATGACCATGGAGCCCCATTTGAATGATCAGGAGGCGATCCGGTTTGACCAACCTGGAAGAATGAAGGGGAGTTGGCCATCCAAACCAGACGAAGCTGACAAGCATCCACCACGGAGAGACGACGACTAGGCCGAAGCCCTAGTTGGGGTAATCAATATCGACGAAGCCTAGTTACCCATCAACATCCTCTCCGGTTCGAGACCCTAGTGGTCTCACCTGAGTCGACCCGCAAGCCACGGATTTTCGTAACATCTCTTTTGGTGAACCCGACGCGAAACGGGAGGACGAGGATGGAAGATAAAGGCTTTGCGGAGATGATGGCAAGGATAGTGATGGACTTCGGATAGGTAGAGAGGAAACGAGACGCAACGCGGCGAGCTGTCAAGAGTGTGGTCGATTGAGTTGGCCATTTCAACAGAGATTGAGTCCCATTCTTTTTGGATGCCTACAATGCTGAGATGACGATGAAGCAATGAGGCTAGAGTATTTCTGTTGTCGTGTGGTAGCCGTACGAATGCATGGGGAGATAAAGGAGCTCTGAGAAGCTCATAGTTCGTGGGAGGCCTTCGAAAAGTCGCTATTGGAGGCATGTACGACTTCGAGAGGCCTAAGGGACAAGATCAGTGTGAGTTCGATCAATGGGTGACATCGGTGAAGACCCATCAAGGTGCAATGGAAGCGTTCTTAGAGTTCAAGCGACGTTTTGTTCAACTTTCGGAGCGGGAACAGAGACTGGATAAAGTCCCGTTGTTCGTAAAGTTGATCGACCGGAAGGAATGGATGGTCATCAGACTCGAGCTTGAAGATGACGACGATGCAAATGGTTTCATTGAGCACTGGACAAAAGTCGAGAGGGTATGCTTGCGGCTTGACAAGAAGCAGACGGGACCCTCTCTAGCCAGGACACGGCCCATGAGTGGTCAAAGGAGGGTGACACGCGACGGCGTGCCATCACAATAGCAAGAGGGCGCACTATGGGATGGTTTGGCGGTGCTCAACGTCAAGGCCTTGATCAGGGAAGCATTCAGATCTTGAGGAAGAAGGTCGATATGATGAGGGAAGGTTCGATAGACAGTCAGACTCGAGAGGACTGGAGGACGGGGAGGAAGTCATCTCCCTGGGCACGAAGGTCGGGGCCTATACGGAGCTCGAAGCAGGGTACGATAGTACCACGGGAGAGGGTGCGGAGCAAGCCACCCTCTCGTTTTACAGAGAAAAGACGGCCAAGGATAAGGCCGGGAACAGTGGAGTGACAGAGGCCACTTCTGAAGACGATGGATGTTTTGGGACACGATTGGTTGGAACATCAAGTAGAGTAGATGCAAGCATAATTGAAGCTTGCAGGATCGGGGACGGAGAAGAGGAGATAGCCACTGACAATGACATTTGAGTGGAGGTGGCTATGGACAAGTCGTCGATGAGCGATGGTGTCAAGGTTTTCCCCACACCGATTCTAGAGACTTCGGCAATTGTGCCCGAGTGCCAACCTGAGATTAGAGAGATGGAAGGTGGGGACGGGAAAGTGAAGGATCGAGATGACAACGAAGACAATGAGGTGGATGACAACAGATGAAGGGATCCCTCCACACCGATTCCGAAGACTTCGGCAGTTGTACCCGTGTGCCAATGTGAGACTGGAGAGATGGGAGGTGGCGGCAAGGAGGCATGGTTCGAGGCCAATGAACACGAAGGGAAGGAGGTGGTCTACGAGGGGGCCAAGGTTGAAGCCGCGATAGAGGTCGATGAAGAGGCATCAGGCGGCAAGAAAGGAAGAGTCGGGACCCAATCTGATCGAAAAAGGATTCAACCGGCAATCTGACCCAGAAGGACAATGCTCTGGTTGGTTTCTCAACTTGAGTGGAACTGACCTAAAAGATAGTCGATCATCTGGACCCGACCGAACCAACACATGACTCGGCCGAGACCAATAGGTCGAACCCGATCCAGAAGAAGACCGACTCGATTAAAACTGTTCGGCCGAAAGAAGATCCAAACGAAAGCTGACCAAGACGGAAGCTGATCTGCCGAGACCAATCGGGATAGAGGCGAAGCCGACCCAGTCGAAGTGCGAAGGGGACAAACCTCGACACCTTGTCGAAACTGGTGAGCACGATGAGAATGCCAAGCAGGCATGATGACCACAGAGAGAAGGACCGAGGATGAGAAGAATACTCCACACATGATGTCGAGACTTCGGCGGTTGCGGATCAACGTAAGATCAGAGAGACAGAGGGTGGCGACGAGGAGTCAAAGGTCGTAACAGGCGACGGTGCCGAAGGTGTCGAACGGAGCGTTACGGTGGATGATGGGGGCCAAACAGGCCAACCGGATTGGAGAGGTGTTCCTTAGGACAAGGCGACAATATCGGAGGTTACGGAGGACACCAAAGTAGAGAACACTGACACGAATGTCAGGATGGTAGTGTACTCTACCGTAAGAGAAAACCACGAGGAAGGGCGAGACGAGATGCGTGTAATGTGGTCACCTAAGTGCTTAGGGACACTCACATATTTGAAGGAGGTGTTCGTCGACGTACGGGTGGAGCTTTCAGGAGGCAAGCGCGGAACGAGGAAGGACGACATGCCAAAGTGCCTGGATCGACGAGATGGTCCGGGCAAAGGAGGCGCCTACAAGACGCACGAAGGGTTGTGCTTGACGGAAGCAGTTGAGCCCATGGTACGTGGTCGGAAGTACAATCGGAGGACAGAGGGTTATACCCAGGAAGAACAGTCGGGACGACAACATCGTTTGATAAGCTTGCGACAGTTGGTCGGGGATGAAGGCACGAGCACCAGATATGGTGGGCTGGATGATGACGATGGTTCGATGACGTGTGGCAGATATGGTGGATTGGGTGGAAAAGTTTGGCATGCTCGAAATGAAGGAACAAAGACGACAAAGGAGACGAGCTCCCAAACAAGGGCATGGTCGGCCCTAGGACCAACGGGCCAGACCAGTAGCAACCAACACAAGGGTTCCGTTTGTTTTCGGTTTCGGGTTTTGGTTTCTCTGTTAGGGTTTAGTCCATTCTTGGGGAGTTTAGGGTTAGGGTTAGGTGGATAGGTTCTCTATTCGTTAAGGGTTTCTTGAGCTCGAATGCTCGTAAGGTTTTTGTTTTCTTCGTAGACTACAGTGCAAGGCCTCCACTCACACCTATGAGCCTGAGAGTTCCCGGGCTGGAGACTTGCCTATAGATACTCATTGTATCCAGTTCGTTTTGGTTTGACTCGAAGTCAAGGGGTGTAATCAGTTGTTTTAGGTATATACTTTTAGTTGTTCATAACGCATCACTTTTGTGTCGGATGTTTGTCATGCTTTCTCTCTTGTCGGTTTCTGTGTATAAGTCTCTCTCTCTCTCTCTCTCTCTCTCTCTATGTCTTATCTAGCGTCATGGTAGTCGAAAGGGAGGCCAATATAGTTGCAAAGAGTAGGTCAGGGCCGCGGGGCCCCATCTGAATGATCAAGAGGCGATCCGGTTCAACCGGCCCGAAAGGACGAAGGGGAGTCGGCTAGCCAAACCAAACGAAGCCAACAAGCAATCACCATAAAGAGACGATGACTAGGCCGGGGCCCTAGTCGAGGTAATCAACACCGACAAAGCCTAGTTACCCATCAACATCCTCTCCGGTCCGAGACCCCAGTGGTCCCGCCCGAGCTGACCCGCAAGCCGCGGATTTCCGCGACAACGAGATTTTTTGTGTGGGATACTTCATTAAGTAATTGTCACCATGATGCCTTTAATCGTTGTTCTCCTATGTGTTATACCCTCCCCTTCAATGAAATATTGGACAATATATATATTTAGTGTGTCTTGAAATTACAAGCATGTGTTTGAAAATTGAGGGGAACTAGTAAGGACCCAAGCTAGGGAAAATAATGTTCTTGATGTAGGGCAACAAATTGGATAATATTTCGCTTGAAATGTGCTAATGCAATTGTAATTTCCCCTTGTGGGGAATGTAGGATGCACATGAACAACCTTCGAAAATATTAGTATGAATATCCACTAGCTTCTTGCATTCTTCTAGTATATACAATTGTATGTGGGTATAACGCCTATGTATTTAGTTGGCTAGTTGCAGAAGTGCAAATAAGAAATATATAGGATGATGTGTATAAACTATCGTTTTTATTATAGAATTGTAAAATAGTATGCACGTTAATGTAGTTATGTGAGTATGCATGTTTGTGAGTGTTCGTATGATTTTATTTTGTGGGTATGTGTAACCATATAAGATTTAGTGTGTTTAATATATGTCCACACCACATATATGTCATTCAAGCCTACGTTTCTACATTCCTCGAGCATTGCTTAGTTGTTGTTTCAACTTGAGAGAGGTAAGGTGGGCCAAGACAATCAACAATATCTAGATGGGGCATTGGTAACCGCGTAGAAGGAATGTAGAGACATTATTAAACCAAATAGGTTGAGATATAGGCATGCCTATCTCTTTCGCCTAAGTCTTCATCATGCTTGAGTCTTATAGACGAAAGAGAGGGTTGATTGTAATGTATATGAATAGTTTCGAGTAACCCAAGTGAAGACGAAGATCCAAGGCCTTTTAATAAATATCGACATTTAGAAGTGGATGAATCCACCCCCTCTAGGTGTTGCTTGTATCACATGATGAGAATCGACATAGGAAGAGCCTATGCTTCATCACCCAACAATAGCCGCATCTTGTGTCCCCACTCTTGTAGTGAATGAATGTCCACTGAGACCCCACATACATTTTTTGGGTTTTGACTATGCGGTCAAATTTTTGCTATAATTAGCTTGGCCTAGTGGCAAGTTGTTATTGCATTAGGTCTTGGGTTCGAATTCCTAGTTTCTCACCACTCTATTACTCCATACATATATCTTAATTTACTAGTCATATGTATATGTATATGTATATGTATGTATATATATCTCTATCTCTCTAGTGTTTTAATATGTACATATGTGTGTGTGTGTGTGTGCGTGGAAATGCTTCATCCTCTTCTTCTTCTTCTTGTTTGGAGATGCAGATGTCCCCTCCCCCTTCCTACCCACATTCTCTTGCTTTGCTGAAGTCTTCATTGTGTGCACCTCCTCGCTCTTCAGCCCCACATTCTTTTTCCTTGCTGAAGCTTTCATTGTGTGCATCTCCTCGCTCTTCAGCCATGGGAGCAGGACCTTCTTCTGTACAGACGTACAGGTATGTATGTATGTATGTATGTATGTATATGTATGCGTGTGGCAGCGCAACGAAAACCTAACATCGAACTTGAAATGCTAGATTGAAGCTTGAGAAATCTAAACTGATTGTTGATAGCATAGAGTGACGTTGGAAGACCCTGAAAATGATGCTCGAAACCTAGGTTGAAGCTTGCAAGCACGGAATGAAGCCCAAAAATCTAAAATGCAGATTGAACGAATAGAATGAAATTTGATAACGTAGAATGAATCTTGGCGAAATTGAAAGGAGCTTCAAAACCTAGAATAAGCTTCAGATATAAGACTTAATATGTGGTCGTGCAATTATAATGAAGAATTCTATGGATTTCCCGTTTTGGACACAGGTCATCAGGATCCCTTGAAATCATCACCAATCCAACAGGTTTAGGAAAGGTTTTGCTGGATGCTTTACCCGTGCTCAAGCAGGATTATAAGAGTCATCCTATGATTGTAAATAGGCATCAAGAGACAATATTTGCGGCTTTCTTTCGGTCTCTTCCAAACATTGTGTTTCGAAGAGAATGCTTGAGGATGCATGACAATGGAACTGTTGCATTGGATTGGCCTGTTGGGGGATCTGACTGTGATACAACATTAGTTAGTGTGAAAGATGGAAATCCTGTCTTGATACTTTTGGTAGGGCTCCAGAAATAAATATTTGAACATTTTCTTTGAGGTCGATTGTCTGCATTAAAAAATGCTCTAATGAAAATTTCATTTTGGGTAAGTTGATAAAAGGTAGCCAGGAATCCAATGCATTACTCTCCTTATGCATATTTTACTCATATTATTATTACTCATACATTTTACTCATACATGTTTATTATTTTATTACTCATACATGTTGTGGTTTGGTTTGTCAAGAGAAACCTTATCACGAAGAGGAGAATCTTCTACAGAAGACATAAAGGGACGCTAGAATGCATTTCTAGTGCTAGAATTGAATACTAGTCACAACCAATGCAACAAGTCTCTCATGCTTGAAGCAATTGTGTTGAATGTTATTCACCTATAGGAACTGCTATTTTGCAACAGGTTTATGGGTGGTATGACCATGGAATAATCACGATCAGCAATAGTTGAATTAAGTACACGGTGGCCTATCTAGTTTCTATTTTTGTCTATGAGGAAAAATATCAAATGTTTATATAAAATTTTAGATAGAAGACTTTTCATATACATATAATGAAATCAATCCTTAAATTTCTTGCTGTGCCACAAAATGCCAAAGTCTCCTAATTGGCATTGGTAGAACAGAAAATAATATGAATTACAGAGAGAGATCATAACAGAAAATAAATAATCATTTGCAGCCAGGTCTCACGGGAGGAAGTGGTGATACCTATGTTCGGCACATGTTGACTAGAGCTCAAAAGCGTGGTTGGAATGCAGTAGTCTTCAATAGTCGTGGTTGTGCACAAAGTCCAGTGACATCTCCGCAGGTTAGTAAACGACACATTTCTTGTCCTTTCTTACCCTTTGTCAAACATTAAAGTCAAGAATCTACTACATCAACGAATTACTATGTGATCATAGTGGAAAGTATTCCTCAGAATATTTTAACTGTTGATGAATGCCACACTCTGCAGTTCTATTCAGCATCATTCACAGAAGATCTTCGTCAAGTTGTTAAGCATGTGGGAGAACTGTTACCAAACTCCCGTCTATATGCAGCTGGATGGTCACTGGGTGGCAATATTCTGGTCAGATACCTTGGTCAGGCAAGTGCTGAGGTTTCGTATAGTCTATGGCGTGATTTGGGTACATTTCTTTAGTGAGAGAGATGGACGTTTCCATTTAATGTAAAATATTGATTTGCATGGTGTAATTCCTTAGTCTTGTTGCATAGTCCCTGTACAGTTCTTATCGAAATGAGACATTTTTATCTAGTTTCTAATTCCTTGTACAGTTCTTATTGAAAAAACACTTTTACCACTGAATGAAAAACTTTCTTTGTTGGATGCAATCATGCGTAAATATTTCTATTCCTCAGGTTTTTGTGGAGAATAGATGAAAGGCAGAATATTCTTGTAGTGTTAATAGTGTAGAGGTTAAGGTAGTTTGGCTGTTAATCTTGAATAGAATAAAATGGGTGTCTATGAGTATAAATTGCTATTAGCTTATATTATTGCTTGGAGACAGGTGGTACTACCTAGCTATTACTGTATGATCCTAACATTTTCCTCTGTGCAGGAGGGAGTCAGTTGTCCACTAACTGGAGCAGTGTCTCTTTGCAATCCATTCAATCTGACCATAGCTGATGAAGACTTTCACAAGGGATTCAATAATGTTTATGATTCAGCTCTTGCAGGGTCTCTACGGAAGATCTTCAAGAAGTAAGGTTTTGTGATTATCATATGATTCCAACCTTGATGTCAAATTTTAAGAAACGAGTGCTCCTGAAAATTAAAATTCTAAACGCATTTCAATGTAGAGAGAGATTTGGTGCTTCTGCTCATCTATTGTTGTTTGGATGTCTTTTGGGCTATAGACATGCAGCTCTCTTTGAAAACATTGGAGGTGAGTACAACATCCCAAAGGTAGCTGCTGCAAGAACAGTTCGTGATTTTGATGATGGCCTTACCCGAGGCAAGCATGATGTGCATTCGTGTTTTCTCTCTTTTCTTTGACTTTTTAGTTTACTGTATGCCCTCCCCTTTTTAGCAATATGAAATACAAACCTGCAGTTTATTACTGAAGTTATCATTTTTTGCTGTAGTTTTAATTTCTAATGGACATATGTTTGTTTGTATAGTGTCATTCGGATATAAATCGGTGGATGAGTACTACGAATATGCAAGCAGTTCACGCTCTATTAAGGATGTGAAGGTCCCCCTTCTTTGTATTCAGGTGATATCATGTCTTTGCATGGAGCTGTCTGTAGTTCATTGTCAAATCACCAGGAAACTTTATTAATTAGTAAATCCACATTTGTTTTGCTGAAACCAGGCTGAAGACGATCCGATTGCACCTTCTCGCGGAATACCACGTGCTGAAATTATGGTTTGCTTGATCATTTACACATCTTTTTGGAATATAGTGTATATTGATGATGTATATGAAGCATATACACATGTCCACAATATCGTTATACATGTGTATGTGTATACCATACTTATGTTGTTATACTTGAGATATTGTCTGATCATTCCCAAACTTGTTTGCAGGAAAACCGCCATTGTTTCCTTGTTGTGACTCCTGCTGGTGGTCACCTTGGATGGGTTGCAGGTAGTGATGCACCTTTTGGAGCACCATGGACAGATCCATTGGTGATGGATTACCTTGACATTCTGGAAAGATCCGCAAAATCTAACATGTCTTTGCTAGAACACTAAAACAAAAAGAGCTCAAGTTAAATATTGTGTGGACATGATACAGGCACCCACTATTATTTTCCCATCAGAAAAGTTTTTCTCTAATAATGGAGCATTTTCACATTGAAAAGACTAACAAAAATGTTCCACTATTTTTTATTCAATATACACTTAATTGTCACATATAAATTGTAGTACTAAAATGGGCTTGACAGGATGACGTCACAATCATGCTAATGAAGTAATGTTGTATGTTATGGGCCTGATACACTTTTGCATAGCCTCCAATAAATATATTAAAGAAGAAAGATTGTTGAGACAAATCTTTCCGACAATAATTTCATTAATTATTACAGGTACAATGACTTGTTAAAGTTTGATACTAACGTATGTAAGTGCTACAAGTAGAGGAAGAAAAGAGACATGTTAATCTTGCCAACAATAATTTCATAAGTTATGACACATACAAGGGCTTGTGAAGATTTTAGACCCCCTTATATATAAGTGCAACTAGTGGAGGAAGAAAAGAGATGATAACGCATCAATTTATATGAAATACTAAGATTGTAGATAATATACGCAATGATAAAAGGAGCAAAGCTAACAAATTTCCATTAATTGGTGGCCATTATAATTAGGAATGTTGTACGAGTATTGTGTATACACACACTTTTCATTCATTGTCCCCTTAAATTGCAATGGAATCCTCTAGGTAAACTTGTAACAAGGTTTTGGGACACAGCTATTCTGGACATAATCAGATTTTATAACAGGATCATGATACCATGAATGCTACATCATGAGCGGTAATGTGTCCGAAATTTCATCAGGTAGTTTGAAAATGAAGGATGACACTATACAACGTTACAAATCACGCATGCATCATTGGAGAGAATGTGTAGTGATTGATGATAACATTCCAGGGAACTAACTGCTCCCCAGCATTTGTTATTGTACATCTTAAAATTACAGCTTCAAAGGATCATATCCTTTAAAGATCTACAAGGCATCTACACAAAGTATACCACTAGTATACAATTATGTGCATGAGCAACTATTCCAATGGCACAAAGACAAGAAACAAAAATATTCTTGTTCTCTTCAAATTAATGGCACACTGGTTTCTGGTTCTGCTTGTAGGGCTTTTTTCAACATTGGTCCCAACACACCCTTCTCGTACAACTGAAGAATACTATCTATCCCAACAATATATTTTCCCTTCACATATATAGTTGGGACGACTGCAACTGAGATGTTCAAAGCGTACTTAAGTTCTTCTAAATGTTGCTGATGATTTGAGATGTTCCTTTCATCAAAGGTAGCACCTATTATGGATATCAGAATCTCTCGCACTTGATTGCAATCCTTGAAACTTTTGGTGACAGGTTGTAAGGTAGTAGAGTAGAACACCACATTGAAGCATTTACCATCATTTGCTTTGGAATTTATGGTGGTGGCTTTCTTGGGTTGCCAACTATTTTGTCTATTAACGGTCAATATATTTCCCAATGAAATCATCTTTCGATTTCTATCATCATGAATGGAAGTTTGATTTGCAGTCCTATGATTACTAATCTTTGAGATGGTATCAGAATGGTTTGTGTACGTTGCATTGCTATGATCTCTATGAGTGCTAGCTAATGCAGAGTCGTCCATGTTGGCAATTTTTAGTGGATACAAAGAATTAGAGCAGCTTCTCTTGAGAGAATTCACAAAATGAGCAAAGTTACTGGGGCTCTCTTCAATGCTTCTCACCGCATTCCACTCCTCCTTCGATAGTTGTAACATAGCTCTCTCAAAAGATTCTAGCAATTCTGGATCAAACAAAGGTACCTTGGAGTTGTCTTTCATGACTTCTATTTTATCGAATAAATCATCTTGTGTGATAAGATTTTCTATAGATTGAATTGGTTCATCATCAGCATGTTTCAATTGGCTTTGTTGTTCTGGATTCACTTGCATATGTTGGCAAGCCTCAAGAATAGATGACTGTAAGGTGCCCATAAGCTCTTCTACATGCTTTGATGAATGGTTGTTGGACGGAAGCCAGTCTTTAAGGCTCACCGCGGCTGAGAACTCAGGGCTTGAAGGAGCACTGAATGGACTAAATGAGGTCAAGCCCAAGTTCTTGTTATCTTCATAGTTTCCACGAGAGAATATATATTTGAAGGAAAGTGCCCGTTGGAGAGGATCATTTCTTGGATTCAGAGAGAGATTCTCGTCCTCTTCTTCATCATCATCAAGCCCCTCCATAAGCTCCCACGTGTTAATGGTTTCAAATTGTGTAATCTTTTCCTCCTTTTCAATGGATATGGCTACATCCTCAGTAGCATCGTTGTCTGAATCCCCACCATTGAGCACAGATTTTGATTTGGTATGTCTTGGGGTTTCTTTGATTCCTTTATATATCACAATGAAATCACATATAAAAAAACTCATTATTACTGCAAAATATATAACAGATTTTTATACATATACACTCTTATGTCTTTAATCTTTTATGTTGTTCTCCAACAAACGTTACTTACAGGAAAGTTCTTTCTCCACACATATATACATACATACATGTTTCATGCGTGTGCGCCCACGCATGCACACACACACAACCACACTTCATCGATGCTTTATATTTTGTTCTCCTTGGAATTGCAAACAATGAAGTTGTTTCAAAATAACAAACATTTATCCGTGTATATTCTATGTTGACTTATGGTCTCCATGGAATTTGCATACAAACATGGATTTGATGCTTTATATTGGTCTCCATGGAATTTGCATACAAATAAGTCCTTGTTACCACATGCATATATTATGCATTTGATTCTCTATATCAGTCTTCGTGGAATTGCATACAAACAAGTCTTGTTATACATATGCACATGCATAAGCACAAGCACACACATAAATCCGTCTTACCATAAAACTTTATCAAAGATCGTAGGGGAAGATTACCTTTGGCTGGTGAAATGGGCTTCTTGACAGATCTATTATAATCGGAAGACAAGATTGCAGCTATATAATCGGAATCTGTTGCTGATTTAGTATTCTTGTCCACTTGCACTGAAAGGCCACTGGAAATTAAGGCATTCCATGTTCTTCTACTTCTTGGGCTAGAGACTACACCCTTTGAGGGTGTGCAGCCCATGGCGATGGTGGAAAAGACGTCAAAGAAAAACGAAGACAATGTAGAAAAAGAACGAATCAGATTCTTCTATCTAAGTAATGATACGAGGACCTTATGAGACTCTTGTGTCTTGAGCAACTGATCCAAAAACGTGGCTCCATCAAATCTGCAGGAAGATCTGAAACGATGATGGAAATTTGAACGCTCCAAGGCAACATAACCTAGAAAAGAATGTAAAAATATATAGAGACCCATGATGAAGAAAGAAGTGAGGGAAGCGGGGGCGGGGTAAGGGTAGTTTACCTATAATATTGTTCTCTGCTATGTCATGCATTCTAGCTGCAGTGACACAAGACCAAATGCTCTGTTTTGGGATGCTCTGTTCTTTCTTTCTTTCCTTCCTTCCTTCCTTCTTCTTCTTCTTCTTCTTGGTGATGGTGTGAGACATGTGATTAGGGTGCATCTTTTTCGCCCAAAAAAAGTTGATTCAGACATTGACTGTTGTCTCCTCCATCTCCAACAACAAACTTGTTATCCGTTTCCCTTTCCATTGACAAGAACTGTATTTTAAAAACCTCTCTCTCGTTTGGAAGAAAAAGTTGCATGTATGTGATGTATGTTATGTATCTTATGCATGTATGTGATGTATGTTATAACAACTTATAAGGTATGTATGTACGTGATGTATGTTATGTATGTATGTATGTGTGGTCGACACCCTGGCGTGTCACTTAGTATGGCATCAATGGTTCGATCTCTCTATCATCCATTTGCTTACTCTTAGTTATCATAATACCCTTTGCATTGAGTTGCTTAGTTCAATGGCTATTGTGATTTGGCCAAGGAGCATTTGTCCTTACTTGGCCTAATTCTAGTTTTGAATGATGAACAACGTTCACATTATGAAAAGGAAAAACGCATTCATCGCTTTATCGTATTTTATATAGAAGTTGTTTGCTATTTGCTTGTGAGCTTCGAGTAATTTGATACCTCTCACATGTATTAGATCTTCTTTGTTATGTTCCAAATTGGATAAATAATTAAGTTGGACTGGTTGGAACGTTGCCCCACACTAGTGCGTGCCATAGTGAAAGCTCGTATTAAATAGATTTGACTTTTGCAATATGTCCTACAATCTCTCTCTCTAAACACCTTCTATCAATGTATCTATCCTCTAGATTTTTCTGTCATGACGTGCTAATATTTTAAACTTCTGCTAGCACAATTAACGTGAGTCTGGACATATGTGAGCTTTGGTAAAGGGGATAATGATAGGATACAAGATACACCTGTGCCTTGCACACATCACAAATCCTTTGTATAGCTTGGAACATTTTGGGCATAACTTTTGCTCCCAAATTTGGATTCATGAGTTATTGGTGGGGAATGACAAGAAAATTGTGATATGTACAACTTGTATAAAGTTCAATTAACTTTTTTGTATGACACTTCCACAAAAAAATATGCATACATGATTTTTTCTTTGCTCATCAACCACACACACACACACACACATGTCAATGAGTGGAATATGATATGCCCTTTAAATGGATGTTATCATTAACAATTCCGATAAGAGCAAGATGGCCGTAGACAAAGTGTAATACTCAATGGATGATCTTACCATAGTGAGAATTTATTACAGTTGTAAGAACTCAATCTATCGTGTATATGGTGAATAAGTAAGAAATTTATAGGCATTGAGATATAAGTAAATATTTTGTATAGTGTTATTATTTGAATCAAGATATGGTGTAAATTTCATTACTACTCAATAGAATCCAATCATTAAAAGATACAATATAACGATTGTCTACCTCTAGAGTAAAAGATAAAAAAGACAGTGTAATAGTAATACCAAGGATAATAAATCTCATGAAACTAACAAAATCAAAAGAAGCTACAAAGGTAAAAGTGTCATTTACGAAAAACCTAAATATAAGTCGAGTCTTAGAAAATGCCAAAAAAGAAATGGAAAGACGTCACTCTCATGGCATTGAAAAAATGTGTTGTGACATCATTCCATGGAAAATGTATGTTTCTTGGCACTAGCACTTGAGAAATATAATATGATAAATACTCTCAAACTTGCTTGCATCGTTTTTGAAGTTTGTGAACCTCTAAGGCGGTGACATAAACTTCATTTGATGAGACTTCAACTGCCCTTCTCGGTTTGAGGACAAGTTCTTCGCAAGAAAAAGTGAAAACAAAAGTTTGGGATGAAATAAAGTGACAATTACATAAAGGACTTAAAAGAGCCAAAATGAGAAATATGCAAATATGTCAAGTAGAAAGTGTTGTATATTAATGAATGCTTAACAAACTCCGTTCTTCAACCTTAATTGATCTCTTTCTCAAATCCCAACATGTTGCTTCTCCTTGACTCTAACCTCAAATACCCTCATCAACTAACTAATCCATAGTTAAGATCAGATATATGATATATGGGAAGTTCTCAACCATTACTATTGAATCTATATGCTTAGGTTGAATGAAATGTAGGAACCATTAGTAGGGTTGATCTAACTTTGCAATCATGCGCCAAAACTTGAGAATGGTAAAATTTGGGTTTGCTTACTTAGTCCAACCTGTTTGGGCATGAATTTCCTATTGCAAGATTAAAACAGTTTGTTCAAGGTTATATATATCTATCTATGTGTGTGTGTGTGTGTTTCAATTCTATTAAGTATTGATTCGACATTTTGCATAAATGTTTAGTTTGTGTCCACTTTCATGAATTTCGCTTTTCTAATTTAGAGCAGATGTGATGTATCCCAAAACTATTTGGGACTTTGAAAATTGTTGATGACCAAGTCTTACACACAACATGACTTGTAGTTAACGAATGAGCAATAAATTCCTATCTATTACCACACACAATTTTAATCAAGATATTTCCTCTAATGATATTGTCATTTTCAATGTGACATAAGAGGACTTTATATACTTTTTAAAGTCATTTACATGCATGGCCCATGTTTATGCTATTTGTCCCTTATGTACATACTCTCTTTTGGAGCTATATTTATCTAACTACAAAGAGCATTTTATATCTTAGAGCTATAACAAATGAGTCAATGACCTATGAGAACCATGTTTTCTCTAAAACCCAGGTTTTAAGTATGTCCTTGTAAATATTATTCAAAATCCACACTCAAGCACATATTTATAGGATGAAGTCCTTGGCTTTTTCCTCGATTTGAAGAACCTTTGTTTGGGAAGTGCTTCAATTTTGGTGTAGATAGATAAGACATTCAAGTCTTCAATCACCTTTTCATGAATATATTGATAATGAATTTGGACATCTTTAAGTCTTTTCATGAAATTGTTAGAATGCATAGGTGAGGAGGGAGATACAAGGCCTTTCCTAGAACAAGCACACATTTTGTAGACACTCTTGTAGAGCATGTGCATGTTATGTTGGGAGCATCCACGTTTTGTTGGGGTATGTATGTGAGTGAGAAACTAGGCACTTGATTCTCTTATTGAGCACATGGTGTTTTCTTTGAGTTAGTTAGTTTGGAGTTGGCTCACCCTTACAACACAACATGAGTGGAAGTTGGAACTACACTTGACATGGAAGATATGTTGCACTTTTGTTGGCCACATATATGTTCATGCTTAAATAACTTCTTCATCTTGTGCCTCATAATTGCACCATCTTCTCATCAATCATGGGATTTATACCTTTTCACAATTTCCTCTTTCCTCAACTACTCACAAATCATGCTTTGTTTTCCGCTCACTTGTTGTTCTTGTGGTTAAGATCTTCAGATTTATGCTTGGCCAACTAACCACCAGGTTTCTGAATCGGGAGATGTTTGGAATATTATCGTGGGGCAGAGTTTGTAAGATGATAGAACAAAAAAAGAGTGGTTTATACGTTAGTTAAGATATTTGATTAGTATTAGTAGAATTAAGAAGTTAATTAAGACATAGTTATCCAAGATAAATAGAGATCAAGATTATGTTAACAATATTAGGTTAGAGTAGACTCAATTAACGATTATATGATATGGGTAACGCGATAGTTTTAAAAGAGAATTATTTGAGTTGATCAGATTGTAAAACAGTAATCCAACTCAAAATATTTCCTCCCCTTCCAATACGTCATAGTTCCCTTTTTCCTAGTAGTCTTGTCTCTTGTTTATTTATATTACTTTATTAAGCTTACTCATGCCTTTTCTATTTGTGTGAAAAGAAGTTACATGCATATCCCATGTAAGCTTCCTATTTGTGTAGAAAAAACTACAGTTAATCAATATTTAGCTAATAAACCTACATTTCCATCTTTATTTTACGTAAAAGTGGATTATCTTACTAGTAAGTGCATCACCTCATGACGCGTAGAGTTTGAGTCTTATTCTTTGCAAAATAAATTTTTGGTCGATCTAAACTTAATTTAACTTTGTAGTATTTAACATTGTGGATAAAAAAATCATGAGGACATCGCGTCTATGATTATTTGTGCTATATGTGGTTTCATGCATCTTGATCCGTCCTTCGCTTTTATATTCCACAAATCATGGTTGTATTTACGAATGGAGGAGGGAGAGGTGATGGCCATTGTAGTTGTAGGCATAACTGGGTATGTTGAGCTGACAATGATGGAACTATGGTCATTGGTAGTGATGTTGGAATGAGACATGTCTACTCTTGGGGCAATGGCGAGTGAGTAGGCAATGACATTGAAGGTGAGTTCAAAGGGGGAGATGATAGAAAGGAAGAAGGAAATGAAAACATTAAATAAAGAGGAGATCGAAGAAGCAAGAGAAAGAGGAAAAAGAAAAGAAGAAAGAGGAGGGAGGTAAGTTTCGGTCCAAAAAGAAGGGTAAAGATCTCAAAAAGGAAATAGAAAATGAAAAGAAGGCCACAACTCTCGGGATATGTGAACAAGTTCAAGTTCGAACCTAATGGAAAAGAAAAGTAACTATCATGAAATTTTCAAGTTCAAACCTACAACCTTCCCAATTTGTTTGGAAAATAATTTTCTATTTTCATATTCAACAAGACAATAAATTGCAGCCTTATATACTCTCTGATAATTCATTACAAAATGTGCTCGTTGTTCCATTTAGGGTGATGGCCAAATTTGGTAAGAAATGGCTACTGGATCCACAACCTTCAATAGCTCATTTGTGGCATATGCTCTGGTTATATGCATGACAACTAGTTGGTAGGCTGGTGTGGGACCCAGGGGGATGGTTTTGGACCAATCCCATGATGGCTCCATTGCAAAAAGTTCAATTCTTTCAATACACTGTGAAATTTGGTAGAACCTTGGTCATGTCTAAGAATACTCCAACATTGCAACTCAAAAGCATTGGATTTGGTCTTTCAGGGGACCAATCAAATATATTCTCTCTAGATGGCATTTACTACATGCAACACTACCAGTGATCAATCATTGAAAGGAGATGTGACAACCATTCTCAGACAATGTTGTTATTGCAATGACACGCAGGAAACTACCAGGAATGTTCTATGGTCCTGCTCACTAACCCATTAGGCCATCAGGTATGGAATAAAGTTCTTTCTTTATTTTTGACAATTAATGCATGTTGCCTCTTTTCCTGGGGATCAACAGTATGGGGGGTTCTCCATTCTAATCTCTTGTTGTATGAGGTAGATGATGCTCTAGAGGCTATGATAATATAATATCCCGTTGTGAGAATTTACCATAGTATTCTATACACGTGGATAAGTGCGAGGGTTAAACGAGAGTGTAAAGAAGGGGAGGATTACTTTTAATCCTCGGGATTGAGACAACCCATTAGGCCAAGTGTGAACTTGCATGGGGGCCTTGGGTATCGCTATAAATAAGAGGCCTAACTACCCTCATTTCATCATCTTGTTGACTATGTCGAGACTCTATCTTGTGGTGGGTCAACTCTTGTAGCGAGCGCGCCAGCACCAGGTACAACTTGACGCCACGACGGTGGTATGGGATGTCGATCGAGGCTCGAGTCCGTCTCGATCCCTTCGCTCAGGGGTGGTTGGGTGGATCAACACCCTTCTTTCTCTCTCTCCTTTCTATCTAGATCTATCTTTTATCCTTATTTTATGCTTACATTAGTTCATGTCTCTAATTACATCTAATTTATGTCTCCCCCTTTTAGCAACCTCACAAGCAAGTGCGTGCAACCCACATATGGAAAACAATATCAACGGTTACATTATGCATCTTATGGAAGTATCGTTGTAAAAGATGATATGATTCCATAACTCCTCTTCTCTTAGATATATTGGTGGAACTATGGGAGAGCTTATTGGCAGTAGTGCGTGGGCAACATGACAATATGCAAGGCTCCTCGGAGGTTGTTCTTTAAAAAAGGAAAAAATTACTGCAGTTATGGAGGATGTAAGGAAATGAGAGATACATGAACAGAAAAGAAGAGAATTGCAACTGCTATATAATAGATAATAAGATGGGATTACATGTTGGAATACAACTACAAGGGTTAATTGCTACAACAGCTAGAGCATACTAACACCACACTCTAACGTTCCTAGTTTCCTCTTTATATAATAGAGGAAGTGGAGGGAACGTTGGATGTGTTTGAAAAATACAGTTACTAATAAAAAGAAAACAGTAATAGTTAATAATAGTAACTAATCTAGATGTGGTGTTGAGTTAATGTGGCAACTAAAAGTAGTTGCTCTGAAACTGTTTTGTTGTTTCTAACACCCTCCCGTAACTCTAGCACCACATTTGAGGCCAACATGTTGGCAACAAGTCCAATGCTTGATAGCAGACACTTGTAATTTTGCCTTGTAATGCAGTGTGAGGAGTCCTATTTTGCAGATAGCAGGCTGTGTAGATTGCATCTTCCCAGAACTGTTGTTTCATTTGTCCCGTTTTCAGCAGACTACGAGCATCATTTAACAATGTTATGTTCTTTCTTTCAGCAATGCCATTCTGCTGTGGAGTGTAGGGTACTGTTTTTTGATGAATTATTCTATTTTTGTCAAAAAAAACCTCCCATTCTTGGGATACATATTCTCCACCATTATCGCTTCTCACCTTTTTAATTGTTCTTGATGTTTGATTTTCTACATGTTGTTTGTATTTACATAATGCTGGAAATGCCTCACTTTTCTGTTTTAAGAAGCTGATTACTGTGAATTTGGTAGTATTATCAATAAATGTAATGAAATACCTTGCTCTGGAGATAGACAATACAAGAAATGGCCCACACAAGTCTGTATGAAAAGGTTGAAGTAGGAATTTTGTAACAGTCTTGCTTTTGGCAAATGGCTGATGGGACATCTTTCCGAACAAGCATCTTTCACATATAGAAATAGCTTTGAAGCCTATTTATGGTAATCCTTTCATTCATTTTAGTTGTTGACACTATTGAAGTGCTGAAATATTCATGTGACCAAAACGACAATGCCATAAATATGTAGTTGAGTGCACTGATTGTTTCTTTGTTTGCACAGGTGCAACTAATGCATATGCTAATTGATTATGGACTGGATACAAATGTTGTTCTTTACCATTTGAATGGATGAGTTACCATCTTGAAATTGTAGAATTGTTGTATCTCTGCAAAACTGAATTGTAAGTCCATCTATTGTAGCTTGTCCAGACACATAATACACATATGAACAATAATTTGGTGATCTTTTGAAAGTTTGATTTTAATTGTACCTTTACCAATTACAGATTTCTTTCCTTTATCACCAAAAATCACATGCAACTGATTGGAGAGAACTTGATAATCTTCTAGCCAGTCTCTTCGGTATGTGAGATGGTGTGTGGCACAAGTATCCAGGTACCATGTGCCATAATCTGTTTTCAATCCTTTTGCAATGACATGGTTTGCTTGAATAATGTTTCCTTCTTCTAGCGTGTCGTCATAATCACCTCCTGATTCTGAATAGCATTTTGCTTTATCATCAAATTTATCCTCTAAAATGACATTGTTGGCTTGTGGTGGTTTCTTATTTTCAGCAAATTGCTTGAATCGACATACCCTCTCGTTGTGCCCTTCTCTCTTGCAATATCTGCAGACTAGTTTGAAGCCTCCACCAGGCAGTTTTGATGAAGTTCTCTGTGATTCATTTCCCTTTCTTGAATTAGAGACTTCAGTGTATTTGTAATTGTCAGATCTAGGCTTGTCGTGATTGTTATATGACAATTTTTGTGGTTTGTTGACTGCAACAGTCATTGCTATTGATGAAGTAGAATATTTAAGTTGTCGTCGTAGATTTTCATGACGAACTTTTGTAATAAGATCAAATAAGGAGTTACCCTAGCTATTCATAGTGATGAAAGTATTCCAAGATTTTGGAAGTTTACTCAATAAGAGCCCAATCTTCATTTCTTCTGAGATTTCATTTCTTCGAGATATGTCTCCTAGGTATCCAAGAAGGTAAGAACATCTTCTTCTACCTGCAAAACACACATGTGAAATAGGGTAGCAAGAGTATGGATTCTAGTAGTACCATCTTGTGGTTCAAACATTTGTTTTAGTTTGGACCACATTTCTACTGCAGTTGTGAGTTTTCGAATGGCATCAGCTTGCTTGTCTTCTACAGTTTGAAAAATACAGTTCCTAGATGTGGTGTAGAGTTAATGTGACAACGAAAAGTAGTTGCTCTAAAACTGTTTTGTTGTTTCTAATAGAGGAAGCTGCCTCTGTTCACAATCTCCTCTCAAGGACCGATCTAGAAATACCATCGCCTTTGGTCCTTGCCCTGACCATCTCTTTTGTACATAACATTTTCTAATTGTGCATTTTGTAGCCTTCCGACATTTTTTCTTAATACTAATGAAGGAAATATTTGAAGAAGAAAAAAAGTGTGATAAACATTTGTGCAACCTTATGTCATCACATCACAAGAGCTAACAAGTTTTAGGAGACTTGAATTCATGACCTCTATCTTAAAGTTACTAAGCTTAGGATAATCTTTAATAATATTTGATCAATATTGACATAATTAAATCTTAAACCTTCTAAGCCATGCATCATTAACAACTAGTAGTCTTGCCTATTGACCAAGTGGTCACCATGCATTTCATGATGGAGCACAATATAATGGAGATATTTAAAGAAAATCTAGTTCAATGCTAGCCTTCAAGTACGCTTGTAAAATCTTGTGTCTCTCATTTATAAATTATAATACAAATTCATTTTCATCTTATTTTCTTTTTCTTCGAACTCACTTCTCCAATTCAATCTAGTTTTGGCTTTGGGATGTGACAATATATCGCAAATATATGTTCATGTACTTCTCCAATTCAATCTAGTTTTGGCTTTGGCATGTGACAATATATCGCAAATATATGTTCACATTGTGCACTTTCAATGTGTGGAATCATAGATACAACTAACATATTGGAAAAATAACCTTAGCATCGTAATTATTTTTAAACCATACCTTTGGTTAAGGTAGGTAATTCCATAATCTCAACATTCTTGCAACTTTTTTAGACTTAACTTTGTCGTACATAAAGCCATTTACCTTCCTTGACAAACGCCCAAAGATCTTGAAGTTGAATACATATTTCAACTTTACACCTCTAATATGTATCATCATTACCTTTGTCGATCTTTTTTTGTTTTGCTATTGACATCTTTTTAATTTCCAACTTAAACCTTTATCAATATGAGCTTAAAAATATATCTTTTCGGAATACGATTTTGAATCATCATCAAAAAATATTTTTAAATCACATCAAAGATATACTAATCTTAGACATTTGTTAGACATTTGAATCAACACAGTTATTTCTTAGACATCATTTCATAGCAATCCATGAGAGATAAAGCAACATTACTGCATTCTTGCTCAATCTTCACCTTGACAAAAGTAACTAAAATGAGCAATAGAAGAACACATGGTGGAATGGTCAAAGTCCAATAAACAGGCAACACTTACACCTTTTCATTGAAAGCTTATGCGCAACCCAAAAGCATCGTGAGAGCATGTTTCACCAAGAGACACTATACAAAGATTGTGACAAACATGGTATTCCTTGATTTAAAACATTAACTCTATCAGGATTAATCAGTTAGATGTCCTTATGCGTTTCCCTAACATTCATCACCACTCTTCTGGTGTTTATTTTCTATATAAGACTAGATTCTGTAATATAATCTTTGTAACAAATGTAGATCTAGACATGGTATCAACTACATTCCCATAAATAAATAAAACCCATTACCCATATGCAGAAACTTCATAATCAGCAACAAGTTATTAATCTGTAAGTCATGTTTTGAGATATCAGAGTAACCTCTTAACATAAACAAATTACAAATTTACTTATTATTAGATTCAACGAACATGAATGCACAGTACCCGTAAAAAATGTAAAGCCAGGGGTATTGAAAATGTTTAGTAAATGTATTTTGCCTTTTTCAATTAACTATTTCCTCTAAATAATGTACAATCAGCTAGAGCAAATGCTTTTCTTGAGAATAAAACTGGTTTCACAAAGAATAGCTTCTTGATTCTTTACTCTATAATATATTTCTTTAAAGCCCTGTCCAAGAACCAAATGCAATGGAACTCTTAAACTGAGCCATGGGAGATGCTCAAATATCAAAATCTCACCATTGACACAGATCCGTGGTGAGGACTCGAAATCTTATCAAATGGGTCACTTTCCAAGCTTTCTTTCATCAATGGACATGGAGAACCATCTTCTTCATTCCCACATACAAAGATGGGCATTGTAAAGGGATCAAATGAAGCCTGATTTGAAAGAGAGTTGAAGACCCACCTTACAGCCATAGCATCTGTAATGGGTTGAGCAACGAGCATTACCTCTCCTATTACCATGCATGTAAGAGGAGTGAGAAAGCTCAATAAAGACATCAAGTCAAACAGTAAATTTCCCGGAATTGAAAGCACTGATAGCCCCAAGAACAGAATTTGTAAGGGCAAAAGGAGTGCCAATGATAGAACAAGGCCACGAACCCTCATCTGCAGTCTTTTATTTATAACTAAAGCCAACATTCGATATCCCCACCATAGAAAGCAGAAATTATATACCAAACTGAATAAACCCAGCAGCAAAGTGCTCAAAAGAGGAAAAGTGCAAAACACTTTATCCGAGCGTCTGATGTAAGATCTTGTGAAATAGATTGGCAAACCAAATACCTTTCCGTCTTGGGAGGACATCTTGGAGGTGATTATGACAAGAGAGAGCTGAAAACACAGAAGAGGGAAAATAAAAAGAAGTATGAGACTTATGGTCCTCTTATTCCATTTTTTGAGGGGTGTGAAAGGAGCATCTCGAACTGATCCTTGCACAAGAAAGAGTGCAGTGAGAAAGAAACATGGCTCCATTACACCAAAGGACAAAACTGTATGCATATCACAGAAGGCTTCCTGTTGCGGAAGTCCTAGAAGAGGTACTTTACTTCTCAAGATAGGTAATTGCATGAGTTCAACCAAGCTCCATAACATTGCTGATATGATTAGAATTATTCGAACAACCCATACAGCATTGAAATCTTCTAGTGCGAGCATTCGGCCTCGTCTGATTTGGAACCTGAAATAGAGAACATAGCCGATGCAAAAAATGCTGAAAAGGCAAAGGGCAACTATGAGCACTAATGTTGCCACTCCGAGAGCATCTGTTATAGAGCTGACTTTGAGCATCACCTGATTTGTGCATAGTCCCACAACACATGAAAATCTAACTTAACTTCACCTGAATGGCTAAGAGGTTGGAGTGTGATATGTATCCTATAACCTGCAAAAGCATAAACTCTTATGTTGTTTGTGGTTTGAGTTTTATAATTACATTAACATTGATTAATCAAAGCAAAACATCAAACTGCAACGAGAATGCAAGTCCTGAGCAAGTATAAGTCCATTATTAGGAAAGTCAGGGTCGTAGAAGGAAAGGGTTTAATCTTAAAATTGTAATAAAACAACCCTAAATTGACGAAAATATCTTAACACGAGTGGATTCTGCTTATTTAAGTGGAAAAAACTTTATATCTGCCTTTTTGAAACTGTTCAGAAAAAAAAACCTTAACACAAAGAGATATAGCTTTCTATATCTTTCCAATATGTGATGTTTACAGGAAAAGGTTTAATACAGATTGCTCATGTTTATGTTTGTAAAAGCAAAACCTGTATAAGGGCATGAAAGAATACAAATGGTTAAATGCAGAAAAGCTACTGGAAACTTTATACACCAACATAAACAGTAACTATTTCTCCTTGATATGCGAACATATTACATTCTCCTTCATTTTGAGACACAATTAAAACCAGAACAAATAGGACAAGCTTACCATCAATTTTTACACATGGCTTTAAATTTCTAGAACTTTGACTGATGCTAAATCTACTTTCTCCAGTGCAAAGAGCTTCATATAGAAAACTCATCAACCATGATGTAGATCACACAGATCAAGCATTCACTTCTCAGAAAAGACTACAGCAAGAGTTACTTCTACTTCCTCTGTTTTAATCAGCCTTGAATAGAAACCCTAATCTAAATAGCCATTTTGCGTATGTTCACATAGAAAAGTCACCTATGTTCACATAGAAACACTACTCCAATGTTCATTTTCCTAAATTGCGTATGTTCACATAGAAAAGTCACCAATGTTCACATAGAAACACTACTCCAATGTTCATTTTCCTAAATTGGTAGAAGAAAGGAAAACACAGATGGACCCCCTAATCCAAACATTATTTTCCTACGATGAGAACTCAAAATAGAATCCCCCATCAAACAGTAATTTATCGACCTTGAAAGAAGGGAAAATAGCCATTCAAACCCTAATATCTGAACACAGTCATTTTTCTATTTTGATGGAAAAAAAGGAAAATTCACGATCGAGATTCTTAACTTGAACATTCTGACCTTTGAAATGTCCCCTCATTAACGAAGAAATGAGTACCCTAACGTGAATACTCGTTTTCAGAATTTAAAATGTGAGAGGAATCTCACAATATGAACAATATTTTTGCTTCCTTGAAAGAATATTAAAACGAGAATTCACAATAATCCGAACATTCATTTTTCTACATTGAAATAAGAACGACGAACTCAAAATGAAAACCCAATCTTCGAATAGAATTCCTAATTTGGACAGAAACTCAATGTACAGAACTTAATCCAAACAATCATTTCTCTCATCTTCGCGAAACTCACAATGGAAACAATAATCGAAGCAGTTTGTGGTTTTGCTACATTCAAGGATTTAAGGGAAAATCACGACGGAACCCTAGAAAATCAGCATTTAAACCCCTAATTTGAACAGTAGTAGTCTTCCTACCATGGAAGTTCAATAAAGAGGGAAGAAATGGGAAAACTGGCACGAATACCATAATCGAGGAGGCCATTTTACCAGATAAAGAAGGAAAAACTGTCACACACTAGTCGAGAAAAGTCAGTTTACCCACTTGAAAGAAGAAAAACCTAATCTGAAAAGTCTGTGTTTGGAGCCTGGGAGAAGGAAGGGAAGAGAGCTTACCGAGCTTGCTTCGGGGAGGTGGATCCGTGAGCGGAGACGAAGTTTGAGGATTAGAGACAGGCCGATTAGAGTCGTGTTCCATAGTTAGCAGAGAGCGAGAGGAACGATTTTCTCAACACCTCTAAATTTGGGGGCACAGCTGGGCACAGTCTGGCAGAAGAAAAGTCATTGCTACTATTCCGGCCTCAATTGCCGGACCTCCCTCTCAATACATACATACATATGTACATATCTACAATCCAAAGCCTTCTATATTTTGCGCGTGAAGCCTTCTCCTCCTCCAAATTTCCAATGTATCTATGCATACATATTGTATACGTATACGTATATGTATTTACTAGTTAGAGTATGCATGTATTTGTATGAGTCGTAGGCCTTTGTTTCTTTTCTTTTCTTTTTGTCTCCGGGAGAAAGTGTACTCGTGCAACGAAGATGAAGACGCTCGTATATATCACGTCTCTTATGGCGCCAACGTGACACTACGAAACCACCGGAGAGTTTGGTACACATCTTATTGCTTACTCTTGAGAAATGGCGAAAACCCAAGTGAAAAGACGGCATGACGTTTACTAATGTTGCCCCATCCCAAATTTGTGCTTCATGAATCTCAACTAATGCTTCCCATAAATTTCTCTTGAGTTGGTCTCTCATTCATCTCCGTGGTTATGATCTTCAACATCTCCTCGACCTTTTATAGCTCTTTCTAAAGTCCTCTCCTTAGCTAAGCTCAAATGCATCCCTTATGTATTTATTTTATTTTGCACATATGTGGATGGTGATATTTGGGAGAGCCAAGTTAACATTGATCGTTGTGCTCCGTTCCAATGAATGTAGGCTCTCAAATTCCATCAATAAGAACTCCACAAAATTTACCAAACTCTACAGTTTTGGACTTGTGATTCCATGGCACAATGATATCTACATCAAATATCATAGCATATATTACATCAATCAATGTAACATTTCCTACATAGCTAGAGAAGATTGTGTCTAGTTTGCATCCATCTACATAAAGTTTGAGAGAGGTATATAGTTTTTCAGCATGCTAAATTGATCCGGTGATATGTTAGATGTGTGTGTGTGTGTGTGTGTCTTAAGTCTTGAGTAAAGGTGTTATCTCGAAGATTATTTATATAATATATGTAAGAGATATTTCATATCATTGGAGGATGTCTATTAGGTGCCATAAACTAAAGTACAAGGTAACACCAAGAAAATAAGCAAGGTTTACATGCAAAACGAGAACATCCTCAAAAGTTGAGTATCCAACGGAGTATATATTCATTACTTTATCATGTTCTAAGAGATAATTTGATTATTACGTTCTTAGATATTAACAAAACCAAAATATTTTTAGAAACAACACATTAACATAGTACTCAAGAGGAGGTACTCACAGAGCCAAAATATCTTTAAAACACCAAAATGCCTTAAGAAAGAGATGCTTTCATCATATGGGTTGACATGACTCATGCAAATCCCAGAACGTTCTTGCTACATGGAAACCTTACTCAAACGAAGATGTCATTTTTGGAAAGAGAAGATAAATTCCATCACATTTTAGCATTTGCATCAAGAGTGACTTGCCAAAATGCATGAACAGGCCCTTACAATGGGATTATTGTTATTGTTTATAAGCATGTGAACCCATCAAATAGATCTATTTCTATCATGTTTTGTGGCATTTAAAATGTGGAAAACTTAAAGAGTATTTTATTTACGAAAGGAGACTTTAGGAGGGTCAAAGAACATGGCTAAATATTGACTATACACCTTTAAATAATGTAACATAATGCTGTGATTTGAGCCCATGAAGCAGCATATGTAATATTTGATAGACTGCAAGTTGTGTTCCCAATTTGGTTGTAAATATAATTTCTTCAATTTGCAAGTTGTGATTCATTAAGATCAAAGGAGGGTGCATTCAAATCTCTCAATAGTTCATATGCATCAGACCAGACCACTGCCTATAAGGAACCGGCCTAGCTTACCATACCATATATATGCCAGAGTAAAATTTTATGACAATATCAGATGAACCACCGTTTTACACCTTTGAAGTTATCGATATCATGCCACATTTCTCCACAAGAACTGGCAAATGAAAATGATATTTTCAAAATGTATCCTTGGCCATGCAAGAGTAGTTAGTAGATCGGAGATACTCTCACAAAATTATATTGATCAAATTATGTGCTAAAACACTGCTTTAATTCCGACATCTCCATAAGTTGATCACGATGCAGCTTGAACAAAATGATTTTCAAATAGAGATACCCATTGCATAAAAAAAATCCAACTCAATCACGTGTCTTAGGTACATTGAAGAGATTTTCACCATATAAAATCGTTCTCTTCTCACTAAGAGAAGCTCGAAAATGTAAAATTTTTTTTCTAATATACAGGAGAATAGACAAAAGAGACTATCTAAATTAGAAATATAGAACTAATAATTTAGGAGAGAATACTTCACACGTAAAAATATGTTGTTCTTTTCCAGACAAAGCTTTGCACCTGAAACTAGCCAATGGCCGGGGAGGTGTTCTGACCCTCGCGTTAGCTCTGTAGTGTCAATGAACTTTGATAGTTTTTGTGTAGGTTGTGTTGCTTGTGTGAGATTAGTGGGATTAGTAAGAGACATTGCTTTACTTGACTTAGGCATTTGCTCTCTCAAAGGCTCAGGCGTATGATCCCATACTGATCTCCTTATGGTACAACCTGGAACCTTAGAATAAAGAAGCTTCAAATATAACACACTTTTGAGTCCAAAATCCCACACACCAAGTTGTGCTCCAGTAACAATATAAGCTCCAGATGCCTCTCCGAACCATGTTTCACTATATTCCACGGGTGCGGTGCTGACATGTGCAAAATTCTTCCATAATACTGGTTCAAACCATCTGCTATCTTGTTCTTCAGGGCCATGCCATTTAGGAGCTCCTATAGGAACATATGGATCCCAATGTGGTTGTAGTATCTTAGGAAGAACTGACAGGTGTTGCACATGGATAGCTAGCCGATTTAGCTTGGCCCCCTCGAGGCATAGACGAAGCCCTGTAACAGGTTTTCTACCAACCGATACCTGAACATATACAGCATTAATCAGTTTTCTCTTTCTTTATGTACTTGGAAGTAAAAGATTTTACCAAAATGCCCCCCTCTTCTTCATGGAATTCCCAAATCCCAAAATATGTATACCCGCTAGTGTTTCCATCTATCCCCAGGATATGTTCTATCTCTCTGTCTCTCCATAATTCCAAAGTCAAAGAAGAGAAGGAAATGGGCAGGTTATATGCGTGTAGAAATCAGCAAACAATTCTGTCAATCAAAGGAAAAATCACATGTTTCCTATGAATTCAAAAATGTTATACTCATGTTTTAGGACAGTTTTGATTAGCCAGCACATTTAGGTCCTTTTGTATCATTTGGCACCCCAAAATGGAAGGTAATGACGACTAGGCGTATCTATTTTCTCCCATTGGTCTAGTTTGGTCTTCAAAGGAAATTAGTACAACTTTCTTTCTCAAGAGAGCATCTGTGTGGGATGTGTATTCCTTCTCCGAAATTCAGAAAGAAAGTATATCTATCTCTCTGAAATCTCTCTACAAGGTATTTGAGAGAAACCTTTTGGAATTTTGGAAATATGGGGAGTACTTCGGGTATTTTAGAAAATTTCCTGTAGTATAGTGCAGATGTTTCATGCAGTGTGAATTTATGGACATATGTATGCAACCTGCTCAATACTGATGAATAGCTTGGGCCCCATAAGGCTGAATTGCAATGATGGACATACTGGATCCTTCCTTGTGGAACCAACTTGATTTACAACTGGTGCCCAGGACCTTGGAACTCTGAACTCGAAGAAATACTGCAATTCTTCTAAGGGAGGCTTATCTGCACGAAAAAGTTATTTTACTTAAAGACTATACTTAGAACATATTTAAGTTTCAATATAGAAAAATGTATAAATTCCATGTGGAAAGAGTAATATGTTAACACTAACATCAGTGTGAATTTATGAGTGGTCAAACATCATCCTTAATGTTAACTGAGTTGATTATCTTTTTTTACATGTTTAAATCTAAATGTGGTATATTGGAATTATGCATAATTTTTAATTGAAGGAGCCCACAAGTGAGATAATCCTCAATTGCAAGACCTAGATTGTCCATGTGGAAAGAGTACTATACTAACGCCCCATTAGTGTGAAATATATGGATGGTTCGACATTATCCTTAATGTTAACTGATCTGATTACCATTTTTCACATGGAACTATACTGGCATAATTTTGAGGTGAAACACTCACAAGTGAGATAAACCTCAATTGCACAACCTAGATTTTCTTGGCCACTGATTACCATTTTTTACATGGAACTATGCATAATTTTGAGGTGAAGCACTCACAAGTGAGATAAGCCTCAATTGCACGACCTAGATTTTCTTGGGCAGGTACACTCTCAAGCAACATATCAATGGATAGAAATGTCATGGATATAACATCCGGATTGGATTTGACAGTTTTCTTCCATTCAGCATGGTCTTGAATTAGATCATTACCACCTCGTCTCCTATAAATGACCGTGATATCCTGCAAAACCAAGCAAAATAATGGCTTTGAGAAATCCAATCTCACCAATACTATAGGGAATATTTTGTTAAGATGTTTACTTCTTTTCCTGTATGAGATGATAGTCCATCACTCTGCAATGGCTGATTCCTCTGTTCTTTAAACTGCTTAAGTAATTAAGAAAGAATATCTCACAATTTTGCGCAAGCTCCATAGAAGTACCAACACTTCATATAATTTAGAAAACATCATGCCAAAATGTTTGCATACCCTGTCTTCTGAATTCATTCTAGTGTTTGGATTGCTTTGGAACCTGGCTTCAAATAGTTTGTTCACATGTGTCTCCATTTCTGCCTTAGTCAACGTAGATGATTGGTGTTGTTTGACATATATGGCATCCTTACCACCCACTTCCACATTTACAATTACATGAGTGCCGTATTTTTCTATAAATCTGCAATGGACACAAGATTACTCTATCAAATGGGCTATTGGTTAATTAAGTATACATATAAAGAATCTTAACTGTGCTCACTTTGCTAAAGCTGTTGGATCCCATGTGGTAGGCACAGCATTCTTTACTTCCTCACACATGATAAAAGGTGGCTTTATATACACACTATACAAAGGAATGATCCAGCCATCAACAGCAAGAGTCTTTGTTTGTAAGGAATCTACTTGCCATGAACCTGAGAAGCTAAACATAGCATTGAACTTTCCTAATGGAATCTTTCCTGGGAGGCCAGATTTTCTATTGAATAACTCGGACATCTGTTAGAAAAATACCAGTAAAGAAAAGAAGCCACTTCCATAAACCAAAATCAGAATCATATGAGATTATTAAGCTTCAAACAAAGGTATATTTTTAACTTGCAGGCAAGACTAAGTTTTTTTAGCACTGTTTCCTAGACCACTGGAAACTGAGACAGACTTCTTAAGCCATAAGGAAATCAAGGTTTCTAAGACGTGACTACTAAATAACAGTTATTCCTGTTCTAGGATCACATTTCAACATATACAAATGCATATAAACTATCCCATGCTTGAGTGTTAGAAGGCAATTAGAAAAACACCTGTTTCTATTTCCAATGTAATGTTAACACGCATTAGTAATTTATGAAATTCAATGGTTTGTGCATAAAAAATGCTGTCTCTAACATCCACTTTCTTAGTTCATGGCATTTCTAATGAGCCTAATCATATAGTAAGGATTCCAGTTTTCTTTATATTATCTTGATGCAGTTCCAGACAATTATCACTCCAAATACTTCAACCATGCTCAACTCCATCCCTGTTCCCATGTTATTAGGAGGACAGATACCCCACTGCTCTCTGTAATTAAACTGTTTGAACCTCAGCCAGCTAAACAAGTTTATAAGACCATAATGTTAGAATTTCATCAGTCAGCTACATTCTTATAATCTCCATGGTCCAATTGCAAAGGATTTTATTTATAACAATTCGTCACATTTTATTATTCAGCTAATCGGGATTTGTTTTTCAGTAGTTGTGTTTTTTAATGATTGAGCTCTATGCCTCGTTATTAGCTGTCTAAGTAATATGGGCTTCAAACATCTTAACCTGTCCTCTTATTCTGTCCTATGCAGCCCAGCAGCCCACATGAAATTTATCCACCTTCCATGAATCTGGGTTAATGCACATTTTGCATAAGTTCATCATTTCTTTTAAAAGTATTAGTTCGTCACAGTTGCAGCTTCATTCTATTTATTTAATGTCAGTGTGCTTTTTGTATGAACTATACTTTCAACCTGATTACCAAAACTTCTAGTCCAATTTGGAAGTTCCGTTTTGGGATTTCTCCATTTCACCTTCACAAGTTCAATGCGGCGATGATATCTAGGGGAGCAATCTGGGTGGATTGAGATAAGAAGATATTCTCTTTTGATATTCGACTTGGTTAATGGTTTCCCAAGTTCCAGGTAGCACTAATGACACACAAATGAAGAGTCCAATATGATCCAAAGATATGTGATCTCACTAGTGGGAAGATCCTTCTGTCAACCTTGTAAGCTTCAAAGCATTGAATTTGTTGCTCTCCCTGCATTGCTGCACTACACATTCTACATCACTCTCAATTCTCTTTTTTGGGTTGATAACATCTTAATGTGCTTGAAATCTATCTTAGGTAGCGTATGAAATATATACTTTGTACCTATATAAAAATAAAATCGTTTAGTTTCCCAGGATCTATAAGATGGCTATTGGTTCTCAAACCCGGGTTAACTGTAGCTATATCACTGTATTTAGACAGCAAGTTCTCACATGTAAAAAGAACATACATAATACAAACAAGAGATCGTTTCTAGCAGGAAAAGTTAGCAGTTTGTTTAAACAAGATGTAGCATACCTGATCGAAATCTAAAACGCCCAGTGAATATTGTTTAGGCATCTCAGATTTAACCATAAAATCTGAAGAAACATTTGGAATAGACAAGCCATCTGGAAAATTGAGATCTCTAGAATTATCTTCATCAATCTTTAGCAATCGTGTTCCCGCTGAACCTTTGCAATACAGTAATCGAATGTCTGAAGTTACATCAAACCCTCTCCCTAAAGCTTGAACAACACTTATTGCAGTAGCTCGGGCACCTCCTCCTCCATTGGCTTCCGCCATAGCCCAATGATTACATTAAGCAAGAAAGATAACAAAAGTTCAAACTAATCTTGATTATTCATATCTTTTTGCTTTGGTGAAGAGGTTTGTATACCCTAGCTTTACCTTCTCTGCTGGTGATTATTCGGTTCTTCGTGAAATCAAAGCTTTGACACAATCCCTTCCCTTGTAATTCAGGCTGAAACGTGTCAGAGAAAGTACCACAAACAATACAAATTAACCTATTTTTTTCTCCCGATGCCACTGGGCTTAGAGATCTCTCCTCTTCCTTGTGAACGTCTGCTAGATCACTTCGTGTTTTCAGTTCCACCAATGTAAAAATCTTACCACAATTCCTTCCATCGGGATTGGGAGGGAATGAATGATCAAAAGAATCCGAAAAATTCCAATACTCAGAGCAGGCACGATTAGAACCACTATCGATTGGAACAAGACGGAAGAGAAGTCCAACAAATTGGGAAGGACGGGCGTAAATATCAAAACTCGAACCTGGTCGGAGAGGAGACCGGAGAAAAAGAAGAACAGGAACTGACGATGTGTGGTGAGTGTATGTATAATGTATGTATAAGTGGGGCGGGGGGGAGACCCTAAAGACCCGGCTGCCTCATTCTTCAAACCCTTGTTTGTAAAATTGTATCAGTATGTATGAACGTAGACTGTAATATGTACATCATGTACATATGTAATATATGACATATGTAGTACATATGCAGTTTGTATGTATGTACATATCACAGTATCATCATCAGTATGTGTGTGTGTGTTTTCATTAAACAAGGCAATTGCAACATTCATTAAGTAATGTTCTTCTACAATGGAATTCACTTTCTCATGCCCATCCAAATGTTTTATTTTTTGTCTCATATGTTATATTTCACCCCCCACGACAACCATAATATAATTTATTTGCTTGCTTGTCAAGGGGCGGGGGGGGGGGGGGGGGGGGGGGGGGATTGCCTTCATACTCCTCTATTATCCGGAAATTCTCAATATCATGATGCGGTATGCCTCATGTGGGTTTGACCCTTATGTTCTCATATCACCTTAATTGTTAGAGCTTAATCCTAATATAAGCACATGACAAGGAAATAATAAATAGATAGATAAGAAAGGAGAGAGAAAGAAGGGTGGCGATCCACTCGACCTCCCCCGAACGAATGGATCGAGACAAACTCGAGCCCCGATTGGCTTCCCATACCACCGCCTTGACATCGAGTCATACCTTGTACTGGCGCGCTTGCTACATGAGTTCGATCATCACAAGATTAGAGTCTCGACGTAGTTGAATGATGTCCGTAATGAGGGTGGCTAGGCCTCATATTTATAGCAAGACCTAAGGCCCCCCGGGTTAAGTTCACACTTGGCCCTTATGGGTTGTCTCAATTCCTAAGATTAAAAGTAAACCTCCCTTCTTTACACTCTCGTTTAACCCTCACACTTTATCCACATGTATAGAATATTGCAGTACAAACTTACCACGGGATAATTTATGGTCATACCCGTAACATACTCCCCTCCCCCTCTTAAAAGCATTGCACTCTTTCAATGAAAAGTTAGGGAAGTTAGTTTTAATGGTGTTTCTCATTCCCATGTAGCATCTTTATAGATTTATCCATCCATTTAATTTTAAATTCTCGGATTGTTTTAGAATGCAAACGTTTTGTTTTAACATCAAGAATTTTGTCCGGTACATGTGGTTTAGAAGCTTAATCTTCTGAAGTAACTAGAGTTTCAGTTGTAACTGTATTGTTGCCATAACCAATAAGTTATTTTAAACGAATTACATGAAAAATTGGATGGATTTCGACACCCTCATGAAGAGCAAGACGATAGGTTGATGAACCAATGTGTTTGTGGATTGTGAAAGGTCCACAAAACCGTGGAGCTAACTTAGCACACTTACTTGTAGACAATATCTTAGAATTGTAAGGTACACGTAGAAATACCTTTTGTCCAGGGTTGAATACACAAGGTTTCCTATTATAGTCGGCATATGTTTTCCTAGTTGTTGTTGAGAATCAACCTCCACCTAGTCTAGTATGTGAACACACCCTTTGAGAATCTATGAGCACGCAAAGGTCAAAAGTCACCGCTACTCTCTACACATTAACTACGTGTCACAAAATCATACTTTATGACACATGACTAATGAGTTCTATATTCCCCATGACTAATGAGTTTCCGCATTCCCCAAGGTTCTAGAGAGAGAGTGAGCGTTATAGTGAGTTAATGAAGAGAGAGGGTGACCTTACATAAAGCACCCTTCTCCTACTTTATAAAGTGTTGGTTAAGCTCCCTTATTATGCTAGATGTTTTTACTTGATATTCTCCTTGTTAATATACAACTTCTTGAGTACTTCATTTATTTTATTGATCTTGTGTTTCTCTCCTATGCTCTCCTCTTTTCTCACACACACACACACAATTCTTTACAGTTATCTTATTGTAATGAGGAGACTTGAAGTTAGGTAATGTGCCAATATAGTTTCCTAGTTAATGAGGGGGAAATAAGGATTTAAACACATGTTTTCTTTTAAAAAAACATATGTGAGTACATGCCTTCACATATCTCTCATACGCATAAACATTAAATGTTCAATATGAACAAGCCATTTGGTTAGCTCAAGTGTTTAATGACATTGTTCTCGAGGTTTCTAGTTCAAATATAACCAAGAACATACAACATTATTAATACATATGAGTATTAAACATGTTTAGAGTTTAGGTCTAAGTGCACTTCGGGGTCCTCATAATAGGACTTAAAGAGCCGAAACCACACGGTTGGGCACAAAGACATAATTTATTGTTAGCATTTTTTCATGTATAAACTATTCATGATGCAAACAAACATGGTTGATCCTTGGGGAGCCGCCATGTAAAAATAGATATAGAGATCAGGGAAAGACATTTATTTGTCACCCCCATGGTTTTTAAAACGCCTTTGTGTTACCATAGTTACCTAATCTTGAACCTCATCTCATATGTCCAAAGGGGTATTTAGGTGAGATCATGATATCGATTAATGTTTGCCCATGATACGTTTGACAATAATAGTTCTCAGCCACAACCGAGATCCAAGCACACAATGGAAGAAACAAAAAACAGGAATAAGACGACACGAAATATTAACGCGGGAAACCCTAATCGGGAAAAACCACGGGAGCCCATAGACCCCAAACTATACCACTAGACAGAGGAAAGGTACAATGGGAAATACAAAGGCAACAACCTTGAGCTCTACCTTCACCAACCGGCGGTTACAACAAAAAAGCTTTCTATACCTCTCTCTCTATCTCTCTGTGTGTCTCTCTCTATACAACAACAACAATGATAGCAACAACTACTATAACACTATTGCCCTAGTTATATTTCTACTTATATAACTTTGGGGTTATTTACAAATATGACCTCAAACAGTCACATCAGAACATATACATATACTACTGGATCCATCCGGTCCAATTCCTTCATTTGGCTCGTCCGATCCGACTTGTCCGGTTCTCATCTGGATCCCATCCGGAGGGACCTAATTCTCAACAAACTCCCACTTCACTCCGGCATGGGATGTCTTGTCAATCCGATCCATTTTCGGCACACGTCCAACTTCTTAGCTGACAACACCTTGGTCAGAATGTCCGACCCGTTCTCCTTCGTGTGGAACTTCGTCAACGAAAACTCTTTATCTTCTACTTTCTCCCGGAGCTAGTGGTATCTCCTTTGGATGTGCTTGGACTTTGACTATCACAGTAGAGTTGGAATTCCTCCGTCGAATCCCTAGCTCTCTGATGAAGTCCTTCATCCAGATTACCTCTTTGTCAGCTTCCACAACCGCCATGTATTCGCTTCTGTTGTTGACATTGCCACCAATTTTTGCAGTCTTGATTATCATGATAACACTCCCCCTCCATAGGTCATGGTGTATCCAGACGTGGACCAGTTGGTATCTGCATCAGCCGACATGTCTGAATCCGTAAAGCCTTCTAATAGGGGCTTACCGGAGCCGAACTAGAGGCACATGTTCAAGGTGCCTTTTAGGTATCGGAGGTTGCTACATGTGGATTTCCTCCTTGAGGTCCCCATGAAGGAACATCGTCTTAACATCGAGTTGTTCAACCTTGAGTTCCATGCTCGCCGCTATGCTCAACACAATCCAGATGGATGTCATCTTGACTATTGGGGCAAAGATCTCGTCGAAATCCACTCCTTTCTTCTGTTGAAACCCCTTCACCACGATTCAGGCTTTGTATATTGGTGGATTTCCGGTGTCTCCCAGTTTCAACTTGTACACCCACTTGTTCCGAAGCATTCTCTTTCCTTTCGGTAGCTCCATTAGTTCATATGCGTGGTTCTCATGCAAGGAATCTATCTCATCCTACATGACACTTAACCACTTATAGCTGTGGGTGTCATTCTTTGCTTCTTCAAAGCTTTCTAGCTCCCCCTCGTCGATCAACAGTACATGCTCTGCATTCGGAAATCTCCGAGGGGCTCTTCTCTCTGTGAGAGGGTATCTCCGTCCTTGGTTTTCGTCCACTGGTTCTTCCATCTGTTCTTCATTAGAATCCGATTCGGGGTCTTGTCCAGTTTCGGTGTTCGGATCTTCTTCGGTTGATTTGGTTCCTTGTTCGGAACCGACTGGTTCCCTATGGTCTTCGGCTAATATCCAGCTTCCGACCGGATGGGTCCTTGCATCTTCCAACCGATCTCTGTCAGTCGATCCGGAGGATACTATCTTCAACTCTGATTCCTAGTCAGCTATGGTTTTGTCTTCCGTGAAGACTATTTCTCGACTTCGGAAGACCTTCTTGTTGACCAAGTCCCACACTCAGTAGCCGAACTCATCATCGTCGTACCCAAGGAATATGCAGGGCTAGCATTTCGGGTCAATTGCTCACTCTTGTCCTTTGCTACACGCACATAGGCAAGACAATTGAACACCTTCAGATTTCGGTAAGACACTTCTTTACCAGTCAATAATCTTTGTGGTGTATCTCCTTCCAAGGGTGTTGAGGGTGATCTATTTATCACATAGGTCGTCGTCATCAGCTACTCAGCCCAAAACGACTTGGACAACTTAGCATGTGCCAGCATGCTCCAAACTCTCTCCATAATAGTCTGGTTCATCCTTTCGGCCAACCCGTTCAACTCTGACATCTTCGGCACGGTAAATTCGAGCTAAATTCCCTTCGATCAACAATACTCCTCGATTTGCCCACGGTAGGGATCAGCAATGGTTCGGTTTAGGCTTAGTTGGTTTGTCTTGGATCAGGCCAAACCGGCTAAGCCTAAACCGTTTACGGGATCTCAAACCTGAGCCGAACCGGTTTACGCTAAACCGGTTTGGTAAACGGCTTGGAAACCGGTTTCCAAACTGGTTTAGAAACCTCCCTCTCTCTCTCTCTCCCTACCTCCCTCTCTCTCTCAAATGATCCACTATATACTATATACTATACATTGTACAAGCTGTCCCTCCCACTCTCTCTCACGTCTGTGGTCTCGACTCTCTCTCTCTCTCCCCCCCCCCCCCCTCTGTGTAGTCTCTCTCTCCCCCCCCTCTATGTAGTTCCTCTCTCTCTCTCTCTCTCTCCTTATATGCTGTCTCCCTCCCTCTCTCTCTCTCCTCGTCTGTGTAGTTCTCCCTCACTCACTCTCTCTCTTTCCCATCGTCTGTTTAGTGTCCCTCCCTCACACACACTCTCTCTCCCATCATCTGTTTAGTCTCCCTCACACACACTCTCTCTCTCTCTCTTTCCCCTTGTCTGTTGTCTCTCTCCCCCTCTCTCTAAAGTTTATAAACGGCTTAAACGGTTTAGCCGGCTTGAGCCGGTTTGGCGAGGTTCAAGCCGAGCTGAGCTGAGCTCAAACAGTTAAGGCAAGTTCAAGCCTAAATCGAGCCGAGCCGAGCCGCTAAGCCGTTTTCAAGCCGTCTAAGCCAAACGGTTTAGGCTTGAGCCGAGCCGTTGCCGATCCCTAGCCCACAATACCCTCCACCGTTGTCAGCTCGAACCGCTTTCAGCTTCCGATCGGTTTCTCTTTCCACCCTCACGTGGAACGCCTTGAAGACTGTCAATACCTAATCCTTCATCTTCAGCGGTGTCATGTTGTTATGCTCTTGCGTGTGAAATGAGGCGGGACCACGGGGGCCTTGAACCAAGGAGCATGGGAAAGAAGAGGGAGAGCGACTCACAGAAACACACAGAGAGAGACAAAATAGAAGATTTGATTACAATGTCAATCAACGATTACAATCGGCAAACCGGCAACAGACCCCAAACGGAGGTCCCACGCACACATGCGGACAACACAGAGAACGCACGGTGGAGCCTCTGCTGGAAGCACACGGGCTTACACGCAACAGACGATTTGATTACAATAGGCAAACCGGCAACAGACCCCAAACAGAGGTTCCACGCACACACACGGACAACATAGAGAACGCACGGTGGAGCCTCTGCTGGAAGCACACGGGCTTACACGCAGCAGAGGTAACCGACATAGAAACGTAGCGTAGAGCAACAGTAGAGGAGGAGAGAGCTCGGTTTCCAGTCCGACAACACTTCCTCCTTGCCAAAATGCGATATCTTTCTTCTTCTTCTCCCCTCCCCTTTATAGGTCATCGAGGAGGCCATTACATCAAAACAGATCAACTTTATTCTCTGTCCTTTCAGACAGAGATACGCATCAATTCCTTAGACAATTAATACCCTACCTAGTACATGTACATCAGCCGATCTATTCCTAGCTATGTACAATTCATAAACACACACACGCGCGAAAGGGGTTGGGTCACACCTCTTCCCCTTTGATTCCTCCTGGGGCGGTTTTCTCCACGACAGCGATGAGACCCACAACTTCCAATTGTGGTCATTTATGACTGTCACAAAGTACTGTGATCCGGCATGTGACTTCGTGTCCACCTGGCATACATCAATATGCAAAAGTTCCAACGGGGCATTCCGTCTTGACGGTGGTAGGGTTCAGAAAGAGGTTTGGTTTTGCTTGATGGCCAAACAGTCGATGCACCCCTCAAGTTGCACGTCTTTCACCTCCGGAATGAGGTCATCCTCGGCAAGTTTATGCATCCCTTTTTGGCTCATGTGACACAAACTCTTGTGCCACAGTTCACCGGCAGTGTCAGATGCCACGTTCACCTCTTCCCAGGATATCCAGGCATGCATTAGGTATAATGTGTTGATCTTCCGGGCTCGGGCCACGATCAAACTCCTTTTGCTAAACTTCATCACTCCGTTCTGGATGCTACCCGTGTAGCCTTCATCATCCAGCCGACCAGCTGATATCAGGTTTAGTCGAACCTCCGAAACATGTCGGACATCTTTCATCAGCAACTTGCACCCGATTGACGTCATCAACCACACGTCTTCTGTGCCGACAATTCGGCATGCACCTTCATTCCCCATCCAGACACAACCGTGATCTCCGGTTTCATAGGATGAGAAGCACTTCCGGTCGGGGTTAGATGGAACGACGCTCCGGAGTCGACCACCCACATCATTTTGTCGCTGACAAGATGTAGCTCGTTGCCCTCAGTGATGAGCAATAGTTCTTCCTCACTTATCGCGATTCCCGACATTCCTCTTCTTTCCGAAATCTTCTTCGGTTCCGGACCGTCGGCTCTCCCTTTGGCTTTCCAGAAGTGTCGGCAATTCTTGTGGAAGTGCCCCGGCTTGCCGCAATAAAAGCAAGTGGGCCTCCCCCTTGACTTCGACCTCGTTCCCAACTTCTCCCCATTATAGGGACTTCAATTCCAACCTCTTCCCCGGTTATTGTTGTCTTCTGTAACCAAGACCTTTGGATCGGTTCCGGATTCCTGGTCCTTCCGAGGAGCTTCTTGATCTAGCAAGCTTGACTTTACTCTTGTTAGGGATAAGTGTTTACCTTCCTGCCCCGCGTTGCCCAAGTGACAACTAGTGTCTCCCAACTATTCGGGAGGGAACCGAGCAACAACAAACCGAGTACCTCATCGGCTAGAGATACTTCCAACGAGGTCGTTTGATTTTATGAGCCCCTGGATGGCATTCATGTGCTTCGCCATGCTGGAGCCATCTTGATATCTTATTCTCACCAGCTTTCTAAATACTGATACTCGATTCACGACATTCTTGCTCTCACCATGGTGTTGATCTTCTCCCAGAGCACACGAGCCTTGCTTTCGTCATTGAAGTTGTTGTACATGCTCATGTCAATGAAGCATCTTATGTATGCCATCATCTTCATATGCATCACCTCCCAGTTCGCGGAATCAATCTTGTCCGGTCTTTTGTCTCCAAACTGTACCGGCAACCAAAGATCTTTAACCACTAACATGTCCCTCATCTTCGACTTCCACACTAGGTAGTTGGAGTTGGTGAGCTTGAACATGGCGTCGAATGGATCTTTCATGCTCTGATACCATATTGACAAGAATCGTTCTCAGCCACAACCGAGATCCAAGCACACAATGGAAGAAACAGAAAACAAGAATAAGACGACACGGAATATTAACATGGAAAACCCTAGTCGGGAAAACCATGGGAGCCCACAGACTCTGAACTATACCACTAGACAAAGGAAAGGTACAATGGGAAACTCAGAGGCAATGACCTCGAGCTCTACCTTCGCCAACCGACGGTTGCAATAGAAAAGCTTTTTGTATCTCTCTCTCTCTCTCTCTCTCTCTCTCTCTCTCTTTGTACAACAACAACAATGATAGCAACAACTACTATAACAGTATTGCCCTAGTTATATTTATACTTATATAACTTTGGGGTTATTTACAAATATGACCTCAAACAGTCACACCGGAACATATACATATATTACGGTGTCTGGCTAGATACCAATCAGATCCATCAGATTCGGTTCGGATATCTTCCAGATCCATCCGGTCCAATTCCTTCCTTCGGCTTGTCCGGTTCTCATCCTTCGGCTTGTCTAGTTCCTTCCTTCGGCTCATCCGATCTGGCTTGTCTTGTTCTCATCATGAGGGAGTGAATTCCCAACAATGTTTACATCATGACATTATGTTATGGCTATTTATGTGACCGTATCCTATTTCTTTGCTAGACATTATATTCTCATGATGTTGGCATAAAAGGCCGACTCCTTCCACTTTGTATCTGAGTGTGAACTCGTCCAAAGAGTTAGGGCTTAGTATATTAGAGATAACCTAACATTGTAAAGAGAGACCTCTTGATCACGCTTGTATCAAGTATTAGAGAGAGAGAGAGAGAGAACAAACACAATAATTAGATCGTGTATATTCTTTGTTGACCTTCTTGCTTTCAACTGTGTAGTTTGCTGAGCACATACGACTGATCCTCACATATACGTTTCCGCACATATTCGATCTTCAACTGGTATCAGAGCGATCCGCGGCTCGGCAACAACAAATAGCAGAAAAAGCTGAAAGAAAAAAGACCAAGTCAATAAAATCTCACTTTCAAAGAAGAACATGGCTTCAAAATCCAGAACAAAAGTTGAAATCGGAAAATTCGATGGAAAAAACTTTGCCCTATGGAAGGAGATGATGCAGGACGTGCGGATCATCAGAAGACAAGTTGAAGCCATTCGATACAGTGAAAAAATCTGCATCAATGACATTCGAAGAGTGGAGATCTACAGAGAAAACCGCACTCCACCGTTCGAATGCATCTAGTCGAAAACGTCTACTTCATCATGGCAAAAAAGACAACATTCTCATTGTGGGAGAAGTTACAAGCCATATATGAGAAAAAGTCCACATCTTTAAAACTGATTTTGATCAAACAATTGTTCAACATAAAGATGAGAGAGACTGATCCGGCTACCTCTCACATCAACCCTTCAGCCGGGTGTTGCCAGAACTCTCCTCCCAAGGGATCAACTTTGAAGAAGAAGTGAAAGCCCTTGCCCTCCTATCGAGCTTGTCGGCGAGTTGGAAGGTATTCTGCACGACATATGCCAATAGTCGACCGATCCTAAATCTAGATGAGACGATTGGCCAAGTCCTAACCAAGGATATTCGGCAAAAATCGATGGGACTTACCATTGACGAGTCGGCAGATACCCACCACTCAACTAAGTCGGTCGATCAATTGAGTCGATTGAGAGAACAAGCTGACAGAACAGGTCGGAGCACCAACCGATCAAGAACGAGGGGGGTCCGACAACGGTTAAAGTCGAAAACGGGCCGATCAAGCGAATTCTGCACACATTGCAGAAAAGTTGGCCACAATGTTTCCGACTGCTGATTAATCAAGAGGAAAGAGAGTGGTCAGCGATCCAAGTGGAATCGAGGACAACCCAACTCGAACCACGCTCAAGTTGGCAACAAATTAACGTTGTTGACACCTGATTTGGCGAAATTCTCTCCTTAGAGGATTCAATGATCGGAGAAGTCCTCTACAGTGCACAATATGCACACACACGTGGTTACTGGATTCCAGTGCCACATTCCACGTGTCCCCTAATATTGAATGGTTTTCGAACTATTCAGCCGACGTTAGCGGCACATTCCGACTAGGCAACGGGCAAGAGTATAAAATCGCAGGGACCAGAGAGGTTCCCATCTGATTGCCCAATGACAACATGATCACCCTGCACCAAGTTTGACACGTACCTGATCTGAAAAGGAGTCTGGTCTCCATCGGCATGTTAGCTGAAGACAGGTACCGAACAACTCTCGATGAGTCAACATGGATGATCAGTCGTGGAAATCTAAAGATTGGACGTGGGCACAAGTACAACAAATTGTACCCAATGATGGCAATCAATCCAAACGGGGCCGTGAACGTCGCCGAAAAGGCCGGCCCAAACATATGGCATGGACGACTTGGTCATATGTCCCAAGCCAGACTCGATCAGTTGATGGCGGTATGCTACATCTCGAAACTTCAAGCAAAGACAAATTTCTGTGAGCCTTGTCGATACGGTGTTGTGAAGGAATCTTGCCATAAAGAGAAACGAAGCCAAGTGCACGTAGACGGGTGTGTGCACCAATGCACACAAATCAAGTATTTTGTACAAACATAATGTAAATATCATAGGACTAGTAAGTACTAGGTAGTAGGGTTTAATGAGGTACTTTAAATTCCCACACACATAGAAAGAAATCAAGGAGGGGGATCTCTGACACCGATCATGATGTAACGGTCTCCCCTTGTGCTATAAAAGGGGAGGCTTGACCCTGTTTTAGGGATCGGCATTTTGGGATGACGAAGTGTTGTCGGTTTGAGGCCCGAGCTCTCTTTCTCTCTCCCACTCTCTACCTTGCGTACGATTCTAGAAAGAAGCCTCTGCTCGCGCAAGAAGCCCGTGACCTCCCGACCAGAGGCCCCTTAATCTGTCTATGTGAGAGTGTGGGAGGGGGTGTGTTTCGAAGAGCATATGACTCAACTACCGGCCAAGCCCAGTTGTATTCTGCTTACCTTAATCTATCTCTCCTCATTTCGGGGTTTCATCTCTATTCCTATTTCTACGTATCTGTTTCCCACTCTACCTGTGAACTACGTGACAAGCTTACCTCTGCGTACACATGCACTCGTTGTCTGGCTTCCGGTAACCGACCCGGACTACCGTCACAGTTGCACTTCCTACTCCTTTTGACTCCTTGTTCTAAGACCCCCGTGGTCCTGCCCGTTTCAACACATACCCGTGGAAACCCCCGACATCATTGGTGAACCCGATGTGAAAGAGGCAGTAGAGGACTCCGAAGATGAGAGGAAGCCAACTCGCTGAAGCAATGGCGGTTGTTTTAGACCGCCTAGTTAACGCTCGCGAGGGCACGAGCGCCCTTGATAGGGCCATAGAAACGATGGTTGACAAGATAGGCCGATTTAATAGGAAAGACACAACAAGCTACCTGGAGGCCTATATGTCCGAGATGTTGATGAGGAATATTCTAGAGGACAGACGGTTGTCTGGATTCCCTTGGGTCGTAACGTCGAGCATCCATGTGGAGGTGCTCGAAGTGCAAGCGGATTGTCGTAATTGGGCAGACTTCGAGGGGAGGTTGCTCGAGAAGTACGGCTTTGATTATTCTCTCTGGCTATTGAAGAAAGATTTAATGGATTGGGTCGAGAGCCCTGGCAAAGGCCGGAACGCATCAACTCTCCTTCAGGAATTCGAGTTGTGATTCGCACGACTCTCGACACTAGACCGGACCGTGCTTGATACGAGCAAGGTTATGTTGTTTGTTAAGTCGGTCGACTTGCTCTATCGCGATAACGTGGGCCCCCTCTTGGAGACGGACGAAGGGCTCATGGTTGACTGGGCCGTGGTTAAAGGAGTATGCCGCCATATCGACAAATGGCGAAACTAGAAAAACGTGGGGCCATCAACAATAGGTCCAACTGTGGAAACAAGGCCTGAGTTGGCGCCGACCTGGACGGAGGAAACGAGAAGGTGGCTTGAGTCGAGCCAAGTTCCGACCACCGTGGTCACGGGTCCATCTAGGGGCGCGGCTCTAGAGGAGTTGAAGAAGATGGTGCGCGATCTCCAGATCGCTCAAGCCCGAAGGGATGACGGCGGTCAATCGTGCGACCGACGACTGCCAGTTGACCAAAGGTGTATATGGTGTGATGTCGTTGGCCATGCCCGAAGAGACAACGCCGATTTTGGCGAAGCATTTAGGAGTAATGTGGTGTACCGTTGGAATGGTTGGCTACACGCGAAGGCCACTCGAAGTAAACACTGGACAAGGTGGAATGAAGAGGATAATGGAGGAGGCAGTGGCCCGTCATGTCGAGGCCATTCACTACTCGGCCTTGGCCGTCATCCGTCTGGGCGGAAAGAAAGCCACCAGCTCCGGGGTTGACTCCGGATTTTGGTCGGTAGTACTAGAGGGCTTCCACGAAAAGAAGCTAAAGAAGGAGGAAGTGGACCGTGCCGAGAGGCAGGTTCACGAAGTCACCGGATGGAGCGATCCGGTTGAGGAGAATACCGACTTCATAGAAGTCGTGTGCCAGAACTACGAGGTTCTGGTTGACGACAAGCGGGCCGGAAAGGCCGGAGGGGCAGGCCCTTCAAGGAGGTACGACACTTGGAGCGAACCCAAGAGAAGTGATTCACAAGAGAAAGAAAATGAGAAGTTGTCGAGCTTCCCGTTAAGCGCAGAGATAGAGAAAACGATGAACCTATGGAAGGTCCTAGAGGAGTGAATACTCGATAGTCGCGTGGAACTCACGCTGTGGGAAGTGTTAGGAATTGCAAAGAAAGAGTTCCACGATGGCATCGTCGATCTTGTAACGAGGAAATGGCTAGCAACAAAGCTAGAACCAGAGAAACCGGTCGAAGTAAGGGCGGCATTGCTCGACAAGGTGGTTGTGGAAGATGCATTTACCGAGAGCCACTACATGAAGCCGCATTGGGCGAGGGCGACAACGGAGACCCCGGTTCGAATCGGGAATGTGAAGGAACCGGTGGTGGCATTGATTGACCATGGGTCGGAAATTAACCTAATGTCCATGGACTTTTATAAGAAGGGAAAATGGCCGATCAACACCAAGCACGGGTAGAAGATACACGCGGCTACACGAGCCACGGAGAAGCTGCATGGAGTGTGCCCAAATGTCCAGCACGTCGAGATAGACCATCACTTCTTCATGCAAGAGACATCCTCCCATCCGGTCATCCTCGATGAACCGTACATTATGGCAGCTCGAATGGAAATGAAGGTGTTGGACAATGGCTCGGCCTACGTTAGGGTGAAGAGTCAGGACGATCGGCACTCCGTCCAGTTCTTAACAGTCCGACCGAACCACGAGCGGAATCGGGACTCTCTTGGCGGTGAAGGTCGAGAGGATTTTTAGAAAGGACTATCAAGGCATGGGGCCGCGGTAGTCCGGATGACCAGAGGAAACCCCACACCTGTACCATAAGTAGGAAAATTTGGCCCTTTGCTAATGGAGGATGTACCATAACCGACATCGATGACCGAGAGAAGAAGCGGGTCGAAGGACGCTTGAAGGCCTGTGGCGCATTGGCTCCGACGACGAGATCAGTGGCGCCATGGAGGCGGTCTCATTTGAAGACACTCTCGAGGAGATCGAGAGGTTGGCCAAAGAGAACCTGCGCGAAGACCAGATAGTTCCGGTTGGTTCAGTCGAAATGTACGAAGTCATCGCGGACTTCGGAAGGATGGTCAGGTCGGATCGAACGGCCCTAGTAAGCACAAAGTACTGTGTACCGGAAGGTGAGGTCAATCACGGTTCCCTTGCCAGAGGACAACTGGGAGCGGATGAAAGGAGTCGCGGCCGACCCAAGTTTACGAGATCCGGTCGGCATAGGACATCGGTTCACTGACGAGACACTACGGGATCTCAAGATCGGTGGGGGTGGCTTCCTACTACCGGCAGAGGAAGACCAATTTCGGACAATGCTCAGAAGGCACAGGAAAGCCTTCGCACTCTCACCGAGGGAGATTGGCTGCGTGGAGCCAATGGTGATCTTCACGGTACCGCACGTATCGTGGAATCTCATGCCAATTCTGGTGCCAAGAGCTCACATACCGAAGTTGACGGAGTTGCTCCAACAGAAGATCGAGATGGGGATCTTCGAGCTGTCGAGCACCCCATACTCAAATCAATGGTTTACGGTGCCGAAGAAGAACGGCACACTACGCTTCGTTCAAGACCTGCAGACGGTCAACAAGGTGACCATTCGAAACGCAAGGATTGGGCTGACAATTGGCAAGTTTCCAGAGGCCTTCATGGGGAGGTCGATCTACTCATTTGACGACTTGTACTCCGAATATGACCAGTTCTAGCTAACCGTGGAGAGTAGGGATATCACGACAATGCGAACCCCTCTCGGTCTAGTTCGGATGTATACCCTACTGCAAGGAGGGACCAACTCGGTGGCGCATATGGTGAATTCAATGAACAAGGTTTTGATGGACTGCATCTTGGAGAGTGGAGCACTTGTGCGGACCATAGTACGTAAAATTTGCGTACATCTAGAATAACATTCGTTTTCCTACGTTGGAAAACGAATGCGAATGTTACTCAAACATTCTTGTGTTTTTTTTTGTTTTTTCCCCTTTTTTTGTTTTTTTTTCCATTTTTTAGGCTTACTTACCTCATAATAAATAGTTAATCCAAAAGTATGGTATTTATCATTCTTTGAGGGTGTTTTTCTTACACGAATGAGAATGCACGTATGGTACGTATGGTTCATACTATGGTGCGGACCATATGGTCGGAAACCGTCTCCGACGAAGGTAGAGGCCATCTCCACGATGAAGGAGGAATGCAGGTCGGTCACGGAAGTCCGACAATTACTGGGAGCATGCGCCTTCTACCACATTTGGATCCCACACTACGTGCACCTTGCCGAGCCGCTCTACGGGTTGCTGAAGAAGGGTCGGAAGATCGAATGGGGCGCAGAGCACACAGAGGCGATCCGGAAACTGAAGGAGAGCCTAACATCAACATTGGCTCTCTGGAAGGCGGTATACAAGGCAGACACTCCAGTTTACGTAACGGTGGATACAAGTCCGATCAAAATCGGGTGGGTGATTAATCAAGAAGATGAGGATGACACAGTGTTCCCCATCTGGTTCAATGTGAAGGTGTTGAACGAGTGGCAACGAGGATACGCCCAGGTTAAACGTGAACTCTAGGGCATCATTTTGGCGGTCAAGGCCGATAAAGACTACTTGATCGGGACGGAGATGATAGTCGAGACAGACTGCCTACCGATCCTTGGTATGGTTTCCGGATACGCGACTCCGGACCTGGCGATGCTCAGGTGGATTGCGTACAACAAGTCCTTGAATCCGGAGTTACGACACATCTCTGGAAAGGACCACACCATGGCCGATGTGCCCTCAAGAGCACAGTTCGAGAACGAGGACAACATGGTGTCGGGAGACGAAGAGGTCGGCGTGGACTTCTTCGACTCGACTCGAATGTCAGCGAACAAGCGGAGCACAACGGCCCTAAACAAGTTCAACTAGGATGACTACGATGGGGAGGGGCTCCAGATTGGTAAGTTCATAAGCACGATGGGTCCGGACGCGGCATGGACGAAAGACGAAGCGAGCCGGATCCGAAAGAAGGCTTACCGGTTCTTTCTATGGAATGGTAAGATATGGAAGCACCGGAAGAGACGGACCGGCACGCCACTCCAGGTGGTGGCAAAGAAGGAAGAGCAATCGGGGCTCGTCTCCGAGTTCCACGAGAGCCCCTGGTCCAAACACCGGGGCACATGGGCCACTTTCGAGAAACTAAAGGAGAAGTATTGGTGGTCGGGGATGTATCGAGACGTGCACAATTTCGTAACGACGTGCGACGACAATTGCCAAGTCCATTCCAGAGTCCGACACCGAGACAAGTTGCACCCGATTTACTTGTCGGCCATTCATTTCTGTTAAGAATCGGTGGTGATTCTTGACAGCGGAATAGACTAGAGATATGTGTTGTGAGTGAGTGTGTGTGTGTGTATGAGAGAGAGAGAGAGAGAAACACAAGATAGATATATATTTTAAACAAGAATAGAATACTCAAGTCAATGTATATTACAAAGGAGATTAACCGAACTTATTACAAAGTAGGAGGAGAGTGCTTTATATAGCCACTCTCTCTCTTCATTAACTACCGAAGCTCATGGGTCACAGGGAATGTGAAAGCTCATTAGTTATGTGTCATAGAATATGATTCTATGACATATAATTAATGTGTGGATAAGAGTGGTGACATTTGACCTTTGAGTGCACACTCTCAAGGGTGTGTTCACACACTAGACTAGGTTGAGCTTGATTCTCAACACGCCCCCTCAAGCTCAAATTTGGTCGGCTACTTCGGTTGATGTCCGCTTTGGCTCGTATCCAGTTCGAACGGTATCCGGTACATCCGGCTCGTACTCCCCCTCAAGCTTGGCAAGTCAAGGACCGTCAACCCAAGGTCTAACAGGAATTGCCGAAGCTTGTCGATTCCTAGGGCTTTGGTGAAGATGTCGGTTGTCTGAAGATTCGTAGACATATGTTGAAGGTCGACATCGCCAGCCTGAACGCGCTCTCGAATGAAGTGATAGTGCACTTCAATATGCTTCGTGCGTGCGTGGAACACCAGGTTCTGAGCCAGATAAATACTACTCATGTTGTCGCAGTAAAGGAGAATCGGATCTTTGATGGGAACGCCCAGATCCTTTAATATCCTCTTGAGCCATATGGCTTCACATGCAGCCACCGTCGCGCCCCTGTATTCGGCCTCTGTGCTCGAAAGAGTGACGGTTGGTTGCTTCTTGCTACTCCAGGAGATGGCTCCACTTCCGAGGGAGAAGACAAAACCAGAGGTTGATCGTCGGTCAGCTTTGTAGCCTGCCCAATCGGCATCTGTGTACCCCTCGAGTTGAATTGGCATGGCCGACTTATAGAGAATGCCATAGTCCATCATTCCGCTCATGTATCATAGCACTCTCTTAGCATAATCCAAATGGATATCTCGTGGCGTTTGCATGAACTGGCTAAGAAGGCCGACCGGATAGCTCAGGTCAGGTCGAGTGATCGTGATGTAGATAAGACTACCGATCAGTCGTCGATATTGAGTCGGCTCACACTCTATGGTGCCAGAATTGGCATCTAGTTTGAGGTTTCGGTCGAGAGGTGTTGCCACAGACTTGCACTCAGTCATCCCGAACTTGTATAACAAGTTGAGAATGTAGTGCCATTGGAAGATCATAATCCTGGCTGGAGTCCGAATTACCTCGATGCCAAGGAAGTAGTGGAGCTCTTTCATGTCCGTCATCTCGAATTTGTTGGAAAGGAGGGATTTGACCTTGTTGATGTCGATTAGATGCTCACCTCCAATGACTAGATCATCCACATATCGGATGATGACGATCAGACTTTCGGAATCGCTTCTTACATAGAGAGAATTGTCGGATTTTGACTTTCGGAAGCCGATTCAATGAAGATATTGTGTTATCTTTGAGTGCCAAGCACGTGGTGCTTGCTTAAGGCCGTAGAGAGGTTTCTTAAGTCAGCATATGGCTTTCAGATGAATGTTGGATTCGAAGTCGGGTGGTTGTACCATGTACACCTCCTCTACTAATTCGCCTTGAAGAAAAGCGTTCTTGACATCCATCTGTGGAGGTGCCACCGTTTCGCTGCTGCAAGCGCTATCATGGTTCGCACGGTTGTCATCTTTGCCACCGGGGCAAAGGTCTCTTCATAGTCGACGCCCTATGTTTGTGTGTAGCCCTTTGCTATGAGTCGAGCTTTGTAGCGGTTGACGGAACCGTCGGCATTATACTTCACTTTGTATATCCATCTGCAGCCGATTGCCTTCTTGTGCGGTGATTGAGGGACGAGATCCCATGTCTCATTCTTGCTGAGAGCTTGCATCTCCTTGTTCATCACTTCGCCCCATCGAGGATCTTTAGCGGCTTCGGCAAAGCTCTCTGGTTCTCGAACTGCTGCCACCTTCATCATAAAGGCATAGTGGTATGCCATATAGTCGTTGTAGCCGAATCGGCTAACCGGATTCTTCTCTTGGGTGGAGTGACGGAGTTTCTCATTTGTCAATGTGAGTGCTTTCTCAACTCCGGGGGACCTCATAAGAGGCACATCAAAGCCATCGAACTCACTATCGAGTGAATGAGTCGATTCGTTGCCATCGAAGTGATCATCCTCATATTCCGGCATTTTGGCCTTCCTTTTGTCCATCTTTGGTCTTGGCCGAGATGAGCTTTGGTTGCTCGGAGGTTCTTGTGGTCCGCTCAATCTAGTTGAGATCGGACTCTCTTCGAGTATTGACCTTAGTTTATCATCGTCTTCTGTGTTGTCGAGGTTGTTCGTAGATGGTTCGGGAGGAGTCGGCTCGGGTTTGTACCATGATGTCGATTCGTCAAAGACGACATCCCAACTTACACGAGTCTTCCGAGTAGAGGGGTTGAAGCACTTGTACCCCTTTTGCTCCTGTGAGTACCCCACGAGGATGCACTTCTCTAATTTTGGGTCAAGCTTCTATCGCTTCTCATCGAGAATGTGCATGTATGCAATGGAGCCGAATATCCTTACATGGGATAGATTTGGCTTCTTCCCATAGTATTTCTCGTGCGGGGTGACCTCGTGCACTCCGGATGTTGTGCACCGGTTCATGAGGTAGACGACGGTATTTGCAGCTTCTGCCCAATATGACTTGGGCATATGCTTCTCATTTAGCATGGCCCTTGCTACTTCGAGGATGTGCCGATTCTAGCGTTCGGCTACACCGTTCTGTTGTGGTGTGTGTCGGCAAGTGAATTCTCGCCGAATTCCTTCTTGTCGAAGGTATGCCATGAACGCATCAGAGAAGTATTCCTTTCCTTCGTCTGACTGAAGATAGCGTACATGACGCCCAGTTGTCTTTTCGACTTCGCTTTTGAATTTTTCGAAGTGTGTAAACACTTCGCTCTTCATCCTCATGGGAAAGATCCGTGTGTATCTAGAGAAATCATCGATGAAGGTAACATAGTACCGACATCCTCTGAACGTAGCCGTTTGTGCCAGTCCCCACACATCTTAGTGGACTACGTCCAATAGGCCTTTGCTCACGTTCCTCTCCTTCGGGAACGGGTGTCGATGTTGCTTGCCGAATTGGCATGCTTCACATACTCCTTCAATCTCTTTCTCTTTGAAGGTCGGGAGCCCAATGACGACTCCTTTCGATTGCATCGCCTTGAGTTTGTTGAGATTGATATGGCCGATTCTTTTATGCCATAGCTCTATGTCGGTGTTGTGTTTGAGGCCCTTTGCAAATATGGCCAATGTTTGCTTCGAGGATAAACATTCGGCCTTCCCTTCGACCAAGAGCAATTAGTCGGCCTTCCTTCTCGATGAAGCAACCTCCTTGGTTGAATCGAACTTGCATCCCTTGCTCCACAATACTCCCGATAGAAAAGTAGGGTCCCATTCACCTTATTCGCTTGCACCACCGGCTTGCTAGAGGCTCTACCGTTTCCGAAGTAATAACTTTTAATATATTAAGAAGAACAAAATAGAATCACCATGGCTAATACTTACTCTTTTACAGTCTGTCAGACTTTAAACGGCTTCTTTTCTTTTCTTTTCTTTTCTTTCGGGCCTCGCCCAAGAAAGAAAGCCGGATCAAGCCAGTTATAGGCTATAAACGTAACAATTGTTATTTGGATTTTCTTATTTACACGCCTGAAGTATCAGGCAACTGTTTGAGGTCCCACGCAGCAGCAGCACGGTCTCGCTTATTTGTTTAGTCAAACGAAAAGGTGTCGCAAAAGAGTTTGATGAGGTCCAATGGCCTCGTATATTTTGCTTATTCAACACTCACTGGAAGATCTTGCTACGCTACCGAGGCTGTGGGCATTGCTAATTCTTTGCCTCTTTGGAGTTCCCCTTCTTGCTTGCTTGCTTGCTTGCTTGCGCGGGCGGAAGAATGGGCACATGTCATTACAGCAGCGGAAGTGAAACCGGAGACCTGGCGGGAGATTACACCCATTACTGCAAACACTACTAACGAAAAGGTTGGGCAAGAAGACTCAACGATGAAGCGGCACAAAATAACGTAACGAGGGCTACGAGCAGTACAACAGCTACAGGCTGTATACATTCTAACCATCCATAGTGTTGGAAGCAAAAACGATGACTATCTCAATTATTGGGGGGAAAGGGGGTATATTTTATTTTGCAAAAAGGGGATCACGGCTTAGCCCAACTCACTGCTGGATCTTATAGTAGACCGCTTCTTCAGCCACAATGAATGCATAAATGATGCTGCAAACCAAACCACTGCTAGCCAATATCTTATGACATCCAGGTCGCAGGTCGATTGGGGGTAAACTTATGTAGGTCATATCGTTGATTTCTCTAGCGGAAACGATGGCATCATTTTGAGGCTATTTCAATTCGTATTAGTAGCCTTTTGATCAATTATTGGACTTTTCTTTTTCCGTAGTCGTCGCAACGACCGACAGTGGCGAATGACGGGCGGGAGTATTCTCACCAACAGCCAAGGGAAAGCCATGGCACTTCAAGCGCTCTTTCGCTATTGACCCTTGCCGCCAGACAAAACTGTAACTACAATAAGAAGTATTTCCGAAAAGCAAGCAGCTTTGGCCTATCAGGATCCCGGCCCTTATCTTCCGCATCTTCGGCCGTTGCACCGGCCGGGAAAGTATCCGGAATGTAGGATGATCCGCCTTGTCAGTGGTTGTTCCGCTTACGGTTATTAGCTTTGGCTAATAACTTACTAAGAGATCATCAACCTGCCTCCCTCGTATGGCAGGGATTGACTAAAGAACTGGGCTTGATCTTGGCCCGGAATGAACGCTAGCAATATGCCTAACACATGCAGCAAGTTGGACGTCGTTTCTGTTCTAATTCTATGGAACAGTTGAAGACGAAGTAGCGAACAAGAAAGCTAATACGGAATGGATTGTCCTTCTATTTGTAGTAGTTTGTTTCGGTATTCTGGTATGCGTAAAAGTTCAAGTTCTCTTCGCTGCAGGATCTACTCGTCTTTTGCGGATGCAGACCACTTTTCTCTGCCGGTCAAGCACCAAGGTTATCATTGGGGAGGACCCGATGATGGTACGCGGCTGAACGCCAAAGTGATTTGCGTAACCAGAACTGACAGCTAAGGGCTAGGTTACAAGCGGCGAAAAATAGGAATCAGGCATGTTCCATTCGGTGGTTCCGGTTACTTAAGACTGGTTTCCCTGATAGCTAAAAGTTCTCCAAAAGTATGAAAAGCTGGAGGGCTTTATACCATCCATTCGAATGGGGTTGAATTCTATTCACCAGCCCGAGGACTTAGAGCACACTTGTTCCCACTGCTCGAAGTTTTGAAAACTACTACAAAAGAACGAGGGATCCCCGGTACGAGAACATAAGGGCCGAAACTACTTGAGGCATTCCGTCCGACGTAAGCATCTGGATAATCAGGGATGCAACATGGCATGCCCGAAGGACCTGGGAGATGCGTGAGAGAGAGAGTCAGATTCGCTCCAAGGAAAGTAATCCAAAGATAAATTTAACCCGAAGTCTCTAGGTATTAAAGACCAGGCATTTTACCTATCCGGTAGTAGAACCCTACGAATAAAGCAGAAACAGCTCCCGTAAGAAATGCATGATAGGAATATGCAGCCACGTGATAAGTATCATATAGAGCAACGTCTATCCCGAAATTAGCCGAGACTATACCAGTAAGTCCTCCTATAGTAAACGGAAAAGTAGACCCTACTGCAAATGACAAGAGTGTTTTGTATTATATTGAACCTCCCCACATGATGGCAATCCGACTAGGAACCTTGATTCCAATAAGCACGACAATAATCATGATGGCCGCCGTGAAGTAGGCACATGTATCCACGTCTGAGCCTACAGTAGACGTATAATAAGCCCGAGCAGTAAATCCAGGAACTCCAATACTGATCATGGCATACACCATGCCTGAATAACCGAAGACAGGTTTTCTGGGGAGAGTGGAGACGATATAACTAATGATACCAAGTCCTGACAGAATAAAAGTATGAACCTCTAGATAACCGGGGAGCCGAGAAGGATGCTAGTATAAGATAGGGTCCCCTCCTCCAACAGGGTCAGAAGAGATGATATTAGAGTTTCAATCGGTTGATGACATGGTAATTGCACCCGCCGGTACGAGAGGAGGTGGTAAAGGTAGGAATGTTGTCACTAAAACGAACCGAATGGATAGGGATAATCTATGCATGGTCATTCCGGGTCCGTGCGTGTTAAGGACCAAATTCTTCGTTATGGTGGGTACATGTAAGACATTTTTTATGCAAGTTTGTTCACCTTCTTTCCCGAATGGGACATTGCCGACATGTTGAATCGGATGAGTGGTGTCGTCTCCGGTCTCGACATAACCGGGTCGATTCGGCTCTTGAAGGTCTTTGAACCATTCTTGATGGGACGTCATATGGTTCGAAGCACCAGAGTCGACGAACCATACATCTTCCGGATTGGAAGCATTAGTCGAAGTAGAAGAGGACATAGGATTTGCTCTATGTCCCATTACAAACACTCCGCCATGATCTTCATAGTCGGAGTTGGTGGCGTAATTGGTGAGTTGTCGGCTTGTGGAAGCCGACTCGCACTTCGTCTTTCGGCACTCTTCTTCATGGTGGCCGATTCTTCCGCAATCACCGCATTCAATTGAGTTTTGTCGACTCAAACCGGAATGGAAGCTCCCCCTTCTTCCGAAGGTTCCTCGATGGCTTCCGTCTTGTTGCCGACTTTGGGAGTTGTTGTCGTAAGTCGGACCTCGTCCGCCGCCTCGTCCTTGGCCGAATCGGCCTCTTGCTCGACCGCGTCCTCTTCCTCCATTCGAATGTGTGTAGAGCATGTGGCCTTCCGAGGCGTTGCTCCTTGTTCGAACATGATTCTCTTCGACCAATAACATAGATTGAAGATCGAAGAAAGAGGGAGGATTCTCCCTTGCTAGGACGGCGGTTCTCATCGAGTCGAACCGTGCTGCAAGACCGCCGAGGCATATTTGCACCATCTCCTCATCATCCACATTGACGCTTATTGAGCCGAGCAAGTCAGAAAGCTCCTTGATCCTCAAGGTCTAGCTTGTGATGGACATGTCCTGTTGTTGGATGTTGTTCAACTCTAGGCGGAGTTGAAGCTTCCTCGTGGTCGTGTTGGCGGCAAAAATCTTTCATAGATTTTCCCACGCTTCCTTCGGCATCTTGGCTTCTCGAATATAACCGAGCATGTGGTCATGAACACATGTTGCCAAGCAATACATTACTCGACTCACCGCTTGCTCCCATGTTGAGTAGTCGGCGTCTTCCAGGTCGGGTCGGTTTTCTTGTGCTCCCTTGATGTAACCCCAATAGCCTTGGCCGACAAGGTATTGGTGCATCTTGTACTCCCAAGATGACCAAGATGCGAAGTTGTTTCGGTCCTACTTCTCGCTAGGGAGAGCACTGTCGTGAAGATCCATCACTACGCGCGGATCGTGAGGTGGAACTGCTGGGGTTCTGGACCGGAAGGACTTGAAGTTGGCGCAAGCTTTAGCAAGAAAGTACTTAAGCTAGATTGAAAGAGAGAGAGAGAGAGCTTGAGATAGAATAGAACGCGTGACTTTAGATTGAGAGAGATTAAGATTGAACTCTTGATTTTAGATATTAAGAAACAAGTTACATGATCAATTCGATAACGAATTCTCTTCTTCTTAATTTCATAACCAAAAAAAACCTAACCCTTCTTCTTTTTCATCCCTTCTTTTATAAATGTTGTCATGCATATGATATGATGCATGTGAGGGTACAAGACATGCATAAAATGCATGTTTGCCATTTGGCGCTCATGTATTACATGTGGTGCATGATAACCATGTCACTCATTTTAGCTCTCATGTATGAGAATTTCCATGTAAAAGTATAATGATAGAAATATAAATTCAACTAAATGTCATGGCTTAGTGGTAAGCCTACTAACTCTTAACTAGGAGGTGCAAGGTTTGAATCCTCACTTGCCCTCCTTGTGTATATATATGTGATATATATTTATTTATTAATTTGGTTGCCGGATGCCGAATGACGCCGGTTTGTCGGTCGATGCCGATACCACCGGATCACCGATCCCCGGTTACCGTCTAGTTCCGTTTTGGTTGGCCAAAACCTTTACGAGTGGCTAGGCCACCTCCACTCTTAGTTCAAGTTACCTTGAACTCTCTATGCTCAACACATAGACATAAAGATAATAGCTTTTGCTCTACCTTATATATGATGAGAGTCGTGTTTGTCGTGCCTATGTGGGATATCCATAGTTCTAGCCATACGTCCCATTCGTGTCATACTCAAACGCCAATATTCGTATCATACTCATACGTGAAAAGGCGCCAAGTATGATTGAAATCCATACGTGGTACATAGATATATACATATGGTGTATATGGTGTACATAGCGCGCGCGCGTGTGTGTGTGTGTGTGAGGAGGAGAGAGAGAGAGAGAGCGTGTGTGGTCTAGAGAGAGAAGCCATGTTTTGCATGTGTGAGGAGACAGTGATTGAGTGTATATCTAGACTCTAGAGAGAGAGAGAGAGAGAGAAGCTATGGGTTTTGTCTGTGTGAGGGAGTGTGTAATATTATCTAGATTTTGTAGAGAGAAAATCTGTCAGTTCTCGTGTGAGAGAGAGAGTGTGTGTGTGTATGTGTGTCAGACGTCACTTCTATTCACAAAGAATTATGAATATCAAAAATTAAAAAAACCCCAAAAAAGACAAAAAAAAGTCAAAAAAAGCCAAACGAATATCGCGTATCATACGCGTACATTTGCAAACGTTCGCGTACGTCCAGTAAATTGGACGTACGCGAATATTAGGAACTATGGGGATATCTCACGGTTTTCTCTTTTCCTTTCACAAACTTTATTCCCTCATATCTTGACATCTAGTTGTCCGTTTCTCGTGTAATAAAGTGCATTCGAAAGCTCTTGAAGACCTCCATCATTTTGTACTTAGATACTTCACTATTATTGTTTTATGTGATTCATACTCGATTTTGTACGTTTTATGTGATTTTCGCACCATTGCCGAAAATCTTCACGACATCCACCGCCACCAAACTGCACGTCCTCCGATACGTGCCAAGAAGAGAGAAAGTGAGATTTTGGCTACAGTGATCAATCATATTCCTCCATGTCTTCATTTACATCCGCCCTATTATGTTCATCGTCGAGGTGATCGAGGTCAAGATTCTCGTCTTGTCTTTTCTTGAAAATCTTTACTCTTTTTCCCGCAATGGGTACGGCCAACCTTGATCCATCTAGCTCCGCAAGGTGGTATGTGGCATTATCGTTGGCACTTGTCACCACATACGGCCTGAACCATCTTCTTGCGAACTTTCTTGTTGTACTATGTTGATTGTCAAGGCTGTTGTCGTAAACCAAAACCCAATCTCCTTCTTCAATCTTCTTGGGACGAAGTCGATGCGTGTTGTCGAACCGAACTTTGTTCTTTACTCGGCTGCCTCCATCATCTTTCCCGCTTTTTCTAGATCTTCAGGTCTTCTTTCAAGTTGCCTTATCCGCACCGCTAATAAATCTTCTCACCTCATCTCGTTCTCCCACGGTATCGCTACCCATGAGGCGATTGTCCTTTCGATGGGCATTACCGGCTTTTGTCCATACATAAGCTCCGTCGGCATATACCCTGTCACCGAGCTATGTGTCGTTCTGTCGGCCCACAAGGCATAGGGTAATAGTCGTGGCCAATTCCCGACTCGACCGTTGCATGCCCGTACAATGACTTTAACGATAGGTTCATGCCCTCGCTCGATCTTCCCATTCGCTTCCGGATTGTAGGCAGTCCTGAGGGAGAGCTTCACGTCTAGTCATTCGAAGAGCTCCGTCACTTCGTGCGCATCCAACTCCCCTCGATCGGCCACTATCTTCCCCATACATCTGTATCGGCAAACAACCTCTTCAAGCAGAAATTTGCAAACGGTTGAAGTCGTCTTATTTGTCAAGGCTCATCCTTCCACTTGATTTGTCAAGTCTTCCCGTGCCAGCGCTAAGTACTTCATTTGTCCCACTCCCATTGGCATTGAGACCAGATCCACCATCCATTTGAAGTGTATGGTGAGTGGGTATGTCGACTGTAACTCATCACAATGACATATATTTGAATATATTTGGCAAGTTTCGCATGTGGACACGAAATGGAGTACATCTTTGTACATGCTTGGCCACCAGCACTTTTCCTTCAACTTTTTGAATGTCGCCCATGTTCCTCTATGACCTGCCCAAGCACTCTCGTGGAATTCGATCATTAGTGTCTCTTGCTCTTCTTTCTTCACCACCACTCGACGTGGGATTCTTGTCCTTCTTTTTGGATGTCGCCAAAGGAATCCTCCCTTCAAGAAGTATCGGTAAGCTTTCTTCCGGATTCGTAGGGCCTCCTCCTTTGTCAACGAAGCATCTGCCATCAATGTTCTTAGGAATCTACCGATCAGTAACCACTCTCCTTCGTACTCATTCTCGTTGAAGGCATGGAGGGTTTGCGTGTCCTAGTCTTCCGCCGATAATCGAGCCATCTTGAAGAAGTCGAGAGCGACATCTTCGTCTTCCGAAACCATGTCGCTTCCATTTTCAAATCTTGCCCTTGACAACATGTTAGCCATGGCGTTCTTCTTCCCTTCAATGTGACGGATCTCTGGGTTTAAAGACTTGATGTAGGCGATCCACCTTAGCATAGCAAGATCTGGGGTCGCACATTCCGAGACCATTCCGAGAATTGGGAGACAATCTGTCTCTATTATCACTTCCGACCCGATTAGGTAATCTTTGTCCGTCTTCACTACCGACACAATACCCCAAAGTTCCCGCTTGACTTGGGCATATCTTTGTTGCCATTCGCTGAGAATCTTTGCTCCGAACCGGACGGCATATCGCGCATCATCTTCTCCTTCTTGATTGATGACCCACCCGATTCTGGTTGGGCTCGTATCTACGGTCACGTAAATCGGTTTCCCTTCAGCATAGTCGGCCTTCCTTAGTGCCAGAGCTTCAAGAAGCAGTTTCTTCAATCTTCGCATCGCATTTGTGTGCTTGTCTCGCCATTCGAACTTCATTATTTTCTTTAGTAGTCCATATAACAGTTCGGCGACATGAGCGTAGTGCGGAATCCAGATATGATAAAATGTGCATGCTCCAAGGAACCTTCTAACCTCTGTTTGGTTTTCACATTCTTCTTTCATGTCTTGGATCGCGTTCACTTTGTATGGCGAAGGCTTCCAGCCGTATGCCCCACACAAGTGACCTACCACCAAGATCTCTGGTTGCCCGAATGCGGATTTTTCTCCCGAAAATGTCAAATTCGCATCTTCAAGCCTTTGAAGCACCTTCTCGCAATCTTTCATATGATCCGCAATGAACTTTCTACAACCTTCCTTATCTTTCGATTCATCTTTCTCCTCATCCGAACATCCTTTTATCGGAATATCATCCAAGAATGGCATCGTGATGTCTGGGATGCAATCCTTCAAGACTTTATTCATGGCATTCATCATATGAGCCACCGAGTTCATTGCGCCTTGGGGTAAGGTACACATCCGCACAAGCCCGATCGGAGTCATCATGGTTGTAATGTCCCGACTATCGATCGCCAATTGGAATTGGTCATATCCGGAGTAGAGATCGCCAATGGAGTAGATGGACCGGCCCGCAAACGCTTCGGCAAATTCGTCCACGCTCGGACCGATTCCGGCATTTCGAATTGTCACCTTGTTGACAGGTTGAAGATCTTGGATGAATCGCAATGATCAATTCTTCTTCGGTACCGTGAACCACCTATTGGAATAAGGAGCATTCGACGGTTCTAGAATTCCCATACTCACCTTCTCCTTTAAGAGCTCGATCAGCTTCGGATGGTGTGCTCTCGAAACCGGTATCAGTTTCAAATCCGATTTCTCGTGAGAAGAATGCGAAAGCCTTCCCATGTCTCTCAAGCATATCGCGAAACATTCGCTCCTCTTCAACTCGTAGCTTCCCCTTCGTCTCTTTGGTGAAAACATGACCTATCTTCTTCGGATCTCTTAAGCTTGGATCGTTAGCGACTTCCTTCATCTTTTGCCAGCTATCTTCCGGTAGCGGAACCGCAACTGTCATGATATGGCAAGACTCGAACCCATGACCTTAGGTTATATGGGTCGAGCTCTTAACCATCATATCATCTATTGTAATACGTAGGATATTATTTTCATTTACATTTTATTATAGAAAATTAATGTATATTCCAGATTTCTCTGGAACATTCTAGAAGCTTCAGGATTACTCCTGAGAACACTATAAAAGAGGGCACTAGGCATTATGTTGAACCAAATTGGTTCAACTCCAGTCTTTAGCCTCATAGCCCTTTTGTACTTACTCTTCTTATAATATATAATCTGTTATCATCATCTCTCTCTCTCTCTCTCTCTCTCTCTCTCTCTCTCTCTCTCTCTCTCTCTCTCTCTCTCTCGTCCTCGCTATCTCTCTCTCTCTCCTCTTCTCTCTTCCTCTCTCGGGAGTCTTACGCAGTCTCGTCCTCTTAGTACTAATAGTACCTCCCTTCTCCGGATTTTGTTGATTGCGGTCCTTATGCTGTCAGTATCCCCAAAGCATGCTTTAAACTCACCTATAAACTCTTCAAAGTTGTTGAGTAATGGAGACTCCTTTTCCAACAGTGGGGCAAACCATGCCAACGCTGAGCCACTTAACAACGTCCCTACTAAACCCACACGTGATGCATCGGTAGGATATCGGGAAGGATGCATTTGAATAACTAATCGTACCTGATTAAGGAACCCTCTAAACTGCAATCGTGTTCCATCGAACTTCGTGGGAAGGCCAATCTTGGGTTTCTTATGAATCCCTTGTGTTCCGAGGCCTTGTTGTTGCATCGCTACGATGGTTGCTTCGAGTTATTGCACGCGTAATGCAAGTTCCCCATGTTGTTGTTGCGTTTGTTGCTTTTCTAAGGAGATTTGTTGAATATCCCCCAGCAACCGTTGATTTTCTTGTTCCAAAGCAAGGAACTTCTCTTTCAAACATTGAAACTCCAAGAAAACAAATTGATATTCCTGAGCGCTAACTGTGGCCATGGGATGAAAAAGAAAAGAGGAATAAGAGATTAGTATGAAGGGAGAGAGACAGAAGGGGAAATTGGTTCAAACTGTCAGGAATAGTACTAAACAGAGAGAGGATTAGTACTAGAGAAGGGAGGTACTATTAGTACTAAGAGGACAGGACTGCGTAAGACTCCCAAGAGAGGAAGAGAGAAGAGGAGAGAGAGAGAGAGAGAGAGATAGCGAGGACAAGAGAGAGAGAGAGAGATGATGATGATCATAGATTATATATTATAAGAAGAGTAAGTACAAAAGGGCTATGAGGCTAAAGACTGGCGTTGAACCAATTTGGTTCAACATAATGCCTAGTGCCCTCTTTTATAGTGTTCTCAGGAGTAATCCTGAAGCTTCTAAAATGTTCCAGAGAAATCTGGAATATACATTAATTTCCTATAATACAATGTAAATGAAAATAATATCCTACGTATTACAATAGATGATATAATGGTCAAGAGCTCCACCCATATAACCTAAGGTCATGGGTTTGAGTCGTGTCATATCACGACAGCAACTTGCTTGATCTTCTTATCCACCGTTTTATATTTCGTGTTGATGTCAACTTCCTTCATCGAGATGCCACGACGTTATTCATCGATGATAGCGTACATGTTGTTGGAGCTAACCGAAATCACGCGTTGGTCGTGAAGATAGCTCAGTCCACGACGTCCTCGATTTTGCTGATGGTGTCGTTAAATGAGGCTTCTTCCATAATATGAGTCACAAACTCTCCTTCTTCTATTATGTTTTCTTCTTTCAACATCTTCTCGAATTCTTGTATCCGACGCTTGTCCTTCTTGTCGGGTGGTACTAATTTACATGCGCCACTAGGTGTGACACATGTTGCTTCTCCTCGCAATCCACGCACTCTTCTTTCTTGTGGGGTCTTGTGATTGCTCGGACTATTTGTGCCCCATGCTTCAATAGTCCGCTCTAAAAATCCGTGGATTCGCCTCCGAGACTATCTCGATTCCTTTCATGATTGGATCACACCGTTAGGAATTGGGCCGATCTTTGGTTGTCAAGACTCTTTATTCGTGCGAAGGCTGCTCCATTATCGAACACTTTGGTCTCCATTCAAGATGATGTGATATACGGTTGTCCTAGGATGACAGGATGCGACGCCGATTCTTGCACGAAGAAGTGTTGATCTATCTCCACATCCCCGATCGTGACTTTGACATTGGGACAAGCTCCGTACAAGTCCTCCGTAGACTTTGTTGCCGCGCGAATCTTCCATCCGTGGTTTGTATTGATTGGCCATCTTCCTTTTTTGTAGAAGTCAATTGACATGAGGTTGATCTCCGAGCCGTGGTCGAGCAAAGCTACCACGGTCTCTTTCTTCTCCCCGATCTTCACCAGCGTCTCCGTTGTCACTCGTGCCCAATGAGGTCGAGTATAGTGGTTGTCCACCATATCTTCATCGACTTCGTCTCTTGCCATCGTTATGGCATTCGTTTTTGCTTTTTGCGGCTTCTCTTCTTCCTCGTCCGATTGTTGTCTTTTTCTCTTTACAAGGTCCACAATCGTGTCATGGAACTCCTTCTTCGTAATGCCAAGCAATTCCCTCAAGGACAAAGTTACATGGCTATCAAGAACTTGTTCTTTGAGAATCTTCTTTAGGTTCGTTGTCTGCTCTATGTCCGACCTTAGCTTATAGGTAGGTATAGTCATTGCCCTCCGAGGGGGGTCTTCGACACCAACCTTCACGGGCCAAACCGTTTCTTCAACTCGTATGCTCGGCTCCCCTTTTCGGCTTGATTCTCATTCCTCCGTTTGTAAAGGTTGACTCGTCTCCGCATCGTCCTTCTTTTTCGCGTTCCTTGTTTCATGTCTTTTTGATGGTCCTTGATCTTCTATTCTTTTTCTCTTTTCTTCGACGAACACCTTGTGGTTGTCGCACATCACCTCCGCGAGTATGGTGTTGTCGTCCACCGGATCTGACCACCCGGTTATGCTTTGCACGCTTCGGTCCGCAAGTTCTACCTCGTTCGAAGTGACCTTCCCCATCTTCTCATACTCGAGAACGGAAGACCAAAACTTGGCTCCCACTTTCGCAGCTTCATTTCTATCTTTCCCGACTCTTATTCCGGCTGACGCAACATAGTGCATCGAATCCACATGAGTCGCATCGGCATCTTTCATAGCTTTCTTCATTCCTCCTCTTCCGAAATTCACCCATAGGGGTCTTCTAGTCTCGCTCAAGTAGATCATGTTGTCATCTATGTACAAGATATTTTATCGGATCACCTCTCGAAGGCTCGCGCAATCCCTTCTCATGTGGTCCATGCTATCGCACCACACGCATCTAAAGGGTTCTTTTCCTTTGGGCCCCCGACGATTCATGTTGGCTAGCGTGACCTTCTCGAACTTCTTCGCTAGCTCTTCAATGATGTCTTCATCAATCTTCTTTTCTTCCGGACTGCTTTGTTTGGGCGGCTCAGCTACTTTCGGTTGTCTTGTTTTCTCCGCAACAGTCGATCCCGCCAAGTCGGTGTCATCAACCCACTGACGACGCTTGTCGAGCCTATTGCACGCTCGCTTTACCGCAACCCAATCCGCCACAAGCCCATTCGCTTGGGTATCATCTTCGAGAAGAGTCCCCAACTCCCGTCTATCCTTCATGTCCACGGCCTTCAGGAAGTACAAAGACTTGTCCTCTTCAAGCAACACTTGGTCCGTGTTGGGGAGACGACTAAACATCTGGTCGAATTCGTCGTACACCCACGAGGCGCTCATCTTCTTATTCTTCTTCTCTATCCACTTCATCAGGGCATGTCGAATCATCCTCGTTGAGTCTTCAGTTGCGAACTCCGCTAGTATCGTTTTCTCGAACTCGGACCATGTTGTCTTACCTTCTTGAAGTTCGATGACGCGTCTTTGAACGTTGTTGGCGACAACTCTCTTGAAGCTTGCGATTTGACGTGCTTCGAACACGTCCCTCTGATTCATCTCCCTTCTATATGTATCAAGGAACTTCGTAACGTTCCTTCCATCAAATTGACCCTCGAGCTCTACGACACTGTCAACGGCCTTCTCCACGCTCGCATCGTTGTCTCGAGATCTCATCATTTGTTCGACGATTAGCATCATCCTTTCGAGCTCTCCCGCATGGTTGCTTGAGGATGCCATCTCCAAGTATCGGTTGATCCTCGATTTGATCCTTCCTACCACCTCTTTCACGTTGGGTTCACCACTTAATTATGTCGTGAAGATCCGTCACTACGCGCGGATCGTGAGGCGGAACCGCCGGGGTTCTGGACCGGAAGGACTTGAAGTTGGCGCAAGCTTTAGCAAGAAAGTAATTAAGCTAGATTGAAAGAGAAAGAGAGCTTGAGATAGAATAGAACGCTTGACTTTAGATTGAGAGAGATTAAGATTGAACTCTTGATTTTAGATTTTAAGAAACAAGTTACACGATCAATTCGATAACGAATTCTCTTCTTCTTAATTTCATAACCAAAAAAAACCTAACCCTTCTTCTTTTTCATCCCTTCTTTTATAGATGCTCTCATGCATATGATGCATGTGAGGGTACAAGACATGCATAAAATGCATGTTTGCCATTTGGCGCTCATGTATTACATGTGGTGCATGATAACCATGTCACTCATTTTAGCTCTCATGTATGAGAATTTCCATATAAAAGTACAATGATAGAAATATAAATTCAACTAAATGTCATGGCTTAGTGGTAAGCCTACTGACTCTTAACTAGGAGGTGGAAGGTTCGAATCCTCACTTGCCCTCCTTGTGTATATATGTGATATATATTTATTTATTAATTTGGTCGCCGGATGTCGGTTGCCGCCGGTTACCGTCGGTTGCCTGATCACCGATCGCCGGTTACCGTCCAATTCCGTTTTGGTTGGCCAAAACCTTTACGACGTCGGGTCACCGACTCCATCGGATGCCGATTCCGCCGCCTCACCGGCTCCGTCGAATGCCGATACCGCCGGATCACCGATCGCCGGTTACCGTCCAGTTCCGTTTTGGTTAGCCAAAACCTTTACGAGTGGCTAGGCCACCTCCACTCTTAGTGAACTCTCTATGCTCAACACATAGACATAAAGATATATCTCACAGTTTTCTCTTTTCCTTTCACAAACTTTATTCCCTCATATCTTGACATCTAGTTGTCCGTTTCTCGTGTAATAACGTGCATTTGAAAGCTCTTGAAGACCTCCATCATTTTGTAATTAGATACTTCACTATTATTGTTTTATGTGATTCATACTCGATTTTGTACGTTTTATGTGATTTTCACACCATTGCCGAAAATCTTCACGACAACGCTCCCCATTTGAGTATTCATGGTGTTCGATGTAGATTTCTTCCTTCTTCTTCTCTCTTGAATACGAGCTATGTAGCCGCACTACGATAGCGATGAGCCGGTTCTTCTTGAACGTCAGCGTAGAGCTCAACACACGCGGATGAGCTAGATGGAGCTACCAAACCGCTCTGATACCATGTTAAGAATCAGTGGTGATTCTTGACAACAGAATAGACTAGAGATATGTGTTGTGAGTGTGTGTGTGTGTGTGTGTGTGTGTGTGTGTGTGTGTGTGTGTGTGTGTATGAGAGAGAGAGAGAGAGAGAGAGAAACACAAGATAGATAGATTTTAAACAAGAATAGAATACTCAAGACAATGTATATTACAAAGGAGATTAACCGAACTTATTACAAAGTAGGAGGAGAGTGCTTTAGATAGTCACTCTCTCTCTTCATTAACTACTGAAGCTCATGGGTCATGGGGAATGTGAAAGCTCATTAGTTATGTGTCATAGAATATGATTCTATGACACATAGTTAATATGTGGATAAGAGTGGTGACTTTTGACCTTTGAGTGCACACTCTCAAGGGTGTGTTCACACACTAGACTAGGTTGAGCTTGATTCTCAACAATTTCAAATGGATGGTCGATCTGGTGACGATGTTGATAGGGGTGGGGCAGATGAGGTACCTAGTGCTCACTCGAGAAGAGCTAACGAACCAGGTGGAAGGCCAAGCTTTGACGAACAAGACGACCACAATCGTATGCCGGTTCTTGATCAAGGATGTAATTTGCGGTACATGTGTGTGGGTAAGATCGTGGCCGACCGAGGGGAGCTGGATGCGTAGGAAGCTTAGGAGTTGTTCGACGAATTAGGGGTTAAGCTTTCACTCACCATGGCTTACAATCCGGAAGCCAACGAGAAGGTCGAACGCGGGCACGGGCCGATCGTGAAGGCCATAGTACGAGCATGTGAGGGTCAACTAGGAAATTGGCTGAGGCTCCTACCTTACGCACTATGGGCCGACCGAACTACCCACAACTCGGTAATCGAGTACATGCCGGTGGAACTTATGTTCGGGCAAAAGCCGGTTATGCCGATGGAGCAGACGATCTCATCCTAGATGGCGGTCAACTAGATGGAGGAGTTGAGCCGAGAGGACTTGTTGGCGGCACGGATCCGACAGCTCGAGCGGAGACCGGAAGACGTCAAGCGAGCGACGGCAAAAACGAAGGAAGCCGAGGAAGATTGAGGAAGGAGACTAGGTGTTGGTCTACAACAGCAGCCTCGACAATCAACACCAGTCGACCCAAAAATTCGCACGGCGGTGGTTCGGGCTCTACTTGGTAACGAGCGCAAACAACAATGCCACGTACTACCTGGCAAAGCTCAACGGGACGAGGCTCACAGTTCCGGTCGCGGGTAAACGGATCAAGGCCTTTAAGAAGCGGCATGAAGCGGAACCGAATCCGGACACCAAGGACGGAACCGGCAGGAGGGAGGAGTCGGATGAGGACCAGACCGGCGGAGGATCACGAGAAGACGAGTAAAGGTTTGGCCAGAATCTCCACCGCTACACTACTTGGCCCATGCCAGAGGATGTGCAGTTTGGTCGGGGTGGATGTCGTGAAGGACTCCGGCCATAAAGAGAAACGGAGCCAAGTGCATGCGGACGGGTGTGTGCATAGATGCACACAAATAAAGTATTTTGTACAAACATAATGTAAATAGCATAGGACTAGTAAGTACTAGAATCAAGCAGGGGAGGGAATCTCTAACACCGATCACGATGTAATGGTCTCCCCTTGTGCTATAAAAGGGGAGGCTTGAGCCTGCTTTAGGGATTGGCGTTTTGGGAGGACAGAGTGTTGTCGGTTTGAGGGTCGAGCTCTCTTTCTCTCTCCCGCTCCTTGTCTTGCGTATGATTTTGGAAGGAAGCCTGTGAGCTCCCGACCAAAGGCTCCTTGATCTGTCTCTGTCAGAGTGTGGGTGGGGGTGTGTTTCGAAGAACGTACGGCTCTGCTACCGGCCGAGCCCGGTTGTATTTTGCTTACCTTAATCCATTTGTTTCCATTGTTGTGGTCTATCTCTCCTCGTTTCAGGGTTTCATCTCTATTCCTGTTTCTACATATCTGTCTCCCGCTCTACCTTTGAACTGCGTGACATGGTTACCTCTGCATATGCACACACTCATTGTCCGGCTTCCGATAACCGACCCGGTCTACCGTCACGGTTGCACTTCCTATTCCCTTTGACTCCTTGGTCTGAGACCCCCGTGGTCCTGCCCGTTTCAACACATACCCACGGAAACCAGCAATATCGAGAATCAGACCCGAAGTCCGCAGTCTCTCCTCTACGAGACGGTACGGCAACCCCTAGAACTCGTGCACACAGATATATGTGGGCCCATGCCAGAGCAATCACTAGGAGGCTTCCGGTACTTCATCACATTTGTAGAGGATTGTACACGATTGAAGGGCAGATATGGGCGGAAACGTATGTGTGAGGATCAGTCGTATGTGCTTAGCAGACAACACAAAAGGAAGGCAAGAGAATAGACAGAAGATAGACACGGTTTAAGCTTTAATGGAAGCTCTGTTATTTCGTTCTCTCTCTCTTAGAGACACTATACAAGAATGATCAAGAGGTCTTCTTTTACAACGTTAGGTTATCGCTTATATATTAAGCCCTAACTATATGGACGAGTTCACACTAGGATACAAAGTGGAAGGAGATGGCCTTTTATGCCAACAAACTCCCTTGTAAAAGGACTACTCTTTCCTACATCTACATGTGTTTGGGGTTGTCTCCCTCGTAAACCTAGATTACAACATTAATCTAAATTTATGTTACAAGTCGGTCGGCATATAGTCGAGTCGGCAAAGGTGAGGTCCATGTCGAGCCTAGCATGGCTCATTATCATATTGATTCGGTCGACTCTTACCTTCTGCTCCTAGTTCGGCTTTCTTCTGCTCGATGATTAGCAGCAGTCCTTCACTTGTCGCAATCGCAGACGCTCCTCTCCTTTCTGAAATCTTCTTCGGTTTTGGAATGTAATCTCCCCCTTTGGTTTTTCTGAAGTGTTGGCAATTCTTCTAGAAGTGCCCCAGCTTTCCACAATAAAAGCAAGTGGTCCTCCCTCTTGACTTCGACCTCGTCCCCGATTTGTCCCGATTTTGGGGACTCTGATTCCGGCCTCTTCCCCAGTTATGGTCATCTTTCGTGACCAAGGCCTTCGGATCGGTTTTAGACTCCCGGTCCTTCTGGCGAGCTTCTTCATCCAACAAGCTTGATTTTACCCTTGCTAGGGATAGATGTTTTCCTTCCGGCCCAACGTTGCCCAAAGTGTCAACTAGCGTCTCCCAACTATCAGGGAGGGAACCGAGTAGCTGCAACGCAAGTACCTCATCGGCTAGAGGCACATCCAACGAGGTTGTTTGGTTTATTAGCCCCTGGAAGGCATTCATGTGCTCCGCCATGCTAGATCCGTCTTGGTACCGAAGTCTCACTAACTTCCAGAATACCGAAACCCGATTTATGGCATTCTTGTTCTCAAACATGGTGCATATCTTCTCCTAGAGCTCATTTGCCTTGTTTTCTTCATTGAAGTTGTTGTAGAGGCTCATGTCGATGAAGCACCGAATGTATGTCGTCATCTTCATATGCATCATCTCCCACGTCATGGCATCGATCTTGTCCTATTTCTTGTCCCCGAACTGTACCGACAGCTAGAGATCTTTGACCACGATCATCTTCGACTTCCACATTGAGTAGTTGGAGCCGGTGAGCTTGAACATGCTTCCGAATGACTCTTCTATTTGTTGTTCATTCTAATACCAGTTTGTGCGAAATATTGCTCGGCCACAATAGAGTCTTAAACTCAATAGAAGAACAAAGCTAAAATGGAGATTAATACACTTACACAGACAACAGAGAGGACACAATATGTTTACGTGGAAAACCCTAATAGGGAAAAACCGCGGGAGCCCACAGATTCCAATTATCACTATAAGAGAAAGGGATACAATAGGAGACTCAGCGGCAACAACCTCGAGCTTTATGCCTTTGCAATCCGACGGTTAAAACATAAAGACTTTTTGTAGATCTCTCTCTCTCTCTCTCTCTCTCTCTCTCTCTCTCTCTCTCTCTCTCTCTCTCTCTCTACATCTCTATACAATAATAATGATCACTACTTCTGCTACAAAGTGATTGCCCTAAATCATATTTATACTTATACTACTTTATGACTATTTACAAATGTGGCCATGATAGGCACACTAGAAACATATTTACAGACATAGATTGACATATTCGCATTCGTGGGGGTTCCCATTCGAATGCATACGAATACGCATACGAATGCATGGTCAAGTATTCGTTTATCCCAAAAAATAAAAGAGTCCAAGAACTCCCTCCTTTTTTAGTTTACTAGGATAAAAAAGGGACTTCACAATAAAAAGGGACATTAAAAGATGAACTATAAAAAGGAACATTAAGAGGGACTTGATAGTAATAAATTTTTATAATAAATATAAAAGTATTCGTTTTATTTTTAATAAATAAATTAAATACAATAAAGGTTCATTAATTCCTCACTTTTTATTCTCTCAAAAATTATAGATATTTTTATTAGTGGGAAGTCCAATTTTATTTTTATTTTTATTTTATATATTTTTGTAAAACAAATGGTTTTATAATATTCTTGGGGCCATTTCGTATTCTCGAATATTGAGAATATCACACATGGAGAATATGACGAATATCACGCATGTGTCAATCTATGTTTACAGATATGTCCCTAGATCCGGTTCACACAAGATCCGTCCAATCTGGTTCCTTCCTTCAGCTCGTCCAGTCCAGTTCATCCAGATCCCTTCTGAAGGGACCGAATTCCCAACATTCACTTCCTCTCATTTTGGACTCCTTTGTCGCCCCTTTCACGTCGAGTTCACCAAAGATGTCGCGGAAATCCGCGTGTATGTGTTGAAGCAGGGTGGGACCACCGTGGTCTCAGACTAAGGAGCTGGTAAAGGAAGAGAGATTATTCGGATCAGTGTTTAAATATCTTACCCAGAGCACGGTCTAGACACGTTGTCGTGATGATTTTCGGCTACGGTGTGAAACCGAGTGAGATGAATAAACCAAGGATGTGCAACATTGCATATGCACTTAGCAAATAAGCCTAAGGCCTAGTGGCACTTGAGTTCATACAAAAATCAAGGTTTGAACCTTGCACCTCTAAGATACAAGATGTTTTCCTTACCACTAGGACAACTATCATATAGTGTAGATTTTATATATTTCCTTTTCATATACGAATTATAGACGAAACGACCATAGAAAACCATGTGCACAAAACCAGGGTTCTAAACCCATGGATTGTGCATGTCATAAGCAAAATCGTGTCCCCAAAATCATGGTTCTAAACCCATGGTTTTGTGCATGAAGAGAGCTATAAAAACCCTAGTGGAGCTTGTGTAAAGGGGGGCTCAATATGTGATATCACCAACACCACTATCATCAATATAATTATATTCGTCTTTATCTTCTTCATATTTTTCTACTTCTCAAGTGTACAATCTTTCTTCTTCTCAAGTGAACAAATTTCATCCAATCTTACATTGATCGTCATCTCTTCGATAATTCCGCAAACGTCCTCCCTAGTCCAAGACCCCGGTGGTCGCTCGAGTAGCACACGCACGCGCGAATCTTCGCGACAACGTTGTCGTGAGGATTTTCAACCATGGTGAGAAAATCGAGTGGGATAAATAAAATGGGGATGTGCAGCATTGCACATGCACTTGATAGAGTTGTAAAATAAGATTAAGAAAACAAATGTAAAAAGGAAGGGTAAAATGTAAGGTGTTAAAAGTGCACTACAAAAATTAATAAAGTGTAAATGTGATGTGCGCTTATGTGCACATGCACATGTAGAATAAAGGGAGAGTACATAAAGTACAGGTGTAATGAGTAGTGGGCATAGTGTGTGTGTGAGGAGAGGGAGTTAAGACCTATCAATCTCTCCTCCTAAGATCAAGGCAAATATTCCCCATTGAAAGAAGGGGGATATTTGGCCTCTCTTTTTGTAATGTGCCTGACCCCTTTCTACTATAAAAGGGAGTGAGGGGTCAACTTTGAGGGGATCGTCATATTGTCGTTTTGAGGTAGACCGTTAGGGTTTTTAGCGATTCTTATTCCCCATCTTGTTTTCGGGTTTCGCTTAGAGGTTCCACTCTCTATCATTTCTTTTCATTAGGGTTAGTTCTTCTTCTTCTTTCCCTATCCGGTTAGGGTTTCGTCTAGTGGTGCTTACATTCGGCCATCATGACCACAGTTGTAATTCATATGGTGCTTTTTGTAATATAATCGTTCGATGAATCTTGTCTTTTCTTATATCGTAATCTCTCTAATATTAATCTTCCTTATCGTTGCACATTGTTCCTTTCCCCTTTCGTACTTGGAGAATCGGCTAAGCTCCCGATTTTCTTTCCTTCTCTCACTCCCTAGTCTAAGACCCGTGTGGTTCCGCCCGGATCCGACACGTATGCACGGATTCCCGCGACGACGTATCCTATTCGGACCAGTCTCCAAATGCCGAACAATGAGTGCATGAGCTTAGACACGTGTATTATTCTAGACCTGTTGTCGGGTAGCAAGTGATGAGCACACAGGCTTAGGACGCGAATAAACACGCGGGCAGATGGAGACAGAATGGAGATGCGGGCTCAACACAAAGAGACTAATTTGATACAACGAAAACGAAATGGCATTAACAAGAATATATATATACAACCGGCTTGGCTGGTGACAGAGTTACCCACTCTCAACACACACACACACTAGCAGACCTCTAATCGGGAGCACACTAGCTTCCTACAGGAAACAAAGGCCTCACTACCACTCAGCGGATACACAGAATAGGGAACCGAAACTTACAGAGCTCGGTCCGGTAGCATTTCGTTCTCCCAAAAACTTTGATCCCCACCTCAATCTTCTCCCCCCCCCCCCCCCCCCCCTTTTTTAGCTCAAGGAGAGAGAGAGATATTGTTACATCAGGCTGTTAAGACTGCCACTTTTCTCCCTTGAATCTCTCCTCGATCTCCTCCAATCAATCACCTTTATTCCTCTACTCGTGTTACCATAAAGTACCTATTAAATCACTTCTACCTAGTATTCATCGACACTCAAACTAATCCTTTGTTATTTACACATGTTTGTACATAAAGACATTTCGTGTCCATTCGTGCACAACCCCGTTAACGCGCATCCAGACCCATTTTCTTCCTATGGCCGAAATCCTTCACGACAACGTCTTATTTAATTTAGCTTCAAAGAGAATCTAGAACACTCAATACTCGATTAGGTTTGTATCAAGTATCCATGAAACATTTGAGTAAGAAGTAGTTTTCAACTAGAACACCAAAGACACTACAATTAGACTATTTTGTACATATGGACGTAGTAAAATACCAAACGATGCAACAAAATCAATTTGTCATTAATAAACCAATATTAGTTCAATAACATATCAAAATTTCACATATTTAGTTGACTCAAAATATCACTTGTCATATGTTGACATTACTACTCTCATGCAAGACTTAGGTCCACCAAAGTCTATGTCTCCGATGCTGATAAATAATTAGCATGGAAGCGTTTTGGAAACAAGTTCCATTTGAGGATCACATGGTCTCAACTAGAGACACCCAAAACTAGAATATGTATTGTTCGGCAAAATGCAAAATTTGTATATATATTTGAATTATGCGTGTATGATTAAATTGTACTATTTTCAAGACTGTGAAGGCTAATCCACACTAATTGTCAAATTATCAAGCTAAATTGCACTATTGTGAGATGTGGAGATTTTTGGAATTTCCTCTCGAACAGTTACTTTCTTCTACACAAGGGTCATGCTTACACATTTTACAAATTTTTTATAACTTTTGCACATTTTTTCATATATTGGCTCACATTTTTTCACATTTTTTGAAATCTATTGCCATAGTTTTTTCATGGGAATCAACATCACTAAACTTACTTTTGTCATAAAGCACAAAGAGTTTTATAAGGATTACCAACACTTTTCTGTGAACTTTAACACAATGCCAAAGAATATTATCAACTAAAAATTTGTAATTGTGGAATGTTTTGATCACTGGATACGTTCAGCGAGGGGAAGGAAGCAAAGCTAAAACTTATTTCAAGAGGATGCAATGTGATCACTTATTGCCAAATACAATCACCTCCATTTGCATATTCAAGGCGTGTTCAAGCACATGGGCTTTACATAGAGGAAAAATGCAGAAAGTGCTCAGAGGACTTCTGGTTCGGGTTGTGGCTTCTTCGAATGCACTAATTTCTATATATTACCAGCATAGATTTGGCAAGGCAACATTGAATCTTTTCGAACAAATGCAAAATGATGGTCTTTCTCTGGATGCAATCACCTTTGTAAGTTTGTTAAAGGCATGTGGTAGTGTAGGAGTGGTTGATAGGCATAGAAAGTCACAATGTGAATCATGAGTAAGAGGTTGTTAGAAGACAATATTGAGTTTGGGAATGCTTTGATGGACATGTATGTTATATGTGGCAAGCTTGAAAAAGCACAAAAAACAGTCAATGATCTTTCAATTTGACATGTGGTCTCTTGGAATGTTTTGATATCGAGATATGCTAAAAAGTGTAATGCTAAAAAAGCACTAGAGTCTTTAAAGAAAATGTAACTCGAGGGTCAAATCTTGCCGGATGTGGTCACGTTTTTGTGTGTGTTGAATGCATGTAGTCATTCAGGCTATGTGAACGAGGGTAAATATCGTTTTGACGATATGAAGAAAAGGTATGGGATCACACCCGACATTCAACACTACACATGTAGGGTTCATCTTTTCTATCGAATAGGACACTTTGATGAGGCGATGACATTGTCTAAAGAGATGCCAACTTTTGACTATCCATTCAGGTGGGTGGGTTAAACAATGGATGTGAAACCTATGAGCCATTGGCCAAACAATTGTTTAATGCATTCCGAGATTATTTAAAGCATTCATTTTGAATTATTCAAGCCCTTCAAATTGACATCGACAGTCACTACAATGTTGTTAATGCTTGCATTTGCTGAACAATAATTGAGGCCCGAGAGCTTCTTCACGAATTATTGTTGATTGGAGATGTGGTACAAGGGACTGCCATGTTATTGGGCTATACTGAGCATGATAAGAATGAGGATGCTATACAATTTTATCCTCAAATGCTTGTGCAAGGCTTCCTCTTACCTAATATGATGACATTTTCTGGTATGTTGAAAAGCATGTGGCAACATGGGAGAATTGATTGTACATACTAAAATGAAATTAGATTTTGTGATGGATGGAGGAGTTGTGAGATAGATTGGCTTCAATAGTTGCACAATCTCTATAGAAAGCATAGCGTTGTAGCACATCATAGCATTGTAGCTTATGTACTAATGCATTCCGAGATTATTTAAGCATTCATTTTGGATTATTCAAGCCCTTCAAATCGACATCAACATTCATTATGCTTGCATTTGTTGAGCAATAATTGAAGTCATTATGTTTGCATTTGCTGAGCAATAATTGAAGCCCAAGAGATTTTTGATGAATTATTTCTGGTTGGAGATGTGGTACAAGGAACTACCATGTTATTGGGCTATTATGAGCAAGATAAGAATGAGGATGCTATACAATTCTATCCTCGAATGCTTGTGCAAGGCTTTCTCTTACCTAATATGATAACATTTCCTGGTATGTCGAAAGCATGTGGCAACAAGGGAGAATTGGTTGTACATACTAAAATGAAATTAGATTTTGTGATGGATAGCTTCATTAGTTGCGGTATAGATTGGCTTCATTCGTTGCACAATCTCTACGGAAAGCATAGTGTTGTTGATGTGCCTTTTTAAAACTAATGGAAGGATATTTAAAAAACAATTTAAAATGTTATCAACTAAAAATGAGTTGGTTTTCAAATATTTTGGTAGTGAAATCATTCGATCTAAAAATAAATAAAGTTATTATAATATATTATGAAATGCTTCGTTGATAAGGGTTTTGAAAATAATAGTAATAACAATAATTGTGGTTTTGGAAAAACCTAAAACCTTAATTGATATGCAATGTAAAACAAAAGACGTGGTTGTGAAATGGATAAGAAACTCCTGCCATCCAATTCTCCTCATATGTTGTATACAAATTAGAGCTCATTTCCACTTCATGAGGAGGTCTTTGTTTAGCAATATTTGTTTTACGAAAGAGGCAATATCCATATGTGGCAAATTAGTTTTTGACCATGAGGAGGGTTTTGGGGATAATTCCATATGCCCAACTTGTGAACACCACTATGGCCATAAGCCAAGGCCCAAAATGAATACTCTAAGCATTAAAGAGTTTATATACATACGTACATATGTATAGGCATCTCAATTGTGGTCATATGCCTACTACCTAGGTAGAAAATGAATCTAGGCATTAAAGAGTTTAAATATAGGCATCTCCACTCTTGTCTACTTGACACTCATAATTGTCTTTTATATTATTATGTACATTGATCTACTCGATGTGCAATGCTATTTCTTGTTCTAGAATGTTATGCCTCTTTAATTGATTTTTTAATAATCTTACCATCGAAATGACATGTCTTTTGCTTGGCCAACATAGAGATGGCACTGGTTATATATATCATTTGTTGCATTTCACTATTTAGAATTCAAATAAGGTATCATGCTTTATTTACTTTTATATGTGTGGATTTTATATGTACTTTATTTACGTTAAAAATGAGATCTTATACTTTATTTCCATTTGAAGTGATGTTTTATTTTTCGTCAAGTGCAGTTTTTATCCACCCACAAAAATAAAATACCAAGGATGTAGGCTCATTCCTTTTTTGTATTGTTGTGGTCTTTTAATATGTTATTACTAGAGCATACGTGAAAAAAATCAAAGATGTATCATGTAACCTATTTGTTTACGTGATGCCCATGAACTAGGTTCGGACCTAGAACAATGACATATGTAATCGGATCCTAAAACAACGACATATGCAATGCCATCCATGAACGTGTTAAAAGGCTTGCCTAACATGTCAACAGTAGTGCATATTTAATTGCTCCATTGATTGTTCATTTACTATGTCAATATCCACCACCTACTAATAAGATGATCAAGTTCATGCAATAAAGTAGTATGCACTGGCAATCAAGGTTGCGATGTTGAGCACTTAAACTTCAAAACCTTAGAGGAACCATGGTGTACTATTTTGGATTTACTTGTGCAAGGCAAGCCTAACAGATCTCATGTTGTGTTAACACTTCATTATTTCTACCTCAAGGGTCGACCTACCTTAAAGAGGTGAATGTTTGGTTGTGGATGGGATCAAATACATACCCATCAATAGGGAAATGTTATTACGCTACCAACAACACAAACATTATGAACATGATTGACATCTTGATAGGCAATGAACATTGACTCAGGGAATTGGAAAATCATATAAACTATGATTGACATCGTAATACAACTAAGTATATAAAAAAGCAAGAGATAATCTTAGGTTGTGGTTCAAGGTTTAAGGAATCAAATCTCTTGAAATCAATTGCTTGCTCTCCATGAAAAATAGTGGATTCCCTTCTTTGCAAGCTTCATGTATCTTCTTGATTTCCTCACTTTTTTATTTAAGTTGGATATTAGGAATGTGATTCTCCTCAATCAATTGGTCTTGAACAAGATTGACATAAGAACTTGTGTCAACCTCAATTGGTTCAAACAAAATGATGTATTGAACAATTGAGATGTTTGTTAAGGAGGTGCTTTGTCTTTTATTTAATGTTAACTTGCCAAGAGATAGATCTCTAGCCCATTGTCACCTCCACTCCCCATTGTTGATGCTCATTAGGATACCATTAAGTTGGGCTGAGGGACACGGGTGAAGCAATGGACAGAGTTAGAGTTTAAATCAGCATTAATCATTGATAACATCTTACTTCCTTGATACAATATAGGGGGATGTAGGTTTGCTAGAAATGTGGCCTATGTGGCATCCAATAATGACCTAACAATCATTATGCTCTAATATTGTAAATGCATTCACTACTTGGAATGCCAACAAATGGGTATAACGTGTTTAGTGTGGAGCATTAATAATTGCCAATAGTAATGGACAAATCACAAAATTATGATTTAGTTTGGGTGTCTCAAATTCAACCCATTTAATAGTTTGGAAACTTAAATCGAACCTTTAAACCGAATTGTTTAAACTTGAACTATAGACACCAAACCATTTGTGGGATTTTTAAGCTCAAATCAAGTGGTTGGGGAGATCTACAAACCATTATGCCACTAAGTCATGATTTCACAATGCATTTTTGGTTTGAACCAAATTACTGGCAATTAGTTGTACACTCAATTTTTAACTTTTCAAGGAATGGTTATTATTTTCCGAGTCAAAAGAAAATAATATTTAAAAGAATTGTTAGAGTTCAAAGTTAAAGCTTCATAATAATGTTAAATCTTACAGCAGTTTTTTCTAGGAAAAAAAAACTATTAAATCTTACATAATATATCAATTCAATTTATATATTTAATAAAAATTTCAAAAATGTCTACCCAAAATGTTTAAGTGGTAAGCCAATAATGGGCCAAGGCTCAAGAAGACTTTACCCCCAAACCAAACATTTTACAAATTACTAAACTTCAAAGAGAACCGAACTAGAGTCTAGTATCGTCATTAAGATATTAAGCTATAGTTTTGCCATTCAATTTAAGTAAAACTGATTTGTTGTCCATTCCTAGTTGCAAACTATATGTTTTTATTTACATTATTGATTTGGGCATAACAAAATGAATCCTACATCGTTAAAAATGCACATATATATTAGCAAATTCTGGATCTAATGTTTGAACTTTTAGATGTGGAATATGTATTTATAAAGTAATATTTTGGGAGTATCATCCAAATTTATTTTATGAACGATTGTCTTTGTTGAAATACCTCTCAAACTTGTAATTGAAAAGCCAACATTTAGGAAAAATGTGTACATAAATTTCCATAAAACTTTAAACTAAATCAAATCTGCCAAAATTTAACTTAAGATCAACTCTATAAATTTTAAATGAATATAATTTCGTCAATGTTTTTGTTAACGTTATGCTTCAAAAAACTTTAAACCGCGTTCATGAATAAGGTCAAGTAGGTAATTAAAAGTGAGCAACATCAATTGCACATCAATGCTCGAGAAAAAGGAGGGCCAAGTAGGAATTGGAAGTGAGTAGCATCAATTGCACATTAATGCTTGACAAAGGGACAATAGTTTTTCGCCTTGATAAAAGAGAAAAAGCTTGTGGGAAACATGAACTTCGCTAGCATTTATTTGATGGTGTAAAAGGTGAAGAGCAATATTGTTTCTACAACAATGGCAAAATGAACAAGGGTCATGGGTTGTGGAGCAAGTAGTTTAATTTATGTGTGTTGTGAAAAACATTTAAAGTTCTAGTGTGTGTCTTAGATCCTATTGGGAGGGAGGTTAGTTTATTTGTTTCTCAATCTACACCTCATATTAGGACAGGAGGACCCATTGTGGGGCTAGATCACCACCTTTCTTATGGAATGATCAACACAATGTAAGCAAAAGTCATCATATTTTTAAATAGAGTTGAGAGGATTGCAAGGTATTTGAAATTCAACAAAGGTATATCCTAAATTGGTTTCTATCGACACTACAATGTAATTGTCAAGCTTATGGGCCATGCCCTTCATGCATATGCTAATCATACAAAATTCATGTTCGAAGCCAATGAGAAATTATTGACAAGTTACAATAACTTAAACAATGCATCTTTCATCATCAAGAGTTTCAAACCAAATGCCCATCATCAAAAAATTTTGTTGAAGTGGCAAATTATTTATGTTGGAAACAATATATCTTAAAAGTTATAACTTTACAACCATTGAGGATTGTGATGTGTATGTGCTATTTGAGATGGCATAACACATGCCAGATAATTACAATACTCCCCCCGTTCAAAGAGCTCAAAAATAAATTCACGTTAAGGGTTGGTAGCATGTTCCAAAGGAATAAGTTCAAAATATTTTGGGATGGTAAGAGTAGCATAGTTCGATGGTATGAGGAAAGGTAGGAGGGCACACAAGATATACTTGTGCTAACAATAGAAAAATACCAAAGAGGATAGAGACAATGGCAAGGTGGTTTAAATGCTAGAAATATTTTCCCTCTTAAAAAGAGAAATTGGTGAATTTGTGCAAAACATAGGTAACAAGGACAGTGGGAGGGGAACCAGATGCACCCCACAATGCACTCTAGCTCCAAAAAGAGGGATTGATATTCACATGGATGGCTCCAATAATATGTCATCTTCTTTTTTCTTGCCCTCAAATTGCATTCGATTTGAATATAGTCATGAAGCATTTAAGCCGGTTTGTCTTTTCTAGCTTTTTCTGGATTTATTGCACATGCCTCTATTGAGATTCAACTTAAATAGATTAACATATAAATTATGATAACTAGGAGACACACAAACCAATTCGTTCATTGAAGTGTGTGTAGACTCATTACTGCTAGCTTCAAGTTGTACCTCTCTCCCTATATCTATCTTACTATCTCCTTGGGTGCATATGGAAAAATTAATGTGGGCATTCTTTTGGGAAATTACCAGAATAAGCTATTATACATTTGGAATTGGGGAAATTTGTTTACTAATTGGTTTCAGGATTGCCTCTATGTGTTCTATGGAAGTTGAGGCTTGTGGATCACACTATTTTTTCCAATAATGTACATTCTAGTTTCCTAATACATGTCAACATAACTTGTAATTTTTACTCCTTTATTACGTCTCAGTCTTTTTGAAATATTGCATATTAACGTAATGTTTAGCATCACATGGAATGCCCAAATGTTGTGTCATCTCCAATGGCGCAAGCTTTGGAGTTTATAAGAAGAATACTAAGGTTGAGGGTCTCACTTATACTTAAATGCACCAATGTTTGTCTGCTTTTGCATAAAGAGTAAGGTTATATTGTGCATGTGTGTTCCTACAAACCGTTTGTCATTTATCTGAAAAGAAGAATTCCTAGTCAATAGTTATTTGTGGAGTTCACATACATTGTTGCTTTCACAATGGTTTTCAAAGAGGTGTTTATTTGGTCTATGGAAAGGGCTTTGCGTAAAAGAAAGAAAAGGAAAATGTGTGCTCATTCCTTACAGGCCAAAATTATCTTATGAGACTTTTTAATACGAATGCACATCCATTGTAACGTCATAAAAATTATCAATGGAACGAAATGATTAGAGAGAGAGAGAGACTGAGAGAGAATATGATATACCTTTGCCATCGTGAGGTCACTAGCATGGCCATGTTAAGAAGGGAACATACACGTATAGTTGTGTTTGTATGGGTCACTTATTGCTTTCAAGAGTTCCTCCATGAGGTGGGAGAGATTATGGATTATGAGAAGCAGCCTTTTATTGCATTGTATGTGCTTTGTATAATACAATTCTCTCCAATGTTGAGTCCCCAACAAGAACAAAATGTGCAATATAGGTATAGAGATAGGTGCCATCAACATTGATTGAGACTATCATATCAAACAGAAGGTCAAATATAAGTTGGGGAACCAATCCCTTAAGAGATTAATGTAGTTGGTAAGTGACTATAGACCTTAAACTAATTTGACCATCAGAACATTGCAATTGGGAGCTACAAATGAGCACTTGGATGTGATAAATGTTAAACCATTACAATAGAGTGTGATAAGTTCGCAAGCTTCTTCAGGAAAAAGTATCCATCATCAATGAACCTTCTCACATGAGCCACAACACCTTGTATTGCATTAAGGAGAGTGTGACCCAAGTCATATCGAGGAGATGATGTGAGAATTATGAACCAAATGAGGGAGAGGGAGAGTTTATTTGATCATCCTCCAGGGTCAAACATGACCCATGGAACAAAAGCAAAACTTTTTCACGTAGCATGTGTGGAGCTGAGTAGCAACTTTGATTCTCGATGTAAAAAAAAATGCACTAACGAGCAATGTAATCGATAGTGCACATTGTGATTGTGGAAGAAGTGTGTGCAGGAATTGGATAGGATCAACAATACATGGAAAGCAAACTTGATGCAATTGATGTTAGAGCATTGTATTGAAGTGTGATATGCAACTCAAACTCACAATTTTGATAAAGGATAAATATCCATAGTCGATGAGTTCCCTCGCTTGTGCCCAAATGCCATGTCTCGCATCAATGAAATTTTTGAGCTACTTGTACGAAGTAATGGTGTTGATAGTGAACAAAAAGAAGAATTCTATCATGTATCAATGAGTGTGTTTTTACCATTTCGGAAATAAAGATGTTACGTAGGTTGGCGCAACACACATAATATAACGTGTGAACATGAGTCTCCACATATTACCGATACATTGGCCTTTGAAAAGAGCTTCATTCATGGATGAATTGATGGACACATCATTAAGGCAACTAAAGGTGTTCCATCTTCCAAATTATTTCTTCACATGTCACGCCTATCCAATAGCTTTAGGCATCTCTAAATGTTCGAGAATCATACCAATGAATGTTGTGATTGAGAGCGCAAATTTGTGACCAACACATAACATGTGTAGGGATAACACGGGGCGGAAAATGTGGGGAAGCAAGCAAATATGACTCAGGATGGACTTTATTGTGTATGGGTTAGTATGATTTCCGTATTCAAAACGAACAATGGCTTTATATTTCAGCGCAACATATGTAATATAATATAGTGCGTGAAGCCCAAGCCCTTTCATCTATCACGAGACAACACGATACATGGGGAATGCAAAAAACCTCATTTGTTGAGAGAATCTATCGAAACATCACGAAACAAGTGTATAGCATCCGATCTTCCAAATCATTCATTCATACCTTGGACCCATACAAAATTCATTATTTGTCAGCATAGCATGGAATATGTGAAAATACTAACAATTGATACATTGCAATCATTAGAATCAACTTTGCAAGGCATATGCAAACATTAATAAGATCATAGTGATAGGCCACAATCATTAGAATACACTTTTGAAAGGCATATGCAAATATGTACTAATAAAAACTCTAAGATTATGAATTTTGTAACTCTATTTTCATAGAGAGATTTTTGTGAAAGAATATATATCTATCACATGTCATATTCGATTGGGCCCAAAGATAGATCTTTCCATTCACATTTCATGACAATGGAAATATTTTCCTATGTAATCCATGTGCAGTGGTTGCATTTTCGCCAAAGAATGCATATGATCCATTGGATACAGGGCTTATATTTCAACACCACATGAAAGTTTAAATGATCAATAGGTGTTGTATCTCTTCTATATTCTTATGAATTACATTTCACAGGTGTTTTAATTACTACTATTGATAAGGTAATGTACATGCAAAACCAAGAACTTATTGCATTACATGTTTCCCCCCCCCCAAAAAAAAAACACTACTTTGCATTACTTACCAAACTGCATTACATGTTATATAAGTCATTCACAAGAGTGACTAAATAAATAGAATAAGAATTATGGAGCATATAATAATAAGAGAAAACACAATCTTCAAGAAATCTGTATGGATTGCATTAGCGGGAAGGATAACTTTTGGTGTTTCTAAAGAGGCGAAAGTTATATTTGAGACTGAAACAATATGCATTTTGTAGTTTGTTTGCTTGGTCTAAAAATGAACATTAATGAACGTTAAATAGAGATAATGTGATAGATTTGCTAATGTTGACCAATCCAAAAGTTCCACGAGGCAACTTGTCTTCCTTGAACTATCGAGAGAGAGAACATATACATCTACTTTCAACATTATAATATATATATATATATATATATATCAAAGTGTGGGGGAGGGGGCTGAAAGTGATGCCATGGTAGGTAATAATATGGGAGAGCATTAAGTGCAACATTATATAACATGGACACCATAAAAAGGAAATAATAGACTACAAATGAAAAAGGGGGGCTTGAGGATGATGCACTAAGAGAATGATAGGGAGTTAGATTGGGGAAATTTTGTGTTGTGTAGAAAAGAGTTTTCAAAAGGGGAGATTTGAAGATTGGATGAGTGTTTTCTCAATGGCATTGGAGGTACAACCAATTGAAATCATACAAGTAAAATCAAAAGATCGAAGTACAAAGTTGTGTTGTTTTAGGAATGTTCTAACAAACTCGCTCAAAGCCCTCGCACAATGAATCTATCTAATTCACAAGAACTTGGAGAAAGTGTGTTCTCTTTTCAGGGGAAGTTTTTGGGATAGAACGTTATACTTGTCATATTATTTACAGAGGAAAAATAATAGTATCCATATGTTTGTAGCATGTTAGGACATAACCTCCAAACTTCCATTTCAATCCACCTATCCTCCATATTCATTATCCTTTTTACTTCCTACAATCAATGTGGCACTTTATGCATGTCGATGATGTAATTCATATAAATACATGTATTATAGCAACAATGTTTCCTAATTATCTCAAGTTCTCTTAAAGACAATCTCTTTCAGACCATACGACTACGATACTTTCCTATTCACGATACACTCACTTGAATGCTCCTCTATAAAATCAATGGGAAAAGTTCATCAACACGCCCAAAAATCTACTCGAATATTAAGGATCATGTAGCCATATCCTAGCAAGACAGCAATCTTAATAACACTCATTGAAGCTTTGCAAAACAACAAAAACATAACATTTTAATTTTTTTCAGATCGTTAAACCCTTATGGGCAATTAAGTGAATAAACATTGAAGTCACCTTATGGGAGTAACCATTTCCATCTTCGTAGGAACATGGGATCGTACGACATTTAGTTCATTAATTCCCATTGAGGGATATCCAACACATTATTGAGTGCTCTATTACAACTTCAACATCTTTAAACATAGACAATGGAAGTTAAGAGAGAGTCTAACTAATGCAATTTATCAACTCTAAATGGATTATCCTCATTGGGTGACTCGCAGAAGGGACCTTCATCATGCCATCAATGCTTTTCACAAGACACAATTTGAATTTGACTCTCTGTCAATAAGAAGCATGAGCATCATCATTATCGAGCTCCACCGATAACTAAGATCATCTCTAAGAAGTTCTCATGTCACACGAATTAAAACAAAACTTATACATCAATAATAAGGATCATGAATCTATTGTTTTTAGGCTTCCTCAATAATTACCAACATATTGATAGGTTGGTTTCATGAGACACATTGAGTGAGCCAAGTGAAATACTCATCAAAGGTAGTGATCGTCTAACCACCCCAACATACCCATTCTAACAATTGTGTGATGTTGTGTGAGTTTGTTATATATGGATGCCCTTGACATCTTGGAATGGTTGAACCCTCTATAGAATACATGTACCCAATGTAACTGGAAGAGAAAATTGTCAAGAGAGAGAGAGAGACTAAAAACTACAATTGCTTGAAACATGAGAGTAGTTGGAATTCACATGAGATAGATATCATTGAAAAAGTTACCAAGGTATGTTGGAAAAAAAAGGTGTCCTCATTCATCATTACTCATTAAACATTTGAGCTTGCCAATTGCAACCCATCCATCATAAATGGATCAAAGAATGGAGAGTATTTATGTAGAAAGCTTTTACAAAATTCCTAAGGTGTTTTTCTTGTTATTCCTATGGTGCTTTCATCCATGGAAAGGGAAATTGGGTGAGCAATACCCCGAACTCTGGAGTGAGTAGTAATAATCGACTTGTAGAACACATACATGGGGCGACAAAAGATCATCAGATCAGACAGAGTGGCACGGTGAGCCCATAACAAGGTTACACACTACTACTACATACATACATATTAGGCGCTGCTATGATGCTTGCTGGCTGGGCGGTGGTACTCGTGAGCGGAGGGAGTGTGGTCATTCAATCCTATGAACATAATAATATGTACAGTAGTAGTCGACAAAAGAGGATGTATGATATATAAATAAATATACACCCGCGCGCGCTCTCACACACACACACGTACACGTATATACGTATACATACATACATATATGTATATAATATATATATATATATATATGACATACTATTTATTTAGTATTGTATTATTCTTCTTAGCTGGAGTGCAAGAAAAACAAAAAAGGGCTCACAACGATTTGGCTACCAAGAAGCATTAAATGATTTCGCGGGGCCACACAAGACCTGACCTGACCTGACCTGACCTGACCTGACCTGTCGGTCAGTTAGTCAGTCGGTCCAAATGGAGGAGGGAGGAGTAAGAGAGTGAGTGAGGCGGCGGGGCCCGGTAGGCAGGCAGGCAGGCAGGAGTCCAGGACACAACAGGCACGGACGGCCACAGGCACAACATATGTATACATATGTACAACATATTATGGCCATCGCAGAGTCTCGTGGGAAACCCCGCGCCCCCACCCCACACCCACACCCACACACACATGTATATATATATATGTATGTAGGAAGGCTAACCAATCTCCCCGTCGAACAACCCCGTAGTGAAGCCAGCCTTCCTCCTCTTCCCTCTTATTCTATCTCTCCCCCTGGACAGGGAGGAAGAAAGAAAGACCCAGAGTAGCAAGACAAGAAAGAAGAGAGAGAGAGAGAAAGCAATGGCGTTCTGGAAGTTTAGCTTGCTTCTTCTGCTCTCCCTCCTCCTGTCTGCAGTCGGAACGGTTCCGTCGGTTTCCGCCAAGAAGTCACGGCGCAGCTTGGGTGTGTACCAGTCGCCCTACCCCACATCCCCCCCACCCCCTTCTTCTTCCTCCTCTGGGTCATCCCCCGTCAACATCCCATCTCCCACCACGCCCTCTTATAGCAGCCCTCCTCCATCCTCCAGCGGGAGCGGGAGCGGCTCCTCCCCTGTCACCTTCCCAGCTCCCACCACCCCTTCCCCCTCTTCCTCTTACGCTACCCCTCCCTCCTCCACCGGGAGCGGGAGCGGGAGCGGCAGTAGCTCCTCCCCCTTCACCGCCTCCTCTCCTGCCACCGCTCCTTCAGTCTCCCCGCCTTACTCCGGTGGGAGCAGTAGCGGCAGCGGCAGCGGCAGCTCGCCTGCTGGCATTGGATCACCTTCTTCCTCTCCCATAATCGTCTCTCCCATCTCCTCTCCAGTCATTCTCACGCCCATTTCCAGCCCCATCTCCAGCCCTACTGTGCCATCCGGCGGGGGCTCACCATACGGAGGAGGCGGTTCTCCCTACGGAGGAAGCGGCGGCTACGGCAGAGGAACATGCGGGTAATGGATAATGATGTATAGACGTGTCCTAAGTTAGTGTCTCTAACATAATGTAGGTTAGATTATGTTAGAGCTTAGACGACGAAGACCGTCATCTGTGTTTTGTGCGCATCGTAATTGAAATACCTGTTGTTGTTTGGCTGTTGTGTGTGTGTGAGCACAGGTACTGGAGCAAGCACGGTAGTGGTTTCCCTAACATACTGTCGCTGCTGGGCACACTGGCACGCATCTTCGGAGGCAGGACTCCGTCCGTGTACGGCGGGCAGATGACGCTGATGCAGGCGCTCGTCAACCCAAACCAAGACGAGTTCAGCTTCTTGGCTCGCGAAGGCGCAGCCTCCCTTCTCAATGCCTACACTGTCCAGGATTTCGTGTACTCTCCTGAGGAGGTTCGCCTTCGGTTCAATGATGCGCTCATCACCCCCGAATCCGCATACAAGCAGGCCGTAGATTTCCGGCAGGCTAACATCGCAGTTTAGAAGTCGCAATCTCTCGCCTCCTCCTTCATCCTCCCTTTTATTCGTTCTTGCCTCTTATCCCACCTCTCATTGTGTATGTAGCTAGCTAAGATGACCGCCCGTCCCATCCGCCACCTTTCCTGCCTTGATTTTGACTTCTGCCTGCCGCCATCTCCTTTCTTTTCTTATTTTTAACTCGCTATTGTAATCACCATTTCTATTATTACCCCAGTCATAGTGTGTGCGTGTGTTGTATTGCATGTCCTTACGACGCAACAAAGTATTGTGAACCTCAATTTTAATATAATAATAATTACTGCGATTTGTTCACAGAATGTATCTGATCTCGGTTAAGCACACTACGTCTCGTGTGTTTTATGGATAACGATGTGCATTGCTTTCTTTTTTCGGGTTGGATTCCGTCTGATCATTCATAATCGTTCTCAATCCTTGTCTTCATGTTTTCCGATGATATATGTGATGTCGATCAAGCATAGAACTAACTAGTTTTGTATATGTGCATTCTACCTACCTACGTACGGTTACAATGTGCATTGTACATCGGATTTTTAATAAATGTTGTCGATCACAGTGAAGGAATGGAAGGGTCATTGAACGTTTATTAGCGTATGTTAGCATCTGTAGTTGATGCTGCAGCTATTCACTCTCATCCTGGCGTCTAACTTGGTTAATCTAGATAGTTAGTGAATGGACTACATACATACTACTGTTTGGCGGTACATTCATCTGCATTAATTAAGCTAATCAGATGAAGCTTTTCGACTGGGCGGGCATATAATGAGCATGGTACATAGTTTGCTAGCTGTTGCAAGTAGTAGTTAGTAATTGGGGTGATTGGATATGTAATATTGGTCTAATGATGTACGTTTGTGTGTGTATGTGGCTATGGAGAGAGAGAGAGAGATGTGATGAGGAAGGATGGGAGGGAGCATTGAATGAATTGGAGGGACAGGTTTATTTTTTCTTTGTTTGCGCTGTGTGTTGTGTAGTGATTTCAAGGAGTGCTTTTATGGTTTTTTGTCCTTCCTTCCTTTCTACCCATCTATACGTCCCATCACATTTCTGACAAGCGAAGAAATAAGGCACTCTCTCTCTCTCTTCTCACTCACTTTTAACCATGCATATGCATATTGTTTCTAATTTACCTTTGCTGTGTTCTTGAATGATGGGGTGGGTGCTAGTTGTTATTGCGCTTCTGATCGAATCAATTCTTGCCTGCTTTGCTTGGCAGCCTTTTTGTCTGTCTGTAATTTAATCCCCCACCCCCATCCCCATCCCCATCCCCATCCCCATCCCATCTCTGTCTTCTGCTGTCATGAATCAATCCATAGGAGGAATGAGGGTACCCTACCCTACCCTACCCTACCCTAGCCGGTCATATATGTAAAATGTATGTTTTTTTATTTTACGCAAAGGTTATTCGTATTCTCGTCTAGTGCAAGTGGGTGCTTGGGCCGACGATTTACATACAAAAGGTCCGGCCGGTTTGGATCATTCATGTTTGTATGTTTTGGTGAGCGCACAGTATCAAAGTTAAGGTTGTTGTAAGCGTGTATGATCGATCTGCAGTCGATAGTGTATATATGTGCGCGCGTGCGCGCGCATATCAGTCAGTCAATCCCAGCTCACATACATTAAATCTTTTCTCTGTTGGTTTTTTCTCATGCACGTCTGGCCAACAGGCATAATAGGCATAATATAAGCATATATATATATATATATCCATTTAATTTGAAAGTCTATGGCGCGAATCATTCATTGTTCTGCTGCGAAGAAGGTCGGCTTATGTATGGGGGCCCGGGGGTCATCATCATCGTAGTATTCTCCGATTTGCTTCCCAGTTATTTCCGGAAGAGGTCGGCCCATTCATTCCATGTTTAGTTTTTTTCAAAGGAAACAAATCCTTTTCCTCATTTATCAATGGAATCCGGCCGGCCAGGTATAGGTAGGTCACCGTAGGTGCCCCCCTTCCACACACACACACACACACACACACACACACACACACACACACACAAGCTCATGAAGAAAATATTGGCTTTTTTTTGCTTGCATTGGGTTTTTCATTTGGTTATTTAGACTCGCGTGTATGTCTTGTCTTGTCTATAAGAGAGATGGATGGCCCCCACCACATACGTGTCTTGGTAGGAACATGGCCCACTATAAAAAGGCAACACCACCGTTTTTATTTGCTCTCGCTGGCCATTCCCCCTTTGCCTGCTCTTTAGAATGACTAAGAATTAATGTGAGGAGAAATTATAAACATCAAGAACTTCCGAGTGGCTAATTCATGTAATTTTGTGAATGGTGCATGCACCTTTTTCCCTGATCACGCTCCAAATAGACTTGAAAAGAGCTACAGTCAATCCGTTGATCATTACATTAGATATTGATATGATCGTAGCCCCTTGAATCTTGATATCATTGTCAAATGTTTTAGAAAGTTGATTTCAAACGAACGAAACCCATTAGACCTTTGATAGGGATTTCCCAATTCAACTCCTCTTTTGAGATGTCAATAATAGTTCAACGAAGAACACACTTTTGGGCCTTGATGGTAGATGGGTCGAAAGTTTGATGCCTTTGCTGAGGGTGATGGCCTACCATGATGGGATGTCTTTAGATAGACACTTATTTACAATGCAAGTCATTGATGGTTGGTGCACTATAGATTGATGGATTATGTAAAGGTCATGATGTACTCAATAAACACCATGACATAGGCTTACATCTCGATTGTTATAAAAAATGTATTTGATGTTATTGTGAAGCCGACAAAATTCTACATCCCATTGGTGCTTGTCTATATGATTTCTTTCATCTCATTAGGTATATTCCAAATGCTAATCAAAATTAGCAAACAAAAAAAATGCATGCAAGTGGGACACAAGAAAATTCAAAATAGAGAAGCGGTTTTTTCCGCGCTTCAATTTTTGCATTGGTTGGACTCATGTTATCCGAATATTGGCGATTAAATTCAATTACCAACTCATAGGCATTGTAACGGTGCTCGACAGGATCTGAAGTGTCATCATTAGGTGTATATCCTAATCAATCCATGAGATAATAAAGCTTGCTACGTACAATCTTGGAGTCCAAAACAAGGTCATAAAAAAGTTGACCCGGAGGTAGGGGTGGAACAACACTATCACAAATTTCACGAGTAGTAATGCATGCGTTAGAACTCGGAATCCGACATGTTGAGTGCTTCAGTGTAAGTGCATGGCTCATCAATTTTTGAGTAGTTGACGAAGTCCAAGCTTGGTGAGAAGAATAAAGCGGGGTCTTCCACACTTGTCGAGATCTTCATGACGTCGTTGTAGTTTGCTCAAAATCTTGAACAGGAGTGGATATCCCTCGTAGACTTGTTTCGAACAACGTCGTCTATTTGTCAATGGTGCCAATAGAGGGTTGCTTGGCTAGTGTGGGGTGAAAGACAAACTCTAGTGTATTTTCATTGTCCTAGTGTGTGTGAGAGAGGGCATAGAACTCAATGCATAGTCAATGTCCCACATGTAATAGTCATCACCTCCCAGTCATATAATCCCTCATCTTATATACCGTGCAACATAATACAATATGAGAATATAGAGCACTTTGTTCTCACTTGTGTAGAGTGTATTGACAAATCTTGCACGTAATATACACTTGAGCATAAACCTATGACTCACTTCCCTATTTGACTTGTTGATCTCAAACTAAGATCCTCACACTTTCGTGGACGTCCAAGTCCGTATGCAAACAACATAGACGGAGAACGCCAAAGTAGAATAACCCTAGGAGGTTTCCCGTCCCCTCTTCTTGGATGAGTGTCGCTCAATTGTCGGGCACTGAGTTTCTTGGAGATGTGGTCTCAAATCCTCCCTTTATAATTTTCTCCTTTTTATTACGATCATATTAGAGTACGCTTGACAACGGCAATAGATCTTAGGAGTTTTGAATCGGAATTCAAATACAAACAAGACGGAACAAATTACAACCTTCCAAATTAAACCTTTCATCAAATATAACATCCACAGTACATCAAGATAAAAATTCTTGCACAACTATAGGAAAAGCCTAAGAAAAATTGAGACTAAGCCACCACTAATATTTTATAATGAATAACCTTGTTACATAGGGTATGAGAACTAATCGAAGATGTAATAAGAAAATCAAGAGTGTGCCGGAGGGAGATCCTTGATTTTCGGCATGATGACTACGATAGATCACCACGTTGCCTTTTGCTGTAGTAGGCCTCCAATTTGCCATCATTATTCAATACTCCGTGTTAAACCGAACTTAGATAGAGCCCGGGGTCAATCCCAATATGACCATCCTTGACAACGAGTTCGCCAACGAGCTCTCTTCCTCTTTTTGTAGATTTCAAGAGCCTTGTCTGAAAATAGGAACTCATAGCATGAGTTGCCACTTGCTCCCAAGACTTGACTTTTGCAAAAGTGCATTACTCCTTTCATTTTACTTCATTACTTGTTTCCATATCTTGTGTATTATAAGTCACCTTTCCCCTATACGTTGTACCATGAGTCACCACTTGTCCTTGACACTCAATTTTCAGAAAAGTGCTTCTCCACCGTCAAAAAATGAACCCTTGACAATTGAGCTAGTTCTATTTGTTGGTTCATTTAAGCTCTTTAGAGTTACTTCTTTCACCATAAACTTTGTCACTCATTAACTTGGTTTAGACACGTTGTCGCGAAGTTTTGCGCACGTGTGTTACTTGGGTGGGACCACGGGGGTCTTGGACTAGGGAGTACTCAAGGGATAGAGAAGACCCGAGGTTTGCTTTATGACAATACTACTTCCCGACCCCTTCCCGAGCAAGGTCTCGTTGCCCTTTGTTTTGTGAGGCCGGTGGCTCTCGTTGATCACGACTCGTCGACCTTTCGAGATCACCGCACGAGCCAAGTGACCAAACGGGTACAAGTAAGATGAGCACGCAACATGAACGCACAAGGGCACGATAACACAAACATGAATGTTCGTACGTCTTTATGACGAGGAGAGGTGCATGGGCACGCCCGAACGCTCCCTCGTCACAAGACGTCGAACGTACGAGGAAGACACAAAATACATGCACAAATGCTCGTACGCCTTTATGAGGAGAAGAGATGCATGGGCACGCCCGAAACGCCCCCTCGTCACGAGATGACTGAACGTACAAAGAAGACACAAACACACACACAAAATGCTCGTACGTGTTTATGAGGAGGAGAGGTGCATGGGCAAGCCCGAAACGGTCCCTCGTCACAAGATGGCCGAATGTACAAGAAAGACACAAACATACACACAAATGCTCGTATGTCTTTATGAGGAGGAGAGGTGCATGGGCACGCCCGAAACGGTCCCTTGTCACAAGACGACCGAACGTACAAGGAAGACACAAACACACACAGAAATGCTCGTACGCCTTTATGAGGAGGAGAGGTGCATGGGCAAGCCCGAACGGTCCCTCATCACAAGACGGCCGAACGTACAAGAAAGACATAGACACACACAAATGCTCGTACGCCTTTATGAGGAGGAGAGGTGCATGGGCAAGCCCGAACGGTCCCTCGTCACAAGACGGCCGAACGTACAAGAAAGACACAGACACACACAAATGCTCGTACACCTTTATGAGGAGGAGAGGTGCATGGGGAAGCCCGAAACGGTCCCTCGTCACAAGACGATCGAACGTACACGGAAGACACAAACACACGCACAAATGCTCGTACGTCTTTATGAGGAGAAGTGCATGGGCACGCTCGAAACACTCCCTCGGTACAAGACGGCCAAACATACAAGGAAGACACGAATAAAGAAAGAAGGAGAAAAAGAAACACGAATGATATCGACTAAAGAGACAAATACGTGTTCGATTCCAACGTAAGAGGACCCTTTATAAAATAGGGTTTTGTTTACAATGGCAACTTATAGTTAACCACAAACTCAATCAAAACATAAATATTAAATGCCCTTAGAGACAAAAGCAAATCCGAACACGACGAAGATGAACACACGAGCACCACCAAAATGCCAATGCCAACAAACCACGACCACCCGAACGGCGAACACACAGGCTCGCAACGACGAACGGGGCGGAGCAACGTCGAACCAACAAAGTTTGGGCTCACGAGCACTTCGAGTGCCGACGCGAAGAAGACGAGAACGTGGCGATGAGGGGATGAAGGGGTATGAGATGAAGAGAAGTGGTGAATAAGAAGATGAAGAGCTTCGAAGGAAAATTGGCGATAGTCTCATCCTCCCAAAACGTCCTCTCGAATGAGCCCCCCTCGACCTCCTTTTATAGGAAAAAAGGAAGGGGGGTCGCCAATTTTGTCTTAAATGAAAAAGGAATAAAATTCCTTAAATCACATTACATTATAAGACTAGATTTGAACCATGCACCTCTAACTAAAAATTAATATAACTATCCACTAACCCATTAACTCTATCTTGTATAATATATAATTCTTTCCCTATAAATTCATAACCTATCTTCCCTCTACCTTTTATCTCTCCTCTCTCTTACTTTTTGCACGAGCTTCTATACCTCCTTTCTACCCTTTCTTTTCCTTTTGATTTTGCATATGCACAATTAAACGCCTTTGTGTGCACACACATTGCACATGCACATTTTGACCCCCCTTTCGCCGATTTTTCCCACTCTCGATCACGCCACATCACGACATCCATCCCCACCAAACCACACATCCTCCGGTATGTGCCAAGAATGGCGGGCTGAGGGTGGTCAGTAGTTCATTTCCTCCTCCTCATTGACCCCGTGGCTTGTTGTTTGCTCGCCTTTATCTTCGTCAAGGTCATCAAGGTTTGGCTCCTTGTTGTGTCGCTTTTTGAAGATTTTGACCCGCTTCCCGGCTATTGGTAAAGTCAGCTTAGTCCCATTGAGTTCAGCGAGATGGTAGGTAGCATTATCGTTTGCACTCGTTACCACGTATGGCCCGAACCATCGCTTTGCGAATTTCCGCATCGAGCTATGTTGATTGTCGAGACTACTATCATATACAATCACCGAATCTCCTTCTTCGATCTTCCGAGGGCGTAGTCGGTGTGTCTTGTCGAATCAGGCTTTGTTACTTAGTCTAGCTGCTTCTAACCTCTCCTTTGCGAACTCCAAGTCTTCGGGTCTTCTCTCAGGTTGCCTTATCGTTGTGGCTAGAAGCTCTTCTCGACTCATCTCGTTTTCCCACGGCATCGCTACCCATGAAGCGATCGTGTCTTCAATGGGCATCACCGGTTTTTGTCCGTACATGAGTTCAATTGGCATGAAACCTGTAACTAAGCTATGAGTTGTTCTATTGGCCCACAAGGCATAAGGTAGTAACCGAGGCCAATTCCCAACTTGCCCATGACAAGCTCGTACAATGGCTTTTACGATAGGCCCGTGTCCGCGTTCTATCTTCCCATTAGCCTCCGGGTTATAAGTGGTCGTGAGAGAGAGCTTCAATCCAAGTCGGTCAAAGAGCTCTGTAGCTTCGTGAGCGTTCAACTCTCCTCTGTCGGCCACTATCTTTCCCACTCATCCGTACCGATAGATGACATCCTCGAGTAAGAATTTACACATCCCTGCCGTCGTTTTGTTTGCTAAGGCTCGCCCTTCTACTTGGTTTGTTAGGTCTTCTCTTGCTAGCACCAAATATTTCATTTGGCCCACTCCCATCGGCATCGAAACCAAATCCACCATCCATTTGAAGTGTATGGTGAGTGGGTAGGTCGGGTGCAACTCGTCCCTATGGTATATGTTGGAGTGTATCTGGTAGCTTTCACAAGCCCCCACGAAATGGGCGACATCCTTGTACATTCCCGGCCACCAATACTTTTCCTTTAACTTCTCAAATGTTACCCACGTTCCTCTATGGCCCGCCCAAGAACTCTCGTGGAACTCAGATACCAATGTTGTTTTGTCTTCTTCCTTTATGACCACTCGTTGTGGCGTCCCCGTCCTTCTCTTCCGGTGCCTCCAGACGAATCCCCCTCGTAGGAAGTACTTGTACGCTTTCTTTCGGACTCTCTGTGCTTCCTGCTTCGACCATGAACTATCCACCGTCATTGAGCTTAAGAACTTGCCAATGTGTAGCCACTCCCCTTCGTATTCACTTTCATTGAAGGTGTGGAGTACTCGCACATCTCGATCATCTATAGACGCTTGGGCCGTCTTAAAGAAGTCAATAGCGACATCCTCATCTTCAGACACCATGTCACTTTCGTCCTTGAATCTTGCCGTCAATAGCATATCAGCCATGGCATTGTTCTTCCCTGAAATGTGGTGAATCTCCGGGTTCATTGATTTGATGTAAGCAATCCACCTTAGCATAGCTAGGTCAGGTGTTGCACATCCCGAAACCATCCCTAGGATTGGAAGGCATTCTGTCTCTATTACCACCTCTGACCCGATTAGGTAATCTTTATCTGCCTTTACTACGGACACAATACCCCAAAGCTCACGTTTTACTTGGGCGTATCCTCGTTGTCGCTCGCTTAAGACCTTGGCTCCGAACCGGATGGCGTAGCGTGTACCATCCTCTCCTTCTTGGTTTATGACCCATTCGATCCCTGTTGGACTTGTATCTACCGTCACGTAGATGGGCACCCCTTCCTTGTATACGGCTTTTTGTAAAGCTGGTGCTGCTATCAACATTCCTTTGAGCCTCTTCATTGCCTCAGTGTGCTCTTCCTCCCACTTGAACTTCTGCCCCTTCTTGAGTAGCCCATACAAGGGCTCGGCTAGGTGAGCATAGTGCGGGATCCAGATGTGGTAGAATGCATAGGCACCAAGAAATCGCCTCACCTCTGTTTGCGATTTACATTCTTCCCTCATGTCTGTGATGGTGTCCACCTTTGCCGGGGATGGCTTCCGTCCGTACGCCCTGCACAAGTGTCCCACCACAAGGATCTCCGGTTGGCCGAATGCCGATTTCTCACCCGAGAAGGTCAAGCGTGCATCTTCGAGTCTTTGTAGAACCTTCTCGCAATCGGAGATGTGATATGCCACAAAACGTCTGCACCCATCCTCGTCCAAGGTTTCATCTTTCTCCGCTTTAGAGCACCCTTTTATGGGGATGTCATTGAGGAATGGCATGGTGATGTCGGGGATGCAATCTCTCCACACTTTGTTCATTGCATTTACCATGTGGGCTACAGAGTTAGTGCCTCCTTGTGGCAAGGTACACATTCGCACTAGGCCGATAGGGGTCCGCATCATTGTGATGTCCCTACTCTCCACAACTAGTTGGAATTGATCATACCCCGAGTATAGATCACTGATCGAATAAGTAGACCTTCCAGCGAAGGCCTCAGCGAATTTGTCAACGCTCGGTCCAACCCCGGCATTTCGAATTGTCACTTGATTAACAGGTTGTAGGTCCTGGATGAAGCGTAATGTTCCGTTCTTCTTTGGCACAATGAACCACCGATTCGAGTATGGGGCGCTTGATGGCTCGAGGATACCCATCTCGATCTTTTCCTTGAGTACCTCAATCAACTTCGGGATGTGAGCTATCAGAACGGGGATTGGCTCGATGTTCCATGGTACATGCGGCATCGTAAAGATCACCATTGGCTCCACGATCTTAGGGTTTACACACCCTATCTCACCTGACAAAAAGGCAAAAGACCTTCCGTGGCTTTCGATCATCCTTCTAAATCTTTCCTCCTCCCTAGGCAATAGGAAGCCACCCCCACCAATGCGGAGCTTCTGTTGCGTCTCGTCGGTGAACTAGTGCCTTATGCCTCGTGGATCCTGCAAGCTAGGATCAGCCGCTACCCCCTCTATCCGATCCCAACTATCGTTAGGCAATGAGGCAACCACAGGCTTCACCTTCTTGTCCACGGTCTTGTACTTTGTTTGCACCTTGACTGTCCTCGCTTCCTCAATCAACCGCCCAAGCTCTTCAATGGCGGTGTACATGTCAACTGAGTTGACTGGAATTATCTTGTCTTCATTGAGGCCCGAAACGACTACCCCCTCCATCTCTCTGAGAGTGTCGTCGAACGAGACCGCCTCCATAGCGCCGCTTATGGTGTCATCTTCCCCCAATAAATTACATTGTTTTAGATACCTTTCGTATCTCTTGGCCCTAGACTTATCTCTATCACTTAAACTATTAATTTTACAAGCTCCATTTTCGGAGAACCAAAATTGTTTTCTATTACATTTAATAGTTTTACAAGGGTTTAGGGTCTTAGTTTGCCTCGGGCTATTGCGGCCCCATGTTGTCCGTCGGAATAGTAACCGATGGCCAAAAGCGTAGGAATAAGAAATTATATAAAGCGTAACGTATGTAACGGTTCACGCGGGGAAGCGTGAATGGCTAATTAGACCCTGCATATATAAAGGGCAGAAAACCTCTTAAGGAGGCGCGTGTAAATTTTGGGAAATGTAAAAGAATGCTTGATAATAGAATACTATCTTCTCTGAGTTTTCTGTGTATAGCTACGATTAATTCAGTGTCTGTGTCTCGGATACGTAAGTGTAGTAGTACGTAAGCGCAACCTGTGATAAGGAGTCGGTTGTAGCCGTCTCCCCTTACCCACGGAGGAATCACAGAGGTTCTCTCCTTATGCAGTACACTTAAGCTCTGTTTGTTGTTCCACACCCACTTTGGGGTCTAGGTCGAAGGACTGACCACGGACCGTGTTCCTAAGAGGCAACACCCCACTCTTTAATAGCCCGAATAAAAAATCCTCTTGGCTATCCCCTTTGAGGGAGGCTCGATTGCGCTCATGGTTGGGCCTCACCGTAAGGAATTGGACCGAATGCTTCCCATCTTGGCTCTTGACCCTCACATATGCCGACTTGTTGTCTAGCACCTTCGTCTCCATGCGAGCCGCCGTGATGTATGGTTCACCCAAGATGAATGGGTGCGAGGACGTCTCTCTACGTCCCCCACCTTCACACGTACATTCAGGCAAGCCCCGTATAGCTCCTCGGTTGCTCGGGTCGCCGCTCTAATCTTCCACCCGTGCTTTGTGTTGATCGACCACTTTCCCTTTTTATAAAAGTCCATGGACATAAGGTTGATCTCAGAGCCATGGTGGATCAATGCTACAACCGGCTCTTTTACATCTCCGACCCGTACCAGTGTCTCCGTTGTCGCTCTCGCCCAATGCGGCCTCGTGTAGTGACTGTCCGCATAGTCTTCGTCTTCCTCGGGAACCTCAGTTGACAATGCATTTACAATCGCGGGCTTTGCCACTTCTTGCTCCGTCGAAAGTCGCTTCCTCTTCATTAGGTCGATGATGACCTCGTGGAATTCTTTCTTGGCAATTCCGAGGACCTCTCGCAGAGTAAACTCTATGCGACTATCGAGGATCCTCTCCTCCACTACCTTCTTCAAGTCCGTTGCTTGTTCGATCTCCGAGCAAAGCTTGAAGTTGGGGGGGTTCCCCTTCTCTTTCCATCTTTCGTCACGTGCTTGAGACTGGTTCGGCTCTTCCCTTCTTTGTGCACCTCGAGCGTCGTATTTCCTTGATGGATCGGCTCCCTCGTCATTTCCTACCTTCTTCTCTTCTACCATTACTTCGTAGTTTTGGCAAGCGACTTCCACTAAGCCTGTCTTTTCTTCCACCGGATCCTTCCACCCGGTTGCTTCTTGGACCCTTCTTTCTACTTCGTCCGCTTCTTCTCTTTTGAACTTCCCCTTAGAGAGGCTTCCAAGGATTGCCGGCCAAAAGTCAAACTCTTTCTCCTCTTGCCTCCTCACCTCTTTCCCCACTCGGATCCTAGCCGACGCCGAGTAGTGGACGACTTCAACATGTCGTGCATCGGCCTCCTCCATTAGCCTTCTCATGCCCCCTCGGCCTTGATTCAATCCCAAGGGGCACCTTGTCTCCGTCGAATAGACCCTATTGTTCCAAAGATAGACAATATCCTTTCTTAGGGCCTCTTGAAAGTCTCCACACTCCCTTCGTAGGTGGTCGGGGTTGTCGCACCACATACATCTTTGTGCGAACGGGGGATGTCGATCTTGAGGGCCGCCACTCTCTCTCCTAGCTTGCGCTATTTGGAGATCTCGCACCATCTTTGTAAGCTTGTCGATTGCCGACCCTCTCGACGGTGCTTCAACCATGTTTCTCTCGGGGACGAACCTTGCATTTGCTTGCTCTCTTTCTTGAGGTATTCTACCCCCCCTGGGTTCATGTGTCTCACTAATGGAGCCTGTGGATGTTTGGCCGCTCAACGGAGACCCGTCGTTCCATTCCCTTCTCTTATCGAAGCGGCTACAAACCTGTTTTACCATAGCCCAATCCGTCGTGAGTCCATCATCAGTTTCGAGGAGGGACCCCACCTTCTCTCGGTCTCGTGCATCAACAGTCTTTATGAATAGTAGAACCTTACTTGTGTCAAGCACTATCCTATCGAGAGCCGAGAGTCGCACGAAGCGCTTCTCAAATTCTTGTAAAAGTACCATAGTATTTATCCCCTTGTCGGGAAGCTCAACCCACTCTAGGAGATTATGAGTCATCAAGGCTGTACTTCGAAATTCTAAGTGAGTAATCAAGGCCATACTTCTCGAGGAGTCTTTCTTCGAACTCCACCCAATTGCAACAATCCTGTTGGATCTTGAGTACCTCTGCGTGGATACTCGACGTTACCACTCTAGCGAATCCGGTTAGCCGCCTATCTTCGGGGACATTTCACATAAGCATTTCGGTCTTATAGGCATCCAAGTAGCTCGTGATATCTCTTCCATTGAACCGACCCGTTGTGCTGACCACCGTCTTTATGGCCCGATCTAGGCCGGTGATGCCTTCTCGGGTATTTACCAAGCGGTCCACCGCAGCTGCCATCACTTCAATGAGTTCTCCTCCTCGCATCTTGGTTCTCCCTTACCGCCCTTCCACGTCGGGTTCACCGATTTATATCGCGAAGTTTCGCGCACGTGGGCGGGACCACGGGGGTCTTGGCCTAGGGAGTACTCAAGGGATAGAGAAGACCCGAGGTTTGCTTTACGACAATACTACTTCCCGACCCCTTCCCGAGTAAGGTCTCGTTGCCCTTTGTTTTGTGAGGCCGGTGGCTCTCGTTGATCACGACTCGTCGACCTTTCGAGATCATGTATATTCTATTACTACCTCGCATTCGTATGAGATCACAAACAAGATGACAATATGAATGCGAGGTAGTAATAGAATATACATGCCTCCTTGTGATTTATTCTTGTCTATTCCCATCATCTTTCTATGCTTTTCTTGTGCTAAGATAATTTGTTGTACATAATTCCCTCCCAATTTTTAACCTATCGTCCACTACATGTGTTTGAATTACATGATGATTCTCATCTCAAATTTGTTGGTTCATCTAGTTATATTGTAATAAGTAAATAGTATTTCAGATTCGTTAATTTGTTTATCATAGTAGCCCCTTGATGATGATGATGAAGAAGAGCAAATCTCTTTCCACACCTAGTTCCATTACATCTTCACAAGTTCATGTTCACCCACTAAAAAGAAGCATGAAGATGTAATCCTCTTCTCCAATGCACATACTTTGCAATGATCCCACATCTTTGCCTTACAATGTTCAAGAGACATTTAAAAACTCTTTCCACACCTAGTTCCCTTACATCTTGAACACAACTTCATGTTCACCCACTAAAAAGAAGCATGAAGATGTGACCCTCTTCCCCAAATGCACATACTTTGCAATGATATCACATCCTTTCCTTACAATGTTCAAGAGACGTTTAAAAAGTGATCAAATCACTTGATAATAGAAAATGTCATACATGAGTGTTTGATTGAAAGCCAACATTGCAATGTATTGCAAAATGAATCTCTTCATTATTATTACATTTTATGATTGATCTTAAGGTCTTATTGTCATCAAACTACGTACATGAAGACTACGCTTATTAATATGTATATTCTAGAGTAAAAACATACAATCTAGAAGGAAAATAAACAAGGCAATGACATTCACATAATTATATGAGAAAATGGATTGAGGGTACAAGACCCTAATACTTAAAAATGTGCACTCACCCAACAATAGAGAGCAGCGAGTGACGAGCAATGCACAACTCCTAGTGAGCGGCAAGTAACGAGCAACGATCAACGAGCGGCAAGTAATGCGCGTGAATCGTCGAGTGGTGAGCGGTGAGCAACGAATGATGGGCGACGAGTGATGAGCGACAATCAGCGAGTGATGAGCGGCAATTTCTGAGTGATGAGCGGCCGCTGACAATCAACGAGGAAGAAGCAACGAGCTGTGGGCGATTTGCAATGTATTGCAAAATGAATCTCTTCATTATTATTACATTTTATGATTGATCTTAAGGTCTTAGTGTCATCAAACTACGTACATGAAGACCACGTTTATTAATATGTACATTCACATAATTATATGAGAAAATGGATTGAGGGTACTAGACCCTAATACTTAAAAATGTGCACTCACCCAACAATAGAGAGCAGCGAGTGACGAGCAATGCACTACTCCTAGTGAGCATTGCATTAGATTTTTTTTTGGTTATGCGGCCAAAAAAAATTTCAACATGTTCCGGTTGAAATTGTTGTTGGTAGGAACGTGGCCGGCCAAAATTTTAAAATTCCGGTTGTAGGGGCTACAAACTTTGCCCAACACTGTTCTATACCTCCTTTCCACCCTTTCTTTTCCTTTTTATTTTGCATATGCACAATTAAACGCCTTTGTGTGCACACACATTGCACATGCACATTTTGACCCCCCTTTCGCCGGTTTTTCCCACTCTCGATCACGCCACATCACGACAACGTCTTTAATGCACACACCACGTCACAACATTGGCAGGTGCTTAACATGCACATGGATAAGTTCAACACCGAGTTATCTCACATGAACAAATAAATATTTAAAATAATACTACAATCTTGGATTCAACAATGAGTGCACACAAACACTTGTGGATTTAAAATGCACATAGAAGCACATACCAAGACACATAAACTGAACTACCTAAGCAAACAAAATTTTGCACCTTTTTGGGCATGCGCTATTACAATCCGAACACTCATTAAAATTTAAAACGTCAATCTTTCATGTTTGTGCAGCCACCTGACATGCATTCTCACAAGGAAGTACATGCTTTTGTGCATCAAACTTTGGCAAAGGCCCAACGGCAAACTTAGGACAATATCTTCAACCACATCTTCCTAGATTCAAGGGCCCAACGGTCCCGCACATATTTCATAGACATGGGGTTTTCCATGACACACTAAATCATTAACAAAATTTAGAAATGCTATCACATCTTTATTAATGAAGGAGTCTAACTTGCATGGCCACTTTGAAATCCTTCTCAAATATAAAATGGTTGAAACTTTGTGCTAAGCCAATTCAACTTTTGTGGCAGTCCCTTTTTCATCATTTTTTCTCTCTTGGTTTGCTGAATAGACAATCTTTGCGGAATAGAGCCTATTTGGAGGAACAACCCCATTGATAGTCAAAGAAAAACTAGAAATAGTAGATAGAAAAAATGTTTCTTATTGACATTGAATCATGTTTCAACTCAAGATGTTTTTTCTCCTTGGAACAACGATAGTTAAATCTTCCATATATTATCTGTCACTCATAAACTTACTAGTCCATGACAACCCCAAGTCAATGGAAAGAAGAAAACAAAATCATGAACTCACTTTCTTATCACCAAATTGTTAGAAGTATAAGATATCTTGTCAATTGTAAACTCCCTAATCTCTCTTAAAACGTAGGATTTCTTTTCAAGTTTATGTTTATCTTGATTAACACATCCACAATCCCTAAACCATCTTTTTGGGTACCTCTACTATATGGTGAGAATATAACTCTACTATAAGGTTCTTGAATAGGAACTCTAGATGGACCAATGGATGACCCAATTACTTAAACAGGGTCTTCTTATACATATCCAATAGAGCTTTTGATATTGCGTGGTCTGAGAATCACTGTAATACCAATGATATAGGCCTCATGTATCAAAGAATTTGTTTCACCTTATTTGATAGCATAAAATCCGTCTAGTTGTTTGTATTGATTCCTATTGGAAGGGCAACGATATACCTCATTGAACTCCAACATACTTTTCATATTTTTCAATGGTGCAATAAGAGGACCAACGTAACTCATTCATGAAATCATATGTTACTTATGCAAATTCTGGATTTTGAACATGATCAACTTGTCAATCAACTTTATACATGCTTGTCATTGTCCTAAACTCCAAGTGTTTGCTTTTGCACTCATCAAGTGTAAGGTTTATTGCCTGCATGGGTAAAGATCCATTCACCATTTCTTTCACATTTGGGGTCTCTAGAAAATTCCCTTTTGTTTTTCCACTCTATAATTGTGGTTTGTTAGTTTTTCCATTACATGATCTTTTGTCATATGATTTGTTGTCTTGTATTTTGATTTCCCATAACCTTGGACAAATTTTCTAAATCGTCATTTGGGTACAAATTGGTGGGGGGGGGGGGGGGGGGGGGAGAGGTAAGAGATGAGATAGAGAGAGAAGAATTTCATTTCGACATGTTCATTCTTTTATCTTACAGGAAGCACGTCTAACCCTCCAAAAGAAGAACTTTTACCTATCTTCATACTCAAAGGTACTTTAAAGGTTTCAAATATTTATTATATTTTTAAATATAAAAATATTAAACATAAATCAACGTTTGCATTATAAGGTTGTAAACAACAATTGCATAAGTCATTCAAAGAATCAAATATTCACATTATTGCAGCAAATATTATGATGAATGCATGGTCATGACAGACCGTAAGCTTTTCCCGTCCAATAGGAGCTTGAATGCTTCATTGATGTTGTGGAATGGCATCTCATGGGTTATGAACTCATCCACCTTCAATGTCTTGTGTTGCATGCAACAATACACAGTGAATTAACACCTCATCCATGTCATTCAACCCATACAACAATAATTATTATCTATAAGCAAGTGATTGGTTTTGAAAATGAAGTGACGAGGTCACAGGTTTGTTAGCACTAGCACCATTCAAGTTTAAATTTGATTAATGTATTCTTACCTTGTTCAAGTACATGTCCAGAAGGGATGGGATTTGTGATTTCCCCTTGTAGTCACCGAATGTTGTTCCCTTTATCTCTCGTCCACTGAAAAGTTCCATGGGGTGCATGGCCAACAATTTTGGTCTAAGTTCTATACCAACCAACACTGCTCTACCCCATCCCTACAAACAATCATACGTTATCATGATGATTTAAACAAAAACCAATATTGCAAATTACATGATTATTATCCAATGTTGATCAGGATTAGAGTTAGATCGTACAAATCATATGAACCAAAAATTAATAATTGACCAAGTCATGTTATAACATTCACACTGTGTGGAAAAACTTTGGATGTTTATGGCTTGTCATTAAATACTTATTCATTGAATCTCGTTCAAATTTTCAGTTAGTTGCTATGCCCAACGGGCATATATTGCTACGAGCAAGGCATCATGACATACTAATCACATGTATCATAGAAATTATTTCCATCTGGAACTCTAGTCTCTTATAAAATGCATGAATGTAATGCTTTCATAATTTGATGTTTTCTCTTATATATTCCTAGGATCTAACTTTATTTTGAAGAGATGCTTTGAATTCGGAACTCTGAGAAATCCAAGTTTCTTACTTCATGAGTGCTACGAAAGGCAGCAAGCATGACATCAGCATTTCCGACACATTCAAAGCAATAATCAGCACCACCATCGGTCATAGTTTGCACAACCTACATCCAATTAACATGAAATAAACAACCATGTAAAATTTCGTGGCATGGAAAAACACCAAAACTTACATATCATACTCAATATTATTTGCTCATATCAATGCAACCTTTTAAAATTCAACAAGGAGTTTTAATTCTATATTAAAGGTGCAAAAGGATAATTACCATTTGAAAGTTTTAGACTATGAGGTCAATGCAAGGAGTGTGAGCGGTATACAATCGGTAGGTTTATGTGAGAGGGAGAGTGTTAGCTAAAGAATACAAATGTGTGTGTGTGTGTGTGTGTGTGTGAGAGAGAGAGAGACACACACTAAAAACTAATTCATATTAAGAAACTTAAAAGGTAATACAAAGAAATGGTCGATGTGGCAAACTAGTTTCGCTCCTAAGGAGCTCATCTGTGCACATGACCATGTAGAATTTGCGGGGTTTATATAGGGAAGATAAGGGATAAGAGAGAGAGAGAGAAAGAGAGGTTTCGAATTTTATGATGTGGGAGTTAGGGGGCGTGATGGATTTGGTGGGGGGTTAAAGATTTTATGGTGTTACCTGAAAAAGTGTGATGTTGGAGTTAGGGAGGGTGATGTATAGTGGTGGGAAGTGAAAGGATGGGGGTATAAGAGGGGAGGGTAGGAAGTGAAAGAGGAGGGGGGGGGGGGGTAGGGTTTAGGGTTTGCTCATATCAATGCAACCTTTTAAAATTCAACAAGGAATTCTAATTCTATATTAAAGGTGCAAAAGGATAATTACCATTTGAAAGTTTTGAAACTTAAAGAAGTTAATGCACGAGTTCATAATGAACTTTCAAATACAAATCAACGCTTGTTAAGCCACTGGATACTTTGTAGGGCATTCTTCTATTTGTAACTTGAATAAAACATTGACAAAATACCCATGTGAGTTATCACATCCAATATTATTTGTGACTTACATTCTCAATAGCTTCACTTGAATCTCGTGGGTTGACGAACTCAGTAACACCAAATTTTTTACCTGCTCAAAATAATAGGAGAATATAAAATATAAGGTAGGAATGTTTGTCTTGTCCCTAAAGCCTTGTTATCGGTTACCTAGAGCAAATTTATCAGGATTCACATCAATTCCAATAATTCTTGAAGCCCCGGATATTCGTGCACCCTCTGCAACCTTTGATAGTTCATATTGCCAAAATTAATGAATGAGTAGCGATTAGAAAAAGAAAGAGAAGGTTATGACAAATACATATACAGAACATTATATGCTAAAGTATGATGGTAAAACCATTGGTTATATACATCATATAAGAGGCCCCACAAATTATTGCTCATAGATTGACATAGAAGGTTAAATTATTGTTATTCCACAAGAAGTGTATTGGTAAAGCAATTTAATGATAAAAATCCAAGCCTTAGCTCCAAGCCCTATTGATGAGACGTTAAAATTACTTTTAGAGGCACGTGAACAAGATTAAGCATTAATGTTGACTAAAATTATTTAGGCTAATTAAAAACGAAAACTTGTCATGACCAACCTATTTGCATCAAGGACGACCTTGAGCATCACCATTCAATAGTAAAAAACCAAGGTTGTCCGGTAGAAATTCAACTTTTGCATTTGTGCACATAAAAACCTTCTTGATTCAAGTCATTTTCACCATTTAAATGAACATCTCAATTATGACACAGATATTTTTGTTCCACAGCACAAGGAATGCAATTGAAAACATTTCCCTTTTGAAAGATCAGACATAGTACACACACACATATGTTAGTGGGCCTTCGCATGTGTGTGAGGTCATATGTCTCCACACATCATTTGGGTTCATCTAAATGGCTTCATAGTAGCATTAATAAAGCTCAAGATATTATGGCATTACACTTGTGCACTTATTATCTAGTTAGCAGTTTGAATTTGCAATCATGTTCTTTTCTTCTGATATGATAAATTCACGCCACTAGAAGTTATCCATGCTCAAAATTGCTGTTTTTCTTCTCTATTGGAAAAATGCAGACCCATGCAGAAAGTTTGTGAAGCCAACCATTGTAATATTTAAGGTAGACTAATCTTGAATTTTGTTGTTTCCCTCGACGTCTTCTTATCATTCATACTTCACTCATGTAATTCAAATATCAGGGATGTGTGTATGCAACATGCGATATGAATTTCAATAAATGGGAAGAAAGATAAGTCTTCTTGGCAACCTTTCACTCTCCAAGCAAATTTAAATTATTTGAAGTCCAAAAGCATACATCATAAAAGAAGATATCATGAACAAGAGAGATCGTGATTTGGCCCGTAACAATCGACCATTTTATTGTATGTGTGAATATCCAATGAGGACATATTTATGCATAATGAGAGGTGGTTCAAATGAAACAAGGATTTGAGTAGGGGATATACTTACCGCAAGACCTACAGCCCCAAGCCCAAAGATGACAACCGTTGATCCTTTCTCCACCTTAGCAACGTTCCATACGGCTCCAACACCTGTGCCGACCGATCAATAGCATTATTAAACCATGCATGATCACTCTTTTCTACTACTAGTATACTATCAACTTATTTCCCAACATGACCACAACATCAAAGATACATCATTCATCCCTTTCTTGTTTCCAACACATCTTTTGGGCCTACTCATTTTCAATGTGTATATATATACATACCCTAACATGAAAACAGACCTGTGGAAATGCCACAAGCAAAGAGGCAGGCTCTGTCCAAGGGGGCAGAGGCGTTGATCTTGGCTACGCACCCAGCCTCCACCACAGTGTACTCACTGAAGCTGGAAACATTGAGGAAATGATAGATGGTCTGGCCGCTACGTGCATCCGAGAAACGGCTGGTGCCATCGCCATGCATCACCCCACGGTTCCCATCCACCTTGAGCAGCGCACACAGGTTCGTCTTGTCCGACTTGCATTGCCGACACTCTCCACACTCCCCGGTGAATAGAGGTATGACATGGTCGCCTTCTCTCACATCACTTACCCCTTCCCCTACACTCTCCACGATCCTACATACACAACACGCACACATATTAACAAGGTGTTCCGTGCACCTCATGGGATGATTGCTGGGTAGTGCTATAAACAGCAGCAGCACACATGAATTGGGTCAATTTTACATTGCAAAGAGATTTTAACAAATTGAGATGATCCATCCGCATGATATTAAGTTTTGAAGATTCATTCACTCAAGTGATTATAGGTATGATCGCCGTTATAGATATTGATCCATCTGGTCATAGTATAAGGCGTACCCAGCTGCCTCGTGCCCAAGGATGCGCGGGAACATTCCCTAGAATCAAATAATCAAAGGGAAGTATTATATACAAGCATACCTACCTCAATGATGCACTAAATCTGTCCTTGCATAACAATTAGGGATTAATGTAGTACACTTCATTATCATGTGGAGTAACAAGATATTGGTATGCCATGCCTGATCAAATTCCCAGAAGAAGACATCGGTGTGGCAGAGGGAGGTGTGGGTGATCTTGATGCGGACCTCGCCTGCTTGCGGGGGTGCCACATGAACCTCCTCCAATGATAGGGGTTCCTTGGGTCTCCATGCCACAGCAGCTGAATTTCATACACAAATGTTTCAATTTTTTCACTCTCCGGATTTCATAATCATATCCGTGAAAGAGAGCAGCAAATTAACAATTATATGCGTGTAACTAAAAAGATAACTTCTTGTTGTAGAAGGTAAGTTGATCAAAACTAACCTTCATTCGGATAAATAACGTAACCTCTTGGAATACAGGCAGATACCTACATATATGTAGTGCATATAATCCACAGAGACACTATCCGCACAAAATTGAGATTGCTATTACTCTCTGGGGGGCTAGAGAAGAGAAGAGAGGGATAATCAGTGGAAGTTATCGCACCTATACAAGTGATGACTTGGCCTTGGGTGCTGGGCGATGGCATGTCTTCTGTGAACCTGAGACAAAAACCCCTCCTCCTCCTCTTTCTCCTCCTCCTCCCAGGCCAAGCAGTACGTGAGAGAGAAAAAGTGAGAAATAATGGTAGTTTGTATGTAGAGAACGAAGAGGAGAGGAGAGAAGCCCTGCGTCCTTCCTTAATTCTTCTTCATGTTCACACCTACAGAGAAGAAGACAAGAAAACGCATTGGCCTTCAATGGTGTTGGTTGTTTGGGGGGGTGTAGTGCAGCAGGACCAATCTACGAGAGAGAGAGAGAGAGAGAGAGAGAGAGGGGGGGGGGGACATACCTAGAGACTCGACACACATACAATCTTATACACTCAATTTTTGCATGCCATCCATGGCTTCTCTTGTTCAATCCCACCGACCCTCCGCAAATATAAAATGGAGAAAGCCTCGTGAAATATATATATAGATGTGAAAAAGAGGGAAAGAAAGATATATTGACGTCTCCTAAGGCCAAATTTGGCCCATGATCCAATTGGTTACAATATGTACATAATGGGGTGTGCACCCATTCATCGAAAATAAAAAATAAACATAAATATAAATTAAAAGAGTTTTAGTTTTAGAGAGAAAGAAGGCATGTTATAGACAGCCGAGATACCTACCCTTTGTCGAGAATGATTCGGTCTTAGCATCCAAACTATTATGTTTTTGATACGTCAATCAAATGGAAAAGTAATGTATTGAGATCGCTCCCTCCTTTCTTTCCGAGACCTTTACCCCAACATCGGTATCCATGTCACTATCATCTCTTCTACAAACTCATTTTACAAAGTAGACATATATGATGTTAAGTTTGTGACCCATGAAGACACCTCGAATTCAGTGTGAAGTTTACTCTCATATTCATGTGTCGTTTTCTCTTTGGACTTTGTTGTATACTCTTGCATCACAAATGGGATATTTATTTTAACATCTCTCTATTTCTCTATCTCTCTCTATGTCTAATATAGAATGCCACAATGCTATCACATTCATGTTCTCAAACTTAAAACTCCTCAAGCAACTTTCACTTTAGTAGTCAACCCAAAGAGAATAGATTCAGCTTAACAAGATTCAATTTGAATACTTCCAAATTTGTACATTTATCTATCCCACAAAGTATATTTCATGAAGCCACATACATTGGCGTGGCATCTTCTAGCAATGAACGTTGTGGATTTCCCATTATTTAATTACTACTAAACTCCTACTTGTACTTTTGTTATGGCACATGGTTGGCCTTGCTTGATTACTACCAGCGAGAAATCGCTAGGATCAATGCCTTTACACTAAGCCTAGCTATCCCTTCACCCATGTTTGCTAAAAAAATTGTTTTCATTTTGTACCTATGATATTTTTTCAACGTGTCTTCTTTTGGACAAAAGTTGAGTCTATTGCATTCGTCAAACAAGTGCCCTCACTTTTACTCTCTAAAAGTTCCAATATTTTAGATGATGTGTCTTCCAATGAACATGGGCCATTCCTAACATCCCAATCTAATAAACAATGCACAACTTTTGTATTGACATGCATTTCAAAACATGGTGTGTAGTAACCAATATTTATAGACCACATATGGCCAAGCATTCCAAACAAGAATCCCATCAAGTTGAGTTGTAAAGAGGTTTCTTGAATTTTTAATCAAAGGTCCAAAGGAAATAAAGGCTTTAACTACCTCCCTTCAATTACTTCAAATTTTGGTGAACTTACTAATAGTTAGGCATAAAAAGGAATATTCTTCCTCACTCCCTTCCATTTTCAACTGAATCACCATCCAAAGTGCACAAAATTAACAATATACTTTCCAAATATGTAAAATGATAAACAAGTCATCAAATATATGTTTATGGGAGGGAAAAAGAGGATGGCGTACCACATGGCCTTTCAACATAAAAATAATTAGCTATTTTTCCTAGTGAAAATAGGAATATTTATTTTCCCTTTTTAGTTTTGAATATCCTTTTTATTTGTCATGGATGTATCATTGCAATCATTCAAATGACCCTTCAACAATAGTACGGAAATTTTGGAGACTTTTATAACTTAACCATTTGTTTGCGATAACATAATAGTAAGACTAGGTTTATCAAGCATAACTAAGAGTTTGTGTCACGAGATTCACTAGATTTATTAAGATAAGGTATGGTAGATGAACAAGTTACAATTTACAAATTGTGATGTTTAACCCAAATTTGACAATACACTAGCCCAAATTTTATGTAGTGCTTGAAGCATAACTCAACACTTATGCATGTTGATGTCAAAGAGATATGAGCCCCATACCAAGAGGGATTTAGGAGAGATTTGTCTACCACCAACTACATCCTTACACTATGTTTCTTGATGGACAACGTCCCAAATAGGATTTGTATATAGCATTTGTTGCAAACAGTCCTCATGTGTAGAACAAGAATCAACACTCTTCCTATGAAGATCTCAAGTAGGTAACAAACAGTAACATATTTTGAGAGTAAAAGCAACTTAATCAAAGACAATATCAAGAGAAGACAAGGAGAAGAGGGACACCAAAGTAGGCACAAGACAATGTAATTGTATTATTATGCTCAACATTACAATGGCACAGTACAACATGAACAACCACCACAACTAGGTTATAAGAGTTAGCTTAAATACCAATTGACTTAGGACAATTGCCCTTTGCACTATTTACATAAATAGCCTAAACCTAGTGTGTCCAAATTAGATAGTGTGAATACATCCATTATGTACCCATATTCGACACTCCCTCGTTATGGGCGTATACAACAAAAAATCTATACGAAAAGAAGCAATCAAAAGAATATAGATTTATACAAGGTTGTCAGACAAATCGGCTTTGTCCAAATTGGCAAAATCCGGGAACTTAAGGCCGGGTCAGCCAAAGCCGAAAGAACTAAAGCCGAATCTCGAACTTTCGATGGTGATTGTCCGAAACCATCCAGAATGTCCAATTCAATTGGACTGATTTTCCATTACGTTGATCTGGTGCCAAAGGGACCGGAACCGATCCCACCGAAAGACACTTCGACATCCCATCTACAACATTATTAACTGTAGATATCTTCCTGAGAACGATTTTCCCTAAGATGGTGTAGTTCCAAATGAAGTGATATCTCACGTCTATATGCTTATAGGCATTGTGTTGAACCAGATTTATTGACAAAGTGACCGTGCCTTGACTATCGTTGTAGACAACTGGAGACGAATCGCAGTTCGCTTGTCAAAAAGTGTGTGCCAGCCGACCGAGCCATAAGGCCTCTTTCGCCACGTCGGACGCAGCTACATATTCAGCCTTGGTCATTGACATAGCAATGCACTTCTGAAGTTTCGACTTCCATGAGATTGCTCCATTGTCGAATTTAATGTAGTATTCGGTTGTCGAGTTTTGACTGTCCACACAGTCAACAAAGTCCGAGTCGGTATAATTGACTACGCTTGAAGTATCATTCGGTCCGAATAGGATGTCATAGTCTCTTGTGCCCACGAGATATCTGAACAAATGCTTTACTACGTTCTAATACAATTAGCCAGGATTTTGGATAAATCTATTGACGACTCCTACAGGATGGGTTAAATCCGGTCGTGTTGCAACCATCGCGTACATTAAGGAGCTAACAGTTGATGCATATGGCACTGACTTCATAATTTCCCCCTCCGAACCGGATGTAGGACAGTCCCTCTGAGATAGTCAAAGTCTAATTGAGAGTGGGGTCGAAGCAGATTTTTCTGATTGCATGTTCAAGCGTTCCAAGACACGTCCAATATAGTCGGCTTGAGTCAAGAACAATTGTGTTCAATTCCGAAGCTGACTTATCTTCATCCCTAAAATGTGTCTCACCGGACTGAGGTTTTTCATGGCGAATTTCAACCGCATTTGTCGAACGAGTTCAGCAAGCTCTCCATCATGCCGCCCGGAGAGTAAATGATGAGGAAGATAAGTGACCCATCTCGAGTTGTTTTGGTGAAGAGGCAGTGATCCTCATCACTCCTACTATAGCATTCCACACATTCATGTCGACTAATTGACAAACTAACTTCACCCTATAATGGGAGTAGGATGAAATGGTGTGCTCATATGTATAGCTAGGTGTCACATTTTTGCAAACATGAGAAGGCACTTCGCTATGTCCTAAGGTGCCAAAGATTGACTCACTCAACGATATTTAACTCTAGCCAATGGGCATGCAAAAACAATTGTGCCAAGAAGCGCACTTCCAAGAACCTTGTACCAAAGCATTGTTATTTGACATCATCCACCCTAACCTCATGTATGTTGCAACCATATGGGGTCCAAGTCTCCCAATGTACATGTAGATACAAATGTACCCATATGTTGTCATCCATGATATTTAGCAAAACCCTGCACATAAGGTCATTTGCGTTAACTTTGGAGGACCCTACACTCTCATTTGGATGTAAATTAGCATTTGATCAATATTGAGCCTTATTATGCACTAAAAGAGGAGAGCTGATGAGTGGTGTAGAGAATGACATATATACAAAAGTGTCGCAGTTTATGCAAATAGTGATAGGATCTCTAAATCCTCGATCTTGGAAGTTATGGCTCACAAAGAATGTGGAGATTTTAGATATATATGAATTTAAGCAATTGGCATGATGATCCAGGGACGTTATTTGTGGGTCTCCTTGGATCTTATGAAATGTCATTTTTACGGCTATTTCACAAGTCAAATTACTGAATGTTTATGAAATACTTTGAACCTGTGGAATTTCCTTAAAGAAACCTAGAATCCTGGCATTTCAAGCTTCGGAAGGATCTCGCATATTCGAAAGGATCCATGGTTTCTCTAACATAAACAAGACAACTTGGGCAGAGAATGGTCATAACATGAACCTGAATTCTTTGAATTTAAAGCTAAAGAAAGACATCAAACATTTGTTTGGTTACATTAAATAAGAGAACGAAAAAACCATGGAGTGGCAAACGCTTGCAATACCAAAAGCACTTTCAGATTCTCTTGTACAAACTCTGGGTCTCCTGATGGAGGATAAAAAAACCTATGCTATTCTATTCTTGTACAATCATTGGGTCTGCAAACCCAAAGAGCACCAAACTTGGTAAGTTCCCGTGAATGAGATCTTTAAAAAATGGCCCAAGTGGAAAGTTGGCATGGCACATGCACACTTGAGATATGGCATGATAACAATCAGACCATATCACATGTTTTGTGCAAACTTGTAATGGCAATTGGGACACTCATAAAATACGGTTTGCCCCTCGTCCGCAGACCGCAGCTGCAAGGAAAATGCCATAAAAAAGCAATCAAAAAGCACGTCAAAATAATGCCCGTTTTCTCAAACTAATCCCCTAAGGATTTGTGGTTACCTGTCTAGTGTAGTATTCCAGCTGTGGGTTGTGGCATTTTGGACATTCATCATTGACCTTTGGGGCATAAGATAGTGATGAAACCAAGAAATACAGGAAACTTTCAAATCAGACCTCAAAACATGTACAAATGTAAATACATATGTGAAGTAGACAGAAATGTTGGAGCCTAAGCTTCTGCTTGTAAACGACACAGCGTAGACTGAAATGCAATGGACGCATTACTAATCAGAAGAATAAACAAGGAATACGTTAGTTACCACAGCACGTTGAGGTGCCTCTTCTGCGCTTTCCCCTGCAACTTGGTTCGAAGAAGAAGGCTTTATGAGTGGTTCAATCGCCAGCCTTCTTAACAGATCCTGGGTTATGCTTCAAGAAACCATGAATCTCACGCTGTCCTCTGATGTATGCAAAGATGAGAAATTTCCAAAAGATAAAGAGAAGGGGTTGGATCGATATGGTACCTCGGCGGTGGTGCGGTACCAGAATTCCTTCTCCTGAATGGCTGTTAGGGAACATTAATAAGACCAGATAGAATCAGACGGGGGGAAAAGAAGAATCGAGACTTAAGGACGACAGGAAGGAAGGAAGGAAGAGGGAAAGGGATGAGACACACAGCTTGACCTGTGGTTTCCTTGTGGGAGTGGCAGAGGGGGCATGATGCAGCAGTCTCAGACTCGAAAGAGAGGAGGGTGCCGCAAAGACTACAGAAGAGGGATGCATACGTCTCCATCGCCGCCGCCTTCAAAACCTCGAGACTATCTTGCCATATACATATGTACATATAGGAGAATATACATAGATAGATAGCCTGTACCTAGCGCTCTCTCTCTCTCTGTCACTCACTCACTTAAGCAGCAGGTGAATGTGAATATCAACGTCTTGTCTCACAAGAGAATATCTCCTAAACCAAATTATTGACCAAATGTAGAATGTGTTGAATGAATGTCTCACAAGAGAGTAACTCAGTTTGTACGTATCTCATGTGGTGATTTTGCTTTCTCAATGTGTTGCCAGTCAGTCACTACACGGAAATCTTGGCCATTACACGCAACGTCGTAGAGCAACTAGCTCCTTGGTGCTTTGATAGCAAAACGATCTAATTGTACCATGGCTTGCTTCACGATGAAAGGTAGCTCTCTAACTTGCAAATGTCTCATGTGGTAACAATGCATCCTTCATTTAATTGGACTGTTCATATGTATGTTTTGTGTCGGTTCTATTGTATGTACCAAAGAATCAAGGTGAACCTACTCTTCTAATGACTTGAGAATATTCATCACAAAATTGAGCTCGTTTAGGGTATAAGACCAAAAGTGCAAGTTGTCGTAAAAAGTTCATGCCACAAATCATTGGTTCCTTGCAATCATGAATGAGGATTGAAAATGCATGGCAATTGCCATGATTAAGGTTGATTCTCACTTTCCATCAAACTTCAAATGTTATGATAAAATGATATCTTTCGTGTAGATGGGATGGAGTTTTCACTTCAATGGATAACAGTGACAAATTGGTATCACTCACATCCCTTTCAACTGTCCCTTCACCACAGCATCTAAGTCATATAATTGAGAGAACCTCAAGGCATTCCTTGCCATGGGCTAGGCCCCATCTCCTAGACATCAATCGGTGTCCTGTGGATGTTAAAAAGATACCTATAATTCAAATCATGCAATATCCAACTGATCTCATTCATATTTGTCAACACAATTAGCTAAATCTACATATATTCTTATCAAAGAGGCATAGCCAAGACATACCTTGAATATCTGCATTCACTAACATATATGATTACATCTCGAAATATGTACAACAAACTACATAGAAAGGTTAGCCACTTACCAATAAACTGGAACTACTAAATGTTAATCATATTCCCAAAATTGTTCCTCACCCTCCATCATAACTCCTAACGAGAACATAGCAATATGTCAATCTCTAGAATCCTGTAAAGCATTTAGAATTCAGTCTGACACCCCTCAAATTTTCCATGTTTGTCATTGCCTTTTACAATTTAAATATAACATAGTTTTAGGAGATTGGGCTGAAAAGCTAAGAAATCATCATCACAAAGAAATCCAACCAACGGTATCAAGAACTTCCATGTATCACTTTAGGTCTAACCAAAACAAAGTTTTCAATGTATAAGCAGCTTATAACATCCATTCAAATTCTTAAGCACATTGATTCTTATGTATTAACGTCAATGAATGAAATACAAACATAATTTAATCAACAGTACGAGTACACAGCAACATCTAGAGACCACAGCCATGATTACTACATAACAAGGTCAAAATAAAGTTTCAAATCACTTTACTTCACCTTTCACAAATCATAGAATACGATGGCGCTTCAAAGGCAAGGCTGGTTCAATTTCTTCTTGTGCCATCCAAGCATTGCTAGAATCAAGTTTATCAACTAAGACTTTAATATAAACCAGGACTACATTAAAACTGGTTACCAAGGTAATTAGCAAAGTTATCCATCTATGCAACAATGGGACTATGTCAAAACTGGTTACCAGGGCAAGTACCAAAGTCATCCATCTATGCAATAGTGGGACTATGTTATAAAACTGGTTACCAGGCAAGTACCAAAGTCATCCATCCATCCATGCAACAGTGGTGTTCTTATGTTGAAAGCAGAAAAAAACACAAAAATGAGCTCCCTAACCAGCCAAATTTCCACCTGTTATCATTTAAATATAATTCTCTCCCAACACTGAATAACGGTGTTCTAATGAGGTCGGCGGCGAGAATCCTTAGTACTCCGAGCACCTGGGGAAGTGCTATAATCACCATAGTCATTGGGATAGCCCCCAGGAGAGATTGGATCATCTCTTCCTCCATATGCTGGCATAGCAGATTCATTGCCCAGGAAACTTCCACGACTCGTATCCCGTCCTCTAAATAGGTTACTACGAAGCCTTGTTAGCACCTGAATAAGGGCAGCCTCCACCATCGGTGCCTCTCCAGAAATCTGAGATGTATATACATATCCAAAAGAATATGTATTAGCATGCTTACACAGAAGAAGAAAGTAAATTTAATGAGCCATAACTATTATGTTATCTTCTCTCCCACCTGAACAAGTTCGCTGCCCTCATCAGCACATCGGGGTAGCTCCTCTTTAGGAGGAATGCGAATATTTGCCCTACTTGTCCTTCTCATCTCAGTAATGATCTGACCCCCTTTGCCCAACAGGCAACCTATTTGACTAGAGCGTACTAATATTCGGATCGAAAGAATGGCATTTCGACCTTCCTTATCAGCAGCAATATCTGCTAATCGCCTGCACACTTGTATGACAGCTTCAAGAACAGGGGAGGCATAGCCATCAATATACTACAAAACCAGGGTAGATCTTAATCATTGATATCATTAAATTAGAAAGAAAAAGAAACATAAGACGTAGCAATCATCAACATCATAACATAAGATGGCATAAGAGAGTGTTCCGTTGAATTACCTCAATAGCAGATATTTGGATAACTCGCTCGTCTGCATCTCCAACCTGGTCACATACTCTGATCTTGGCACTAGAATCTTCACGGAGCTTGCGAATCACACTGCCACCTTTTCCAATCATACTGCCTATCTTTTCATTAGGGCATAAGATACAGACCATAAGTTCTTCCTCGGAGTGACCTTCGGACCTGCCAGCTCGTGCTGGGAAAGCATTCCCACCACTTCCTCGCCCACCAAAGTGTCCAATGCTAACAATTGAGCTCGGAGGGTGGAAGGCAGGGTACATACCACCACCGGGGATAGATGCGGGATGAGGAAATGTGACAGGTCGATTTGCTCTCTCTTGGATTGGATTCTCGTAGAGCTTTGATGATACAACATATAGGGCTTTCTTGACAAGTGAAGGGGTTCCAGACAACTGCAAGAGCGAAGGAAATGTAATCCTATTAATGCACTCTAGTATGCCAATAAACATAGATGGAAGTAGGAATTGACGAGGTGAATGCTGTTGGAGGTTCTATGGATTCTAGCAGCCGTTTTTGGCTTTCAAAGGTATGTCAAACGTTATTGATTAAATCCAGAAGTTTGCTAATGTAGAGTTAAAATAAGTCATCAAAATGGCAGCCAACACCACCAAAATCTTGATGATTTTCTTATTCTAGTAATTTTTCTGCTTTGCCAGTAAGCTATTCATTCAGTGTGTAAAGCGAGAGTTTAATTAATCCATTTGGCAAGATACCAAAAGAAAACTCATGATCGGGAGTAAGATTGTACGCAAAAAAATTATGATGGTTGCTGCAGGCATATCATGATTCTAAAGCTTGGCAATATTGATTAGATCAAAACTGCCAGGATGACATTTCTTCAAGGAAAACCATATACTAGAGAACCAGGAACGGTATTGACTGCATATCTTAGACCATGGCTTGTAACAATGCTTACGTAGGACTTGGGCTTAACATCATATTATGTCAAGATGTTCACTGTATAGCATATACAACAGCTTACGATAATGATTAGGATGGGGTTTAACAGCATATCGAGTTTCTCAATATGCCAGGCTGAAGGTCGGGCTCCACACTTACATCATGGCTCATTACCACACTTAATGTGGGGTTTGACGTCTCATCATGTTTCCCAATATGCTATGTTGAAGATAAGATTCAGCATTGACAATGAGGCTTTATATTTCTTTTTCAAAGCATTATTGTGTTTTTCATGTCAGCAAAATGTGTATTCTCACCCACATCCTGAATATGCTATCTTGTGATGATGAGGATCTTGACAAATGAAACTAGAACATAGAAAAAATGCCTATAGAAGGGGCCAAATTCATCATCATGAAAAGGAATCGAAAAGGGAGGGAAAATGATACGGTTTATTTTGCCCTTACTTGGACAAGCTCGTCATTGGGGAAGGCGCAGGGAGGCAAGCTTGATTTGGGGAGAACCCGGATCTGTACTGCAATGTCCTTTCGCATTTGTTCGATAATTCGGCCACCTTTTCCGATTAGGCAACCCACCTGAGCATCCGAAACAAGAAGTCGAGCCAAATTAGGTTCATCTTCTTTCTCCTCCTCTTCGTCCCCAGAATCTACATTATCCCGGATATTGTTTCGATCTTCTCTTGTGGTGATTCTCTCGTGTATCTTCAATAATGCTTCCTGTGCAGGGCAAAGCATGTCATATCTTTCTCTTTCTCTCTCTCTGCTCCTCTCTCGTGAATCCCGACTATCTCTATCCCTATCTCTTGAATCGTCACTGTCTCTGTCTCTGTCTCTGTCCCTGTCTCGATCTCTTTCTCTCTCTCTGCCTCTCTCTTTATCTCCGTTTCTGTCTTTTCCTGGGGCAGAGCTAACATAGATGACCCTTTCATCAGAGTGATGAACCACATCCTCGACCCTGATCTTTGCACCAGTTTCTTCACGAAGAGATTTGATTATGCTCCCGCCCTTTCCAATAACTCCACCGATCTTGGCTATGGGACAAAGGATCCTATACTCGATCTCATCAGAAGAAGAAAATGACGACGGTGGGAGACGATGATCTGTCTCGGATGGACGCCTCCTTTTGTGTCTCATCCCGTCTCTGTCGTCTCTGTCTCTGTCCCTGTCCCTGTCCCTGTCTCTTTCATCTTCGTGGCGGGGATAAGGTCGCTTCGCTGGCGAGTTCTCCCAGTCGCCCATCGATCAATCGAGAAGAATTCCCTCTGTTCTTCTGTTCTGTTCTGTTCTGCTCTGTTCTGCTCTGCCCTGCCTTGCCTTCCCTGTTCTGAAAACCTAAAATTGCTGGCAACAATGAAAGTCTTTGTAAGTTTCCCCCTCCACAAGTGTGTAAAGAAAGGACTATTCCCCAAGTGTGTATTATGCTATGCTTGTGTGTTTTGTTGTTAATGTTAATGGGGTAGGGGGGGGAGAGGGGGTAATATGGTCATTAGTTAGTGTAGTCACTCACCGAATTTCCCTCGACACCAAATAATTCATCTTGACATCATTGTTAGCATCATGGATATCCCCTACCCGTAAACAAAAATATTAATAAACATAAGCAAGTAACTTGGCATTGAAACGTAGCGACTTAGGCATAGGCGGCAGCTACGGAGATGGTTGTTACACATTCAATTTTTCTTGACGTTGAGTTCTTGTCTAACGGAGCACCTTGAACATTTCACGCATAAATCTAGCTCTTAATATGTTTGACACTTAACTAAACCATAAATGTACTAAGATGTTTACCTTATGTATTTGACTCTTGAAATTTGATGCACATCGCGCATGGATTCAAACATCTTGAAAATGTGCACTTAGCTCGGAAAGGAGTTTACTCCTTAATTTTGTGACTCAAAGACAACATTTTCATGCAAATGGTTGCTCCTTTATGCACGAAACATTTTGGGATATGGAATGTGTATTTTTGAGATGTTGTATTTGTTTATAGAAAAGGCACAATCCCTCAATTAAAGAAAGTGTCACCTCTTCCAAGTTCTAACATATCTGCTTGCAATGATGTTCTAACAACTCTATATATGGTATTGTCTATGTTGGAGCTTGCATGTTGATGTTGTCAGAGTTGAAACTACTATAAATAATTCTAATATTAGAAGAAAAAAGAAAGGAAAGTGAAATAAATGCTCATATACATACAATACTATGTTGTTATGAAAAAATAGTACATATAGGAGACTACACTTATTGTACTAAGTAGTTATAGAAAAAGCTACACATAGGGGACTAGACTAATAACAGTGGTGCACATGGAAGGTTAGACCAATATTACTAATGGACGTATGAGATTATTGACTAACTAATGGGATTGTAGCTATATAAAAATTATGATTGATTATCAAGTAACCCAATTACTCTAATGATTGTTGCAAATGTCAAGCGATATGTTTATTCAAGAGAGTTTGTCATGTCAAGGCAAAATCAATATCCATTGGAAGATTACCAAGACAACAACATAGTGACGAACTTGGTCGCACCTTATTGTACTGAGAGTGACTTGTGCTGCAAAAACATTGCTAAGCCAATTTGGTGAAATGGGACTAACATTGGACAAAAGCTTTAAAGATCATGTCTTCAATTTTGAGTCTAGTTAACTTGTTTCGCTTCACTTATGGTTGACCCATAACTTTTAATTTATTGTACTAAGAAGGAGTACTAAGACTATTATATCATCTCACTCAAAATTGGAATCAAATTTACATTGATATTTTGGTCTATATATAAAATCTCACAATCATATATGAAGGGTCACAACAATCTAAACATAGTTTGCTCGATATCGTGACTTTTTAGCTATACATAAAGGTCTTTGACAACTTCTTGTGGTAATGTACACTTGCATATGACCGAAAAAATAATATGATGTGTGTGGGTAGGCCTTGAAGGTGGGTTTGTTGCATGACATATTGATGCTTGAAACATTGCTCAAACTATCAAAATTTAAACATGTATCAATGATATGGGATCTTCATGAAGGGTAGATAATTAATTTCTCTTACCGTTATGAAGCATCTGATGGAGTTGATTAGTTAATGCTACTTGTTCCAAAGGATATCACATGCAATAAGGAGAAAATCTATTACATTATACATACATGGTAAGACAATCTCCTTGCCTTCCTTGCTAGGAGAATGGTTTTTCACTACTAAAGTTACTTAGAATATACAAACTTCTTGGGATATCTATTCATGTTCTTGGGCCTTCTACAACAAATTTCAAGGCAAAATTTTGTTTTCTTATTCTAGTTCTGCCAAATAGGTTCCCATGCACAATAGATTGGACAAAGCAAACACATATTTTTGCTAGCTAATAAACGCCATAAGAAGGATTCTTTACTTGGTTACAATATGAAATATAAGACTCAAGAGTGTAATAGTGGTTTTGGATATGTTAGCCCAAATTTGGATTGAGATATAGAATAACTTGATGATATTGGAAATTCCTTGTACACAATATACCTAATTTTGTGCATGTTCATCACTTGGTAAAAACACATGCTCACTCGTCCATTTACACAATGAGAGCTTCTTTCGAATAATTGTGAGGCGTGAATAACAACAATGGGTTGAACCACGCATGTGGTCTTCTACATGGAGTAGGATAGAACCTCCTAACAGAATTCACTCGGCAATCATTGATTAATTACAATAAAATGAACACATTTGTGGTTCTATCATGACCTCACCTATTAGTACAAGTGGGGAATTCCTTAAGTAACTATATTAACTTAAAGTTTTTTTTATATAAAAAGATACTTCCCATTAGTTAGGTAGAGTGCCTTTACACCCTGATACGTACAACTGAATCATACACATGCAACCACATTACCCTAGTATGCATTTATCATCCTGCAATATGTAAAATTTCAGAAAAATACCATGTACCTTCCTGGTTGGGTTGCCAAGGTGGAAATAACCATTTTGGGTGGTGTAACACCACTTCGACACGTCATCTACATAATCCACCAAGTGTGAATCTGACCATGATTGTCGAAACAAAAAGTCTCGCAACTTCCACCATGTCAGAAGTTCCTTCCAATTCTTCATATCGAGCTTGTATATTCGTAATCAGATCATACCATAGGGCAGTGATGGTCTCCTTTGGTCGACTTTCTTCTTCCACGAGACCTACTTTACATTTAGATTTCCAAACATTCCATTGCGTGATAGAAGCTATAGTGGGCCAGATTTAGCCTATTCAAACACCAAATTTGCAAATCCCTGGCTTGTTGTACAATGCATTTACTTCTTTGCACACAAAACTCCTTCAGCCTACCTAAGTTCCGTGATATCCAAGCATTCTTCTCCAATCTCCACCATAATGCAAATCCCAAATATATGGAGCCTTCCAACCTACTCTTCCTTAGTATTCTCATCACATTCGACCAAACTTCTTGTGCATGAGAGCATTCCCATAAGCAATGCTCTAGAGATTCTAGTGTTGACGAGCACAACTTCATTGCCCATCAAATCCCCGTAGCCAAGCGCATATCGAAAGAGATTTGTGTCTACATAATTATAAGAAAGCTTTTATTTTTTCAACAATCTTAGTGGCCCATAATTGTTTCCAATATTGTTTTAGGAAATCATCATCCAATTCTTGCAACAATATCTCATCGGCCAAGGCTATTGGTGTTACGTTGAAGGATCTCAAGAAAATCAACCCGACCCGGCACATGTTGACTACTAGCTTGGGAGCAAGTGACAATCGCGTGTTGTACTACCTAGCATCATGTGTCCATGATCACATGCTAGGGTGCATTCAAGAGGCATAAATGCATAAAGAAGCATTGGGCAACCTCAAGAATATTTTCGCTGCCAACACGGCCACACGCAAGCTTCAACTCTGTCAAGAGTTGAACAATATTCAGCAAAGGGATATGTCAATCACCAGTTATACCTTGATGATGAAGGAGTTGTGAGACGCCCTTGAATCGATCAATGTCATCATCAACGATGATGAAATGGTGCAAATATGCCTCAACGTCTTAGCACCATGATTCGACACGATCAGATTGACCATCCTTGCAAGGGAGAATCCCCCTCATTTTTCGACCTGCAATCAATATTACTACTTGAAGAAACCCATGTTCGATCAAGGTGCAATACACCAGATGGTTATATGCTCTACTCCCAATCGGACGAGGGAAGAGGATTCGATCGAGGAAATAGAGGTCAATTCAGACGAGGTTGACATGATCAGCCGACCCGAGAACACAACCCCCACCATTGGCAAGAAGCCAGGAATACACCAAGGGAGTTTGGCATAATGGGGAGCCATCCTACCTGAACAAGTCACCAAAACAACCTGATCAAATGCGGGTATTGTGGAAAATTCGACCACTACAAAGAGGAGTGTCGAAAGAAGGAACGAGAGTCGACTTTGACCAACTAACAACTCACTAACTATGCCTCGAATTCCGACTATGACAACCATGGCAAAATGTTTGTAATGAGGCATAAAGCACACTCGATGTCAGCACATGGTCTGACCAACACCTCTTCTTTAGATTAGAAGTGTATGAGAAGCCTGCCAATTCGGCAAACAACATCGTCAACCGTTCCCGAAAGAGAGGAATGAGAGCAAAGGGATCTTGGATGTAATGCATTCAGATGTATGGGGACCATCCCAAATGGCAACCTTCGGTAGATGTCGATACTACGTCACATTCATCAATGACTTCTCCAGGCACACCAGGATTTATCCTATGCGGCTAAAGAGCGAAATGTTGTCACACTTCCAGAAATTTAAAAATGAAATAAAAAAAGTAACAGGTCGGCATGTCCGATGCCTTTTGTTGGATTGAGTAAAAGAGTATTTATCGGATGAATTTACAACATATCTCCTAAAAGGAAGGAATTCGATGGGAATTTACCTACCAACACACACCTCAACAAAATGGAGTCACTAAATGAAAGAATCGGCACATACTCGAGCTGACAAGAGCGATGTTGAGAATCAAACTCAACTTCCCATAGATAGGTTGACACTAGCTCATGGACATTCCAGGCTAGCTTTGTAAATAGTAGAAAGGGCGCTTGCCCTAGCTTAGTTGGTATATAAACCAACTCATTGTAACTTAGTTAATGTTGGATGTATTTTGTTTCATTAATATAATATACGCTTTGTCTATCTCTGTCTCTTGAGCTCTATATATATATATCTCTCTCTCTCTCTATTGTTACACATACACACACCTACGTTCACCTTCCACTGCATTGCAATCACCACAGACTCCATTTCCTAACATGGTATCAGAGCATGTGGTTGCCTGATCAAGCATTTTCAAATGTGTTGTGCTGCATGCCGACGATCAACAGAACCGGCTCATCGACAGAGAAGAAATCACCATGAATAATCAAATGGGAAGCGCTCTTCCTACCGAGAAGCTCGATAGAACGAACTTTGCATCTTGGGAATACAAGATGCATCAATATCTTGTCGGACAAGGCTACTCGAGCTACATCGAAGGAGCTCACGAATCACACCCCAACCCAACACACGCTGACTATCCCGCTTGGGAGCAGGTCGCAAGCCGTGTGTTGTATTGCCTTGCATCATGCGTTCATGATCATATGCTTGGCTACATTCGAGAGGCTAAAACGTCGAAGCAGGCGTGGGAAAACCTCAAGAAGATCTTCGCAGCCAATACGGCCGCACGAAAGCTCCAACTTCGACAGGAGCTGAACAATCTTCAACAAAGGGACATGTCAATCGACAACTATACCTTGAAGATCAAGGAGCTATGTGACGCCCTCAGATCGATCAACGTCGTCGTTGACGATGACGAACTGGTGTAGATATGCCTCAGAGGCTTAGCACCGCGTTTCGACGCAATTAGATCGGCTATTCTCGCAAGGGAGAACCCTCCCTCCTTCAACCTTCAATTGATATTGTTGGTCGAAGAGAATCATGCCCGACAGAGGAACAACGCATTAGATGGTCATTTGCTCTACTCCCAGTCGGATAATAGAAGAGATTTCGACTGTGGAAACAAAGGTCGTTTCAGACAGGGCCATAATGATCGGCGGAATCAAGGGCGTAACTCCCACTAGTGGCAAGTGGATAGGAATGGGCCCAGAGAGCTTGGCGGAAGGGGGAGTCATAACGCCAGGCCGAGTAATCGTTGAAACCCAGTGGAGTGTGGGTACTGCAGAAAACCCAGCCACTATGAAGAAGAGTGTCAGAAGAAGAAACGTGAGGCAGACTGACAACTCACGAACTACGCCACAAATTCCGACTACGGCGACCGTGGCGAAATGTTCATAATGAAGCACGAAGCACACTCGATGTCTGCATTTGCGACAACCCGCGCCTCCACTCCTAACAGTGTATGGTTTGTCGATTCGGGAGCTTCCAATCACATGACTTCCCATGAAGATTGGTTTTGGGAATTATGGAAGCCCGAACGTCACGAATATGTTGAAACATGTGATGATACGACTCATCCAATACAACATATTGGGAATGTCCCATTCGGAAACGAAGGCAAACAGACCTACCTCAAGAACGTACTACATGTTCCCACCACAACGAAAAATCCGGTCTCAGTCGGCCAGATTGTAGAACAACGCCGCCATCCATTCCCAAATGAGCGGAATGTAAGCAAAGGGATCTTGGATGTCATACATTCAGATGTGTGGGGACCAACCCAAACAGCTACTTTCGGCGGATGCCATTACTATGTCACGTTGATTGACGACTTCTCCAGAAATACCTGGATTTATCCGATGAAAAGAGTGAAGTGTTCTACCACTTCCAAAAGTTCAAAGCCGAAGTGGAAAAAGCCACGAGCCGGCATGTACGCTGCCTTTGATCAGATGGAGGCAAAAAATATTTTTTGGATGAGTTCTCAGCGTATCTCCTCAAGGAAGGAATCTGACGAGAGTTCTCGTGTCGACATACACCTCAGCAAAACGACGTAGTTGTGCGTAAAAACCGCCACATAGTAGAAGTTGCACGAGCCATGATGAATGAGAAGAACCTGCAGAAATCGTACTGGGTAAATGCGACCGTATATCTCATGAACAGGTGCACAACCTCGGGAGTACACCATATAACTCTGCATGAGAAGTTCTTCGAAAAGAAGCCGGACTTGTCACATGTCTGCATTTTCGGTTCCATCGCCTACGTACATATTCCCGATGATACGCGGCAAAAGCTTGACCCAAAGTAGGAGAAATGTATCCTCGTAGGATACTCACTCGAACAGAAGGGGTACAAATGCTACAATCCATCTACCCATAAGGTTCGAACAAGTCTTCGATGAATACGCATCTTGGTACGCACTAAAGAACACTTCGACTCCAATCCCGCTCGACGCGGATGACACTGAAATAGAAATAGAAGCTGAGGATCGACTCACACAGATGTTAGAAGACAACCCAATTACAACACGGTTGAGTGGGCCATCAGAGCCATCGAGTGATGAAAGTGCACTTCGGCTGAGTCTGAAGCTGGACAAAGGCAAGGCAAAAATGCAAGAGTATGAAGATCATTTCGATCTCGATAGTGAGCTTGATGGCCATGATATCCACACGGACAACATGAAGAAACCCCAAGAATCCGCAAATGACAAGCCACGCCGATCCACGCGCGAGAAGAACCCCGTAAACCGCTACAGCTATGACGAGTACATGGCGTATCATTACGCATTCATGATGAAGGTAGCATCAGTACAGGAACCGGAAACGCTTTCTGAAGCAGCAAAGGATCCACAATGGGTCAACGCAATGAATGTGGAGATGAAGCGTTATGCAAAAACGAGACATGGGATCTCGTTCCTCTCCCCCCGAACAAGAAAGCAATTGGTTGCAGGTGGATTTACAAGGTGAAGCACAATGCTGATGGTTCCGTAAACCGCTTCAAAGCACAACTCGTTGCCAAAGGCTACGCACAGACACACGACGTAGACTACGAAGAAACCTTTGCCCCGGTGGCAAAGATGACGACAATACGGACCGTAATCGCACTAGCAATAGCAAAAGGGTGGCACCTCCATCAGATGGACGTGAAAAACGCTTTCCTCCAAGGAGAGCTAGAAGAAGAGGTGTATATGTCCCAACCACCCGGATTCGAAGCGTGTAACCATCCGCCCGCCGTATGCCGACTCAAGAAGCCACTCTACGGCCTCAAACAAGCACCGCGTGCTTGGCACTCGAAGATCACGCAATATCTTCACCAAGTTGGATTTCGGATGTCAAAATCCGATACATCTCTGTACATCCGAAATGAGTCGGATAGCCCGATAGTCATCATTCTATACGTGGATGACTTAGTTATCGGAGGAAAGAATCTCGTTGAGATTAACGAAGTTAAATCACTCCTTTCCGATAGATTCGAAATGAAGAATCTGCACGAACTTCATTACTTTCTAGGTATTGAAGTAATTCGGACACCAGTTGGGATCATGATCTCACAACGACACTACATTCTCAACCTACTCTACAAGTTCAGAATGACAGAGTGCAAACCTGTGACTACCCCTCTTGAACGTAATCTCAAAATCGATGCCAGCTCTGGCACGACCGCGAGTGAGTCAACTTAGTATCGTCAACTGATCGGCAGTCTAATCTATCTCACCATTACATGACCCGACCTAAGTTATTCGGTTGGTCTACTTAGCCAATTCATGTAGAATCCGCGTAACCTTCACCTCGATTGTGCTAAGAGGATACTACGGTATGTCAGCACAACATTGGATTATGGCATCTTGTATAAGTCGAATACGACCATTCGACTTGAAGGGTACACAAACGTGGACTGGGCAGGATACAAAGCAGATAGACGATCCACATCCGGATTCTTCTTCTCCCTCGGCATGCCGAGTGGAGAGATCTCCTGGAGCAACAAGAAATAGTTGACGGTCGCATTGTCGAGCACAGAAGCCGAATACAGGGGCGCAACAGTCGCTACATGTGAAGCCGTATGGCTTAAGCGCGTACTGAAGGATCTGGGCGTTCCCATCAAAGATCCAATACGCTTGTACTACGACAACATGTGCAGTATCTACTTGGTGCGTAACCCCGTATTTCACACACAGACTAAACACATCGAAGTGCACTACCACTTCATCTGTGAGTGCGTTCAGGCCGGAGAATTTGACCTCCAACACATCAGCACGTACCTACAAGTTGCTGATATCTTTACAATGGCCTTAGGCATCGACAAGCTCTGGCAATTTGCATTAGATCTTGGTCTCACGTCATCCACATTGCCGAGTTTGAGGGGGAGTACGCGGACGCAACACGGATTGGCTACGCAATACGCAACACAACCGACTAGACAAGTCGAAGTACGAACCAAATGACTTTTCGACATATGGAAGTTGTGTTCTAAGAGGCGTGTTGAGAATCAAACTCAACTTCCCATAGATAGGTTGACACTAGCTCATGGACATTCCAGGCTAGCTTTGTAAATATGTAGTAGAAAGGGTGCTTGCCCTAGCTTAGTTGGTATATAAACCAACTCATTGTAACTTAGTTAATGTTGGATGTATTTTGTTTTGTTAATATAATATACGCTTTGTCTATCTCTGTCTCTCGAGCTCTCTATCTCTCTCTCTCTCTCTCTCTTGTTACACATACACACACCTATGTTCACCTTCCGTTGCATTGCAATCACCACTGACTCCCTTTCCTAACAAGCGATGATGAACGAAAAGAACCTGCCAAAGACGTATTGGGTAGAAGCGGTAAACACAATCGTCTACCTCATGAATAAGTGCACAACATTTGGGGTACAGGACGTAACACCCCACGAGAAGTTTTTCAGGAAGAAGCCAAACTTATCCCACGACATGATATATTGGTTCAATTGCTTCTGTATATATTCCTGATGAGAAGTGACAAAAGCTCTATCCCAAGTCGGAGAAATGTATCCTCGTAGGGTACTCACTCGAACAAAAGTTGTACATTGAGTGTTATAACCCATATACCCAAAAATTTTGAGTGAGTCGTGACATCGTCTTCGAGGAATCAACATCCTACTACAAACCAGAGATGACTCCGACTCCAACCCCAATCGACCCGAACTCGGCCGACCAAGAGATAGAAGACGATTATCGACTCAAACATATGTTCGAAGAAAGTCGAATTATGACCAGATTGAGTGAACCTCAAGAGCCTTTGAGTGATCAAATCACATCTCAGCCAAGTCCGAAGATGGATAAAGGGACGACGAAAATGCCGAAGTACGAAGATCTGGACGACAACGCATCAACTCACTCATTCGATAGTGAGTTCGAAAGCCTTGATGCCGCTATTACCTGGACGAACGGAGTTAATGTTGGCATAAAAGGCCGACTCCTTCCACTTTGTATCCTTACTAGTGTGAACACGTCCAATAGTTAGGGTTTAGTATATAAGCAATAACCTAACGTTATAACTTAGATCTTCTTGATCATTCTTGCATTATGAGTCTCTGAGAGAGAGAGAGAGAAAACATAAATAAAGAGAGTTTCCATTAAAGCTTTGAGCTTTTTCTATCTACCGTTTCCTCCATCATACCATCTGTGTTGTCTGCTATGCATAACCGACAAGTCCTCATACATACTTCCGCACATACTTGAACATCATATCTCAAACAACTGGTATCAAGTCCTCATACAAAAGTTGAAAGAGAAAAGACTAGGTTAGTGAATCCCACTTCCAAAAAGAACATGGCTTCAACATCTAGTACAGGAGTTGTGATCCGAAAGTTCGACGACAAAAACTTTGCCCTATGGAAGGAGATGATGCAGGATGTCTTGATCATCAGAAGATAGGTCAAAGCTATTCGGCACAATGAAAATTCTGCTTCGATGACAACCAAAGAGTGGAGATCAATAGACGAAATCGTGCGCTCCACCATTCAAATATATCTGGCCAAAAACATCTACTTAAGCATGGCCAAGGATACAACAACTTTCTCGTTATGGGAGAAGTTACAAGTAGTATACGAAAATAAGTCCAACTTGTTGAAACTCATATTGATTCAACAACTATTCAATATGAAGATGAGAGAGTCGGATATTGCAACCTCCCACATCAACACCTCTAGTCGGGTGTTGTTTGAACTCTCTTCCGAAGGGATCAACTTTGAGGAAGAAGTGAAAGCCCTTGCCCTCCTATCGAGCTTGTCGGCGAATTGGGAGGTATTCGGCATGACATTTGCCAATAGCCATCCGATCCTAATTCTAGATGAGACGATCGGCCAAGTCCTCATCGAGGACATTCGGAGAAAATCAATGGGACTCACCATCGACGGATCGGCAGAACCCCACCACTCGAACAAGTTGATCGAAAGAACAAGCCGAGAGAACTGGTCAGAATACCAATCGATTGAAAACGAGGGGAGACCAACAACGATCGAAGTCTTGTTGATCAGGCAAATTCTGCACCCATTGCAGAAAATCTGGTCACAATGTTTCCGACTGCTAATCGATCGAGAGAAAAGAGAGTGGTCAGCGCTCCGAGCGAAATCGAGGACGATCCGACTCGAACCACTCAACCAAGTCAATGTTGTCGACACCCAATCGGGAGAAATCCTCTCCTTAGAAGACTCGATGATCGGAGAAGTGCTCTACAACGCACAAGATGCACATACATGGTTGTTGGACTCTAGCGCCACATTTCACGTAACCCCAAACATCGAATGGTTTTCAAACTATTCAGCCAACGCCAGTGGCACGGTCCAACTAGGCAACGAGCAGGAATGCAAAATCGTCGTAGTAGGCAAAGTACCAATTCAATTTTCAAATGGCAACACAATTGTCCTCCACCAAGTTCGACATGTACCCGCACTAAAAAGGAGTCTAGTCTCCATCAACATGTTAGCCGAAGACGGGTACAAAACAACTACGAGTGAGTCGACATGGATGATCAATTGTGGAAACATGAAAATTGGAAGCGGGCTCAAACACAACAACTTGTACCCAATGATGGCGATCAATCCAGATCGGGTTGTGAATGTAGCTGAAAAGACCTACCCGAACTTATGGCATGGTCGACTCGGCCATATGTGTCAAGCCGGACTTGATCAACTAATGGCAGTTGGCTACATTCCAAAACTCCAAGCAAAGACGGGCTTCTGCGAGCATTGTCGATCTGGGAAACAGACCCGAAATCTGCACTCTCTTCCATTACGAGACGATACGACAACCCCTAGAGCTCATGCACATAGATATATGTGGGCCTATGCTTGAGGGATCACTAGGAGGCTCTTGGTACGTCATCACCTTCTGTAGATGATTATACATCGAAAGTCTGGGCCTACTCAATCAGGTCGAAAGACAAAGCGCTCGAGGTCTTCACTCGTTAGATAACTAAAGTGGAGGAATAGTTAGGGTATAGAGTGAAGACACTCGAATCCGATAATGGAGGAGAATACACCTCCCGATCATTCAAACAATACATGTCCAACAAAGGGATCCGACATCAAAAGACCGTTCCATACACACCCATGCAGAATGGAGTGGCAGAACAGATAAACCGAACGATTCGGGAGAGAGTGACGACAATGCTCCAACAAGTTGGACTGAAGTTGGAGTTCTGGGCCGAAGCATTGCAGACGGTGGTATATTTGATCAACCTGTTGCCGTCGAAAGCAATCAGGCTCGAAGTGCCACAGGCACTATGGTCATGCAAACAACCGACCTACGATAGGCTTTGTATATTTGGTTGTGAAGCCTACGCATTCATCCGGAGTTCTCGGTTATGGAACCGATGGGGAGTTCGGCTACAAGCTATGGAACCCATAGAACTAGAAATTGATCCGGAGTAGTGACGTAGTCTTCAACGAAGGCTCTATTCTCTCTGGTAGGAACAAATAGAAAATAGTTGGTAAGAAGGTCTCCTTCGAAGTCGATAGTGACATTGTAGAAAGACCGACCCACCGTGCCGAATTAGAGATTCAACAAACAGTTGAACTCGACTAAGCCGACAACACACCCGCCAACTCTAAATCGGTAGGAGGTCCACTGGTCGAACTTGAAGACAAAGCCATCAAAGACAAAGCCGAATCAACAAGAGTAAAAAAAGGCAAAGTCAACAAGGTGCGCACCAAAAACGACAAAGCCGATTCGCCCGACACACCCAAGGCCAAAGGGAAAAACAGACCCGAGTCAGCTAAGTCTTCTACCTCCAAGGCAACTGATCCCAAAAAAGAGGAGGATGCCATGACATCACCGAAATCCTACTATAGGGGTGAGTCAACTAATAGGACTCCTGAAGACGGTTCAAGTAATACCAATCAGTCGATCGAGCCGACGGAAGACTTGGAACCAACAAAATCGGCACTCGGAAGATTTGGATGAGTCAGAAGGCCTACAGGATTTTATCAACCAGGCCTCGACTACGTCAACTACACAGACGCAGGTGAACCAAGTACTTACGAAGAAGCTATAGCCGCACCGGATGCCAATACATGGCTACAAGCCATGCAAACTGAGATTAACTCAATTTGATAGAATCAAACATGGGAGTTGGTTGAACTACCAGCTAGAAGAAAGCCGCTACCTTGCAAATGGGTATTCTGATAGAAATATGTATCTGATTCTAAGAAACCCAAGTACAAAGCTCAACTCGTCGCAAAGGGATTCAAACAAGAACATGGAGTCGACTATGATGAGATATTTTCTCCCATAGTCAAGATGATCACCCTTCGGCTCCTACTTGGGGTTGTGACGACAGAAGACCTCGAGCTCGAGCAGTTGGACGTAAAGACGACGTTCCTACACAAAGATCTGGAAGAGGACATTTACATGTCCCAACATGCATGCTTCTTGGCGATGGGGGAGGAAATTCAGGTTGTATGTTGACTGAAGAAAAGCCTCGATGGCCTAAAACAAGGGCCAAGGATGTGGTACTAGAAGTTTGACTCCTACATCAAGTAGCTTGGATACCACCGATCCGACTCCGACCCATGTATGTATGTTCGGCAACTGGCCGCCGAGTCCAGGATCTATCTAATCCTATATGTCAATGACATGCTCATTTCAAGGAACAATCAAGTAGAGATCAGAAAGCTAAAGCGGAGCCTTCACGAAAAGTTCGTGATGAAGGAACTCGGACAAGCCTAACACATATTGGGCATGAGGATAGAGCGACATCGGACAACAATGACTCTCTGACTCTCCCAGTCCGGCTATATTCGCAAAGTGTTGAAGTGCTTCAACATGGAGAATGTGAAGCCAACACCAACACCTCTACCGACGTCGATCCAACTATCGGACAAAGACTCTCCTTCAACGGACAAGGAGAAAGAGCTTAATGGAAAGATACCCTACGCATCGACAGTAGGAAGCATCATGTATGCGATGGTGGCGACTCGACCCAACATTGCCTATGCCGAAGGGGTCGTTAGCCGATACATGTTAAACACAGGACGGAAGCATTGGGAGTCCATCAAGCACATCTTCAGGTACCTAAGAGGAACCGAGGATGCACTACTGACCTTTGGATCAACAAGCTCGATCAAAGTCAAAGGCTACACTAACTCCAACTATGTCGGGAATTCGGACAATCAGAAGTCGACATTAGGCTATGTTTTCACCTATAGTGGCGGCACCATATCATGGAGGTCGAAGTTGCAAGAGTGCACAACCTTGTCTACCACAGAGGCCGAGTACATAACAACATTAAAAACAGATAAGGAAGCAATATGGTTGCATCGACTGTCAACCGATTTCTCAACGACAAGTCAAATCAACCACCCAACGCCAACGATCTATTGCGACTTACAACGCAATACACCTCATTCGGAGCCAAGTCTACCACACGAAGACAAAACACATTGATGTGCGATATCATCATATCTAGGAGCTTGTAACTGAGAAGAAGCTTGAAGTCCAAAAGATCAGTACTTCCTCGGTATAGAAGTAATTCAGACACCAGTCGGGATCATGATCTCCCAACGACACTACATTCTCAACTTGTTGTACAAGTTTGGGATGACAGAGTGCAAACCTGTGCCCACCCCTTTTGATCGATGCCGACTCAGGAATGGAAGAGCGTGAGCCGACTCAATATTGTAAGTTGATCAGAAGCTTAACCTATCTAACCATCACACAACCCGAACTCAACTGTCCGGTTGGTCTACTTAGCCAATTCATGCAGCAACCATAGGATAGTCACCTGGATTGTGTTACGAGAGTACTTAGGTATGTCAGTGGGATGATGGATTGTGACGTCATGTATAAATCAAACACGATCATTCAACTCGAACGGTACACAGATGCAAACTGGGCCGATTATAAGGCCGATAGACGATCAACCTTGGGGTTTATCTTCTCCCTCGATATTGGAGTATATCATGGAACAATAAGAAGAAATCGATAGTCGCATTGTCGAGCTCAGAGGCCGAATATAGGGGCATGATAGTTGCCCACTATGAAGCCGTTTGGCTTAAACGAATCTTGAAGGATCTGGGTGTTCCCATCAAGGATCCGATTCTCCTTTTTTGTGACAATATGAGCAGTATTCATCTGGCTCAAAATCTAGTGTTCCATGCGTGTATGAAGCATATCGAAGAGCACTATCACTTCATTCGAGAGCGTGTTCAGGCTGATTGAGAGAGGGATAAAAAGATACATACATTCCATAGCACACTTAAAGACCACACGCAACAATGTGATGGAGAGATTCACAGATGTTGACCTACAACTCATTAGCACAAACCTTTAGGTTGCCAACATTAGGAGTCGACAAGCTTGGGCAATTTACTTTGGACCTTGGTCTAACGATATCTACATTGCTGAGCTTGCGGGGGAGTGCAGTAACACAACTAACAAAAGTTGATGGATATAATGCAACAACTAGATAGTAGCCGACTGAAGGAACAATCGAAGTAGTAGCCAAACCGACCAATCCACTGATGAAGTTGATGGACCATCCAACCATAGAGCTGAGAAACTTAGAAAGCCAAAACGAGCCAAACAATAAGACAATATCCTTGACGACCAAAAGTTGTGTTCGAAGGGGCGTGTTGAGAATCAAACCCAACTTCCCAAATGCAATGGCTTTCACACTAGCAGCGGACACACTAGGGCAATTACCCTAGGTTAGTTGGTATTTAAACCAACCTTTTTGTAACTTAGTAAATGTTGGATGTATTTCATTTTTCCTAATATAACTTCTCGTTCTGTTTGTTTGTCTGTCTCTTTCATTCTTGTCTTATGTACCCACACACACACACATTTCTTCTTCCACTACACAAGGTCACCCACATTCTCCATTTTTTTACAGAATGGTTAGAATCATCACATGCCATCTCGATGGTTGAATGTATGCATGCTTGAGATTTAACTTACATACATGTTGAGCTTGAGAACGTGATATTAATTGTTGGGTATTACACATAAATGAATATCGTTAAAGCCTAGTGCTCGGACGTTGGCTTGGGGCATTTTCACTACCCCTTGATCTTGAAAGAAAACTTGAAATAAGAGTTGACAACAAAGGCGAGATAGAGAATTAGACAACAAGACTTGATTACAACACTTGAATTAGAAAGGTTTACTGTGATTGCAATTTAGAGTTGGTGTTGCACAAATGTCATTGGAGGATGTGTAACACATTATCATTGATTTGAAACTAAGGATCTAGATGTGAGAACCTTTGAAGAAAGCAATCACTTGTAGTATCATGAGCCCTTTGTTCTCAATGGATGAGCATGAATCTAACATAGGCATTGGGTTCCAAAAGGCAATCAGTCTTGCAGGGAAAACTAGTAGAAACCGATGGAAGGTGTGATTGCTAGTTGATATCAATATTGCAAATGCATTGTTGCATCTATTCATGGCATATTCCTTGTTTTGTAGCCTCAACTAAACATCTTTAAAACCAAAAAAATATATATTGATATTCCTCGTGAACCCCCAAACTCCATCCGCTTTGTGATCCTCCCATTGTTTCCCCCTCCCCCAATGTGTTTGGGGTGGGGTGGGAGTGGGATGCTCACTCACGAGAAGGGCGGACACAAACAATGCAATGCATGAACATGTAAAGATTGGCATTGGCGTTCATGTCCGTCTCTTCCCATGCCCTCCCCTCTCTATTCTTCTCATCAATGTTTTGTTTGTTCCTTCATCTCCCCTGACCCCCCCCCCCCCCCCTTTTCTTACTTACTCTATACAAACCCGATCCGCTATCATTCGATCTGTGCTCGAGACTCGTAAGCTTCCGTAAGCTTCCCCGTTTCTCCTGAAAACCACGTCTGCACATCCTATTTCTCCACGAAAACGAGCGATTTTATACACTTCTAGGTTTCCTCGTCGCTAATGCAGATTTCTGTGTACCATAGAATTCTCGAATATCCCGAATCTTCAACTCAGAGAAATGGATGTGATTGATGCAGAATGTTCACCGTCAACTGTTATTTGGGAATCTATGTTCCTAAGCACGAAGAAACCCGAGCAGTAGCATCCAACTTTTTGATGTGAATTTAGTAAAGAGAAGTATGAACATTGTAAGAGGAGTCACTGGTCTTATTCGGAGGAGTTTGGCGACTCAAGAAAGCATCGGATCACAGGAAGAACAGAGGAGAACTTTGGATATCTCGGTTACTTGGCCAGAAATCCATTTTAAGAGGTACTGCAGAATGTTATTCGATGTATATTTCTTGATTGAAATGCATTAACTGTGAAATAAAGATATTGTACATCTTCAAACAATATTGTGCATTGAATTGAATATATCCTGCTGTATGCATCTTCAGATGTTTGAATATCAAATTATTTATCAATGACCATTCTCCTAACATTCAAAGACATATGGGTTGTGCAATTTTTTTATCTCTAACTTGCCATGAGCTTATGGCTGCCCACAGTTTCAGAAGCAGAGAAACAGACCTTTTTGTGCGACATGGGCAGTGCATATTTGTTTGATTAAGTTTGTATATTGAGGAGACTCCATATGGTTTTGTGTTGAAATGCCATTATAAATCCAAGTACTAATTTATAATGAGATGCATTGAAATAAAATTTTCGCCTAAGTTTTGACATGATTGTGTCATCTCTTTCCTTGTTTCACTTTCCATGGTTTCTTATCCTTCCTCTACAGATAAACTACTGTTTTTGGGATGCCAAGTATGATCATCAGGAAACTAATTTCAAAGGTGACAGTTTTACTATTTTCTTGAATTTATAGCAGACAGAAATGGCCTACAAGATGTTACAAAGAAACAGTTTTCTCTTCGCTGATAAGACTAGCAGGAATGAGATGAATAAACTGTTTAAATACTACATGCTAAATAAGGCTGCACCTTCTTAGCTAAGAGAACTACATTGGCACCAAAGAGGGATGTTTTGTAAGGGGATTCCAAGTGCCATGTTTTTATGCTTGAGGTCACCAATATCTTAATGTTTTGGGCGTGGATAGCCAAAGCAAGTTGGTAAACCTTGCAATTAAATGTACAAGCATAGATGCAGTGTTAGGATGGGCGATCTCCTGTGAATTTCAATTTTTCAAGTAATCAGACTACGTGAAGATTTTGTTGGGAGAGGATCCATGGACCCTTTCTTTTCAACAATTACCAGATGCTGAGTGCATGAGGCACCCTTTGCAGTCAAGCGCTGGCTGATAGATTAGAACAATTGTTTTATGCTACCAGGAGAAAATGACAAATTATCACTGGTCGATGTGGACTCATATAGTAGTATGATTAGCGTCTAAACTCTACTGTAGCTCTTTTTTCATTTGGCTGGATGTTAACTGGAAGTTTATTGAACTTTATTCATGTTTTACACCCATGCTTTATTTTCCTTTACAGCTTTTTTGAAAAACAATAGATTTTGTTGCTTCTCTTCTGTAGAGAATAACATGAGAATCATGCATCTGAGGAATCTATTCATTGCTGAAAATAAACTTTTTCTGAGTGGTCATGCTTGTATTATCTCAAGATAGACTGATGTTGGCGGCGAACCATGCTGTGATATTTAGAAATTCTTTTCATCTTGAATGCAGTGACAATGAGGATGAACATGTTTTAGAATCTTTGTGGAAATGTTACAAAGATTCGTCCAGAAAGGTAATCAATACTTTTTTTCCGTGGTTTTTTGTTCACCCTGATATAGTGATAATTTGAATATCAGCAATAATTCAAATCATGCATTGCTTAGTATGTCATTATTCAGTTGCTTTTATCCTGTTTTTCCTCTTTAGATCGAGTCACTGGCAGAAGCTGAAGCTGGATTGACAGCATTCTTGGTATATTTCCTAGAAGTTTATGAAAGCTGGGTGCCAACAGAACCATTTTATGGAGAGAATCAATTTCCTTCGTCTGAAGAGAATGTGGTTTTCGGATGCAGTTCAGGACATCCAACAACTGTGGTGATTAGCTTAATTGAAGAGTTAAAAGACATCACAAGGATACTGAATGGCCGTGCGTTAATATCATTTAACTTTTTTCTCTTTGTTGTATGCATATGTTGTTGAAAGCAACCCTTATTTCATCATTATTATCTTATGTACCTAATGTTTGCAGTGACTGATGGTACAAAGCTGAGCCAGTCTACACTAAAACGGATTGAGGACCTCCTACACGTTTTGGAAATATTGAACCGATCTGCCCACAATCGACATAATTTTAAAAAATATGAAGGATTGCAAATTTTAGTGAATGTAATGAAGGGTATGTCATACGTTTCCAAGATTATGGCCATCAATGATGTTTTCTTGTAGGAGCTGATTTAAATGGTATTGGTAATATCAAATGTGATACAAGCTTGGACTTGCCAATTGCTCATGGATTAGCATCATAATTTTATGACATGATATATAATGCTAAACTTTAAAATATGATCCAATTGCTCTACTCATGATTATTTTTGCATTATAGTCATTATTGTCATTTATGGATTTGCTTTATTCATTACTTTTCTTCCCCGTTTGCATTCCTTTGTGTTTTCTTTATGCTCGTGAGGTTAAATTCTTTGTTTTGAATATAACGGTATACATAGCAGAATGTTGTAGGGATGGGTAGGAATAGGGAGTGTAGTTTGGTTTAGTACAAAGGGCAATTTTTTCATTATTTTGCTTCTAGATTACTCTGTACTTTACATTTCAGCTCATAAAACTTTAATGTTATATTATATGATACCGTGATTATAATGTTTGTGTGGATCTTGTTAGCAACATTGCACTCATTGAAGATGACCTTTTTTTTGTCTCTGGATGTCTAAGCACACAAAAAGAAAACATTCTTAAATAATGATATTTAGACATTCCTTTTATTCTGTTTCTAATGCGAATGTTTCTACATTCTTTATTACAGCTGCAGTAGTCCAACTGAAACGGGTAGTTAGTACTTCTACAATGGAGCATTCTGCTTCATCATCTATCGAAGGCCTACCTGAGTTTCTACAAGGTTTACTTCGACGTGTTGTAAAAACAATTTCATTGTTCATTAACGTGGAGGGAACATTCACGTCAAAAGAAAGCCCTGAAGGATTAGAATCATATGTAAAATCTGACAAAGGAAGTATAGAGGAACTTCCACGAAAAGAGAGGGTTGGAGCAAGTGGATCTGTGCCACTGATGGAGATGGGTGGTTTGAATTGGTTCGTTGGTGAGTTAATTGGACATCAATATAAGATTTCTGAGACATTAACTTGTATGCATTACATATTGTCATGGCATTGTAAAGATATTGAGCTACGTGTAGAACTAACTGATATTCATACCTTTTTTATACAGAACTTTTGAGGGTGGTCAAAAGGTTACGAACATCAAGCATGCTTATAGACACTTCTTTGGAACAACTGACACTCATGACATTAAAGGCTGCTTTAATTGTGAATGTACGTGCTCAAAATCATTTTAGGAGTCTGGGGGGAATTGATGTCTTAGTCAATGGCATAGGATGTCCTCAAAATGAGATGTAAGTTCAAGAACAGAGCAAACTATGAAAATAATTTTGTAGGAATACATTTGCGAAAATTGGATGTCTGTTTTGACCTCTAAAAGGCGTTAATATTCTTCTTCTTTCTTTTATATTGCAGGTACTCGTCTGAAGATTTTCAGATTCAAGTTTTGGCTCTTGAAGCTCTAAGGGAGGCTGTGTATCCTTAAGTTTGTAGAGCATAGAAGTAAAGTAACAATGATTCATGCATAGAACACGTGTATACATATATTTGTGAGTGTAAATCTTTGTATATGTGAGTGCTATATTTGTGTGTATGCATGTGTATCTATCTAATACCCCCACTTTTTTTAATAATGTAGTTATGTAGAGGTTTCAATACCAAGCCCAACTCCATGGAAGGCAATAACAATGAAGTAATGTTAGTAGAGGTTTCAATATGAAGTCCAAATCCATGGAAAGCAATAACAATGAAGTGAACAAAAAGTTTCTTGTAGTTTAAAGGGTTGAACAAAAATGTGAAGTTTGGCAATTCATGACAAATTTCATGCTAGCTGATATCTCCTTCAAGTGACATACACTAGCATTTACCAACCCAAAGCTTAGGCTGTTCAGTATTGGCTAACATGCACCATGTTTGCTGAAAATGTGACTTGGTGCCACCCACATTTCTATTAGTAAAATGTTGTACTTCTCAGGGTGCACATTCTCATTTAGAGGAGGCAGGACAACATGGGAGCTGCAAAATCCTCAGGAACCTGAAGTTTTTCTAGGATTTATAATGGCGAGTAAAACTTACAAGCACATATCCATAATATGAATTAAAAGAGAGGATGTTTTAATTTGTTCCAAAAACCTCATTGTTTATAGGTCATTGGCTATACCACTTAGATATAGATAGAGTTGTTTTGTTTCAAATATCATATAATGAGTATACTTGTCGAGGGAAGTCTATGAGGTTCAGGTAGCTGCCACATGTCATGCATGCACTTAACACCCAAATATATGTAAAGGCTCCTCACTTCACATTTAGTGTGAGAAAGAAAGATACATTAACATCTTTTAAGAGGCCAAAATAGCCTTTGAAACCAAACGAGAGACTACATATTTTTTGAGAACAGCAAACCAAATAAATATAATCAAATTTGTAAAACGGCCAACCCTTAATGTTCTGATCTGGGTAGCTAAACACTTAATGTCCTGAGTTTAGATAGACTGAAACTTTTGCTTTTGAAAGAGAAATAGGAAGATACTCATCTGATGCTGAAGGTCTTATGTATATACTTTGCCTATCAACTATGAAAATATAACCAGCACATTAATGAGAATCAGGCCTATTAGTCTCTATAGCAGTCGCCAAGCTACTGCTGAAAGTGCCCAACATCACTCTCTCTAGCATGTTTACTGTTGTGTATCCTCAAGTTAGTCCTTGACGTGACTGCCAAATAAACATACGAGTTCACTAGCTCTACTTGATTTCTTGCTCAGAATGAAAAGACCCTATTTCTTGACTAGTGCTGGTGTGTGGAAGATGATGACCTTGATCTTCCAAAGAATCAGAGTGAAATACAATAGTATATTAAATCGTCTAGGATGTGTCAGTGCTATTATAGGCATCTTTGTGAATCAGAAACCAAGATGATTCTGCAACATAAATAAAAATAAAAATAGTACTCGGTAATCTACCATCCTCAGATGTTGTCCAAACTGCAAGCTTGCTTCACACAGCCTCTGCGAACAATGATCTCTAACTGGCATCCTACCTTGCTTGTAAGGCACATGTATACCATGGCCTTTTCAGATGGACTAGTGCATCGTAATAGTTCAGCTTGTGTTAGTTTGATGATGTGGCCAATGATGGAGAAGTTGCTTCTGAATCTCTGTCACAAGCTCATAGCCCCTTCATCTCATTATTCTCATCACATTTGCTCAACTCTGTGTCAAGTTCAGCCCCATAGAGTTTCTTCTGCATGAGAGTCATAAGTCATGGTAGTCCCACAGTTCCCTTTTTGGAGTGTATCTTTGATTCCTGCTTAACAGTTTGGCCAGGTGTGACCAATTGTGGTAGCTCAATTGTTTTTCAATTGGAGTATATCACTAGATTCAGATATTCTGAATCTGTAGATTAATTATCAGCACTACATGCATGGACACTAATAATGAAAAATACTGGTCTCATTTGGCTTGTTGCATGCTTTTTTCTCTTGTTTAATTATTACATGCTGCGGGGCCAGAATAAGATGGGAGAAGAAAAAAGAGAATCAGTATTTCTGATGCTATAGATTCATATGATCCCTAAATCGACAACTTCCAGACAGATTATTGTGTCTACATAAGGGTTATGATATTGCTTTCCATGTTTCTATTTTGGAGAAACTTAACCATCATGTGAACTGCAGTTTTCGTAACCTAAGTGGGTTGCAATATGTCCTTGAAAATGGGGGTGTTGATAAATTTGTGGAACTTATAATCTGGGCAGCATTCATCTTCCCCAAGTCAAATCTAAAGGTACTGAATCAAAAATCATTTTTGCTGGACAATATTCATGCATTGATGATTATTTAATTCAAATAAAATCTTTATTAGAACGACTGGCAGTCTTATATCACATTCTCAATGTGTTGGTCTTCTGATTTTGAGTAGGGACAAGATGCAGATGGGGATAATCTTCAAGGATGGAATTCACGGGTGTCCAAGCTATGCACTGTTCTGTGCTCATTTCTTGTAGAGTCTGGTGATATTCGTAGTTTTATTGCGGGTTTGGCTTGTAATCATGATGCTCTTAGTGCTCCTGGTTCTTATTGGGAACTTGCCACCCGGTGGATTTTGAAAGTATTGCTGGGGACCTTCAGGAATTTGAAGGCCACACAAATTACCAGGTATTTGGCACTTGATCATTGGTATCTTTGAGTGCCTACATCAGCTTGATTATGAGTTCTATTCTATAACATACTTCATCCAGTTTGGTAAAAACATTTGTAAGATGATTCCATAGAATAATGTAAACCTCTGCTGTTGTAATCTGAAGGATATCAGAATATTTTCTCTAGAGCAATAAAAGATGAATATTTTATGGAAGCTGATCAGTTTCTCTAATTTCTGTAGCACTAGATATGAGATTTGAAATATCGAACTAGCTCAATTAAGCACGTGGTTAAACTGATTTTCAAGACTGGCAACTCTGTTTTGCTAATAATTACAAACAATTATGCTAATCAGTGTTTGACCAAGATTTATGGATCTATTTTAGAATCTAAGTGGTCACGGAGCAAATGGACAATATACTCTAGAGCAAGCAGGTTTTAGAAGGGGATTTGCTACCTGGTGCCTAGCTAGAGTTCTAATATCCATATTGATATCTGCAATAATGTTGCAGATGACATTTTTCCTGATCATAGGTTCTGTAAGGGCTAGTAGTTTTGTAAGTTGGAAATGGATGAAAATGAGGGTTTGTTGCAACTCTGCACCATGAATGACGAGATTAGAGGGAGATGTCCCTTCTTGTTTTGAGATAGATTTTGTCCCTTCAGCCAGATGACAGAATCTGCGTTAGACATACGTAGGGAACTTTCTCAGGATGTTTTACCTTCACTCCAAGAACAATGAAAATTATGCTATATATGATGGGATGTCTTATTGCATGGAGCATACATCAATCTTTTGATAAATCTTGCAATTGTCATGGCTATATATGCAATTGCATCCTGCCAGGGATAGAAGTCAACAATAAAATCTTATTCTCAGCTTTCTTTTTATTGTATTTTGCATTACTGAGGTCTAAGAGGTCTTGTCTTTTATGCGTATCCAATGACTGGGATTTTTACAATTTCTTTCAAAAGGGAAGTTCATTTATATAAATTTCTTAGAGTGAAGACCGTATCTCATTTTTTTGAAGGTCTTGGTCTTTCTGTGCATTGCAGGCCTTGCTCGACAACTTTGCAACACTATGTGCTTTATGTCTTTAAGAAAATGTTTGCTACCTCACTTGGCATCTTATCATTGTTTCACGAGGAGGGTCTTTGGGATGTTATGTTTTCAGAACATTTTTTCTACTTCGAAATGAGTAGTAATATCTCAACTGATGGAAGAAGATTGTCTGATGCTCAAGTTTTGTATTCATCTGGCATTTTTGACCATGGTGACCATGAAGAAATTATTGATTCAGAGCCCCTTCGTTTGGAGGTTATATCATTTGTGGAACTTGCGGCAACAGCCAATAGCAGTTATGATAATGCGGTAAAAATTCTTTTACACTCATTGCAGGGTTATGATCTATTAGTAGATTCAAAATAAGATGCATAGCTGATATAAATATTATACATGGTTGGGTGCCTAGCTAGTTTATCTGGGTTTTTTAGGAGGCTAAATTGATGTATCTGGTGGGTATAAGAGCATTACAGCTGGGTTGAATAGATACATCAGCTGTATATGGTTGTAGACATCTTTATACATGGCTTCCTGAGACTTACATTTATATTGTTTCGGTTCAATAGCCAGAATGCCACGCATTGATGGTAGCTTTGGAGCAATGTGCTCGAATTCCTAGTGTGTCAACGACAATTGTGAAGAGCCTCCACCGGATTTTGCAGCTTGCACCAGAGCAGACTGTTCGTGCTTTTGAGAAACTAAAAGCACTTGTATTACTTTCACAAGTGATGGATATACAACTTCAGGAGTATAATAAAATCAGAAGTGAGACAACTTATTTTGACAGCATAGAAAAAGATGATGGAAGCTCAAAGCATTTCACTCCAAAAGAGACGTGGCGTCTTTCTAGAGAATCTGTGTTCAATCTTTTTGCTGAGTATGTATTGACATCAGAGGAAGCAAGGATTGTTTCTTTACACAGCGTGAAGTCACTACAAGTGCTTTTTGATTTATTATGGGATCTTGAATCAAGAGAATTTGCATTGGGACATATTTTGGATGTCATGAAGGTATTTCTTTTGGTATTCATTTATCTTTCAACTACTTTGTTGAGTTTACATTATGAGCTCACTGTATTTTATGGTCATGTAGCTACCACCAACATCTGAAGCTGATCAAGAAGCTAAGCTAGAACTGTGCATCAAATATCTTGAGACTCTTTCTCGAAGCAGTGTTGATGGGAAACCCAGGGATATAGATGTGTTGCTGGATTTACTCAGTGGAATCAGAGATGTGCTTGAGACAGACACAGTGGTAGTGTTTACTTTATTGACAATAACTTTTAACTTGCTATTGGTGAAGTGGTCGAATTTAATAAAATAAAAATCTCCTTTTACCTTTGTTCAAATTTGTGTTTTTGTGCAGTATTACCAATCGCTTTTTCAGGAAGCAGAATGCTTTGTTCATATAGTCTCTTTATTGAATGAAAATCTTTCAGAAGAAAATGGAAAGATCCTGTGCTTATCTGTCATTCAAACATTAAGATGCCTACTTGCTGGGAACAAATCATCCAAGGTACACTCTCTTAGTGCTGCATAGTATAGAAATATAATAGTTTTAGATATTATTATCAGACTATCATTCTCAAAAGAATGAATGTAAAAAGTAACTACAAGAGAAGATTCATTAAGGGTTGAAGCTTCAATAAAGCTCTAAAGATAATTGACATTCCCCAAAGAAGACATTCTTTTTTGGCTTGCTGATGTATCCAATTATATATGTAGAGTGTTCATTTTAAAGGTATCACATACCATACACCAGAAAGAAAGATATATTGACATCTTTTAAGAGGCCAAAATGGCCTGTAAGACCAAACAAGAGATTGCAACTTAAAATTTTGTCTTGCTAAAGAATGATGAGCTTGTGTGGTTGTATTGTTGTCCTTAACAACTTCTGCCTGTGTCTCTTGAGTTCTAGCAAGAAAAGTCCCAAGCACCATTGGTTCTCATATTCCTTTACCTTCCATAGTGGGCCAAAGCCTTGGTTAAAGAAGCAATGGGTATCTCCCTCTAATTTTATAAAAAACAGTACAGTGGCAATCATAGTATTCTTCAGATTCCACTCCCTAATGACAAAATTGGCAAATTCTCTTTTCCAGAGGTGCGTGCATATCTGCCTACCTCAATATCTAACTGATGTGAAGATGTCCACAACTGCCTTATCACATTGTGTAGAGATGTGATAGGTGATGTCTATATAAGAGGGCCTGATGATGAATTCATCCTCCAATGTGTGTAAAACGAGTGCCTTTTTAGTTGTTCATCTTTCTATGGAGAGATATTGTGGGGCTGATCCATATTCTTCTGTTATCCAATTTGGCAATATTGGTTCCGATCCTCTATTCTTTTTCAATTTGGTCATGTTTAGAGGGGGACAATCCAAGCTATATTGAAACAGGGGTAGTGCATTTGTGCTTATGATGCAAACCATTGTTGCATTTCAGCATTCCAACAATGATGACTTCCATGTTCAGGAAGTCTTTTGGATGACATAAGTGTCAACCTTTTGTACCTTGTTTAGGGACATCCCAAAGCTGCTGGATACCAGTCACTGATCAGAACAATGCCTCAGTGATTATTGTAACTGCGCATGATAAGTGTGAGCATATATACAGGATCTAAGACAGAAGGGAAGATTGAAAACATCTTTTGAGACGCCAAAATGGCCTATGAGATCGATCCAAATATTACATTTTGAACTAATCGTGTAATCTTTGCGAATAACGAACGAAAGTAGATATAAGATAAGAAAAACGTCTTTCAAGAGGCCAAAATGGCCTATAAGATTTATTGAAAGATTACATTTTAAATGGGGTTCTTTGTGAATAACAAACCAAAGTAAATACAGGGAAAGGAAGAAAGCATCTTTTAAGAGGCCAAAATGGCCTATGAGATTGAAGAAAAGTTTACATTTTGAAAATATGGTGATATCATTGAGAATAACAAACCAAAATAAATATTAAATTAATAGAACTGCCTAAGATACTGTAAATCTTATTAGCTAAGCACTTAAATATTTAGCTTCTCCCTTCTGTCAGTAGGAAGTTTCTTTTGTGCTTTCATTACTGCATTCCATCTTGTGTTAATTGTGACGGAGAATGTTTGAAAGCCAACTCCGAAACTGCACAGCTGAGGTAAACCAGCTACTCAATTATCAATCCTATGTATATGTTCCCAAAGACACCTAAAGGATACATTTTCCTCCTAAAATCGATGAAATTACAGGCCTTTCTCAAATGGCTTCAGAGAAGGTCATTCTTAGATGCACTGTTCTTGATGCTATTAACAACTTGTACAAATATGTACGAAGATTGCGAATATTATGTACAATCTCTGAAGTATTAGTAAAAGGATGAAGTATCAAAAGGTGTAAAAAATCTAATCCATTCTTATTTTTCAGGATGCATTTAGGAGCCTTGTTGGTGTTGGTTATACAACATTGCAGACACTGCTCCTGAACAGTCATCTGGGGTCACCTACGGAGGGGTTACTGAGTGCACTTTTAGACATGCTAGTTGATGGGGAGTTCAAGGCAGCAGATAACATTCTAATTCAGGTGGAGTTTGAATTCAATTAAGATATGATTTGATTGTTAAAATATAAAGCTAGATGTTTAACATATGCTTGGTGTTGATTTTGATCCAGAATGAAGATATAATCATTGTGTTTTTCAGTATCCTTCGTAAGGTATTTAACCATCACTTTTATCTACTTTTTCTGCTGTGTTACAAATCGAAAGCATTTAGATGTCCAATTATACGCATTTAGATTATAATCTGTCATGAACAAAGCGAGAGACTAAGAAGCGTGACTCTGGCAGTGCGGTGAGACTTTACAATTATTTGGATTGATTACATTCAATCGGATTTTGGAGTCAACAGCAAACAAGGCTGCTGGTGCCAAAGCTGGTTTGCTGAGCCTACTATTGGATTGGTTTGGCAGTGAATATAATGATAAACTAATTGGTAAGTTGACAATACTCATAGAAACTCTTGGACGCCACAGTATCACCGGAAAGGATATGCGCAAAATCTTCTCACTCTTACGAAATGCGAATACTGGTTCAAAGCCTATGCACAGAAAAATCTTGTTGAAAGTGGTTCAAGGCATCTTGCGTGAGGAAGGCCCAGCTGCATTTTTTGATTTATCTGGGAAGAACTCGGTATGATTCCATCCACTTTAACTGTTCTTGATGCATGAACCCATTTAATGAACCTAGATGTTGTATGATTGTACAGGGGATCATCATAACATCTACTCTGCGATGGCCTAGTTTGAGGGGTTTCACCTTTTCATGCTGGATGCGCATGGAGACATTCCCAACTGTAGAGAATGTTGAGAATGATACAATGTTGATGGGCCTTTTCACATTCTTGACAGATGGTGGAAAAGGGTACTCTACTATGATTAGTCCAGAAAAACTAGTAGTAGAGGTATTTCATGTTCCATTTTATCTGTCGTATCTTAAATCTTCTTAAATTTGGTTAGCCTGTCCATTCTCTCAAATAACAATCAAAATAACAACAAATATATTAGTAAAACAGTAAGGTATTTTGGCTATCCCTCAAGCATTTCACCAAGGGCATTGACAGATACTCTATGCCCTAGGTAAAAAATTTATATCATTAACTAAACCATAAAACACTGTGAGCTTATATGGACTAAAACTTCTGTCTTTGAAGGATATTTCACTGTTGGCAGTCAACCCTATATATATAGCTCCTACTTAATGTCTGTTCTTGATTATAACATGATGATGGTTTTAATGCTTTTTTTTCCTAATATTGGAGGAGAAGTATCCACGATTCTCTGCATTTACTGTTTATTGTCTTTATAAGAAGTTCAGAAAGAACAAAAGAAGAAATAAACATATATTAACGCCTTTTAAGAGGCCAAAATGGCCTAGAAAACCAAACGAGAGATTACATCTTAAGTGTTATCCCGCCTTTGTGAACAACAAATCAAAATAAATAAATGTTACTAAGTAAAAATGTAAATATTCATCTATCAGTTAGGATTTTTTAAAGAACTAAGAATTTGAAATATCCCAGCCACAACCTTAATTTTTTTAAAGATGCTTTTATTCATATTACAAGTAAATTCCACTTGGCATTTCTCTCTCACAGAACATGTTTTGTTGCAGGCTTTTACACAGAAAAAACAGTCAATAATTCTAAATCTGCATATGGCACCAAAGCATTGGTATCATCTATCTGTAACTCATTCTGTTGGAAGAACATTGTCAGGTGGAGGCACTTTGAGAGTCTATGTCGATGGATGTCTTGCTTCGAATAGTAAGCTAAGGTCTGTATAGGACAAGGATATCTGCTGTTATAATTTGCCTTTCATTATTCCTTTTGTTTGAGCTTTGAAATGTTCTGACACATGGAATTCAAATACTGTGAGGATAACATGGCAATGCTAATAGACTTTTATCTATCCTAAATATAAACAATCTTTTTACAAAAGTAAGCAGCGGTAAGGTTTACACAAGGTCTGTAAAATGTTAGGAGGCATTTAACTCGAGAAGATTTAGAGTTAATTTGAAGCACAGAAAACTTAATGAAAAAATATTGTCAAATACTTCAGGTGAGCTAGAAATATTGTTCTTCTAGCTGACCCTAATTCTAATTTATAAATATTATTAAGGATTTCATTTTCTGATATTGATGTCCCTGTGGTGCTATAGAGAGACAGAACTAAGAGGCATGGCTTGTTCTTTGGTATATGTCAATTGTAGAGGAATTCTGAACTTTCATACATAGAAAAAACTAAAATTACTGTTTGTTAGGTATCCAAAATTTTCCGAGCCATTGAGTAGGTGCAGTGTTGGTGGTGTTTCTCCTCTTCTTACGTCTGAAGGCTTCATTGATAAGGGAAAGTTTTCATTGCCATTCTGTGGGCAGCTTGGACCAATTTATTTCTTTGATGATTCACTTTCATCTAATCAGATTATGGAAATTTTTCAAGCTGGTCCAGGATATATGTATTCGTTTTTACCAACAGAGGTTGGATGTTTACCGGAGAATATTGCATCTAATAGTATTTTTGATATGAAGGATGGGTTGTCATCAAAACTTATCTTTGGATTTAATGCACAGGTATAGTTTCATGTCTATATTTCAGATTAGTGTTTTCCTTTCTGAGAACATGTTTTATTGTTCTGATGTGTGACATACAGGCAAGCTCTGGCTGTACAATATATAATGTTGCATTCAATTCTGATGGTACAACAGAGGGAATGTCTCATGAAGCAGTCATAACGTCCAGGAATCAGCTATGTTATCGACACTTGGTAAAGGACATCATTGATTGTGTTGGTGGTCTAGGTGTCTTCTTTCCATTGTTGACACAACTGGATCAACCTGTAACATCAGTGATAGTTTCACATGAAACAGAAGTTCTGGACAATGCTGAAAACATAAACACGTCTAATGTGTATGATGCTGCAGAGGTTATTGACCTAATAACCTCTGTTTTGTCTGATAATTCTGCTCATCAACAGTACATGCATCAGAACAAAGGGATTTCAATTATTGGATTCCTATTGCAATCAGTTTCACCTCAACATCTGACATCCACAGTTGCAAATGCTCTGGTGCACTTATTGTCAGTTGTGTCTAAAAAAACTGGTATCATGACTATGCCATTTCTTGCCTGTTATTGTGAGGGTATCCATTTGTTCAAGTGAAATAAAACTAAAAAATAATGCTTTATTCTGAAAACAGGTGGATTTTTTTCAAATCAGCTTGTAGAAGAGGTACTGGTGAAGGTTTTCTTGAATCTTAATATATGGATTTACACTCCGTATACAGTTCAACGTCAGCTTTTGATGGCACTTCTGAACTTCTGTGAAAGTGAGGCTGGTTTAGCACAGAGTCATATAACCCTTCCCAGAATCTTGGATTTAGTTCAGCAATTCTATTGGGTTAGGTCAAGTCGAAAGGTTTCAGGCACCAAACGACTCTTTCATCCTGTGACGAAGCAGGTGATTGGTATTCGGCCTTCTCTAGAAGAGGTTGGAAAGTTGCGGATTTTACTGTTAAGCAGTGCGGAGATGGTTGTAAGGTTAGAATTTTGTAAATATCTTTTGGCAATTACATATGAAGCTGGAAGAACCAACAGTAGATGTCCAACTGAACAATGTTTTGTGCCTGAACATGTAGGGATAATATATCTTTGTCAGATGTGAAAGCTATTCTTGCATTTCTAGAAAGAAGTGAAGACCCTGTTTGCTTAGAGGATGTTTTACACATGCTATTAAGGCTATTGTCACGGAAAGAGTTTGCAGAAGTTTTTGTAGAAGACATCCAAGTTTTTGGTGGCTGTCAACTTTTCCTCAGTCTTTTGGAAAGGTATTATATTGCTTACAATACTTTCAGTTTCTTATTGTTCATAACGCACAATAGTAAATTGGTTAATGCAAGCATACTTTGTATGCAAGCTATTGATAATCGTGTATTTCTTAGAGAGAATGGAATTCTTACCCTATTTTCTATTACCAAGGGTAGTTCTGAATTTGATCATGGATATTTTTGTTTCCAATTTTATGCTATGGAGTATTATAGAGTTTCTTAGAGACAGATCTATTATCATCCTCAAGTGTTCAATACAGCGCATGTGACAACCAAACCCAATATAGTATCTTTGCATATTCGTGCCACACCTGAGATCAGGTCAGTTGTGTGGTAGATCGTGTCTCATTAAACATTTTCCCTGTTCTTTTCCTTTCTTGTCCTGGGAACAAGCAATACACACGTGCTTCAAATTTAGCTAAATATTCTGAGTCGCATTAAAGATTATCGTATAAGAATCCATGAATATTAAGGCGTTCTTGAAAGTTCAAAAGAGGAACTTTGGTTCCTCATGAGGTGTTGGAAGGTTGTTCTTTCTTGTTTGTGTAGAAATATCCTACATTCCTCATCATACCAATTATTTTGTATGACTCTACCAAGTTTAGCCATTGCAATTCCATACAGTCATGCATAAGGTCTCATGGGCCATACATCGTCATGTGTTTCTCTCCTTTGTAATGATGACCTTACCATATCTATATAGTTCAATGTCCTTTCTTTCTTGTGTCAGCACTCATGGCATGTTTTCTTTGCAATGTGCCACACTGGAGTTAGATCGTCATCTAAAAGATTTTGTCACAAAAGACTGCTACAGTGTTAGGTTGTGTATGCAAGTGATCTGATAGATTGGTATTGGTATAATAGTAATTATACCAATACCAATAATAGTAATCATGGTATGTTTTCTTTGCGATGTGCCACTTGAGTTGGAGTGAGATTGTCCTCTAAAAGATTTTGTCACAAAAGACTGCTACAGTGATAGTTGTGTATGAAAGTAATGTATTTCTGTTTGTATTTTGTACCCCACCCACTTTACAAATCATGCACCACCCATCCTTTGGGATTCATGCATTGCATAGGGATATCAACCACCACACTCAATTTCATTTTTTCTTTTGTGGTTATTGCTACAATACTCAAGGTTATTGGTCCTATATCATGGAGAATCATCTTGGTGTGCTCACAAAGGCATGTGAATCAGCTACCCTCACGTGTCGTCTGGGTTGAATGAAGAGAGTTGTTCCTGATTGGAGGAATAGTAGGCTTGCATGTGACCACCACACTCAATTTCATTTTTTCTTTTGTGGTAATTGCTACAATACTCAAGGTTATTGGTCCTATATCATGGGGAATCAACTTGGTGTGTTCACAACGGCATGTGAATCAGCTACCTTCACGTGTAGTCTGGGTTGAATGAAGAGATAATTGTTCCTGATTGGTGGAATAGTAGGCTTGCATGTGACCTGAAAACAAAACAATAACATCATCAGTAGAAGACACAATATATGTGGTACTATTAGGTCATCTCTACCACCCACGCCACAAATCTAGTTGGCTGCAATGTCAATGTAAGCCAAAAAGAGTAGAAGAGAGCTGCAGGAATTTATGTACTGTGACATTACGAAGGTAAAGATTATGATAATCAAGAGCCTTCATAGATTTATGATAATAAATGATGACTTCAACATTAAGGAATGATGCTACCTATCTGGCTAACCTAGCTGCCTACTGCCCTCAGCGAGGTTGTTCATTGGGTGGCAGCTTAATGGTCACAGACCGCTCATTCTTAACATGTTTCAGGGATAACCTGTTTTTTGTGGACAATTTTTTTGATTTTGTTTTTTTCAGAGAAGAAGAAACTTTGAGGGTTTTAGGGCTCCAAATAATTGGCTTGCTACTTATCTCAACTCCTGAGAAGAAAGGTTCTTGGCTTCTTACAATTGCTACTGGGGTCACTCGGTCATTGTATGACAGTACTCGAGCTGAAAGAACGAAACTTAACCCTCTTTTTTCAGCAATTATGGAAAGGCTAATTGTCTTCCCATTTTCAGACTTGGTTTGTGCTAGTTTATTTGATATGCTGTTAGGAGGAGCAAGCTTAAAACAGGTATAAGATATACCTTACAGATTCTTGCATTCATCTTCATTTTAACCAACCAGATACTCTTGCAGGTTTTGCAGAGGAGCACTAGTGCTATGCCTGATGCTTCACTTATATCAACACAGTTTGCTCTGCCACAAGTATTGGGCATACTTATGAAGTTCCTGCTGGTTTGTGATGACAAAGAGACATGCTGTACTGTTCTACGAGACTTGTTTCGTTTGCTGGAAGCAAACCCTTCAAGAAGTGATGCTATTGTTCTTGTGTGTATTGTGATGAATGCTTGATTATTACATTTCTAATTCTGTATTCCATACTTGTGACACGACAGATTTGGAATATGCAGGAACCTTTCTGGCAGTGTTGGTTGTTTGACTTACTTGTACATATTCAAGATGTAAAAATCTATGCGAATAAGCAAGAGGTTTCTCTTAGCATGTTGGAGGAAGAGGAAACGTTGATTTATGGTATCTTTGCCATCATCCATTTTTATTGCACATACTATGTAAAGGGTGGATGGAGACATGTTGAAAGAACTATTAATGCTGCCCACTTATATGCTGATAAGGTATCTGTTGCTTTAGACTTCAAGATATCTATGTTTGGATTTATTAAATATTGTTTATGAACAGCTGTTATTTGTGATATATGGAATTTTTATAATATGTAATTTCGGCCTTCCTTGAGAGTAGGCAATACGATCTATTACTGTCTTCAATATTTTGTTTTATGTGTTATTATTTTCATATCTATTGCCTTCTCTTTTCTAAGCTCTTCTCCTGTGGATGTTCATAATTGTCAACATCTCTAGTTACCATGTATCCAGAGGTCTGATTTCAGCTATATGTTGGGAATAGCTTCCTCACTGGAGAGAACTTTTTCATACTGTTATGATGATAGAAAAAGCCCTAATGTTAATATTTCTAAGGAGATGCCGAAACCCAGTAAAAACATTTCAGGGGAATTTTATTTGATATTTCACAATAAGAGCCTGTATTTTTTTTATTAAACCACAATGTTCTACATGATTATATTTTGCAATGCTCATATAATATGTAGTGTATTAATCTCAAATATTTACCTAATGACACTTATCTCAAATACTTTGCAAATGAACTTACATCAATGGGCTTTTATTTGAAAGGGCTCTTTTTCGAAATTCAGCCTTCTGCATCACATACTTGGAGATTTGCTAGAAGCCCTTCTTCAAGCTAGGTCACAGGAAACTGGACAAATGCCACAGCCCTGCCGAGACAACGTTCTCTATGTGCTGACTTTAATGGATGACTTGTTCATCAAAGATACAATACAATTTCTACCTGTAAGTGTACTTTTTTTCAAATTATACTGGTAAGTGATAAACCTCTAGATGTAATATTAAGTAATATCCTTAAAATTAACAGTTTGTGAATCATAAATTGTTCAGTATACGAGTAGAGAATTTCGAGATAGAAGTATAGCAATGTATGGTTTTTCTTTATCTAGGAAAATAACACTTTATAGTAACTCTACAAAAAAGCACTAGCATTGCCAAGGGGCCCAATGCCGATAATTTTATAAAAACTGATCAACAGTGAAAAGTACCTTACTCAACATCAAGAGGTGTGTGAAATTTAGGTATATTTATTGTGGTTTGTTGCTCTCAAAGATGAGGCAAGATTTTAAGATGTAATATCTCATTCAATCTTGTTGGCCATGACCATCTGAACAATGGCCTGCCACTTGTGATTGACAGACAAAGATCATTATCAACCAGCACTGAAGGTGCTTCATTCTCTATGGAGATCTCTCCGTATTGGAATTTTTTAGATTTTTTTTTATCGTCCTTAAAGAGGCCAGTTTTGACCTATGGGACCAGAGTGTGTTCTTGATATGTATCTCCTTCCTAAAAAGGGGTATTCATACATTGAAGCACAAAGTCTATATGCGTGAATAAGGCATATACATGATCTCAACCTTCTAGGTGGTGTCTTAAGTATGGCAGTTAAGTTATCACTCCCTCTTAATATGTCATCATATCTTGAACGAATTGCGCTATATGCCACACATGTGAAGAGCAAGTGACATTCATCCTCTACCGTGCCTTCATTGCATACTTTACATGCCTTCAAATTCGTTACACTTTGATACCATGATGCAACTTCAATACCTAGCTTGTGAGATCGAGTGCGAAGTAGTGCAAGGGCTCTACGAGCATTGCTATTCATATTGGCATTGGGATAAGGTTGGATACGATCAATAGGCATTCTCGCCTTATATTGAGACCAACCTTCATGGTTGACATTTGCAATGTAGTATTCTAGCTTTGTCCTCTTAGCATCTTCCCACTTCATCCTTAATGATTCCACCAACCTTTCCTCAATCATTACATATTGCATAACATTGCCCAAAAGCCCTAAAAGATCATCCACACCCCATCTTCTAAACCATTTTCTTATGTAAACAACCCAATTGGATGAGAGAATTTTACTCTTATGATTCTTTTGTAGCTTACATCCAGCATTCCAAGCAAGATGTGGTAATTGATGCTTCGGCATATTCTTGACTTTTGTAACATATCTATATACTCTTTGGAGTGTCAATATCTCTATGGGCTGAACACCTGTTTCCAAGATCATAACCTAGTAGGAGGTAGTGCATTTAACTCCTAGATGCCTCCTTAAAAACATCTTTTAAATTTTCTCAATCTCATTTCATGCATTACGAGAGATGGTGCCACCCCATACTTCTACTCCATAAAGCAATACTTGAGTTACTATGACATTAAACAACATTAGTTTTACTTCCCATCCGCAGAATGTCCCCATGTTGGAGATTCTCTGAAGGCAAAAGTTTTACTCATAGATCTTTGAGTATTTTGTCATATAGTATGGAAGAAAATATTAGTTTGTATCTGGCATACAAAATTTTAACAAGTTTCTAAGCATTGGTGTCTTCTGAACAGTTTCCTGAGGAAAAAATGAGAGGTGATGAAGCAGAGGGTCTTCAGTCGCCATCTTCTGATAGATACCTTAATAATACCCAACAATCTATTAATAGAGAGCTGAGGTAATATATGATGAATAAATTTTGCTCATGTTTAATTCTTGAGAATTAGGGCTAAGCTTTCAATTTGCAATCAGATTGAAGCCAGACAATGTCAGCATTATAGAGGAACAATATTGGCAAGTGTATACTAGATTTTGGGCTGTACTGGAGGATGTTTATGGGAAAGATAGAGGTGATTTTTCTGTTCCAAGTTTGGGTCAGCGAGCACGTGGGTTGGTGGAGTCTATGAATATACCTGCTGCTGAGATGGCAGCTGCAGTTGTTGCTGGAGGCTTTGGTGCTGTTGTTAACATGAACCCTGGAAAACTTATTGACAAAGCTGTGAAGTTACGGGGTGAAAAATTTCCACGTGTTGTTTGTCATCTGGCACTTCTCTATCTGTATAGGGCAAGTCTTGAAGCAACATCATCATTTGTTAATCAGTTTGTGTCCTTGTTACCACTCTTTCTTGCAAGTGAAAGTGAGCAATGCAAAAATAGGCTTCAACTTTTTCTCTGGTAATGATTACATTATATTATGCATCAAGTTGTTTTTCACACTGAATTTAATAAACAGTTGGATTAAATCAGGTGTCTGCTTGAAGCTCGTTCCCAGCTGGCTTTGGCTGATGACGGAGCTAGATTCCATCTCATCTCTCACTTTATCAGAGAGATTGTTGATCATGGGAAAAACATGTTAAGTGTAAGCATGACAGAACAAGATGAAGGCCTAAATGATACTCCATCAGTTCAAAGCTTGTTACAACAGGATAAGATAATTCATGCGGTATGTTTTTTTTCCTCAGGCATGAGACATCTAAAGAGGGTGGCCTTGTTAAATGACTGAAATTTTTTAAATGTCTGAAGTTAAATCTTTTTCATTGCTTTTAGTTGTTTTATCTGGTGTCAAAGGGAAATAAATGCCACTGTTTCAAAACTAAATATTAATATCTTTGTGGTTGAAATGTTCGTATGTTTTTCTCTAACCTTGAGTAGTTATGAACTCAGTTAAATGAAGAGAGAGAATTTCTCGAATCTTCAGTTGTTGAACGTTCAAATGAAGTTCATTCCTTAGATGCCGAGCTCAAAGATGCAGAGGAATATGGAAAATCAAACTTGAAATTTCTTGAAGAGCAACGACAGAGTAATCTTAGTATCTTATGTGCAAATGATTCTACACGAGTGGCAGCAGTTCAGTTGGCATATGAGGAAGATCAGCAATCTGTAGCTGTAAGTCTCATTGTTATCATTGCATAAAGTATCTCAGTATCTGAATGTTGTGCTAAAGAGATGAAGGTGCTTGACCACAGAATCATTGGTGCCACATGTTCCGGCATTTGACAGATGAACGGGGACCTTGGTCAACACTTCCATTCCCAAATGATATTCAAATTTTATGGAAGCTTGATAAAACTGAGGATCCATGGAGACGGAGACCAAAAATGAAACGTAACTACAGTCTAAACGGTCATCTAATTCTCACACCTGAAGGAAGTGACAATGCTTCCATCTCAGTTCCTGTTGCTAAGGTCACAAGTTTGGACACACTTCTGGAAACCTCAAAAGTGCTGTTAAAAGGATTGCGAGGCATTAGTGAAGAAGAGATTATTGATACATCGGACGAAGAAAAGAGTTCTTTGGTGGAATATAAGAGCATTAATGAACAAGAATCAGAAACAGTAAACTCTTCTCTGGAAGAAAATGACATGGAACATGAAGAGACTGTATCTTTTTCACCTGAACAAAGCATAAAGAAGCCTGATGATGAAGGCATAGATAAGGTTTTCTTTCTTGCTATTTGTTTAATAAGTGCATCATTTTGTGAATAGTGGAACTGTTAAATTCTAAGGTGTGATTATGTTGCAGGTGCTTCACTCCACTGTTTGTGTATTGGTGACACCCAAGCGGAAACTTGCAGGTCGCTTTGAGATAACAGAAGACTCCCTCCATTTTTATGGTGATTTTCTTGTGGAAGGGACAGCAGGTTCCTCAGTATTTACTTCTTCTGGACAGCTAAACTGCAGTGAGCATGTAGCGCTTGATGTATTGGAAAGAGCTGGAAAAAGCCGAGCAGATTCCAGAGAGGGTAATGATTATGTTCATTTCATGTCTGATAAAGTGAATATCCAGGATAGTTTTGACTTTCCTCAACATTTAGACCACTTACAAGGATGGCGAAAAGGCATTAAGCGCCATCGGCGCTGGGATCTCCTCAAGGTGATATAGAATTAGTGTCTCTGTTTTACGGCTACTCTGTTACAGTTTACTTATTCATGACAAGCTCATCACATTCATTTACAGGTGAAGGCAGTTCATGGAACACGCTACCTTCTCCAGTGTACTGCATTAGAGATATTTTTTGACAACTCAATGCCACCAGTTTTCCTAAACTTTCCTTTTCAAAGGAATGCAAAAGATGTTGGCTTGAAAATAATCACACTTAGAAACAGTTTTGTATTGAAAAAAGGAAGTTCTAGAGAAAAAATGGAATTCAGATATTTTGTTGACAAGAGATTTTCACTTGAGCTTGCTGAAAGGTATAAAGACCAATGGCGCAGAAGAGAAATAAGTAACTTTGAATATTTGATGTATTTAAACACGCTTGCAGGCCGGTCTTATAATGATCTTACACAGTATCCTGTTTTCCCCTGGGTTATATCTGATTACACATCTGACACTTTGGACTTGAACGCTCCTTCCTCTTTTCGCGACCTTTCTAAACCTATTGGTGCATTAGATGCAAAGAGATTTGAGGTAAGAGTATGTACAACCCTAATGTATTATGTTTGTTGATGAGCTATTTTTCATTAAAACACTTCTTTTTGGAAGGTTTTTGAAGAGAGATTCCAAAATTTTAGTGATCCAGACATCCCAAGGTGAGCATTCTCAGTTGGGTTCTTCTATTTAATTAAAAAAATTGGAAGAGCTTGCAGATGATAAATAGAATGTACATGCATGCATGAATATATGTATATGTATAATGTATAATTGTAATTCGTACAAGATAACTTCCTGCAATTATTTTTCCCATATCAGTTGTTGGAACGATAGCTGCCTTATATTAAATACTACCCTATTTGAAGGCTTTAAATTTGGGCATAACTACCCTGTTTTCAAATTACGTACAGCTTTTATTATGGATCTCATTATTCAAGCATGGGTATAGTGCTTTTCTATTTATTGCGTTTGGAGCCATTCACATCTCTCCACCGAAACTTACAGGTAATTTCTTCATTCTTGTAATTCTCACATCTCCAAAAATTTCCTTAAAGAATCATTGGGGCAAATAGCCACAATTTAGTTCATCACTCTTATAACTGACTGTCTGAGCACATCCCCTCTAGTCGTAGTGCTTCATGTTGGATGTTCCAGGTAGCTCCTTCAATACTGTGGAAGACCAGAAAGAACGCTCTTGAGATGTACAGGAAGATGAAGAAAAACCCAAAAACGATCCATGATACATATATATTTTCCAAAGATTTCAACTCGGTTTCCCAATGTTCACACAGAGCCACATTATCGTGTGCAAAAGGAAGATATATATATATAGTAACTATGCCAAAGATTTTCAACTTGGTTTCCCAATGTTCACACAGAGCTCATTATTGTGTGCAAAAGGAAGAAGAGTATCCAGAGAGTGTGGTATAGGATCAGTATCATCTGCATATAATTGTATGGATATCCAAGTACCCACCAACTGCAGGAGCAATGAACTGAAAATATTGACATAGCATAGGCATTCCTGTTTGCTTGCAATAGTGGAACGAACAGGTTCTGGAAGTACCTTTGAAGTCAGTGCTCTACCTACTGTTGTGATAAAGTGCCTATTGGAGTTCATGATGAAATCCATCAATGATGCCTCTTAATGTCATATGTGATCAAAAGTAGAAAGGCTCCGTCTGAATCCTACCGGTGCCTTGGCTGTAACACCCTTTATGCTCTGCCCATCTGCTCAAGTCATGGTCGTTTATGGATGCATACAACATGGCTAATGCATGGTAGGTAGTTGTCAAGGCAGGGTCTCCTGACTTTGGTAAAGGCACAATCCTTGTGGTTCTCCAGGTTCCAGGATAAGCCTCACACATTGCTCTAGTGAACATCAAGGCTAATATCACTGGAATGATGCCTCATGCATGTATAAAATGTATAAAATGATCCATATTATATTTCAATCCATTTACCATTATGAACTTAGCTTAGATATATTTTTCTTTTGTTACACTGATGAGTTAAACACAAACAGTTACTGTATTCTTCTTTCATCTTCTTTCTAACTTAAACCAGGAAGGCTGATCCTTCTCATATCTATGTTTGCTTAGGGCGGGAAGTTTGATCATGCAGATCGCCTATTTCATAGCATTGAAGGGACATATAGAAACTGCTTGGCCAATACAAGTGATGTGAAGGAGTTGCTACCTGAGTTTTTCTATATGCCAGAATTTCTGGTCAATTCCAACAAGTATCATATGGGTGTAAAGCAAGATGGAGAAAGACTTGATAACGTAGTATTGCCTCCATGGGCAAAGGTATATATTCATATCTATAGTGATATGTATAAACAGTACTTTTTCCTGCTGGAGTAACCATAATGGTTGTTCCAGATCTCATTATTCATGTATTTGCTTACATGTTATTGAACCACAGGGTTCTCCAGAGAAATTTATATCAAAGAATAGGGAAGCTCTAGAGAGTGAATATGTCAGTCAACATCTTCATGAGTGGATTGACCTCATTTTTGGATACAAGCAGCGCGGCCGACCAGCTGTTGAGGTTTTGAACGGCAAAACAACAAATTGGCCTTATTCCATGTCATTTTAGCTCTACAATCTCAACATGGCTGATGCATATTAGCTTTGATTTTCGCAGGCTGCAAATGTCTTTTACCACCTGACATATGAAGGGGCAGTAGAATTGGAATCCTTGGATCGGCTACAGCGTGCAGCTGTAGAAGATCAAATTGCAAATTTTGGCCAGACACCCATACAACTTTTCCGGAAAAAACACCCTCGGAGGGGTGCACCAATGCCAATATCAAGACCTCTGTACTATGCTCCAGCTTCAATTACTCTAACTTCCTCTGTTCCTGCAAGCATGTTAATACCATCAGCTGGGGACAAGGCAATCTCATTGCTCTTTGTAGGATTAGTTGATGGTAAGGTGGTTATAATTACAAATGAGTTGAAGATAATTGTGAGGAATTGGGTCACTGCTTCTCAGGCCGGAGGAAATTTCACATTTTCATCTTCGCAGGTTCTTATCTATTTCCCGTATTTGTAATTAATATACATATCTGTGAAACTGCATCGATTCAGTTTGCTTGGTCTTCGCAGGAGCCATTCTACGGAGTTGGTACTGAAGTATCCCAAGCACACAGGATCAAGGGACCATTTTCTGAAAGTGTTGAGCTAAACTCATCCTTTTTTCAGGTTCTGCAAGTCCGGGCATCTAGTTACGTCTTAACATGCGGTCACTGGGATAACAGCTTCCGAGTAACATCCCTTAGTGATGGCTCCCTTGTACAAATCAATAGACAGCACAGAGATGTTGTCAGCTGTCTTGCAGGTATTCCATGCTGTATTCTCCTTTGACAGAATTTTAAGTTATTGCCTAATGAGTAATTGATTTTTTTTCTTCTCATGTTTTCACATCAGTTTCAAGTGATGGAAGTATTGTTGTAACTGGTAGCTATGATACAACCGTAATAGTTTGGGAAATGGATATTTCACCAATCCTAAGCAGAAAAGCAGGGAGTAAAGATATTGGAGTAAATGCAGAGAAATCAGGAAAATGGGAAAGTATGCTATGTGACTCCCCCCGGCATGTTCTGTCTGGGCATGATGATGCTATTACATGTGTGGCTGTAAGTGTGGAGCTCGACCTCATTGTTAGTGGATCAAAAGATTGTTCTTGCATAATCCACAGCCTTCGTCAAGGCAGATATGTTAGATCTATTCGCCATCCTATGGGGAACTATATCTCGAAGCTAGTTGTTTCAAAACATGGGCGACTAGTTCTTTTCTCCAATGATGATCTTATTTTCCTATTGTACTCTGTCAATGGCAAGCATTTGGCTAGCTCAGAGTCAAATGGTCGTATTAATTGCCTAGAAGTAAGCAGCTGTGGGGAGTTTTTGTTATGTGGAGGAGATCAAAGTCAGGTAATTCTACGGTCAATATACACACTCGACGTGATAAGAAAGTATGATACCACAAATGTTCCAATATTATCATTGTCAATTACTCCCGAGGATTGTTTCTTGGTCGGTATGCAAGATGGAAGCCTATTAATATATTCCATTGAAAGACAACAGCAGAAGAAGTCATCCAGTATCCTCCAAACCTTACGGGCCAGGAACACCTGAATGCATCCTGTGCCATGAAGGTAAAGATTAAATCTTTGGTTTTTCTGAGGCAGTTAAATATTTTGGAGCGTCTAACTGCAGTCAAATCCCACTTATCAAGGGCGCAAACATTCCTTTGATTCGGTAGAGGTGTCTGCTCTCCTATAGATGAATATATAACTCCTGGTGATGACATTATTTCAAATTGGTTATTCTGCACACAAGACATACCTGTTGCTACCTCATAAGAAGATTTGGTATCACAGTTTGAAATGATGTTTTCATTTGTCAAATGAGGCACTAGAACTTGTACCTGAACCAAAGACAGGATGCTCGGAGAAGATAGTGATACATACCAAGTCGAAAAAGAAGCAGCAGCTGTGGTTGCCTCTCCAAAACTCCATTTATTGTGGATTTCCATGCACATAATGTGGGAGGTACTTTGTTTTTGGACACATCCTTCAGCTGCGTTATCTGCATTTGGCAATGCATCACCTTCCTACACAGGTCTGAACATAAGTTTGGGTTGATTAACAGACATCTCCCTTTCCATTAATATATTTCATGGTAACTGAAACAAAGTACCTGTAAAAAGAACATTGGCAGCAGCTGAATAATGCTGAATCCCTCGTCAAATGTAAATTAGAAATAATTGTCTGTGTGATATTGAAATTACTTGTGAATACGTTTGTTATTCATGTGTTGTCTAATAATATGAACTGCAGTGTGAAAGCATTGTTGTTCTTTTGCCCGAGTATACCTAATGTACATTTTCTTTTAACCATTTGTATGAGGTCAGATTATTGTTGTAACCTCAGTCATTTTGACCGTCTGTAGACATTTTCAATGACAAACCATCAAAGAAGCCCTGCCCTACAATACTGTGTCAACATCTCAAAAGAAACAAATTACTAGTTATTCCCACTTCTCAATGTCAACATTATAGCAATGAGGTTTCATGGCCTTCAAATTAAAGACAGAAATTTTTAATGTTGAACGATGTTAAGCACCATTTTCATTAGGGAGCAAACATAGAAAAAAGTAATGTTGCAGAAATTTTGAGTACTCACTTGGACATGCACTTGCACTTAGCAATGGGCCCGGTTTTGGCTCAAACTAAAAAGAACCTATAAACTGTGGCGTAAATGGTTTATAGGTTTGAAGATAAATAAATGGTTTGGTTTGGTTTCAAATGTTACTAATGGATTTTGGTTCGGTTCGGTTCTAAATTTATCGGTTTATCAGTTTTTGTTTATGTGGTTCGGTTTATAGGTTTATAGATTAAAAATTACTCATAAATTTTCCCTATAGGCTTTAACTTTTAACTTTTAATTTTAAACTCTAGTTTTAATTTATTAAATTTTATGTACATTATATGTAGAGTCTCTTTTTCATTTATGATGATCAAATATATGATAAGTATAATAATCAAATTTATGATCAGTATAATAACAAAATTTATGGTAAGTATAATGACAAATTTTATGATGATTTTCTCACACAAATTTATAATAACTATGATGATAAATATCAATAATAAAAAATTTGGTTTGGTTTTAAATTTTTCGTAAACGGTTTAGTTTCTCCTATTCTTTAAACGGTTTGGTTTTAACGGTTCGGCTCTAAATAGTTTGATTTAAATGGCTTTATAAATTTTAAATAGTTTGGTTCGGTTTTATTATTAATAAATGGTTTGGTTTGGTTTTAAGGCTAATAAACTGAACTGAACCAAGCCCATTGCTACTTGCACTAATCGTATGATCTTTTCTATAATCTTTTATATGGTACTTTTTGAAAAGGAAATATAACTTTTGGTTTGTAATTACTGCAACAATAATTACATATGTATCTACTATAACTGAATGTAATTTGAGAATAAAATAACAAGCAATGGACAAGATAATCATACATGTGGTGGATCTATGTATCCATGGAGTTAACTCCCTGATGTCGTTTGCGGTGCTCGGACCGGCGTATACCCTTTTGATGGCGAATCGGGCAAAGATTGTTGTCGGACACCGCCGAGCCTCACACTCACTTTATGGGTTTGTCGGAAGATATTCTCTTGTCAAGCTTTACGAGTTTGTCAAAAGATGTGGGTTTGGCAGACTTTGATCTTTCGTCGAAAGATGTGAGTTTGGCAAACTTTGATCTTTCATCGAAAGATGTTCCCCTTATCGAACTCTGATCTTTCAACGAAGGATGATCTTTCGTTGAAAGATATCCTCTTGTCAAGCTTTACGAGTTTGTCGAAAGATATGGGTTTGGCAAACTTTGATCTTTCGTTGAAGGATGTGGGTTTGACAAACTTTGATCTTTTGTCAAAAGATATCCTCTTGTCAAGCTTTAAGGGTTTGTCGAAAGATGTGGGTTTGGCAAACTTTGATCTTTTGTTGAAAGATGCTTCCCTTATCGAACTCTAATCTTTCGTCGAAAGATGGTCTCTTGTCGAACTTGATCTTTCGACGAACTTTGAGCGGGAAATTTGAATTTTTTGGCGGCAACGGCCATTTCGTGTTCCGTAGGATGATCGTAATCAGCGAGAATCGCAGTGATTATTCTTGCCCTACAATGACTAAATTTGAACAATGCTTAGCGTTAACCGAACGAATAGCTTGCTAATGTTCGGGACATTAAGAGTGAAAAAATTAAAACTAAAAGAAAACATAAAATTAACTTAATGAAAATGTGAAATAGTGAGAATTTTAATTGACACAAATGATGGTTTCCTTTCGATTTCTTCCCTTGTTAAGTGGGTTGCCTATGAGTGTTTGCTCACTCAAAGTTGGCTTCAATCGTCGGTCGTATCCCCGGCAGTGGCGCCAAATACATGTGGTGGATCTATGTATCGACGCAGTTAACTCCTCGATGTCGTTTGTAGAGCTCGGACCGGCGTATACCTTTTTTATGGCGAATCGGGCGAAGATGGTTGTCAGACACCTCTGAGCCTCACACTCACTTAGCGATTAATAGATGATTAAGCACGATATCTCTCTTGCTCTCTCAAGCTCGCTCTCATAGACAATAGGTTAATGAATATAGACGATAGGAGTAATGAATGTTTTTATTAACCCTCTTTGCTAAGAGGTCTAGCACCAACAAACAAGAGAGATTAGTGTTCTCTAGCTAAACACCTCATTAATCTCTCTTAAGCTGAAAGGTTACAAGGAGGAGAGGGAGCTCTAGCTCTTAATCAATAGGGAAATCTTTACAAATGGAAGAACCCTTACAAAGCCACCACCATGTGGTTTATATAGCATTATAATTTAGGGTATGGACCTTTCACACTTGGATATCCCTTAGCCCTTTTTCCTCTTGCCATTTCCTCTTCATAGGTCCTTTACCCATACTACGTCCTTGTTGATGCGCTCTTCTTCATGACTGGTTGTGGTGCAATCAAAGCGCTTAACAATAGATAACATTGAAATATGTAAGCTCACAATAATTCAATGCAATATAATTTATAGAGTGGTGGGTGGCTTTCGTAACTTTCATTTGGTATCATGGATTAAGTAGTGTTTGAATTCATTCATAATACCTAATTGTGTTGAGGATGTGTGTGTGGGTTCAAGAGGTTTCTATGGTATGGTTTTCCGATCATCAAAACATCGTACTGCTTTGATGGCAAAGCTACCAATCTTTTTTTTATAGAAGATTAGTGCATGTGATAGAATGGGTTCCGATGGTGGATTATAAAGATTTATTAAAACAACATCCAATTTGGGTGACTATTGATTGTAATAACTCATTTTTTGGGGAATCACTTCTAGAATTGATGTCTCAAATTGGTAAAGTTTTGGTTGCACCTCATGCTAATTCTTGGAGCAAATGTAGATTTTGCATGTTATGGGACACGAGTTGTAAACTTCCAAGATGGTTGAGTATAGATACATCTCAATTTGGTCGATTTCGTTTTAAGCTTCACTAGGAGGCTTTTTGTAGGACGTTGTTTTAAATGTGGTCAATTGGGGCATTTTATGGCTGAATTCAAATATCATGGTGGACCATCCACAAAAAATTATGTCAAACAAAAAAATAAGGAAGATGTTGAGAAGAATATTGTCATCTCAATGGTTGATATGGTCATGGATGAGGGAACATCTCATGGATTTGTAGAATGATTTGTAGAACATCTCATGCCAGTGCACAATATTTCGTGACCTTCATAGATTATTATAGCCTAAAATTGGGGGGGTCAAACTAAAGACAAAGGACCAAGTATTGTCCGTCTTCAAAGAAATCTAGGCAAGAGCGGAAAGAGAATACGGATTAAGGCTATCCGGAAGGATAATGGAGGGGAGTATAAAGGGCAGTTCGAGGAATATTGTCGGTCATAAGGAATCCAGCTAGAGTATGACGGGAACTCAAGGCGCCTTATACGCAACGCTCGACCACAACCAAGCTTGGAATCACACACAGAAAACGGAAATAATGAACGACACGAAGAAGAGAAAAATACGCAGGATGTTTACGTGGAAAACCCAAACTAAGGGAAAAACCACGGCAGCCCACAGGCTGCAAACTATCACTATGTTGGAATGTACAATAGTGAGTTCACGGAGGCACCGACCTCATGCTCACGATCTTCGCCACAGTTGGCGGTTACAACAAAGGCAATAACCTCTTTCTCTCTCTCTCTCTCTCTGTACACAGTTACGCGCTCTCTCTCTCCTTCTGTACACACAAGAAATGACAACGACAACGGTCTAAAAGTTTTCCCTAAGTCATATTTATACTAGTATGACTTTTCGGCTATTTACAAATATAGCCTCGATGGACTCTCAGAAACATATTTACGAATATGTCTCTTCATCCGGTGAGCATTTCTCACCGGGTCTGCGCCATCCAACTCTCCGTAGCCAGGTACTCCTCATCCGGTTCTCATCGGGTCTGCACCATCCGGCTCTCCGTAGCCGGGTACTCCTCATCCAGTTCTCACCGGGTCTGCACCATCCGGCTCTCCGTAGCCGAGTACTCCTCATCCGGTTCTCACCGGGTCTGCACCATCCGGCTCTCCGTAGCCGAGTACTCCTCATCCGGTTTCAGCCGAGGCACTGTTCTTCTCTCTTCCATCCGGAGGGACCTGTCTCCCAATAGAATACACAGTGCCAAGGACTCCTGAACTAAATGGCATGGCCAAAAGAATGAACCGGACCATGACAGAGAGAGTCTGATGTATTCTAGCACATGCTAAGTTCCCGAAAACCTATTGGGCAAAAGCGTTGAAGACAATGATCTATGTAATAAATAGGTCTCCCTCGATTCTCATAATGGTGATATCCCAGAGAGGGTGTGGACAGGCAAAGATGTGTCATATTGGCATCTGAAGGTATTCAGTTGCCTAGGCTATGTACATATAGCTAAGGACTTGAGGGGGGAAACTTGATCCCAAGAGCTGGCCGTGCATATTTGTTGGTTACAGTGAAGTTGAATTCGGTTATCAATTGTGGGACCTGATCGACAAGAAGGTCATCAAGAGCCGAGACATAGTCTTTATGGAAGAAAAGACTATTGTTTACTGGGAAATGGAAAAGAAGGGATCAACCCCTCAATCAAGCAAAGGAGAGCAACCAAATGAGATACACACCCAGTCGGCCAGAAGCCGGATGCTAGCCAAAGAGCTAAGTGGGCCGGTCAGATCAGACAAGAAGTCGGAATAGCCGAAAGAGAACCGGAGGCCGGATCCGGATAGGAATTCGAATTGGACTCAGATGAGGAGCCGAAAAAAAAGAATGAGGCAGACCCGATTGATGAGAACTAAGATAGGAGATACCCTCTGAGAATTAGGAATGCCCCCTAGAGATTTCCGAATAGTGAAGATGTATTGTTAACCGATGAGAGGGAGCAAGAAAGTTATGCATGGTTTATCTTTTTCTGGCTCTTCACAAGCATTATCTTTGTTTTAGAGTTGTTGGCACTTAATTTAGTATGCATGCAAAAAAATTCCAATGCCTTCATAAACTTTTGCACATCCTCTAAAGTATTTGCAAAAATCACTACATCATCCGCATATAACAAAAGCATGATATCTATAGTCCCTTGGCAACTTCGTCAACTACTTCTTCCATTAAAAACTTGGAAACCATTTCTTATACTTCATCAATGCATAGACCAAATAGAGTTGGTGAGAGTGGGTATCCTTCCTTAACACCAATAGTGTTATTGAAAAAAAATGAAAATCTATCGCCTAGCAAGCATATATTCACTTGGCACCTCCAGTTCTTCTATTCACCTCCAAAGATACTCACGAGGTACCATATCAAAAGCTTTCTTGAAGTATAGGAAGCAACATATATATTTGTACCTCTCAAGCAATTTTCCTTCCTTAATACTTGAAGGGTGACAAAGTCATCGATGGTGCTATGGTGTTTTCAAAAGCCAACTTGTCCATAAACTCTCTTACCATTTTTTTAGCCCATGCAATTATCTTTGATTCCATTATACATCCAAATAGTTTTGTCATTATCGAGCCAACTATGAGGGTTCAATAGTTGTTTACGTTATCTACATCTCCACCTTTATGTAAAGGTTTGATCAATTTGTATTACAATCATAAGACATGTCATGTTGCAATGCATGATCAACAATATTACTTATCCATGCATGTGCTTCTTTTTCCATTCATTTGAGTATTTCAACATTTATACATTGAAGATTGCTTGCTTTTCGAGAGGCCAATTTCGTAAGTCCTATGCATATATCTTCAATTGTAAAGAAGGGAGACATGTGTGAAAGAGGACCATAACACATCATTTTTCCGGCAAGATATAGCTCATATAAATTTTTAAATGCATAGACAAGTTAAGAAACGTTAAGTACCATAACTCTCCACACGTTGTTGCGTAAACGTGCATGCACGTGCTACATGAGCAGGACCACGAGGGTCTTGGACCAAGGAAGACGCCAAGGTTAGGAAGAGTTAAAAGGGGAGTAAGTCGAAGACTTGAGCTTGTCGAAGGCTTGCTCTTGTCAAAGAAACCTTAGTCAAAGGCTCTTGTCAAAGAAACCTAGACGAAGGCTCTTGTCGAAGAATCCTTAGTTGAAGCCTCTTCAAACACGATCAAAGCAATGACTCAAATGATGATTAGCGCGCGATTAGGAAATATACATGAGATCAAAACAAAAACGTGAGCAAAATATACAAGGGATAACTTTACAAATTAGGGTTTACAATTATTAGAGCTAGAATACGACGACTTCGATGGTTTTTACAAAATGGTCATAAGATTTGAGCACAAAACGAAAACGAAACGAACGAAAGGAAGGCTATGGAGTTTCCGATGAAGGTGAGTGAAGTCAGTTGTTGGAACCGTGACTACAACCGTTGGCTACGACACCCGAATGGCGGTGTAGTGCACTTCATCTCCCTCCAACAACCGGAGCGCGAGGTAGCCCTACCCTTTTCTTGAAGTCACAACGTGTAATGTTCTCCACCGTGGAGAAGAAGACCAAACCACCAAGGTAGACATAAGTAGGTAAAACCCGAAAAGTCGAAAAAGTAGCCCGTCTAGAAAAATACTAAACAAAAAACCTAAGTTACTCTCGACTCCCACGATGATGAAGAAGAAGAGAAAACAAAACAAAAACCTAATGTTACACTCCGAACCAAAATGAGTGACCTCAAACCCTAATGGTCCACCCTTAAACCTCAAAATGGGCGACTTCTAATGATACCCCTCAAACCACAAAAGGGACCCGAAAGAAGCACTCTTCTCCTCCTTTTATAGAGAAAAAAAGGCATCTAATTTCGGCATTAAATGCATCCCTTCGTTTCTTCGAAAAAGAAAAGGGAATAAATCCTTTATTCATGCTCCACTATCAAATACTCAAATTCTATACCCCTGCAAGCCTATTGAATAGCTCTAACCATTATGTTATTCTCTTTTATTTTTCTATTAAACCTTTTTGTTATATATATTTATTTCTGTGGACTACCAATTTTAGAGAGGTAGAGGAAGGGGGGATACACAAGGTTATGAAAGACAATGTATTAAACAAAACCAAGTATAGTTATACAAGGATAAACCAACAACTTAATAAGTGTGGGATTTGTTTATATATTATTTTGGTATATATGAGTAGTTTGAACCAAACTCCAATGATGGGAGAAAGATTAAGATATCAAAGAGGATCCATTCTACATGTTACCAAGTATGTCTCATAGATTAATGTAAGGGTGAATTTTACACATACATGCCCCAAGGAGTGTGTGGTTAAGTTTCACATGTCAACATTATCACCAAGCACGCTTCCAAGAGTCTTGTCCCAAAGTATAGTTATTCAAAACCATGCGAGTCTCAACGCTTGCTATCTATATGCTAATATAAATCAAATGTCCGTGGTCAAGATGGTGTCACAAATAATATGTAGAAAATCCTCAACCCCACACAAGATCATAATAATTAGCTTGGTCATATCTCCCATAATGGTACAAGCAAAATTCTCATATGTGAACCTCATCAATAGAATTTGTAACAAAACACCTCAAATTATTACAAGGCTTGAAACATCGAAGGAAATCGTGTAAATAAAAAATGATAAGTATCATAATATTCACATTTGATGAAGTTGTTAAACAACAATGACTTTGACATCAAGAACGTGCCACCTTTTCTATACCACACACTCCTGAAAATGTTGAACAAAACAAAGTAATACAAGAATACCTATGACAACTTTACACCCAAAGACTTGAATCACATTGGGGGATCCTCTTCCCACATAGATGTCCTAATAAAAAAATCATTTCATAACATTCTCATAGGATATTCATAAAGAGACCAAGGTACATAGACATCTACATACCCCATTGAGCTTTCAAAGCAATAAGCCAACTCAAATTTCTGTTTACCAACTAGAAATTGAAAGTCAACTACCAGCATGCATATCTAAAACCAAAACACTTTGCAAATTATGTGGAGGTATTGAGAGCGAGGAAATTTGTGTGCAAGCGTCGCTCTTACATCCACATAAGAGAGAATTATACCACCCTCTTTGCCACATGCATGATCATATCATGGATCTTTAGGAAACTTAGAACTTTTATTATTTTTCAGTACGGATAACATCAATTAACCCATTCTCATAATCATCATTCATCTAATAGTCTATTTCTACCTCTACTTCCATGTGGTGGTCATGAAGAATATGCATCATGTCTAAATAATCCGAACATCAATCATCTTTGTGCTTGTTTTATGTATGGTGATCAATCTCTACATGCATATGATTACAAGGATAGTATGTATATATGATGTTTCAAAAGGTATCGCCATGGATTACTTGAAAGAGTATTGCCTTTAGTACATGAAGAGTATGGTAACATGTCAAGAGTTTCCCAAAATGTTGCACTTTCAAAAAAAATGGTTCATTGACTTATAAATGAGAATCCAACATATAATGACAACTTCCTTTCTTTTTTTCTTCTATTCCATCTCTCTAAGATGTGAATTTATTCACAAAGTTACTTAGAAATGTGAGTCTCATATACAAATATGGCCTCCATCCCATCTTTATTCTCTTCCGTCTCTTTGCAAGAGAACGCAATTATATATGTTATCAAACATCCCATAGATGATCCATAAAAGCTTGGAAGATTGCAAATATACCATTTGAAATGTTACCATTGGAGCATGCAACAGTACTACATTTGTTGAAACTTTGTTGGGCTAAATAGCTAATCAGATAAGGTTTTGCAAGTGGTTGTCATGATCTAGAAACAGTTGTTCAAACCTTGATAAATCACCTTCATCTATGATCCTTCTTCAGCGACATATGCTAACACAAGACAAAACCCACTCTTATCAGAAGTTCATAAATGAGATCCAATGGGAAATGTGGATGTTTAGAGTTGAAACTTGGTTTCACTACATCGTTAATAAACTGAGGTTTCACAATTAGTTATGATCAAGAGAACATTCACTAGCTCCATCTATTCTGCAATGAGTATGCAAGCTACTACATAGTTTGCCACATAAATCATTTGTCTCATCTACCTCAGAGACATACGATTGCACAAGCCGTTATAATTATGTAGTACTGTGTGTGTGTGTGTGTCACAGACTCACAAGTATTACATTATTTGCCTTGTAAATCACCTTTGTCTCCATTCCCTCAGGGACATAGGACCACACAAAAGGTAAATGCCACTATCATGAGCATAAATCTATACATATATTAGAGAGAAAGATGTGAGTTTCCCTGGAGTCACGGCTGCTGAAAATTGTTCTGAAGTATTCACTTAACAAACCTTAAGAAACTTCGTTCGAAGACGTTATTAACATTCCCTTGATAGAAAAATCAGTATGGGAACTATCATATTCATATGGCCAGGGAGCTGTCGAACTTTAAGGCCCTAAAAAAGCAATAAATTTCTGACAAAAAGTTATACATAAGCTCACTAACACCATCTGACGCAGACCTCAATAACGAAATGAGGTCTATTAACACTCGGGTTAAGCACAACATTAAGTGAGCAAGTCCGGATCAGGTGCAGCAGATTTAGATAGTGAGGTTTGTGCACCAGAGCCTGATACTAACTTTAATGGTAAATTTCAATGCCAAAACTGAGCAAAGGTAACTTTCCCCCTATCTTTAACTACTTTCATCACTGTATGTTCACATAATGACAATATCTACTCACTATTACATCCAATTTTCGATTAGTGCATAATTCCCCAACAGACATCCCACCTGAATGCAAACAGGCAAAATGTAGGCAGCATATTCATTGCAGCTTTTGACAACCGCGCATGAGATTTTCACTGCTTTCAGGAAAACATACAAGCAAAATATTGACTTGAAACTCCCAAAGAATGAGATTGCTCTTTATAATATCGTACAGCCTTTTTGCTTTCACATTTGGAGGAAGAACTCTACTTCCGGCAGCAGTCTGCCCTCATCAATCAAATTGCTGCCTGAGGTGCATTTCAGTTTCACTCTTCCACGTGGCATGTGATGATTGACCTTTGACACGTTTGTTCCGTTCTTTGTCCTTAATTTTAGATCCTCGTCTCTTTGAATCTGCATCATTGTGTGAAAACTGACGATCTTTACAAACTGGGCACACCAAGCCTTCTTTGACAGCAGAATACGTCTTCGGAACACCACATTGCAGGCAGACCCTATGTTGAAATTCAAACATGTCAGCTATCCACAACTAAACCAGTAGATTCGCAGGAGATGATAACAAATGAATGGAAAATGCAATACAAAGAATGCACCATACAGACCCCAAAAGTTTTGCAGCATCATCAGGAGGTGGCATCCCTGCAGTTCGTAGACTTCTAGATTCTTCTCTCTCTTTGCTTTGATCACTTCGAACGCGTTCTTGCAGCCCAAACAATTGTGGCTTTGATTCTACAATAGCACCTGGAAACATTTGGCAAATCAAACCAGAAAGTCACAACCAACAAAATTCATTCAAAAACCAGAGAAAAGAATTACCATATGTTATTCAATTTACCAGCAGGAAGATCCTTTTGAGGCCGTGCAACCAAGGTTTTGGGGGTTTGAATTGGTACAAGGTATCCCATACTGTCTTTCAGATAATCTGGAGGTCCAGTTACCTACAAGAAGTAAACAATGGCAAAGATCTCTAAGGATAATGAGAACACTAATAATACTTTGTTTCAAATGCATCACTAATGCGTATATCTTCATCAGAACAAACCCAGAATTGACACCATGAAAGAAGCAATGATCATATTTTAAAGTAGTTAACCGAGAATTGACTTGATGAAAACAAAGTAATAACCATAAGTTTATGTGAATGACGGAAGAATGAAAATCTTTTTAAAAACAAATGCAAGGAAACCAACGTAATGAGTGTATGACTCCATTATTAGTAGTATCTGAAACCTTCAGCGAAGTAGCGCACTTTAATACTAACCACCCTACAAACTCTAAAATTTGAATGCATATTTTTACATAAAATTTATAGTTTGCATAAAGACACTAATGAATGTTAGAGAATAGCCTTTCTGCAGTATGCTTACGAGGTGGTAGAGAGATATACGGAAGTTCCCAACCAATTTTTGCAACCCAGAAAATGTTTATGGATTCTCATTTGTGAAAAACTTCGAACTAAATGGAAATTTCCCTTAAAAAATTTGGAGCCTTACAAATATCCATAAATGTTTTTATTGACGTAGCCACTAGTTAGTATCACCACATGCACATACATTATGTAGTATCATGCAAAAGACAATTAATCATGAGTTAATACATTCTGATGCATATGAGATACACACTGACAAAACAAAAATGTTCTTGTATGCTCTATGTATTGAAAGGTATATCTTACAAGGTAATATAACAGACAACTCCTTGAGCTCACTCTTGTTTGTCTGCAGTCTTAATCTCTTATCATGCATGTCATATATTTTGTGTCATGGTTAGGCTACATAGATCTTCAACTAGTTTCAAAACTTTCACTTAGGCTAAATTAGAATGACTGATATTCATTATTACGTTTTATAAAAGAAATAAGTGTTTTTTGATTAGAAGCTAGTCGTCGTCATTTTTGAAGTTAAGGTTTTGACATGTCAAGGATTGAACCCAGGTTGCTTGCTATGGAATCTCAAGAGTTAATCGAGCCAGACAGAGACAGGCACTGTTGAAGAAGAAGATAATAATGATAGGTGAACCAATGCTCATGCTGATGAGGGTGGCTGAAGTAGCTGGCTTCATCTTCCTCGTTGACATCTGCATTTTATGCTTGTTTTTTTCTGCAATGACCTTTGTGCACAGCCACTACCACACCACTTCATACTGCAATCAACCATATCCCCATGCCTCTACCTTCCTCCTTAATACTCCACACCATTCAACCCTTGTAACTCTAAGCAGCCTTACCAAGCATTGCCAACACCCCTTCTCTTCTTCAGTTCCTGTCGTTCTCCACACTATAATTTCCTCCGATTGCTGACTAGAGTGCTGTCCTCATCACCTATGCAACAGTGATAGTTCACATCGTTGAGAATCCACTAGCTCTCCCTAGAGGTGATTTTCATGCAATATATGATACAAGAGTCTCCTTATATAGCTAAACGACAATGCATGTCAAGTTCAAACATCTCCACACAGGAACCAACATGTAACATCTATCCTGATAATTTTCTTCAGCTAGGTTCCTCACTCTCGTATCTATAGGATGTCACAAGAAGAGTAATTTGATTAATGAAAACCTTTTTTTAATGGAATTCTACATGTCATTGCGGCGGTTACTAATCTGAATATATGGAGCAAATTACCTGCTGTACAAACTGGAAATAGCAAGAAGAGTGGATTTTGGATTAAATTACATCACCTTTGCGGGAATCCTGACCAATCATGGTCACTAATCTTCATATACACGGGACCACAAGTAAATCTATCTCGAACATTGGAGATTGGGTAGAAGGGTTAGTAAACGTGGTTCTCTAAGTCACCATCCAATTATTCTAAACATTAGGATCATAAATGCAAACGCATCTCTGAAATAATTGAGCATTGATCCCGAGATAACAGATAATGAATCTATATACTTCAAAACTATAAATGCAACTATCTTGAAGATAGCACCTAAAATGGTGGTTAGAGTTCATAGCAATGATTCTGACACCACTGGAATGTATAAATGGACGATGAATTTCTAAGGTAAGGTATTCCAGGTTCTTCCTGTCCACTTCTGTCACGTGGATGGATAGTATACTGATTTGTTAACAACCATTCTGTCATGATCATAGCTGCTTTTTTGGAGCATGCCGTTAAAACATTATAATGTCTGCTTCAAGGAATCTGCAGAATGCACTTATTACTCTTACTGTTCTGCATCTCTCTGAGATCAAAACTCATCCAGTGCTTCCATGGAAACTGTTGCAATGGCAAAGAACGCAACTGATATATGTGGACTATGCCAACAACACTGTACAGAAGGCCTGGTGATAGCGAGATCAAGTAACTTCCAAAATAGCTCCCCCGCCCTTCTATATATGTAACACACACACACACATACATTATGGCCACGGTGCTGACTTGGTATTCTAGGATGACTACTCCCCTGGGTTGTATGTATCTCGTATCGCACAGCTGCTCTGATAGTAATGTTCATTACTAAGGGAGCTCTTTCTATAGTTTCAGTTCCAGATCGATGGGCGTTTTTATTCCAATGGGTTTAGGGTTATATACTGCATGACTGATGACACGACTGTAGGAGTTTTGGATGCGTAACATAGGCCATGTCCGCCTCTATTAATGCGTGTATGCATGTAATCGTGGCCTTACCTCAGAGAAGACCATGGCGGCTGAAGGTAGCAGCGATGAGGAAGAGCTGAGAAGCGAGTCAATTGTAGAACAAACAGAAGAAATGGTGGTTTGGTGTTGAGAGGTGGGAATAGGCGTGGCTGTGGATGTGGCTGTGGCTCCACCACCATCAGATTCAGCATCGGAAGACTGCAGCACCTCCGCCTCTTCTTCCTCCTCCTCCTCCTCCTCCTCTGAGGAATAAGCTTGCACTAGAGCGAGGCTCATGTCTGCTTCCTCTGATCGTGATTAACCCTAAAAGCCAGCCAACCTCTGTAGCCCTGCCACCGCCGGGTGAAAAAAAGACAGAGAAGAGATGCGGCCGACCTTTAAAGTTTATTTACACCTTCCTTCCAAGTTCCGCATACACGATGTTTTGCTTAGTTTTTCAATTTCACAACACCGCTCGATACTTTCTTTCTTCGTTTATCCACCAAAGCTTGATCGGTCTATTGGTACGTCACAACATTGCAGTGCGTCTGCTCAAGGAGCCGAAAATGGAACCTCAGTGCATCTGCTCGAGGAACCGAAAATGGAACCTCAGACTCCGTCCGTTTAAGGATGATGAGAGGGACCCGGTTTTCTTGTTTGGATATTGTTGTACGCATAACCGTATAGACTAATTCTATAGTTTGTTTTAATGGGTTAACGTCTGGATTGGATTGTCGATAAATATCAGTTATCCTAGGATTTGGGAGAAATCCATATGGACATATGGGAATATACGGTGGTGTAAGGACTACATAACTCGAATTGCTATCCCTTCTTTACGACATTTGAAACATTGTCGAGACTTTATTGGTGAGGCAAAGCTCTCTTCTTTGAATATGTTATTCAACAACCAGGGTATTACATATGGTTACATTGAAGATGGTGTTACGTTGATTTAGCATTTCCCGATACTTTTTTTTTTCCATAAAAAATATGCTCCATTGGTATTAAAATTAACAATGCCAAAGGCAATCTACAAATTGTACATAATAATTTCCACTCCATAAGTATATATCGTAAAAAAAGGGACCAAATAATGATGGCATTTGTTATGGCCTCTGAAAACATCATGTTGCAGCCAACATTGGTTGAATGTGATTCCACATATACTAAAGCTCTTTAGTATACCCATATTCAACCTATAAACAAATTCCTGCGGTCCAAGTGAATACATATCTTGGTGGTAATCATGGCTAGTAGTCTAAAAACTCCATGTTTGCATTTGGTTCCGCATGTACTAAAGTTGTTCACCATCACCTGGTTGTCCAATAGTTGTTCCCGTTCGTTGGCCTTTAATTTTCCCTTGTGAATGTCGTTTTGTACCACTTAGGTAATACAAAACTGCTCTCTCCAATCAAGCCATTGAGGTAATCTGCTACTTCTTGGCCGTAGTCTTCTTCAAGCTGACTTTCCAAGCTCATAAATCTGTCCAACCTCTTGTATCTTTGTCTGTCTTTTCCCATGCAAGATTGAACCTTCCTCGGCTGTTGCCGTTGAAAACACAACACCAAAACAGTCCCTGCAGCACCTGTCACTTTGAAGCAACCATGATAATCTCTACCAACTCAGAACAGCCATACATTGATTAGACCATAATCTCATCACAACCATTCTTCATTTAACCCACATCAGTCATGTCTCCGATTAACGTCATTGCCCAAAAACCCCAAAAATCTGTGATAAGAATAAAATCCGTCTAAAAATTCCTCACCCACTCGTGATGATTGGCTTCGACCCTCCCCACCATCTTCACTCATCCTCACCACAAATATTTCTTCCTTTAGTCGACATCAGCCATCTCACCGATTAACCTGGTTCCAATGTCCACGCATATCCTGTATAATCAACAAAAATTTAGGTTAAAACATGTCCTCACCCACTCCTGCACATTGGCTTCGACCCTCCCCACCATCTTCACTCATCCTTAACACAATAATTCTTCATTCAGTCGACATCAGCCATCTCACCAAATACCACGGTGGCGTCCACGCATATCCTGTATTGATCAACACAAAATTAATGTAAACATTTCCTCACCCACTCGTTATAGTCGGCTTCACCCTCCCCACCATCTTCACTCATCCTTAACACAGAAATTCTTCATACAGTCGACATCAGCCATCTCACCAATTAACACGGTGGCAATGTCCACGCATATCCTGTATTGATCAACACAAAATTAGTGTAAACATTTTCTCACCCACTCGTTATAGTCGGCTTCACCCTCCCCACCATCTTCACTCAATCTTATCACTTTCACACAGAAAAATTCTTCGTTCAATCCACATCAACCGTCTAGCCAATTATCGTCATGACCAATGTCCACGAAAAAACCTGTATCAATAACAAAACAGTTAATCTCAAAGTTTCCTCACTCATGATAGACGGCTTCGACCCCCCCGCCATCTTCCCTCATCCTTATCACAAAACAAAAAATTCTTCATTCAGTCCACGTCAGCCCTCTTGCCGATTAACATCTTGCACTGTTGACGAAAAACCTGTATTAAAAACAAAAATTAGTGTAAAAATTCCCCACCCACTCACGATTGTCGACTATGACCCCGCCACCATACCCCATCCTTTTCTCTTACACATTCTTCCTTCTTTCCACATCAGCCCTCTCGTCGAATAGCTTGTTGCCAATGTCCGTGGAAAACCTGTATTTACAACACAAAAACAGTTTACACTTTCCTCACGCACTCATCCTAAACGGCTGTGTTCAATATAAATGGCGCTGGTGGCGGAAACAACCATCGAGGTGGAACATAATTCCACTTTACATCTTCCCCTGTTGCATCCAAAAAAATAGGAATGGTTGACCAGACTCTTCTAAGTCGCTTTCTTTTCCGGTTAGGCCCATTTCCACAACCCTTATAGCTATCATATTCACCTTTAACTATATTTACCAATAATTCCCAGAAAGATTTAACTTGATCCACAACATTAGTATCTTCATCATTATATATTTTAGAACACCTTGCTTTCCAAATAATCCATAAGGCCAACGAGGAAATAAAGTTCCAAACATAACACCTAGAAAAGAACTTGACTCCTTGCAAGGAGCTATTCGTAACGTACACCTGAAAACTTTTCACATGTAAAGTCAATGATGAATTATGATAATGATAAAAAACAGTTTCTTGATCCAACGTACCCCAAAAGATTGATAAGCATTTCCCGATACTTATGTGCCAATATTCCTTGTCAAGGCACTCTTAACACATTTACACTAATTTTGGATACTCAAATACTTCTAGTCGACTTCATAGTAAGTAATTTTACAAAGTTAGTGATCCCATATGGGTCCAACAACATCAACTTACACAAATTATAGAGACCAAACATCGGTGTTGTACTTTGGACACATTGCAAAAATTTGTTCAAAATTATGTATGATTGGTAGGATCATTATTAGAATGACTTGAATGTTGCTTATTCAAAATCCAAGTTGTACTTCCATGTTTTATAAAAGAGATTAGTTGCTTAGTTTGAGAAATTCCTTTGTCGTGTCCGAGAACAAATGTAACAATATATGCTTGCCTTTTATTGGAAATATTTGGGATCAACTCATTCTAACGTTTCTATTTTCTAAGAAGAAAGATGACGGGAATCCCATTTGAGTAGTGTTTGTTCATACCCTCTGATGTTTATGGGATGATAGTCATTGCCTCTTCATAAATGCCCTTCAACCAATCATCACATTTGAGCCATCATACATACATACATACATACATACATCTTGCAAAGAAGGTATGTGCTTGACAACCAATCATCACATTTGAGCCATCATACATACATACATACATCATGCAAAGAAGGTATGTACTTGATAACCCTCTTAAACATATTGCATGCCAAGTCCAACAATATAGAAGACGTATCCTCCCATGAGAAATGTTGTAGGGCGGAAACAAAAATTGGACATCCAACATTTATTTCGTTCCGCAAAAAAGCCTTTTTTCAGGAAGGAAGTATGTAGTGAGTGAGTGAGATGCGGGTAATGTTAAATGGCATACCACCCGCATGCATGTATGCATGCATATGGGCAGGTATGTACAGTATGTACATAATGGACGAGATCTCGGCAAATGTTGGAACCAGTAAAAAGAAACAAAGAGATACATATTCTTTCGGTCTTTCAATATGTATGTTATAGTTGTTGTTTCCCGCCCAAAGGAAAAGAAGACGACGCGGCGTGGGCTGGCTCTGCAGCAGCATCTTCTGCGATCACGCGCTCAATGGGCAGAGGTAGATTAGATTAGATTAGATGAGAGAGTAGCGTCATCATCATCATCATCATCATCATCATCATCATCATTATCAACAATAAGAGCAGCAGCAGCAGCAGCAGTCATCATCATCATCAGCAAGAGCAGCAGCAGCAGCATTAACTAATCATCATCATCATCAGCAAGAGCAGCAGTAGCAGTAGCAGTAGCCCTCCTGCTGCTGCTGTGCGCGCACACACACCGATCATTAGCTGCGGGTGGTCGTCGGGTGGCTGACTAAGGAGGGGAGGACGAGAATGAGAGGGTCCGGGAGGAAGGAGGCGGAGGTGGCAAGGGCAGGGTATAAGGAGGCTGTAGAGAGAGGGGACAGGGACGAGCAGGCCCGATGGGCGAATCAGGTGGGCCACATCTGCAAGGAGATGGGCCAGTACGTGGAAGCCCTCAAATGGTTCCGGAAGGACTATGAGATCTCCACAAAGAGAAGAGACGTGGATGCCTCACTCCCGGCCAACCTCATGCCCACCTGCCAATCCATGGGCGAGATATACTTCCGCCTCAATGACTTCGAGCAAGCACTTGTATACCAGGTACTGCGCATATAGGCCCTCACTCTTTGTTCTTTCATTGCACAGCTGTCTTCTCATGATCCAGGCTGTGCAATCAGTCTATAGTTTTCTCTTCATGTGTATGATTTCCAGAGAAATGTAGATTATTGTGATTAGAAACATACCCAAATTTACCAGTTCAAGTAAGGTCAAACATTTTGGAAGAATATGAACCGAGGATAAGAAGACATGGTTTTATCAACAAATAGTTATGCTATAATCATGTGCAGTTTTATCAGCCTAGCCATCAACCACTATATATTAGGTGATGAACAACTATATATATATGGTTGGTTATATACAGTGATGTACTTGTTCCATCACCCAAGCTATACGGTTCCATTTGCAGTCATCAGAAGATACGGTTTTCGTAACACTGCTGGAATAACCTTTGACCTGTTGGAGGGTAGGCATGTAGCGTCCGCCCAGGCCCCAAATTAACACATGATTACTTGTTAATAAGATGCTTGTTTTTGTTCTATCCAGAAAAAACATGTTGAATTGGCGGAAGAAACTGAAAATCTAGTGGAGCAACAGAGAGCAACCACTCAACTGGGGCGAACTTATGTTGAGATCTATGAGCGGAAAGATGACTTTTTAGCACTTCAGAATGCCAGGCAGTATCTCAAGATTGCCTTGGACCTTGCGACAAGCCTGAAAGAGAATCCGCCTAGCAGGGACTCTTCATCCTTTGTAAAAGAGCTAATTGATGCGTACAACAACATGGGACTGCTTATGATGGTTATAGATGACCACGGTAAGGCTGCCAGATATTTTCAGCAAGCATTGAAGATTTGCAATGAAGAAGAGCTAAGGGAGGATGATGATACACGATCCCGACTACATCATAATTTGGGACGCTTGTATTGCGAAAAAAGAGCGTGGGATAAAGCCAAGTATCACACTCAAATGGATATATCAATATGCCAAAGGCTACCACAACCACAAGGTGAGGCAAAAGGTTTTATCAACTTAGGGGAAATGCACTTCAAGCGCCAAAAATATGAAGAGGCTAAACGCTGCTTTGAAAGGGCGTTGCAAATAGCAAAATCTCTGGATGATGAGGACGACCTTGTTTCAACAGCACAAAAGAACCTGGAGGTTGTTGGTCAAGCAGAAGAAAAGCTGTTAAAATTAACTGTTGGTGAGCAGCAATTGAAAAAATTCCAGCGGAAGAGGCTAAATGATTTCAAGAATAGTCATAAAGCTGACGAGTGCAAGATGCTTAATGAACTTATTGGGCTTGCAGAGGACCTGCAAGCATGGGAGAAGGTACTTATAAATTTTTTGACTTGTCTTACTAGTTTAATTTCTGATAATGTTTATATGTAAGGATGAATTCTGAATTTGCCTTAGAATTCATGTACTCTGGATCTTTATAATGGTTAATAACCATCATTAACCACGGCCACCTTGAATATTTGCTCCTTATCTCCATACTTGCTAAACTTGCCAGCAGGGAGGAAAACAGAGTGATAAAATATTTATAGTTGTTTAATTGGCTGAGATAAATGTTTTTCAAATCTGCTATCCAGTTTGAAATGCCCATAAAACATGTGATCATATGGATCTATACCTTTGGAATTATGAATAACCTCCCGTATGAAAAACTAGTCAATGGCATGTAAGTCCTAATTCTTCTCCTCACCTGGGTTTCTAACTTTAAAGCTGCAGATTACTCATCAAAGCACCTAACATTTGTAAAATGTGAGCCTTAGCCCAAACTAGCAATTGCTTTTTCTATTGGCCATTGTTACGAAAGAATGTATGGACTTAGGAGCAGCCAACTTTGTCCATGCACAGGACCTTCAAATTTGTAACTGTAGGCTTGTTTTTGTATCACAATATTCATTTACTTTCCCATGCTCTGCACCAAATGCTGGTTCTACCAAACTACATTGAGGTTCCTTATCCCCAATAAAATAGAGTATTGCAACGTCATGGGACCTCAAAGAAATCTGCAAACTTGTGATACAGTTTTAAATGCATCAACAAGAAAAATATCCCTTGACAAAGTTCGCATTGGAGAACAAATATATTTACCTTGGGTAAGAGGTTACTCACCATCTACATATGTTTACCATGGCCAATGTCTGGTTTGTATTCTATTCACTTCTCATTGCAATATCTAAGATTATGTTCCCTTCCCCAAGGAGTTGACCTTTTTGGTTCTTTCATGAAGACCAACTCAGCCAAGGTTATTTTTTCTATTACACAAATAGAGATCATATTGTCCAGGATCTCTGTTGAGCTTGTGACAAAATACATAGCCCACATTTTAGAGTATGGAATATTTGTTTGATATGTCATAAATACGTTTTCTATCCTGTGAATCAGTGAAAATCTATTTTTCATTATCTTGATGATTTTGATTGTTTTGGATTTTAGCATCTCAAACTTGCGAAGAGGTTGAAAACAGTTGTCAAAGAGATTGGAGATATGGAAAAGCTTGGGGATGCCTTGGAGATTGTGGGAGAATCTTACTATAATCTTAGGGATTTTAGCAAGGCTAAGAAATGGCATTTGAGGAGCTGGGATCTATGTAAACGCATTGGACACCTTGAAGTAAGCCTATTAAGAAAGTTTTTACTGCAATTGGTTATTTTGAAAGTTTTGATTTTTTCTCTGGTTTCACTGACAGGGACAATCTGTTGCATTGATCAACTATGGAAATGCACTTGACTATACTGAAGAGTGGGATAAAGCATTGAAGGCATACAAGGATGCTTATGAGTATGGTCTCTTACAACTTGCAGTTTTTCAGAGTAAAAAAGGATGGGTGCATGATCTATATTATGTTTGAGATGCCACCAAGTTTGACGTCACCTTTTCGAGTGTGGAAAAGCACATAACTGTTGCATTTGAGGTGTTCAAAGGATCTCTTTTTAATTGCAATGTGTAATATACAAATTTGGTGCGTCTTCACACTTATGGAAACAGAAATGCTTATAAATTATATTTGACATCCAAACATGTCTGTAACTCCACTCCTTCCAGATGACTTGAATGATTTAAAAGCTCATTCATGTGGTTTCAATAATGAGGAATATCAGGATTTTCTTGTCATTAACTTGATTTCATGCATGGTAAATCATTTTTACCGAGTAGCTCTTCAGTTTTGTTATTTCTGAGTTTTTTTATCCTCCACTAGTTCTGCCTTAGAGAGTCCCACAGTGATACTTGATATAGTACCTTCCAAAAATGGTGCTGTGAATTCCTAAACTTAGTTTACTATCTTGGCATTTTGAAATCCAGCAAAGATTAGGTGTCCTAGAAATGTACTCTATCCAGCAAAGATTAGATGTCTCCAAGAAATACTGTAGAGCTCAAAATGCTGAATCTGGATAAAATAATTTGGCGAATTGTTATATTAGCATATGCCCTATGTATCTACCTGTGATCTTAGTTTGGGTACACACCATGTCGTGTTTGATAAATAAATATAGCGTCAAATTTGAGTGTTGATGCAATATACAGTTATGGCTACATGGACTTGGTTTACCTGTAGAATACTCTCTGAAAAAGCTCTGATTGTATATACTGTAAAGTATGATCAACTGAAAAGAATCACATGTGTCTCATCTATCTGTTTTTTGTTTATCTCTTTAGGTAAATCTAATTATTGAATATAATACAGTATAGAAATTATACATGTGCCTATATATCTGAGCTTCTTCATGCTGTTTTTTGTTTATGTTGATTTTGCTTCCAGATTTTCTGGTCTTATGAAAACTATGATTCAATTGAATCTCTTCTTATATGAACATGTTTATAGTTGGGAAATTGATGGCTTTACAGGATAGCTAAATCACAAGGAAAGACAAGGATGTTGTCACAACAGATTAGTGCACTGGAGAACATACAGTACTGCTATTTTGTTCGATTAGAGCGGACAACTGAAGCCAAGTAATATCTTTCAGAGGTTATAAATATCTGTAATTTGCTTACACTCATCTCAGAATTCATATCATGCTTTAGTTTATTTTCCTAGGGCCATTCAATCTAAATTGCACACCTTGAACGAATTGAAGGAGAAACAAGAGGCATTCCTTGAGGATGATGAACATTGCCCAGAAACAGATAATGAGTCAGAATCTCTTTCAGTACCCAAAAAGGGAGCCAGGACAATTTGTACAGAAGTGAAAAAGTCTAAAATCAGTGCATATATGGAAACTGATATGGACGATGATGACAATGCTCCATTGACTTCTTTCCTGCCTAGAAAAGGTCTGCAAAACAAAGGAGCCAGCAAGAAAGACTTAAAACCAATGCTGCAAGAAAATACATCTATCCTGTCAGTAGAATATGTTCATCTGGGGAAAGAAGCTAGAAATCTAGAAGTAAGGAGGTCTCGTAAACGTCCACGTATTGTGATTTTGGATGAAGACAACGAGGAGTCCTTTGCGTCTGCAGACAATGGGTCTGAAATTCATGTATTAACGAATGTGAATGAAAGATTACTTGACCACAATCACCAAAATGAAGCAATATTACAATCTAGAGAGCCCCAAACTATTGGTAAAAAAGGAGAGTCTGATAACCTCATAGAATCTTTTGGTGCTGAAGTCAAAGAGAGAAACACATTGAGAGAGAAAGTTAGTTCTCCTAATAAGAAATTTACGGAACAATTAGAAACTTCAGAACTAGGATCAGTAAAATATGACAGTACTTTTTCTATTTCTAATGCAAATGCTGGTGTTGAAAAAGTCATGAATGAAGATGAAATGCAGACGTCAGGAATCCAGAGGAAGGATTTTATTGGTAAATGCACCTCACCTATGATGGATGAAGCCAACTCGGTGTTGAATCAGGTTATCGTTTTGTCTCGCTAAAAAGTTGTATTTTAGTTCTATCTATTGTTGAGCTTCTTATGTTTTAGGGTTCCAGATAGAGGGACCCACTTGTACGAAACTCTGAAACCATACTAAGAATATTGGAGCACATATTGGATAGTGCTAAATATATGTAGATTTTGTACGAGTTGATATTGTCTTCCTAGTTATCCTTTATATATTTATGATTGCATCTCTTCTAAGTGCTAGTTTTGTTACAGCGTTACTATAACCTGTTGTGTATGTCACCTGTATGCAGACATAGGGGGTTCTGAAACTTTGTATTTCTTTAAGCCACATGTAAATTCTGATAGGCTACCCAGTTAATATAAGTCCCATTAGTAAAAACACAGGTTATGAATTTCTGCCATAGACATGTTAGCACTGCTCCTCTTCCTAACTTAGGGGATGTGATGACATACTAAATTGTTCGAAGGAATCATCATGGTGTCTGCTGTCTCCACTATGATATATGAAACATCCTCTAGTAATATTTAGATAAATATATTCATTTAATTCTTTGTATATCTAATTATTAATATGCTCTTCAGGCTGTAAAGATTTTAACATGACATGCTTTTGTTGCAGCCTTCAGATTTTGTGACAGTACATATTGGAGATGTATTTATCAAAGTAAATATCCTTAGGCAGATGGGAGGAGTTGAAAATGTTTCTAGAACAATTGACTGGTTGAAACAAGAGGTTGTGCATGCTTATGTCTCCAGGAATCCTTCAGGTACAACTAATGCTCTGTATTTATTTCATAATGATTGCTCGGTGATTGTATTCTATGTACGCTTAAAAAATTTATCATGTATGAAAAATTAGACATGCAAAACAAAATGACATTTTACAGGACCCAGGCCACTGATCCGACACCTGTTGTTAAAGGGCAGGGTTTTGCAACCTTTGGAACAAGTCACTTGTATCTTGCCTGAATTGGATGCTTTAGACAGTTTGGAGGCTATGGTTGATTGTAAGTATGATAGAAATATATACTTAAAATTCAATGTCTATGAAGTACAATGATATTTTATGTGTATTATTTGGAAGATATTACAGTCAAAGTGTGAATGGGCATTAGCTTTAATGCTAAGGTAGGTTGAAACCTGCTTGGTGTATGATACATCACATCACATTATCTTCAATTACATGTAAAGTTGTGGTTAATTGGCTGAAAGAAAGAGAGATATATTAACGTCTTTTTAGAGACCAAAATGGCCTATAAGACCAAACAAGTGATTACATCTTAAGTGTTGTCTCGTCTTTGAAAACAGCAAATCAAAATAGAATAAATATTACTCAGTAAATAGAGACTAAAGAATCTGGTTTTGGTACATGTGAGATTCTCAAGTTAGGTATATTATAACTTTTGTCTTCGAAAGTTCTCTAGCATAGGTGGATCCAAAATAGAGAGGTCTCCGAAGCGAGGGAAGCACCTGTGATGGCGGGAGATAATGGCCTTTATCTGTCGATGACAAGGGTGCCAAGGTCATGGTCCGTGGGCCGGGGCCTACGTGCACGACAAATTGTGATTGCCTGATCTATTGTAACCCCTTTGTTATACCCTGGTCGGTTAGTTTTCTAAAAGAAAGAAAGAAATACTATCGTCTTTGAAGAGGCCAAAATAGCCAAAATGAGAGATTACATCTGGAAATTTTGTATTGTCTTTGATAACAACAAATCAAAATAAATGTAACTAAGTAAAAAGTAAAACGAAATAGAATAAGACGTGACTGAAGAATATTGTCATCTATAATGTAAGATTCTCAAGTCAGACATATTATAAAAGAAATATAGAAATAGGAAGGGCCTGGAGAACTCGAAAAGTGAAGATAGCATCTGCTGCAAAAGAGGAATTTTAAATATTTATCAATATCGTGGAATCAAATAGTTGAAGAGAAAGCTTAAATGCTTTGGACACTTTGACGATGGATGACAAGATGTTTTCTCAACTATAAAGTCAGTGATGCTTGTCTATGTTTTCTTTATGTTGTCCAGTGATATGGCCTTGTACTGATCACTTCCCTTCCTCAATTCCCAAATTCTTTGAGAACATTAGATAGAATGTTTTTCGTTGACTTGGTTCTTTGAGAATCTATGCTTTGTGAGCATTTGGCTTCATTGAGAGATCTTAATACAACCTCTCTTTTCAAGAGCGGATTATTAACTGGTCTATGCATGTAGTCATTGATACATGTAAGTGTGCATAAGTTTGGTTTTTATTAATCTTCTTAAGAATGCCTTGATGATAGGTTGGGTTCCTGTACCAGTTGTGGAGCGATATCAGTTATTTTGTCAGCTTTATCAGCAGACAATGAATACCAAAGTTATGATTAGCCTAAAGGAGAGCAAAGTAAAGATTCTCAATCTCATGAAAAAATATTTTGGTTTCATTCCTGCATGGTCATATTTTCGGATGTCTGCAGGACACCGAGGAGAAGATTTCAGTTTCTGGGTGTGACTTGGATGACAATTCAGCCTGGCCATTATTAATGGCATTAAGTGCAAATGGATCATTCGCGCACCTGGATTTCTCACACAACTCCATAGGTTTGTTAATGGAAAATGAGTAACCATATGACAGAATGCTTTACAAAATTTACATTCCACGTTTGGACCTAGGTAATCGGTCACTGCAGAAGATTCAGGAATTGATTGCGACAAATAGTCAGCCGAATTTAGGCCTTATTCTTGATCTGCACAACAATAACCTGGGCGCTGTTTCTGTTGTACATGTGAGTCATGCTTGCAGTGGTCTTATAATGGTTTAAAAAGATCTGTCCTAACTTCTGTGCTTTTATAGATCTGCGAGTCTCCTATTGTCATATCAAGACTTGAAGTCCTGAACTTATCAGGAAACAAATTAACTGACGCAGCAGCAAGATATCTTACCGATCTGATTAGAAAGTCGGAAGGTAAATTGTTTATTTGCATCATTCTGTGTCTACTTTTGCTATAATGTAGAGTAAAGATCCTTGAGTATTGTTATTTTTATTGCAGTCCTCGAAGTTCTGAAGCTAGAGGATTGCTGTCTCACAACACGTTCAATTATGAAAATATCAAGTGTCCTGAGTATAGATTGCCCTCTTGTGAAATTATCAATTGGTAAGCATGCTTTCCTTCTGTGGATAAGGAAGAGAGAATATTTTTTACATACATTGCCCAAAATGTAGCTCATAAAACACTTTGATCTCCTTTTTCCTGCATGTCGAGTCCTTAAATTTGCAAGTTGGAACAGGTTTAAACTTTGACCTATGGAATGTGGAAGTATAGGATGAGCTAAATTTTTTTGTTCTTATGCTATATTTAGCAGACTTTCATTGGTCTCGGGATGCCAATGGTACGTGAGATATGGAATTTCTAGAAGTTTTGTAATACATCATATTACTGGTGGATAAACTCAATGTGTGGTCAAAATACACAATAGAATGATCATAGTTTAGTTTGTTGTAACTCACGGGATATCCGTAGTTACAAAACCCAAAATCTGACCTATGCAAAGAAAATTGCCAAAGGCTGAAGAACAACCTATAAAACTTATGAACATGTAACTGCAATAAGAGGTAATGAGTATTTGTTGTAATAAGGAGTCAGTTTGTGACATAGTCATAGCATATCAACAATACTTTCATTAGCATGGCAACTATCTGCAATCAAACATGCAATCTCCATGGCTCAATCATCTGCATAATTTGCATGCACATTCCAGGTTAGAGAGTATTCTAGATATCTTACCAACTAATTTGATTGAATTATTTATCCTGCCTAGTGAATGTCATTGAACAACATTCAGCTGAAGTAGCCTTGCATACAACAAATCGACCCATTTTTTATTCTAACACAAAGCGCAAGTCTTATATATTGGTAGTTGTCAGTTTTATCTTCACACGAGGAAGTCCCGAACTATCTTGTGCTTCTGCAAAGCTTTAAAAGAATACAGTAGTTTTTATAATTCCAATACTTCGGGTAATGCATGGCGTAATTATCACACAATTCTTTGGTCCAATCATGTTGTGTGTATATAGTACTTATAGCAAATTGTTTTACATCCCAGGATATTGTTCACCATAATTATCACCCAAACCATCATCAGTGATCCAGTATGATAGTAGATTGCATAGTAATCCATTGTGATCCATAGTTTACAAAGAATAAATACATTATATTTATTATATGCTATAGATACCATCTATATGATTTGGCTCAATATTGGAGTATATATATGAAATAATTAGTTTAAAGTGAGAAAGATTCTCTTAATAATGCAGGGAAGAACAATCCTATTTCAAGTATGGCAATCATCGGGCTTTTTGAAAAGCTTTCAAGCTTGAGAAAGTATTAGCATATTCCATGGATTATTTCTTTCTCTATGTTTGTGGGCTTTGCTATCCATGTTGCCATTAGCTCTAACATCTGCTGTCTTTATTTCAGTTTCTTGGAACTTGACATAACGGGCATCAGCCTTGACAAACATGCAGTTGAGGCAATTGGAGGTCTTGTGAAATCTTCCCATACCATCTCAACTCTTATGCTCGGGGATTGTTGTTTACAAAATGTACTTCCATAAAGTTTTCCATGCTATCCAAGTCAATGTTTTAGTGTTGGACCAATGAGATTGCGACAATTCGCTAACTAGTTTGTTTGCCTGAAAATGCAGAAAGGCTTGATCGAATTAATAAGTGCAATTGATGTGTGTCCCTCAAAGGTCGTAAAGCTTGATATCTCCTTTTGTGAGCTCAATATGGATGTTGATGAAATGCAGTGCTCTCAAATTGAAAGTTTCAGAAGACTTAGTTACTTAAATCTCAGTGGAAACAAGCTAGGTGAAAAGGTATCTAATCGCCAATAAAATTCTAAGTCTGATACATAAGTTCTGTTTTAGGAGGCCATGTAATTGAGTTTTGGAAGACGTAATTATTTAAATCTCTTTGAAAACAAGCTGGGAGAGAAGCTATTTAACTGTCACTCCAATAGGTAAGCTCTGTTTTAGAAGTTCATTTAGATGAAGAATATCAGCTTTGTAGAAGCATTTCTTCTACTAGAGTTCTTGTATTGTCTTGTTGGCCACTCCACATGCCAACCATCCAATCCATTTGAGGAGGTAGACCACGTACTGAAAGCCCTAAAACATGTAAATTTGCCTATTAGGCAGCCATCTATGACTTCTTAAAACTGGAATCTAATACAGCCGGAAATGCAAGTCCATTTGGTTATGGTCAGAACCCTTAAATCATGGCTGCCCTTGCAAAATTGTATGTTTTTCGTACCTTTTTAGATTTTCTGTGATTATGTGATTTGCGACCAGGGAGCGTATCAAATTTCGCAAATGCTTTCACGTATGGATTGCATATTGAAGGTGCTTATGCTAGAGAGATGCCAATTAACTTGGACAAGCATTTTGTTAATAGTGAAAGCCCTCCAAGGTAAGTGTGTTCATTGTTTTCCAAAGTTGTTGCATCTTGTCAAATGGTTTCTGACATTCTCACTTGAAACAGGCAATACTGTCTTACGACAGCTGACAGTGGGAGGAAATAACCTTTCAGGGAACATAGAAAGAAGTTCTAGGAAAGGCAATACTGTCTTACGACAGCTGACTCTTGGTGGAAATAAACTTTCATCGAACATAGAAAGCAGTTCTAGGGAGTTTAAACAATGTGCTTTGGGAGGCCAACTTGATGATATGGAGCTTAAGTTGGAGCCAAAGACTCCAATGAGCTGCATACTTGCAGAGGTTGTGAAATGTAAGGTAGAACACTATGCTGTTTCTAGTGAGCAGACAAATGCAAGTCTGGAGCGTGCTAACAATCTTCAACATCTGGTCCATAAAAACAAACAGGAAGAGAACACAACAAGCCCACAAACAATTCCGGAAGTTTCTCAAGGGTTCTTGAGAGTTGGTGTGGTATCAGATAGTGAAGATGATGATGAACGGTTGCAATCCTTACATGAGCATACTGTTCCAGAAATATTGTGTACCCCAGAACATTGGAATTTTAAAGTGGGAGATGTGATGCTGATCGATTCTGTTAAAGAGTCACTCAATGAGCTTGCCACAGCTCTAGCTCTCAATGAAGGACTCAAATTTCTTGATATCAGTGACAATGGGTTAGGTGAAGCTGATGTTGATAAGTTGTTCTCAGCATGGACAGCGGCATCAAGGTGGGTTCATCAACCAAAGAGGCTTGTCATTGATAATAGGATAGTTCAATTTAGTGCTGACAATGAGCAACATTGTGGCCTAAAGCATTGCTGTGGCATCAGTTGATTTATAGTTCCCTATAAAGTCGCTTTTGAGGCATGTCCCTCTTTGATGTGGAATTGTAATATAGTCCGGTGTCTTCATTACAGCTTGCAGATTGTAGTACGTCTAAAAAACTAATCATCCATCATCATAAATGAATAATTGGTGCTGATCTTGTTGATGATAGTTTTACAAATTTTAAGGTTCAGAAATCAAGATTGGCATGGATGGGATACTCTTGTATCAATATGTACATAAAAAATATCAAATTTGTCTAATATTAGTATGAGTTGGCCCTTTCATTTATACAAGTAGGTTTTCTACTGTCCATCGTTGCCAAAATTACATGTCCTGCTCGTGAATCACTTTCTTAAAGCCCTCAATTGGTGGACCTCCTGCTTGTTTGAATAAGTTGAAAGATGTGTTATTAGATTAATGACCAATACAAGTTAACCTTACCTTGCTAGAAAAAAGTCATATTGTACTGTAGCATGCCTTCAGCTTATCTGACTGTAGTCTTCCTATTTCATGGATCTTGTTAAGGCTCATCCAGTCTAGTTTTCTTGTGATGTGACAGTGAGGAGGCCCTACCACTGGTTAGTTTGCATACATCTACATTTATGTAAGGTTGTTGATTTGCATGTGGTCATCCATGACCTAAGCACATGCATAATTGGTTATGATGATGGTTTTTTAAGTGAGATCCAAGCTAAAATGGAATAAACTAATTTTGAAACCTGCTTTAATGGCTGTTGAATGTGATTCCAATATTATGCTTACATGTTTGAATCTTAGTAAAATTTATCATATGCCTGCACCATATTAAGTTTTGTTGTCTCTCCTTCCTGAGCTAGATTATCAGTGTTCGTATGCTATAAAATTATATCCATGACATGGCTGCCAGCAAATTTGGTTGCTATGGAGTGTAAACTTTTAGTCAACCATCAAACTAGTGTAACAAGAAGGGTTGTATTACGTGAATGATCTAATGAATATGCCTTAGAAGGTAGACATTGGGAGACGTGATGATTGATCAATGTTACATGCCTTAGGAGGTAGACGTTAGAGGCCATGATGATTGACCAATGTTGTGAGAGAGCAATAAGTCTTTTGTGTATAATCATGTTATTGGTGGCTAAACCTAGTGCCCTCTTAAGTTGAGTCATTCCACTTAAGCTTTCACCGTGTACAACCAGGTTCCAACAATTTATCTATCATGAAGATCAAATGCATTGTCATCATCACATCATTTGTGGTGTTTTTTCTTGCATCCATGCCCTCACTCTTCTTGTTTCTAACTTTCTTTGTCAAATCTAAGATCTTTATATACCAACAGAGAGAAAAACATTTGAAGGGTATCAAAGTCTTCAATGGAGTACAAGTTTCTTATTACATATATCTCCTACACTAGCGTGCATCTTATAATAGAGAATAATAACTCAAATATATCCTCCAAATTATGAGTAACTAAAATTTAAACTTATTGACTTACCTAAAGGAAAGGACCTTGTATAGTTGCTGTCATCCACGTACAATAGTTTAAACAGTAGACAAATTTGATGTGTTTATTAAGCTAATGTGGGCGGGAGAGCAATGAGCGTTACAAGGGTTGAAGGCATAAAGTCATCCACAATACATGAAGAGAATGCATCAAGATTAGAGAGAAGACTAAGTGTAACTTTTGATTAATAATCTATTGGTGGCTTTTATCATGCTATAATCTATTGGTTGATTCACATGAACTCAGAAGGTTTATCACGCATAAACTTATGAACTAATTGATAGCTAATTTTAATTGGTTAAGGGTAGGATAGTTACCAGTTACCAAAGGATATGGGACAAACCCATATGGACCTATGGCATGTGGGAACACATAGTTGTCTCGGAGTCTTTGACGTTGAGCTATGCAAAGGGGACTAGCTACCCTTTTCGTTACAACATCTTGAGATGCTATCAAGACTCTATTAGTTAGGCTAAGATCTCTTCATTGATCTGTTATTTAACATCCAAGGTAAAACATAATGTAACATTCAATAGTCTAGGATATTGATGGTATTTTATATTTGTCTCATATCCTTCATTCGGGAGTGGTTGATATGGTTAAGCATCCATAATCTATTATTCTCCTTAATCTCTTTTTCTTTTGCTTATCATTCATGCATAAATCATATAAAATGCTTGACCACATTGATTCATTTAACTAGTTTTTTGTGTTTTAAACATTTTCTTGTACATTATTGATGCTCGCACTCTTCCATAGATGGGTTTTTGGAATTGGATCACACCAAAGAGCTCTGAGCTCACATGGTTGAGACGATGGAGGAGTACCATACCTTCATAACAGTTTGTGTGCCCGCTTTGTTCATGCAATGAGCTTTGAGCTCACATGGTTGAGATGATGGAGGAGTACCATACCTTCATAACAGTTTGTGTGCCCGATGCTCAACATCTTTGAGTTCCATGCACTCCTTTCTCATATGGACCTGTTTTTATGATTAGGTAACAAACCATTGACATGATCATAGGATGTCTCTCATATATTAATGGAGACCAAAAATCTTAAAACGTTTTCGGGTCTACTCTCAAACTAGATCTAACGTATAATTAGAATGTCAAAAGGTGTGAAATGTATTATGTATCTATAGATTTAAGTTACAATATTAATACTCTCAAACTAGATCTAACGTATAACTAGAATGTCAAAAGGTCTGAAATGTATCTATAGATTTAAGTTACAATATTAAAACAGTCCTCGTTATAGATGTTTCTAAAAACTAATTGGCATTAGGATAAAGCATACAATAAAACAACATTGGACTATTGTACTAAGTTATCAAGATAGTCGATTCATAACCTCCTATGGTTGAGATGATGGGTGTTATGCCTTCGTAAAGGTTTTTGTGCCCTCCGTATGTGCTACTTGGATAGCTTTGAATTCCATATCATCCTTTGTCATAGGGTCTCTTTTTGTCTTAGGAAACATATCTTTGATATCATTATAGGATATCTCTCATGTATGTACAACCAAAATGACACTATGAAAACACATGGCTAAGTAAGGTCAACTAGGACCTTTTGCAATGGACATGGTGTGAGCCTTATATTATAGGTCAAGGAAGCAAAGTCATCCCTTTCTTCCAATTCACGACTAGATTGGGTCGCCACATTCTAGCTGCTCAAACCATTCGAGAGCCGACAACTACAAAGATATGACACACATATCATATTCCCCATACAATTATCACCAAGTTTTGGTAGAAAATATGGAAACAACACCACGCTAGGCAAATTACCGCGTTCCAATAGATGTTAATACATAGGTCACTACCGGTTGGAGCGTGGCAACGTGGGATACTTAGCTCTCCTAATTATGCAACGTGACCAAATGTAACCTACCAAGTCAATCTGACACGGTATGTGGAATTGGCCAGAGACCCATCGAATATGGCGGGGGGTTGACCGCTTACTACAATTATGCCAAGTGCAAGGCACAATCAAGTGGGGGAACGTATGTTGGTTATCATGGCGAGCCCCAGTCGACAAGTATGAACATTAAGAGCAAGGGATGACATTGGTGATAAAGTCAGACGGGATCTTGTTTTCTACCATTGACAATTTTCACTCAACTCCTATTAATGCCAAAGCTCAAGTTGTCATGTTGGAAATGTTCATCCCAATAACTCTTTGGATTCTTTGAAAATAACGGTGTAGACGGGTTTTTTCCAATCAAACCGTGCATCAAGCAATGTTATTGCAGGAGATATGGAGTGAAGTTGTAGACACTCTAAAGAGCCAGTATGATGGCCTCATGGGTGGATCTGATGGAGTTGAATGACAACAATTAGCCTGCATTCAACAACTGTCATCCTCTCCCTTTCTTGAGTGAGTGGGCCTCCACATAAGATGGAACTATTGTGTTCCTATTGGGATTTGTATATAACATTCTCATTTGTAAAATTTTGTAACTAATGGAAAGAGTTTTTTTTGGAAAAAAGAAGAAGAAAGTTTTCATTTCTACTCTTGAAATAGATCTAGTTTTAAAAAGTATATATACATAGATTTTACATGTGTAATACAATAGGTTCGAGTTACAATATGCAAATAGTCCTCCTGTAGAGATGTTTCTAAACATTAATTAGCATAGGAACAACTTACAAGTATACAACAAAACTATAATGAACAATTGTACTACATTATCAAGAAAAGTTAAAGAACACTTGAAGCGCAAAACCATAAATGTCTAAATGATTTAACAGATAATAGTATTGCTCTTTGGATAAGCCCAATAAACAAGTATGTACATGGTTGTCGAGAAGAGATTGATTAAAAAGAAGCTTGGTTTGGATTTGGATATCTTGTCAACTCTTCATATTCTATACCTCTGTTATTATTTGATCTTGACTTGCATAAAGAAACTTGTACTCACCTAATGTTTCTGCATCTTCATTGTTTCATGGTGGCATTTTGTGAAGTTCAAGTGCATTTGATGGTGCCTATCATATGCTTATAAGAGGGATTAAGGTTAGGGAAATTTTCTTGAAGAGTAGAACATGATGGTGTATTAAACTGTTATGTAATTAATCCAATAAAAACATCGAATTGTTATGCAACCACATTTTTTTAATGTTTGTGTTAGCCACAAGGAGAGAGTGACAAGTTGAAGTGACATTAGAACTGTTTTCATTTGTAACAAACTCCAAATTTCCTTAGGTATTCACACACAAGTTAAAGACCATGTGCAAGTCTTAACCTAAAACACTTGGTTAGGTCCTCAAAATTTGTTTCATGCAATGTGAATGCATTACAAACTATAGTGTATAGATTTACTTGCCTTGGCATAAACTCCATGACTTCCTTTAGAAGTGCCAACATCTTGAGTTCTACAAAATGTTTCTTGATATGTGTTTTTTTCTCATGAAATGATCCATAGATCCGTTGTTTTTGTGTTTTTGGAGCATCTATAACATAGACTGAGTTCATAACACTAGAATCAAGCTTTGCTTTAAAACTAAGAAGGATACATTTAGGTATTGTTTCTCAATGTGTTGTCAAACAATATGCTCTTCAATCATGCATTGACTTGGGAGCATGTGCAATTTGTAAGTAATGTATATTTAGATTGAAGTTCAGCAAAGGATTCTTTTGTTTGATAAAAAAGCAATGGTATCGTGTCAAGGTCTGTAAATGAAATTTAGTTTTTCCACATTCCAAGATAATGTGATTAGTTATCATGTGCAATGGTAAAGCATTTGAGTTTCATAGAATCTATAAATTTAGTCGACATTTCTCTATGAAAGTTGCTCTAAAGGCTTCTTAAAGTTTCATATCAAATGATGAATGGCGTGCTTCTTCTAGGATAGAGATTATAATATTATATAGAAATTGTCATAATATTGAACATGGCTAAAGGAACGTGTACCATTTGTATCTTATTATGATGTGGACATGTGACTCAAAGCCCATAAGAAGCTTATAATACTTGAAAAGAATGTGAAAATTGTAGAAAGTTAAATGTGTTGATGTTATTGATTGCCAGCTTTAAAAAGAAGGAATCTTGATTCTTTGATTTTGAGATGTGGTGTGCATTAAGTTGCATTTTGAAGCCCCAAAAATGTAGCTATATCTATGGTTGCATAGGAATATCATACATTCCATCGGTTTTGCCTCGTATTTTCATGTGAAAAACTACTAATTAGTTAAAAGTTGATCATGACGTCCACTAAGATAGCCCTAGCGTTAAATGTTTTTTTCATGAAACCTTATAGTGGGAGAGGGCAATCGCCTTACTTGGATTTGTAGAGCCATAAAAAAATATTAGATTTTCCATAAAATATAAGAAGCTTCTCCAATTTTTACAAGTTACGATATCAAGCACAAGGTTTGTCTAGTTTCAAGGTGAACCAGAGTGGGTTTGCGTATCTTTAATCCAATGTTGCATTGGATCCAGAGTTTGAGAAAAGAAGCACTGTTAAGTAAGTGGAGGAACTTGCAAAAGTGTAATATACTCGTGTGTGAACATGGACTCTTGTACTTGTGGGCAATTGCATGGCATAAACAACTAAAAAAAAACATAGCATAACCAAATAAAATGAAAAAGTTATGAAATTATGAAGTAAAGAAAGTGTGAAGAAGATGGGTGAGCATGATCATTTGCCCAAAGAAAGTGGCGTGAGTCCCTCGTGGTAGGGTTGTCATGATCAAGCAAGGAAGGGCATTCTTTTCTAAATTGGTAAGGAAAATGGGGTACAAGTTTCATTTTTTTACTAAGCCCATGTGCCTTTGAAAGCAAATGCCACAACATTGCCTCCATGTCTCGTTATTTTGAGGGAATGTGAATTTGGAGAATGAGTGTTGCGGACATGTTAAAGTGGTGATTTGTCACCATGTTAAACAATTGACAACGTGGCTACCATGTCCACTTGGCACTTTACATGTGTAAGGGGCTTATTGGATTAGTTGTCGTGTTGATATCTAGGGATAATGTGTTTTGGGTTTGAACAACCTTGTTTTTTCTAGCATTCAAGCAAGAGCTCAATATTATTTTCACCTCAAAATTATTCTTTATGGAGAAATTGAAATTATTTTCACCTCTCACTCAATTGCTACCTAAAAGGAACATTTTTTAATTGTCAACATCATTGTGGGCTTAATTTAAACCTTTGAATTTTGATTTCTTTTTTTGAAAGAGTGGGTCATAAAATAATATCTATATAGCTTCGTGAAAGAGGATTTGGAGTTTGGAGCAAGTAGTCATCTTATGATGATGGAAGATTTACACAGTTTAATGAGTGTGAGTAGGATTTGGAACATTTATGAAAGAATGGAAAAAGTCCCTTGGCTTAATGTTTGGCAAGATGCAAGAGTGTGTTGTTATGAGTCATGACATTATATGTATGTATGTATGTATGTATAGTAAATGGAGTAGACAAATGTAATGTTATGAGATAGGGTCGCATCTTAAGAAGTGGGAACGAATATTTGAATGTGATCAAAGACCCCATTAGTTTGTAAGATAATCGAGAACACCATACACTCATTAATGAAGGTGGTTGGTACAGGATTTGAATTTAGATCTTGAGATCCCTAGTCCTCTAGATTGAATGCCAACAAGAAGAGTCATTGTTAGTGCCTATATGAATTGAAAGATATAGTCCCCCTAATCACACGGTACACCCCATGTCTAAGTTTCATGCTCAGACATGTGCACATCTTCATAGCCCCACGAAATGCGTCTTACCTCTTTAAAGTATACCTTATTGATTTGGATGGATCATGGTTTTCTAAACAATATCCAAGATGTTCCACAATATGCATAATGAAGGTGAATAATACTAAATTAGCTCATTAACTTACTTTAGTAATTCATTGATGTTAGAATTGCCTACTCTAAGTTTCTTTGCTACCTACATATTCACTATTCTATATGACATTGCGCTCTTTGCCAATACGTATGTATTACGTATGAACTTTGATTCGATAATTAATAAACTACTTTCCAATGAGAAGGTGAACAAACAAGTACATGTGCATACGAATACAATGTGCATGCACATTGATTCCTTGGAGTTTGGAATTGTTTTATATTTATGTAGGACTGTGCACATGTTCTCACCTACATGTCACATACTTCGAAGTAGCCATCAATTTCTTTCGATTGTTAATCCTCAACAATATCGCTCATCATAAGCTTTGAAGAGATTGATCACATATACAACATGCTTGTTTGCTTTATGAATGTCGTTGCCCAAAATCTGCATACCATTGCTATTTAGAAATTAGGGGTGATGATGCAGACTCCAAGGAAGGCAAAAAAAGAATGGTTTTCACGCTTAAAATTTTGATTGAGTCTCAATTAGATGTTATTGATGTTAATTCAGGACTGAGATACAAGATGGAGGAATGATGCAAGCACGACCCTGGGGATATAATGTTACTAATCAATCCCTTACTACTTACTAGTAGTCATTACAAAAGATAAAGGGCTATATATATATATATATATATTATCCGTAGTGTAGAGCAGTGAGATGGAGTGGATGGATCATGGGGACACAAAGAGGAGGCTATCCTAATCATTCAGTTTTCATTTCATTGTTGATGTTCTAAATCCTAGGACGAGGATTTGTGAAGTTAGGTCTGGGAAAGAGTAATTGGGAGCATGAAGATTGCATGGGAATACTTAAAAGACAGCATAAATTTAAGTGCTAATGATGAGGCATAGTAATCAAGGAAGGGTTTTAAGCAGGGAAGCTCAAGATCGAGAGAGAGAAAGAGAGAGAGAGAGATTTTTACGTTTGAGAGAATGCCTTGGAGCCTCGAGGCTCTATAAAGATTGAGCAAAACGAGAATACTTTCAAAAAGAGAGGAAATAAAATAAAGTAAGAGGGGGGGGAGAGAGAGAGAGGGGGAGATTGGGTGCGTGGGGGTGTGTGTGCATGCACATGGAGGAGGGAGAGGATGTCCTGTTGTCAATATGTATGTCTATCTAAAGCTAAATACACAATGAACAGAACATTATTTGCTAGTAAACAAAAGAGAACATGACGACCATTGGGAAGCAAGGGAGGGCCCACGCGACACGTCTCTCATGGAACCACGGGATGACGGGGCGGACGGATGATAAAGAAGATGCCTGCCTGCCTCCAATGAGTGGTGAGAGAGAGAGAGAGAGAGAGAGAGAGATGTAGAAGATCTGATTGAAATGCCACAAAACCTTTTCCCCTGTCTCGCCCGCATCCATCCGTCCACATGTGTCCAACATACATTATACATACGTACTTATTTTTACATACTTACTTACACTCTTGAGTCTTAGCCCCCCCAAACCCATATGGTCATTCATTCATATCAAAAAAACACACACACACACACACACACACACACACACTGTTAGCTCTCTCTTCGATGAATGGGTAAATATCCCATTTTTTGTTGTAAACCATTTGTCTCAATTTTGGCCTTAGAAGACGGTTAATATATCTTTCTTTCTTTCTTTCTCTCCCTTTTACCCTACATATATATGGATATATGTATGTATGTATGTATGTATGTATGTATGCATAAGTGACGTCTCTATCATTCTGCTCTGTTGATTGTCGCGGTGGGTCAGTGAGTTATATAGTTTGTTTCTCTAGGGAGACCACACCTCCTGAGTCGTCTGTGGTAGATACACCGTAGTAGACTTATTACTTGTTCGTTCAGCTCATCCGAAGCGCTTGCGACAGTCAACATACATAGTAAGTTCACTCGTTGCAGCTACCTGCTTACCTACCTATGAAGGATTCAGTTAGTTATATATAATTAGTACAGAAGCAGCATTACTCATACATACATATATATATAGGATCCTGCAATCGTCCAGTAACTTGTAGTTGGGGTTAATATATATATATATATATATAGTTATTGCATAATTATTACCCGGAATTGGAGAAGAATATAGAATTAACGTCCGATACGTTTGTTATGTCACATGGACGTACTATCTGCAGTGTTACTCGGGCAACTGTAGAGTAAATAGAATCTATCCATCCATCCATCAGAAGCTGAAAAGAACTGAATCCTATAATTGGCTGATACGTATTCCTGGGATCAATCAGATACTAAGTAGATTGAGAGCCTCATGTGGGGGGGGTGAGGTAGTGTTTTTTTTAAGAAGAAAGTCCGTGCGCATATATAATTCACGTGGATGAGCGAGAGAATACATATTGACAGGTAAAACGCGGAAGTAAGCAAGCACATTACAAGCAGAGAGTTTCGGGTGATGAGTAGTTATGTATATGTATAGTGTACTGCAAGGGGAGGTGGAGGAGGATTCTACTATCACCAATGCCGCTACTAACTAGATAGACTCGGTGTGGTAGGGTAGGTAGGTGTGCAGCTTATGCAGAGCTCTGTCATCATCTTCATCAGCTTATACAGATGATGATGATGATGAAGAAGCGGTGCTGCTGCTATGCTTGGATGAATCTGATGCTATTAGTAGTCCTCCAAATAATAATAATAATAAGTCTCCAGCAGGAGGAGAGTGCTAATGCCCTGTCTCCTGACGGTACTGCCCTGCTTGCCCTCGCCGGTGGCCGGCTGATACCATCTTGGAATGCCGCAGATCCCAACCCTTGCTCGTGGCATGGAGTGTCGTGCCGCGCGTCGGATTCGCGTGTAGTGGCAGTGTCCCTCGCTGGTACCTTCCTTCACACATTCATACCCCCTGAGGTGGGCAGCCCGCAGCTGTCGGAGCTGCGCATCCTCAACCTCTCCTCCTGCAACCTCACTGGGCCTATCCCACCGGAGCTCGGCAATGCATCCCATCTGGAGGTGCTGGACCTCAGCTCCAACCTCCTCTCAGGGCCCCTCCCCCCACAACTCTCCAGACTCTCCTCCCTTCAACACCTCTTCCTCTCCTCCAACTCTCTGAGTGGGACAATCCCACCGCAGCTCTCCTCCCTCGGCCCCTCCCTCCTCAGCCTCCATCTGCAGGACAACAACCTCACCGGTCCTATTCCACCTCTCCTCCTCGGTCAGCTTACGAGCTTGCAATCCATCCGATTGGGTGGTAACCTCGGTTTGTCCGGGGAGCTAACCGCTTCCTTATCCAATTGCCACAACCTCACCTTCCTAGGGATCGCTGATACTGCCTTATCTGGCTCCATTCCTTCCAGCATTGGAGCCCTTTCCAATCTTCGCGTACTCTCGCTCTACAATACCAAGCTCTCCGGAGTCATCCCTCATGAATTGGGCAACTGCACAAAACTGCAGTATCTCTACCTCCACATGAACCAGCTCCAAGGGAGCATTCCATTGGAGCTCGGTCGGCTGACACAACTTGAATCCTTGCTTCTCTGGGGCAATGAGCTCACCGGAACCATACCCCCTACCATCGGAAGTTGCAGTTCTTTGCTCATCCTCGACCTTTCTTGGAACTTGCTGTCCGGCCCCATCCCTACTGAGATGGGAAACCTCACATCTCTCCAGCAGCTCTATCTCAGCGACAACAGTCTCAATGGCAGCATCCCTCATGAAGTCGGCAACTGTATCGGTCTTACAGACATGCAATTCGATAAGAACAGTCTCTCGGGTGCCATCCCTTCCTCGTTGGGGCAGCTCTCTAGCCTCGAGATCTTGTACATGTGGGAAAACAGCCTATCGGGTCCCATCCCCCGCGCTCTAGGTGACCTCACCCAGCTCCAAGTCTTGGACTTGTCCCATAACATGCTGCAGGGCCCCATCCCCAAGGAGATCTTCAGCCTCCAGAACCTGCAGAAGCTCCTCCTCCTCTCCAACAACCTCACAGGAGAGCTGCCCAAGGAGGTGGGGAATTGCAGCTCTTTGCAGCGTCTTCGCCTGGGCGGCAACCACCTAGTGGGGGATCTGCCCAACGACCTCGGCCGTCTCAAAAACCTCACATTCTTGGATGTTAACTCCAACGGGTTTACGGGAACTCTCCCTGTTGACATCACCAACATCACCCCTCTGCAGTTGCTAGACTTGCATGCCAACACTTTCACCGGCCATTTCCCGCCTGAACTCGGCTCTCGCCTCATAAACTTGCAGCTCCTGGACCTCTCCTACAACAGTTTCTCTGGCCCCATTCCAGATCAAACCGGAATGTTAGGTATGCTAAACAAGCTCATCCTGAGCCATAACCAGCTCACGGGCACAATACCTGCTGACCTCAAGAAATGTTCAAAGCTGGCATTGCTCGATTTGAGCCACAACCAACTCGTTGGCACCATACCTCCGGAACTTGGCACCATCAGCAGCCTAGAGATCTCTCTTGACCTCAGCTGGAATGATCTCGGCGGTGATCTACCCATCGAATTAGCTGGGTTAGCCCAACTTCAATCCCTCGACCTCTCACATAATGGGTTCACTGGAACCCTAAAAGTACTCGGCATGTTGGATAGCCTCACTGCACTCAACGTATCCTACAACGGGTTCACTGGTGCTCTTCCTGACACTCCATTTTTTAGAACTCTCCCATCTAGCGCGTTCGCTCGGAACCCGGGCCTCTGCAACCCTCTCTCCTTTGGTGGTACATGTGAAAGCCAGAGACCATATTCGAAATCATGGGGAGCCACATCACTCATCATATGTCTCATGACTTTCGGTGCGGCTGGTTTCCTGTTCTTGATAGGGTTTTGCTTTGTGTTCAAGATGCAAAAACCAACTGCACCTGCCCAGGATGAGGACATTGTTCATGGGGAACCATGGGAGTGGAACTTCACGCACTTCCGGAAGCTTAATTTTTGCGTGGAAGATGTGCTGGAGAAGTTGAATGACAGTAACATCATCGGCAAAGGTTGCTCTGGCATAGTCTACAAAGCGGAGATGCCATGCGGGGATGTAGTCGCTGTGAAGAAGCTCTTTTATGTACCATCGAGGAAGGAAGATCAGCAGGGGATGCATGATTCGTTTGCATCCGAGATTGAGACGCTGGGCCACATCCGACATCGGAACATTGTCCGGCTTCTTGGTTATTGCACAAACCATGACGATAAACTGCTCCTCTATGATTACATGCCCAACGGCAGCCTCGCCGACCTCTTGTTCGAGAGGAAGCCTGCAAGATCAACATTGCCTCTGGACTGGGACATGCGGTATAAGATCCTAGTCGGGGCTGCACAAGGCCTTTCTTATCTACACCATGATTGTGTCCCTGCAATTCTACACAGGGATGTCAAGCCCAACAACATCCTTTTGGACTCCAAGTATCAGCCATTTCTAGCTGACTTCGGGCTTGCGAAATTGATTGAGGGGTCAGACAAGTATCCGGAAGCTATGTCCAAAGTGGCTGGATCGTATGGCTACATTGCTCCAGGTAAGGCATATAGTAGGGTTTACCTTTCTTCTTTGATGTTAGTTACATACTTCAAAAACATCTCTTTTTATAATTGTGAACGTTACTATAACAGAATACGGATACACTTTGAAGATAACCGAGAAGAGCGACGTGTACAGCTACGGGGTCGTAGCATTGGAAGTATTGACCGGGAGACGAGCAGTGGAGGTGGATGCTGGGTACAATGATGGTCCTGGAGTTCATATTGTGGATTGGGTGAAGATGATGAAAAGGTCTCATCATCAACCCAGCATCGAAATCTTGGATTCAAGGTTGAGAGGTCTTGCTGACCCCCTCATTCAAGAGATGGAACAAGTGCTAGGCATTGCTCTGCTCTGTGTTAACCCTAACCCTGGAGAGAGACCCACCATGAAGGATGTGGTAGCTCTTCTTCTTGAGGTCCAGCACCCCCTTGAAGATCAATACACCAAAATGTCCCAACCCCTCATTGGAAGCACCTAACCCCTAGAACTTTCTCTTGGCACGGAGGATGTACATTATGACTGTACCTCTTATAAGTTTCTACTTCCAGTATAGATTATTATGCAGCTCAATAGTCCAATCCAAGGGCATGCATACTACACCAGGATATATATCTTGTCGGTTTCACCACAAGTAGTGGATCAAGATATTTCTAAGGAAATCTACATGTACCCTATGATCTATGTTATCAAGAGAGTCACCTCGTTGCTTCTAGATATATATCTAGATGTTAGTTTATGAAACAAGAAAGTTCGAATGAAAACACTTCGCAAATTTGCATGCACAGTAGTAATCATTTTGTGTAAAGGTTCACATCCTTAAATTTTATGACTCAAATTTATGGCTCGCCTATGTTAAATCTTGATCATTTTCTTTTGTTTACTAGTTTGCAACACACATTTAGATATTTGCAATTTAGACTGATGGGATCATCTACATGCCAAATTTATGTTGATGACATCTTCATAAGTCTGAAATAGCAGATTCTTTAATATGATTTATGTTGATTCATCCAATGTGTCTAGTCTTATACTACCTACATTTTGTTTTATTATGTGAGCTACTCAGAAACTCTTAATAAATTAATAGCACCACCAGTATACATTTCCGAAGGCATGTTATCATCAAATAATAATTTCTTTCCTACCATCAGGACATCCGACCTACGTGTAGAATTAAACCATCATCCATAATCTTCAGAGAAAAAAAATGCTATCTCAAAGTGCCCAATAACTTGATAACACAGGCTTTAACAAATAAACTAAATTTGATCTGAAAGCCCTTTGCATTACAGTATCACAACCACAATCCTTGAAAATCACAAATCACATTCATTTGGGCTTGCCTTTGTATGAACATTTTGTATCTAAATTGATTCTACCTATATGAGCAAATGTCCTGAGGCTCCAAATACCCAAGACGCATACTAGAAAAAAACATGATGAGAAAAAAAAAGCAAATAAAAGTTCTTATGAAATTTCTGTTGTTACTTGACGCAAATGAAAAAGATTTCTAATAACACATCCTAAATGTGATAAAAATGTCAGAAACTTGCAAAAATATGAGAGAAAGATAGAGAGAGAGAGAGATTTAAAACTAGAAAATGAGATTGTAACAGTTGAAGATTTGCAACCAGAGTAACATGACGCCACTGTTTACTCCACAAGAACCATCAATTTGTGGGATTAATTGGTATGGACATCTAGTATCCAGATTGATACCTAAATGTCCAAAACGTTCCTCATATCCAAAAAGCATATTGGACAGGAACAACAGTGAAAAGGAAAAGAGAATAAAATATCTGGATAATTTTTTTATCTATTACACAAACAAAAAAGACTGATTTTAAGTGCCTACTGTAATTTCTCTGGTCACTAATGAAGTAAATTAAGATTGATATTATTCAAAATCCTCCAAAATAAAATAATGATACTAATAAAAAGAATTATTTACCAAGCTATCAGAAACTAATCTCATGTAGTCAGACCTAAAGATTTAAAACTGAACAACCTCACAGCATGGTCTGCTCCACAAGAAGCAAGCTCCATGTATTCCACTGCTTCCTCATCATAGGCATATCGGTGGCAGTTTGGCTTCGCATTCCAAGCTAGACGATTGACACTTGCAACATGGCATGAGAATGCATTTAATTGAATAAGTACACAACTCTTGAATCTCTCTATTTTTCCCGTATTCCTTGTGAAAATAGGTTCAGCTTTCCAGATTTCTAGACAACCATCTTCCATTCCTACAGCAACCATATATGCATTGACAAGTCTGTGTGGTGACCATGCTACTGCTGTCACACTCGTTTTGAACAAGGGCAAAATCTCAATTGGCTTGTCTTTGTAATCACCTGCATCATCTTGTATAGCCCATATTTTCACACTCTTATCTCTTGAACCTGTTGCAAAGAACTTGTCGCAGGGACTCCAGGAGCATGTCCAAATGATGCGCTTATGTGCCTCTACCTTGTAAAGAAATTCATAAACTAGCTCTGCATCTTCGTCTATGAACAAGCAAACACACACACATGATGCTGTTTATGTCAGAACATTTAGATGAATGGTTAATCACAGACAAGGACATACTGCCAGAAGGCATCCATTCATTTTCCTTACAGCCTTTGATTCTGAAGATTGAGAAATTGCGATCCCTTGATACTGACAATAGGAACTTGTCATTGTGTGAAAACTCCATTTGTGTCACCGTGAGTGTGTGCGAACATAGTTGTCCAACAGCTTTCCATGAACCTATTTGCCAAAGCCATATCTCTGCAGCATTTGATGATTGTGCCTGCAAAGAAATGCATTACATGCTTACATTTGAGACTGTTCACAAAATCTTATTCCATGCTAATACTAAACCATAAAATTTTAACTCTTGAAATATACCTTGCAAGCTGTAGCTAGAAGACGACCATGGTGGTCAGAACACATTGAAAAGAGCTCATTCCCATGACCGTACAATTTATGTGTCTCTGGCCAAAGAGTATTCCAACCAAGATGTTCCTCAATAGGTGGTTTCGTTAGCACCATTGGTGATGCATCTGGAATAGTTTCTATGCTCTCAGCATCTGAACTCACTACTCCTTTGGCACTTGGTTCTCCTGCACAGAAAAGCGAATTTAGAATGTGAACATATCTGAAGAGACAAAGTCCGTTACAGAGAGTGAAAATACAGAAACAAAATCTCCAAGCTATGGATATGGGGAGATGCAAGAAACTAAGTAATCAAAAAATTAGAACTGGCTGTTTCCATATCTCACCAAGCTTAATTCTCCCATCACAGCAAGATGAGGTTGGTTAGCATCATTTAACCTACGTTGAAAGTTCAAACTGTATTCTGCAATTCATATACCCCAAACCCTTCAAAACCCTGTAATATGTAATTATGCAAGGTGTATCCAGTATTTAAGCTCAATGGGACAAAAAACCATAGGGGCTTCTAGGAGTTGAGTTTCCAATACATATGTTAATAGACCTATGTGTAGGATATCGATTTTAACACTACACTGGAAAACCCCTCATGTTTTAACCTTTTCACTGGTGAAAAGGTGTATTGGGCTCCTATATCATCTTGATAACATGATGACCAGATGTAGAAGAAAATAGAAACATTTGCTTCTTCTCCACTGAATGTGAGTGCATCTTCCAAAATATGAAACGTCTTCTTGTTGGACAAACATAATTTTATATGCTTTTGGCTGATGTTCTTTTCCACCCTGACTATTCTCAAGGATGAATGGATGTTCTGATTGAAACATGACCATGCATGAAATGTAGGCCCAGGACTGTGAGGACCATCTTCAGTCACCCATGGTTTAAAATCGAGTCCCCAAAATAG